>NC_092418.1:33092452-33717452 GCF_040894005.1 Engystomops pustulosus
CTCACCATCTTTCTGTAAAGATCAGCCCTACTCTGCCGAGACTGGGGACAGGTGACAGTGTCTTGCTGGGGTGACATAAAACTGGCAAAGGCCTTGTAAAGCGTACCCCTGCCAGTGCTGGACAAGCTGCCTGCTCGCCTACTCTCCCTCGCTACTTGTCCCGCAGAAGTACGCCCTCTGCCGCTAGCGCTGTCAGAAGGGAAATACTGTTTCAGCTTGTGCACCAGGGCCTGCTGGTATTTATGCATTCTCACACTCCTTTCCTCTCCAGGAATGAGAGTGGAAAGATTTTGCTTGTACCGTGGGTCCAGGAGAGTGAACACCCAGTAATCGGTGCTGGAATAAATTCTTTGAACGCGAGGGTCACGGGATAGGCAGCCTAGCATGAAATCTGCCATATGCGCCAGAGTCCCAACGCGCAAGAATTCACTCCCCTCACTGGCCTGACTGTCCATTTCCTCCTCCTCCAACTCCTCCAACTCCTCTTCTTCTGCCCATACACGCTAAACAGTGAAGGACTGAACAATGGTCCCCTCTTCTGTCTCGCCAACATTCTCCTCCTCTTCCTCCTCATCCTCCTCCACCTCCTCCGATATGCGCTGAGAAACAGACCTAAGGGTGCTTTGGCTATCAACAAGGGAATCTTCTTCCCCCGTATCTTGTGACGAGCGCAAAGCTTCCGACTTCATGCTGACCAGAGAGTTTTTCAACAGGCCAAGCAGCGGGATGGTGAGGCTGATGATGGCGGCATCACCACTGACCATCTGTGTTGACTCCTCAAAGTTACTCAGCACCTGACAGATATCAGACATCCACGTCCACTCCTCATTGTAGACTTGAGGAAGCTGACTGACCTGACTACCAGTTCTGGTGGAAGTTGACATCTGGCAGTCTACAATCGCTCTGCGCTGCTGGTAAACTCTGGATAACATGGTTAGTGTTGAATTCCACCTCGTGGGCACGTCGCACAACAGTCGGTGAGCGGGCAGTTGAAGGCGGCGCTGCGCTGCCCTGAGAGTGGCAGCATCTGTGCTGGACTTCCTGAAATGCGCACAGATGCGGCGCACCTTCGTGAGCAAATCAGACAGATTGGGGTATGTCTTGAGGAAACGCTGAACTATGAGATTTAACACATGGGCCAGGCATGGCACATGTGTCAGTCTGCCGAGTTGCAGAGCTGCCACCAGGTTACGGCCGTTGTCACACACAACCATGCCTGGCTTCAGGTTCAGCGGTGCCAGCCACAGATCAGTCTGCGCCGTGATGCCCTGTAATAACTCTTGGGCGGTGTGCCTTTTATCGCCTAGGCTCAGCAGTTTGAGCACCGCCTGCTGTCGCTTAGCGATGGCACTGCTGCTGTGCCTAGAGCTACCGACTGATGGCGCCATGCCCACGGATGGTAATTCAGAGGAGGAGGTGGAGGAGGGGTGGGAGGAGGAGGAGGCATAGTAGGCCTTTGAGACCTGGACCGAGGTAGGCCCCGCAATCCTCGGCGTCGGCAGTATATGACCAGCCCCAGGGTCAGACTCGGTCCCAGCCTCCACCAAGTTAACCCAATGTGCCGTCAGCGATATATAGTGGCCCTGCCCGGCAGCACTCGTCCACGTGTCCGTGGTCAGGTGGACCTTGTCAGAAACGGCGTTGGTCAGGGCACGGAGGATGTTCTCTGACACGTGCTTGTGCAGGCCTGGGACGGCACATCGGGAAAAGTAGTGGCGGCTGGGGACCGAATACCGAGGGGCGGCCGCCGCCATGAGGTTTCGAAAGGCCTCGGTCTGTACCAGCCTATAGGGCAGCATCTCCAGGCTAAGCAACTTGGAGATGTGGACGTTGAGGGCTTGGGCGTGTGGGTGGGTTGCGCTATACCTCCTTTTGCGCTCCAGCGTCTGGGGTATGGAGAGCTGAACGCTGGTGGATGCTGTGGAGGATCGTGGAGGCGAAGATGGGGTTTTTGCACGGGAGTTGTTTGGGCCGGGGTCCTGGGCAGGGGGCTGACTAGCAGATGACACAGAGGAAGGAGCAGTGGTGTGCCCGGCCGGAGGTGAACGGGCTTGGTGCCATTGAGTGGGGTGTTTAGCATTCAGATGCCTGCGCATACTGGTGGTAGTTAAGCTAGTAGTGGTGGAACCCCTGCTGATCCTGGTTTGGCAAAGGTTGCACACCACAGTCCGTCGGTCATCCGGTGTTTCTTTAAAGAACCTCCAGACTTCTGAAACTCTAGCCCTCGCCACGGGAGCTTGACTACGGGCAACATTTGGAGCTGATGCACCAGCTCTGGCCCTGCCTCTCCGTCTGGCCCCACCACTGCCTCTTCCAACCTGTTCTGCTATAGGACTCGCCTCCGTCTCAGAAGCACTGTGTTCACCCGGCCTATCAACCCAGCTTGGGTCTGTCACCTCATCATCTTCCGATCCCTCAGTCTGCTCCCCCCTCGGACTTCCTGCCCTGACAACAACTTCACCACTGTCTGACAACCGTGTCTCCTCATCGTCCGACACCTCTTTACACACTTCTTCCACTACGTGAATAATGTCATCATCACCCACAGACTGCGACTGGTGGAAAACCTGGGCATCGGAAAATAGCTCAGCAGCAGCAGGACAAGTGGTTTGTGACTGTGGGAAGGGTCCAGAAAACAGTTCCTCAGAGTATGCCGGTTCAAATGCCAAATTTTGGTGGGAGGGGGCAGACTGGGGGGAAGGAGGCTGAGGTGGAGGAGCTGGAGGAGTGCCGATTTCGGTGACATGGGTGGACTGCGTGGAAGACTGACTGGTGGACAAATGGCTAGAAGCATTGTCCGCAATCCACGACATCACCTCTTCGCACTGTTCTGGCCTCAACAGTGCTCTACCACGAGTCCCAGTAACTTGAGACATGATGAACCTAGGGAGTGTACCTCTGCGGCGTTCCCCTGCTCCCCCATCAGCAGGTGGTGTCTCACCCCGCCCAGGACCACGGCCTCTGACCCCTGCAGTAGTTGGACGCCCACGTCCACGCCCTCGTCCTCTACCCCTAGCCCTCGGGTTAAACATTTTCCAAATTAAAGTGTAAACTTGAAAAAAAAAATGTTGTGTTTATTTTTTTTTATTTTTTTATTTTTTTTAACAAAACGATGCTATCCTATTGCTATGGCTAGTTTCTAACCTACACTGACAGCACACAACTGGATTTTGTGCTTTGCAAGATGAGTTTGAGCTATAAAATGAAATAAAGGTAAAAAAAAAAAAAAATCAGCAGACTCTGCCTAATTCTACTCAAACCCCTAATAAATTGTCCCACTTCGGTGTTTGAGGTGGATATGCGTGTCACTAAGAGCTAAACACAACGGTCGCAAGTCCCCCTGCAAATTCCTCACAATATGGTACTAGCTGCACTACTAGTGCCAGCAAGCCCAGCCACAAGCAAACAAAAAAAAGGAAAATATAACGCTATTGTAGGCCTAAGTAAGCCGTTGGGGTTCTCCTATGGCTATTTTGTAGCCTACAATGAGAGCACACTGCATTGCAAGATGAGTTTGAGCTATAAAATGAAATAAAGGTAAAAAAAAAAAAAAATCAGCAGACTCTGCCTAATTCTACTCAAACCCCTAATAAATTGTCCCACTTCGGTGTTTGAGGTGGATATGTGTGTCACTAAGAGCTAAACACAACGGTAGCAAGTCCCCCTGCAAATTCCTCACAATATGGTACTAGCTGCACTACTAATGCCAGCAAGCCCAGCCACAAGCAAATAAAAAAAAAAAAGTATAACGTTATTGTAGCCCTAAGAAGGGCTGTTGGGTTCTTGTAGAATCACTCCTGCCTAACACTATTCTAATAGAACACCCTAACGCTATCCCTGCAGCAGCAGCAGCTCTCTCCCTAGCGGCATCCAGACACAGAATGATCTGAGCAGCGCGGGCAGGGGCTAGTCTATTCCAGGGTCACCTGATCTGGCCAGCCAACCACTGCTATCGTCATGTAAGGGTACCACGTCATGCTGGGTGGAGTGCAGAGTCTCCTGGCTTGTGATTGGCTCTGTTTCTGGCCGCCAAAAAGCAAAACGGCGGGAGATGCCATTTTCTCGAGCGGGCGAAGTATTCGTCCGAGCAACGAGCAGTTTCGAGTACGCTAATGCTCGAACGAGCATCAAGCTCGGACGAGTATGTTCGCTCATCTCTAATTACCATATGTAGAATAATGCATGAATGAGTTATAGTGTGTGTCTACTGCTGACTGATTGTAAGACTCTAAGATGACTAAGGCACCAGAAGAGAAACCAGTGAGAGTGTGTTGAACGGTGTCCTTAGAGAGCTCTAGATAAGCCGCTACTAAATTTTTAGATAGCATCAACTTGAAACTGGACTACTGATATGTTTAAGCCCACGAGTTGAAAAGAAAAATCACGCACTAACATAAAAGAATAGCTAACTCCAACGTAACGGAGTGTCTTATCTTTCAGAAGCCAGAATATCATAGGGGTCTGGTGATTAGAGTTGGACCTCATATGGGGACACGCCCTGGGGCCCCCACCAACCTTAATCCAGCCCTCCGTGTAAGTGATCCATGTCTGCCTTCTGAAAAGCCTCCCCCGTCCTACTACAAAAGTTGTTGATCTATATGGTTGTAATATTAGTGTAACTAACCATAAAAGTAAGATAGAATGTAAATGAAGCCACAATTAGGCTCTAGTTCTCATTGTAATCTCTTTATGAAACATCATTGATCCGGACAGGACTTCATCCTAACTAGAAGCTCCATTTCACCATAGAAGTGAGGAGAGTAAAATAATAAGACAAATGCACCTGGCACCGTGGAGCACCAGAGCTTGTGAGCCATACCCCACTCCATATCCAACGTATAACATATATCCCTCCACCTGTTCCAAAAACCAGAACATTTCTTGAAGTTATTATTTAGATTACAGTATTTTTCGGACTATAAGGCGCACAAAAAATCCTTTGATTTTCTCAGAAATCAAAGGTGCGCCTTATAGTCCAGTGCACCTTATATACCAAACTCAGCTGCCTTGAACTGTGCACAGGTCTGCCACCTGCTGGTCATTCATCCTTATAATCAGGTGCGCCTTATAGTCCAGTACGCCTTATATATGAACCTAGACATTTTAGCAGGCATTTATTGATGGTGCGCCTTATACTCCGGTGCGCCTTATAGTCCGAAAAATACTGTATTGTTTTTTTACATTAGTAAAGAAATAAGTTCTGGAATCCTGGAACGTTTATAGTGTAATCTCCAGGACGATGAAGGTATGGAAATATCTTTTAGTGTTAAACTAGTATATTTTACTTTATTATAATGTCTCTGATGTTAGGAGATTCGTGCCTCAATGCTGCAACAACAAAAAAAGAGGAGCCGTGATGGACGATGTCTCTCTGCGCTTCGGAATCTGCGGATCCTGGTGTTTCCCCTCAGACTTTTTGGAATTGACCTTCTCCTGGGTGTATCCACTGTTGGCCAGGCTGCCCTTACTTGACGTTGTGAAAAGATTACATATACCGTGTTTGACCAGGCCACCACTCTATGACATTCTATAGGTCCTCTGTTGTTCTCTTCACTTAATTGTATGATCTCCTCCACTTCAAACTCCTCATCTTCATCCTCTTCCACGATTGTCTCTAGATTTGGGCATCTTGAGACGTGTCCAAACTTGGGCCTGAATTTTGTTTGAGCCTGCTTTACCCTCCGTCTCCATTTTTTATCCGGAAAGTCCTCTTTCTTCTCACCTGTCTTCTTCATGACAATATTTTAGTCTACAACAAAACTGAAATGAGATAAAAGTATCTGCACACATTAAATTTCAGGAGAAGAAAGCCGTGAAATGCAAAGAGTCAGACATTACATGGGGGAGATTTAAAGGGAACCTGTCACTAGCTGTATTTTCACAAAAACAGCTAGTGACAGGTTCCCATAGAGCCCTACTAACTAACTTCTACCATTCCTTTAGCTACATTTTGTTCCCCTTCATATCCCCATGAATAAACTTTGTTATCTTACGTGGCATACAACTAGATTTCACGAGAGTGTGATCTCCTCTCCTCACTCACTTCTAATCTTGCCCTATACCCAAGGCCAACCCAAGGCCAGATCTTTCTTCTGTTAACATCACAAGTGGATTCAAATTTTGGCAAACCCCTTTAATGCTGTATACACTTATAAATACACATATGTAGACACAAACGCTCAGACACGGACCCAGACTAATGAAGCCGTCTGTCCTTTTCATTGTATTAAGATCTATTACTCCAGCAGTCTGGCCACTGGTCGACATGATACCTACTTGTGTTGTTATTTAATTAGTCGTCTGTTCCAAACTCATTTTATCATCGATGTGAAAGTTAATCATAGCGTAAAATAAAGAGGCTTTTGCGCATGATGTAAGAAGTGAGAGATTCATTAGGCGGCAACCTGTTTTCATTATGTGGTTTTCTTTATCAAAGTTTTCCGAGAATATTGGAAAATGCATCGGCACAAATGAAACAAGACAAATAATAAATGAGGATTCCAACTAATTAAAGCTGGATACTTTGTTCTCGTCGGATTTCAGAAAAGCCATTAACAGAAAATTAGCTAGATTTTCTTCTTTAAATTAGATATTGATGATAGGATTGGGTTCTCTATTATGTTTTGTTATTTCTCTGGATTTGAGAAATTCATGGCTGTTTACGGAAAACTGCAGTCCGAAATTTGTAAAATTTCTATAATTTAGAAAGTGTATTTTGAACCCTTAACTGGGTCAGGGTAGTTCTTCTGATGTTAGACCTTTGTAGGTCACAGCATCAAAAGAACTTTGCAGAACATTGCATATGGCAGGGGCCGTGACTGGGCATCTTGGGCATTGGCATCCTACAGCTATGATCAAGGGGCACCAATGACATCACTCCAGAGGTGGGAGTCCTATGAAGAACTCCCAGGCTTCCTGTATTATCTTTCTATTAGGTCATATTGAATTCATCTCATGTCAATGTGGGACAAAATGAATGAAAAAAAACATTGGAAAAAAGCACTAAAAATAAAAAAAACACCCATTCCTTGAAAATGAAAACAGCACACAGATTGTTATTCAGATCCCTGTACCACTCAGGCCAGAAAATAATGATAGTATTTATTCTATATGACATAAAACTTTTTTGCAAAAAGGAAAAACAATGCCAAATTGACATTTTTTAAATTCAGGCAACATATTGGGGCACATTTACTTAGCCGTCCCTTGCGTGATCCCCGCTGTGCGTTGTCCGACAATCATGGACTCCAGGGCGATTCACTAACATTGTGCAGCCGATATCCTGCATGTGACGCTGCCCCGCTTAGGTCCACCGGAGTTCACCTTCTAGCTTGCGACACAAATTCAAATGTTAAATCCCGCGCTCAGTCCGAATCCGCCGGATCGTTCGATGGCCTGCTCCCCGATTTGTGTCGTAGAAATCCGATTGTGTGTGCCACAATCCCCTTTTAAATGAGGTGCAAAATGGTAATTGTCGGAATATCCGACATTTGTGTGGTCCGCGGACCCTTAGTAAATGGGCCCCATTATGTTAAAAAGCTTTATGAACTCCATGGTTGTACAAATAAAAACTACAGGTCTTAATGTCATAAATAAGGCTTTACACAGCCACATGAAACATTTTTTAAAGTTATGGCTTCTGGAAGGCAACAATGCAAGTTTTTTTTTCTCCTCCAAAAGGATTTCATTATGCAAATGGCAATCATAAAAAAAAAAGTGGTATTCACCCAAAGAAAACATGTTTTTATGTTATTAAGGTTTCACTATAAATGTAGCAATTTTTTATTAGAAAAAATGTTAGACTTGCATTCAATTTTAAATATGCCTTAATGAAAGTAAATAAACATTAATCAGTAGGATATAAAAAAAATTACACTAGTAAAAATTTTAATTTGTCCTGCAAAAAAGACCCCATAAGGTTATAGTGATGGAAAACTTTTAAAGTTATAGCTTGTAGAAGGCATTAAAGGGGTTGTTCGAGAGCATAAAAAAACAAATGGTGGCCGGGAGGGGGCTGGTTAAAAAAAAATATAAAAATTTTACTCTTCCTGTGCTGCCATGGGGCACGGATCGGAGTGTTGGCATCGAGGAAGTTCATAGGTAAGTTAATGTTTATTTTTTTTAACCAGCCACCTCCTGGCCACCATTCGGTTTTTTTAATGCTCTCGGACAACCCCTTTAATGAAAAAAAATAGACAGCCTACTCATTAAGGTGGAAACCACGTGCGGTAATAAGTTAAACAATGGCCAAGGGCAAGACTTCTTGATAGGGCTATATTATTAGAAAGAGGAAGATTAGGAAGCTAAAGGGAACCTGGCCCTATTTTAGGAAACAGGCAGGTCCAATACAGGTCAGGGTCAGCAAACCATAAGCTTCTGGGGATGAAGATGACCTGATATATTGAAAAAACAGATGTGTAAACCACTGAACAGAGCAAATTGTGGCTGAACCTCTGTTGAACTATGTGTCATAGTCCAGGGAAACCTTCAGAAAAGGGGTTTGGTAGAAGTGTGGCCCTTCCTTCAGAGATGGTAAGACCCTCCGTGGTGGTCTTTAGGTCTGGTGTCAATAGCTCTAGTGTTCAGTTGGTTAATCTTACCAGTCTTAGGTTGCTGTGAGAAGTGACAATGAAGAGGGATGTTGCCCTTGATGTATGTAGCAAAGGAGATGTAGGTAAAGCAATTCAGCCGGCAAGATCTTGGCTCAGTTTACATCAAGCTTAGTGGTTGTGTACATTCATCTCAGGTAGGGACAAGTCTATTACACAGCACAGTCTTTGATACCTTTTAGTCCACGACTCCTAGCCAGGCTTGACTCTGACTCATCTACCAACTGACTTACTGTCCTCACACTGAGCGTGTGTACTGTCTATGTCCTCCATGTCCAAGCTGTCAGTGTTGCGGAGCTTTACTTTAAAGGCATGATACCAATACATATAAAAGTGCTTTCGAAAATCACATAACAGGCACACAAATGGCACGACACAACATAAAGCGGCAGAGAAATTAATGACTTACCCTGAACAGTAGTTGGAAGAGCCGAAACATCAACTTTTTATGGTCTACATCAACTTAAATGGTCTCAGCCATGTCGTCATGGGTCCTGCATGTTTGGACACATGATGTGGTCTAGATAGGCAATATTGGATTGTTATATGGTATGTTGAATCATTTGAGGTCTCTAGTTCCCTATTTATAACACGTGTATGCTTGGTATAGTTGAGTGCACATGTAATCAGGGAGGCCAGAAAGCATAGCCTTCTTAACCATGTATGGCCACTTTAATGTCTTAATAACTACGTGTCTACAGGTTCCTGAGGTGTAAAGGCCCATTTTTGGCCAATTTCTGTAAAGAAGATAACATGCATCTTATGATCTCCTATCATTATTGACAATGGTTGGACAGTTCAGCAATGGAATATATTGGGTCAGCTACGGCTTTGTTGCTCTCATTCAGCTGTAAAAGTCTTTCTGAAAGGTCAGCAGTCTAAAAGTCATATTTCCCCTCATTCAGATTAGATAATAAAAGATTGTATTAATCCTAAAAATCTACTTGTCAGGGATCATTGTGGTCCTAAAGCATCCGGACAGATGACATTTTATCTCATTAGGAAGACAGCTGACCATGTCAAAAGACGAGATCTTTTACAGTAATGCGATTTACGATAAGGATACGGCTATATGGCCCTGTTCACATCTCTGACGGGTTCTCTGTTCAATACTTTCTTCACGGATTCTACATGGTTCCTACTAAAGAAAACCTCATTAGCACTAACAAATCCTAATGCACATTTTGTCTTTAATAAGTTAAAGGGAACCCGTCATCAAGAGACCATTTTCTGGCTCCCCCGTGTTCCCATAGAAAATAGTGTACACAAAAGTTTTTATAATAAAACTGTCTTTTTCCGAAAAAAAAGATAAGTTAGATGAAAGTTTACCTCTCAATATGAGAAGCTGTGTCCCTAGTCCCCTGGGAGTGGCCAGTGAGGATTGGGGCAGACATGTATGAGAGAGGAGATATGGGGGACATATTTGGGGGAGAGATATTTGAAATCGATGCATGACAGAGCCGTTACAAAAGGATGAGGGGGTAACCACTTTTCACTGGCCACTCCCATGGGACTAGGGACACAAGTCTGAATACAGAAAGGTACTTTCATCTAACGTATCTTTTTTTTGGAAAAGGCCAGTTTTACTATAAAAACTCTTTGGCAATGTGTACACTATTCTCTACGTTAACATGGAGGAGCCAGAAAATGAGCTACTGATAATAGGTTCCCTTTAAATCGTCTTGATTGGATGATATTGACTGCAGTGGCCTCCGTTGTATTTGGTGGTTTCAGGTAGAGACCCGTTTTCATCCCTCCCTGCTACCTTTCCCCTCCTCTTTTACCCCCTAAATGTGTGTTGAAATAATTAAATACCCCAAGAGTATTTGCTCAGAGCAGTTTTAGGCTACATTTAGGAGAAACAACTTGCTCTATTGATCTTGCTAACATTGACCACCTTGTATTTATCCATCGCGAGCATGTATGTTTTTTTTGTCATATAAGAAAGATATAATTATGATCTAGGATACGTCTGGAGATTACAGATTTGTATCTTGTTTTATACATGTAATATTGTATGATAAAGGTACAAACAAATGAGCGTAAGTACGAGTGTAGCAGCCATAACAGGACCGAGAAGGTCGGGTGGGCCGGCACAGCTGTAGGCCCCTTTTACCCTTTTGTAGACAGTACTCAATGCAGCATTGTGGCCACTATAGTCCTATTGCACCCCAGGGAAAATCAATGCTGTCTGTGTCTTTAAGTCACGGATACTATTGATTATGTGTGCACAGCGCACAAAACCTACTGTTTCTTGTCAACTTCCAGTAGTACACAGGCAGCACTATGTGATGGCCTCAACCCATAGCACTACCTGTATAATTGAGCTAGAACATGAGCAGAGGAGGAGAAGGAACTGCATGAGGTTAGCAAGAAAGTTGAAATATTTATTTTATTTGTCCATTGTATTATTTGAAAAAGGGGCACTCTGTGTTGGTTACCTTGGGGGGGGGGGGGTGTGTAAATGTAATCTATCGGGGGTATGTCCTGTAATCTATTTAGGGGGACATGGCATGGAATTTAATAGGGGGGGCATGGTAGGTAATATATTACGGGGAATGGTATGTAATCTATTTGGAGTGGCACATTATGTAACCTATAGGCATTTATTTTGTTGGGAGGGGTATGGTATATAATATATCATGTGGATTTCTATAAAATTGATAGGGGGTTCTTTACCCCATATATTAGAGCGGCACCTGTACATGATTTATTATTACGGTGATAAGGTCCCAATATACCATATATTTTAGGGGGCACTGTATATAATTTATTTCGGGGCACTGTATATCGTTATTTTATAGCATATCATTTATTGGGGGATAATATAATATAATTCAGGGGAGCAGTTGTTTAAAGGGTGTACTGTAGATAATCTCATGATGGAGTATACAACATATATGACATATTCGGTGGTGGCACAGCATGGTCCCTTGTGTTGAGGGTGGGGAGTATATATAGCTGAGGGGTGGAGTGTTGTTTTGTGACATTATAATGTAAGTGACTTTGGTATCTTTAGTGACTCTATCACTTTAATTTCAACCCCATGAAGGATTTCATGGGGTTGAGAACTATTGGCAGCAAATTCTACTAGGATAAGTCACAGTGGGAAGAAGATGCCATACAGTTCTTAAAGCAATGGAGAAGACATGTCAGCTGTATATACCTAGATGTGAGCAGTCCTGTGGTCACCGACTTTCTAGTATCTATAACAAGTGTATAAGTATTAGTGTGTGTGTCTATGAGTGCATAAAAATATGTATTTTTTCCTATTTAAGAGGAAGGCCCCATTCAGAAGCCTGGTATGGGGCCCAGCCCCTCCTAGTTACGCCCCTGCTGGCTGTGATTGTTGGTGCACCCATTGTCCTCATTTTCTGCTGTCACTACGGCAATGATTGACATCTGCTGAAGCCCCTCCCCCAGTGTGCTGAAAAGCTAATTTGCATAGAGGTGAACATTTTTTTTGCTAAAATTACAGGCAAACCAGAGAGATATGACTTAAAAGCTTATAAAATACCCAACGTAATGCTACTCTTACTTTTGGAGTATTTGAGATGCTGGCAGACTCCATGACGCCATATCTTGGCAGTTCAGTCAACTTTGTGAGCGAAATAAGGAATATCAGATACAGAGAGTGTAACAATCTATTTAGGCGTGGTGTCTTATTTCTGTATCCATGGAATAGTTTGTTAATTTATCACCTTAACAATACCTGGAATAGTTGTGAGAATAAACACCGTATAGCATCAGCATGGAAATATATTGATTGCATGGAAATATTTGACAATCTGAATACAGACAGTCCCCGCGTTACGTACAAGATCGGTTCTGTAGGTTTGTTCTTTAGTTGAATTTGTATGTAAGTCAGAACTGTATATTTTATAATTGTAACCCCAGACAAAAATTTTTTGGTCTCTGTGACAATTGGATTTTAAACATATTGGATTGTCATAAGAATCAGGATTAACACTAAAGCTTCATTACAGACACATGTGATAACTGTTATAGCTGATCATTGTAGCCTGGGGCTAAAATAGAGTAAATTACCAACATCCAGAGGTCCGTTTATAACTAGGGGTCGTCTGTAAGTTGGGTGTTCTTAAGTAGGGGACCGACTGTAGTTATAAAGGTGTTTGACACCTGTATCATAGAGGATAGTGGTCCCTCAGTAAGACCCATTTTTATATGACTGGTTAAAAAGTAGGTAGTGCAGCAAGTTGACCTAACCTGCCAAAAAAGTAAGGACATTATGATGTGTCAGAATTATTGGATTGGTTTAAAAACATTACACAGTTGGATAGGAAACACTGAATATAATCTTGGAAACCATTTGAAATGGATTTGCCAATAAATGCGTTTTATGAATCGGAAAATAGATTTTGACAGCTGCCATTTTTCCAGCGTTACAGGTCACTATAAATCCCATTGACACCATAGAAGAGGAACCAACCAGGTGAGGTCTCCATTTCATAGGACCCAGGGACCATTTATCTTCCTATTAATCCTCTGACTGAGATATCATCAAAGTCACAGATATTACAGATCCTATAGAATTTTTCTATTGTCTATTCTTTCATCCAAGAATATACATGTGTCTCCATGTTCAACTCCCTGACCTTCATCTGTCCTATTCAGAGTGACACAAGGAAACGCAGTGATGGGTTCTCTCCTATTTAATTCTATATCTTTACAAAACCGTAAGAAACATATGTTGCAGTCTTTCGTTTCGGTCTTGTTTACACCTGCTGAAGTGGATTATCCAGGTCCCCAGCAGATGTAATTATGGCTCCAAGTTGATCAAGTTCGACCTATTCAGTTTCCATTCTGTGACTGATTGATTTTCTGGAGTTTCTGTCTTTCGTCTTAATTGTACGGCCAGAGGAAAGTAACAGCTTCCCACGAGCTCCAGAAAATACTGCTTATCCTGGGATACTCTTACTGCTCATCATTTCTGTCTCTTTTAAAAGTCCAATGTATAGGAAAAGGTCTAAATGCTTCCAGAATTTGAGAAACTATTCAGGAGATTTATCATAAGGTTCTGCGGTAAAACAACCAGAGCTCAGCTTAAATTCTGTAAACAGCTGTGTGAAACTGAAAGCTGAGCCCTGATTGGTTGACATGGGCATCTAGAACAGCTTTGCTATCCTTATGTAAAATCTCCCCCTTTTACTCTAAATATTAGATTATGAGGCTTATTTGCTAAGGGTCCCGTGGCCACATTTTCTTTGGGTTTCCCAACTCTTCGTACAAGGGATTGTGTCACACGCGATTGGATTGTGTCGCAATTGCGCCGGCTTTAACGAGACACAAATTGGGGGGCGGGCCGTCGGACAAACTAACGGATTCGGACTAAGCGCAGGATTTAACAATTCAATTTGTGTCGCAAGCCAAGCACTTAAATGCACCGGGAGGAAGATGGTGAACTCCGGTGGACGTGAGTGGGGAGCGACACATGCAGGATATCAGGCGCATGCACAGTGCATCATTGTCGGAGAGTCCAGTTCAGTGGACAAAGAGGAAATTTCCAGTCTCACTTGCGCCACTGCAGAGGGACCGCAGAAAAATCGCTGATCCTTCAGCCTGTCGCAAAATGTGAATTAAGCTCTTTACTACCTCTCCCCTCTCCCCATATCCGTCAAAACGTTGAACTAATTTCAACTTAATTTCAAAAATATAAATGTGCATAATGATGCACATCTCTAGAAAAAACTTAAAAAATTAACAGAAATAAACTTTTTCAAAAATGTTGCTATTGACCACGGACCAGGCACGGCATCTATCTTTTTTAATGGGCAGAACACTACGCAACAGTGAAAGCGAAACACTTCAACAGATCTATTTACAAGGCTGTGAAAAAGTAGAGCACGTCCTAGTTTTCAGTTTTTCATAGACAACTGATAAACTATCGTCTATAAGAATATGTGGAAAACCAGAAGCCATGCGGGAGCCCCCCGACTGAGAAAATGGCCATTTTTCATTGTTGAGCCGCTTCTGCATGGCATCTGTTTAATAGGTGATTCTACAAGGACATGTGTATGTAGCCTAATGCTCTATATACTGTATATTACAGAACCTGATGCTCATAATCCATGACCCTCTATATTTCCCATTGCTATATCACTAGTGTTGACCGCGGAGGAGTCCACATCGGGGAATCAATATCACGTATTGTCAAAAGTAATAAAATCTATCTAGACACAGAAATCCCTTCTAATTGTCGTCTGGACGTATGAAAAGCGTATACATGCACTTTAAATGTCATAGTAATATCTGCTGCATACAACAGATGTGCACTGAAGATTAGATCTTCTTCTTCAAGTCTTATAAATGCTGTTGCAAAGACCCTTTGAAGACCATGTCCTCTGATGTCTCAGCGTCCATGGTAGAATCTTAGTTTTTGGAACACGAAATTAAAAATACAAAATTTTTCTTATTCCTTCTTATTTCTGTTTTGGAACTTAAATGTTATACCATAGATAGAACTGGTGTCTGTCATTTTTTATACTTTATTTAGAAAAAAAATAGGACAAAAACTCTCTACTGCACCTCTCAAGAGGTTGTCCGGATTCAGAATTTATTTTAATTTTGTTTAACAATGAAGTTATACTTACCTTCATCCTAACCCTCAGTCCAACGAGGTGTTAGGTTCTGCTGGTATCTGTATAGGCTCGGCAGTGATGTCTTGATGACCGGCCGCACTCCTTACAGTGTAATGTGATATTTGTTGGAGGTACATCTATGTACAGAGATTCTCCCAGTGTGAACACACCCCTACTCTACTGTACCTTGCCAAGTGTCACAAACACAGTCTTCAAGTTTATTCTCTGTTTATCCTGTAATAATATGGACATGTATAGCAGTGATTTTCAACCTTTTTTGAGCCACGGCACACTTTTTATACTTAGAAAATCCTGGGGCACACCACCAACCAAAATAGCACAAAATTACACTAAAACAGTCATATTATACATATAGTTAATAATTTAGATTCTAAATTTATTTTACTCAGTGTGAAACCTGGGCCTGTTTCGATAAACACAAAAGGGATATCCTGGCAGGAATGGTGGAAAGACACACACAAAGCTCTTCCTCAACAGTTCTCAGTTTCTCCCTGTTTTTAGTATATGGTGCTGATTATTATGTGGCTCATATACTGCAAAATAAAGGGGTACAATGAGAAGTACTATGGCCATGAGGCCAGAGTACAAGTGCCAGCTCATATACTCAGCATATGAGCTGGTACTTGTAGTACTCCAGCCTAATGACTACAGTATTTCTCATTTTACATTTCTCATTGTTATATGCAGTATACTGCTGGAGTACTACATGTACCAGCTCATATGCTGAGTATTCTGCCAACAGTTCATATACTCAGGCAAAAGCTCATATAGTCAGCATCATTGGTGGGCATTACCTTGGCGGTGGGCAAATGCGAGAGTCTCTCCGCTCTCAGGATGATGCTTCGGCCTCGGTGATGTCATTTTGTCGCGCGAGCTTCAAAGCTTGCACATGTGTTATTGTACACGTCTCCTACATTGTAAGAAGCCGAGACTGCGCATTGCCGGGAAACAAAACACAGGGGGCACCATAATTTGGGGAACTTTCCCCGCGGCACACCTGACCATGTGTCGCGGCACACTAGTGTGCCACGGCACACTGGTTGAAAATCACTGATGTATAGCATGTTTACTTGGTGTCCTACATCATCCTGCTCCGCCCCTGAGGCATCAGAATGGTGGCATTTTAGAGAAAGCCAGTTGGCATTTTATCGCAGAACAGACTGTAGCCAAATATAGAGCAAAGGAAGCAGTGGTAGAAAGATGGAGGGCACCAGGTAAGTACTGTTATACCTATATAGGGTATACCTATATAGGGAATGGTATTTTATTAAAGGAAATCTACCATCAAATCAAGCATGATAAACCAGGGGCACTGTGACTGTGGTTATCTTCTTATATTTGTTGTCCATGACATCTTCCTTCTAAAATTTACTTTTAAAATTAGGCTAATGAACCAGAAGGGCTCTGGGGGCATTAACGGAGCCCCTCATGCTGCAGATTCACAAGCTGTTACAGTATGTAACTCCCAACTCTCTGCAGTGAGATTACACAGAAGGAAGGGGAACTGCTGAGAGAGCAGAGGGGCAGGTTGAGACAGTGTAACAAACCATGAAGCCAGAGAACTGAGGGTCTCTGGTACCCCCTCCCCAGAACTCTTCAGTCTCACTAGCATAATTTAATCAATTTAATCAATAACAGTTGATTTTAAAAGGAGGAAGGTTATCACAGTCACAGTGCCTGGATCAATGCCTGATCTTTATATGTACGATATTGATAGACTTTCTTTCAAATAACAATAATAAATTTGATAACATAATGGGGCACATTTACTTACCCATCACTGGCGCGTACCCCGATGTGCATTGTCCGACCGCAATTCACAGTGCCGCGATTCACTAAGATTGTGCCCGATATCCTCCATGTGTCGCTTCCCCGCTCAGGTCCGACGGAGTTCGGCTTCTTCTTCCTGGTGCATGTAAGTGCATTGTCTTGCGACAATCAGTCGGATCGTCTGACGACCCGCCCCCCGATTTCGGTTGCGGACCCTTAGTAAATAAGCCCATATGTAGTTATTTTAATGTATCATGTATAGTCGTTTTTTTTTTTGTTTTTGACAGATTGGAGGGCCATTTTGAACAATAGGTCTAAACACAGCTGCAACTCTGAGTTGATATACAAGAGATTGAACATAACCCATGAGGCAAACAACGGATCATAAGCCTCTAACAGGTACCCAGTTCAGTCCGCTCAGCAGAATTATTGAAAGTCATAAAGAATAATGTGTTTGCAGATAAGGCCCTCAAGCAGCTCCTGCTAAATCGATAGTCATACTTTTTTGCCAGCTTCCAAATACTTGAAGAAATCACTACAGAGCAGAGGAGAGCGAGTTCATTCAATCAATCAACGCGCCGCGCAATATCACAGAAACGTCTAATGGGGTTGGTGGAGAATTTAACAGCATGAAAAGTATTAATCAAAGTCTAAACTGTACAAACTTCAAGGGTTAATCATCCAGCTCCCCGCGAGGGTGTTATGAGATGGAAGCAGGGTTCAATGAGTTCATTACATGATGGAAATCCTGGGGAATGGGACAAGACGCTATTCTGTGGATTTGTCTTGTAATATCCTTGTATTCAGGTCTTCAGAAATTGTACACACTTGAAGATAATGTTTCGTGATTCTGTCCTTCATAGTTGATGACAGAGATTGTGAGGAAAGTCATGAGCAGCTTGTTGGAATGGGAGCGTAAAGCCATGAACTCTTTTGACATTTGCGGTTCATATTTGAGGTCCTACGAGAAAGTAATAATTCATAAACAGCTCCAGGTTGCTTCTTATGGAAGGGGTTTGTAAGAGGAATTACCAGAATTATGAGTTCCTTGTCTAGTACTGTAAGTTTGATATGACTTCTAGGGGAAAGACTATGTAAAAGTGTTTGTAATGGGGTCACAAATGAAATGGGAAGATTTTTCCGGGGGTATTGAAGGGGTTTCATCAGCTCAGATAGAGTGGAACCAAATTGAAGAACTTTATGCACAAAGAGGCAATCAACTTGAAGGTTTCAAAGTTCTCAAGTGAGACAACTAGAACGAGATACAGGAGGCAACAGATTGGTATGAACCGGGAAGACGTTGCCACCACTTGGATGACATCTACAACATGTTACTGGCACTTTGTACACAGTTCTGGGATCAGTTTCTACAGCGGCATCTCAGTAACTATTACACCATCTCAGTGTTAGGCTACATTCACACTGCCGAATGGGGGACGTATATATGTCCGACGTATATATGGCCGATATACGTCCCCCATAGACGGCAATGGGTGCACGGTGCACTACGGGAGTGGTACGGTGCAGCACATGTGCGTATTACATGCGCCTTGCGCCATACATCCCTGTGGAGAGGGGCGGGGGTGAGAAGCTCTCACCTCCTCCTCCTCTCCCCATGTGCTGCCGTGTGCTCGCGGTGCTACGGTACGGCGGGCAACAGCAGTCTGAATCTAGCCTAATAGTAACATTTATATACTTATATACATACACATACAGCATATTCACACCATATACACACATACAGCATTAACATACATGCAGTATACACACACACACCCCGTATGCGTATATACAGCATATACAAACATGCATACAGTACCATATACATACACATACAGCAAATATACACATCCAAACAATTCCATATACAGAGATAAAGCATATACACACCCAATACTCCAGATGCCGGGCCCCCTGATATTATAGGCCCCATAGCGGCTGATATGGCTGCTACCGCTATAGTTAAATTTAGGTAAATGTAGGTAAATTTCTCTCAATAACAATGGGACTGTCGATAGTATTAAAGGGAATCTGTCAACAGGGACCTCATTTTCACTAAAGACAGGTTGAAGAAGCCCATTACTTTCTGCCTTCTCTAAGAATTTGCATTACAATATAATTGTATGTCATAACTTACCTTGCACCCTTACAGAATCTTCTGTGTAGTCCCAGGGGTTGGGCTTTGGTTTGGATGCATTTAAAAAAACAACATGTGACTTGTCTGTGCTGCAGTCTCCTCAGCTCTCAGCCCCCACCTTTATATTGTAATGTAAATGCTTAGAGTCAGCAGAAAGGCAAAAATGCACTGCAGCTGTAATTGGCTTCTATAACCTGTGAAAATGAGGTCTCTGGTGACAGTTTCCTTTTAATGTCACATATATTTCTGATGCAGCATTTTTCTTCACACTTAGGCCCCTTTCACACTTGCGTTTTTCACGCGCATTTTCTGCGTGTGCTTTTGACGCGCAGAACTTGCAATGCTCTCTGACCCATTGTAACCAATGGGTCTTTTCAGACTTGCATTTTTTTTCACGCACACATGCGCGTTTTTTTTAACGCGCGTTTAAATCTCGACATGCTCTACTTTTGCAAGTCACACGCTTGAAAAACTCACCATACAAGTCTATGGAGATGCATCAAAACCGCATTGCACTCTGAGACACTTGCAAGTGCAATGCGTTTTTCACGCATCAATTGCCATAGAAAAGCTAGAGCTCAGTCCTGAGTCCATTTCACGCGCATTTTCTGCGCGTGAAAAACGCATTGAAATTGCATTGAAATTGCATTGAAAACGCGCATGAAAAACTGAGACACTGAACAAACTCTGACTGAAAACTGATTGCACTCTGATGCAAAATGTGCGTTTTTCACTGACCAAACCCTGATCGCACCCTGATCAAACTCTGACGTGATCTGCAACGCGAGTGTGGAAGGGGCCTTACATTTTACATGCTGGGAGTTGTCTCACATTCTACAATTAGACAGGGAGCACTTTTAGATCGGACACAGGTGACAATTCTGCACCATTGCTCCAAACTTCATAATGACATCTCCTGGCCTTTAATTATTGCAGCAGTTTGTTAGGCCCCTTCCACACTTGCGTTGCAGATCACGTCAGAGTCTGATCAGGGTGCGATCAGGGTTTGGTCAGTGAAAAACGCACATTTTGCATCAGAGTGCAATCAGTTTTCAGTCAGAGTTTGTTCAGTGTCTCAGTTTTTCACGCGCGTTTTTGATGCAATTTCAATGCGTTTTTCACGCGCAGAAAATGCGCGTGAAATGGACTCAGGACTGAGCTATTTTTCACGCGCGTGACTTGCAAAAGTAGAGCATGTCGAGATTTAAATGTGCATTAAAAAAAACGTGCATGTGTGCGTGAAAAAAAATGCAAGTCTGAAAAGCCCATTGGTTACAATGGGTCAGAGTGCAATGCAAGGTCTGCGCGTCAAAAGCATGCGCAGAAAACGCGCGTGAAAAACGCAAGTGTGAAAGGGGCCTCATCCAAATTACACAGGTACATGTCCACACTACACCCCTAAAATACTCGCGTGAAAAACGCACCATACAAGTCTATGGAGATGCATCAAAAACGCATTGCACTCTGAGACACTTGCAAGTGCAATGCGTTTTTCATGCATCAATTGCCATAGAAAAGATAGAGCTCAGTCCTGAGTCCATTGAAATTGCATTGAAAACGCGCATGAAAAACTGAGACACTGAACAAACTCTGACTGAAAACTGATTGCACTCTGATGCAAAATGTGCGTTTTTCACTGACCAAACCCTGATCGCTCCTGATCAAACTCTGACGTGATCTGCAACGCAAGTGTGGAAGGGGCCTAAGGCCCCTTTCACACTTGCGTTTTTCACGCACGTTTTCTGCGCGTGCTTTTGACGCGCAGAACTTGCATTGCACTCTGACCCATTGTAATCAATGGGTCTTTTCAGACTTGCATTTTTTTTCACGCACACACGCACGTTTTTTTTAACGCGCGTTTAAATCTCGACATGCTCTACTTTTGCAAGTCACGCGCGTGAAAAACGCACCATACAAGTCTATGGAGATGCATCAAAAACGCATTGCACTCTGAGACACTTGCAAGTGCAATGCAAGTGCAATGCGTTTTTCACGCATCAATTGCCATAGAAAAGATAGAGCTCAGTCCTGAGTCCATTTCACGCGCGTTTTCTGCGCGTGAAAAACGCATTGAAATTGCATTGAAATTGCATCAAAAACGCGCGTGAAAAACTGAGACACTGAACAAACTCTGACTGAAAACTGATTGCACTCTGATGCAAAATGCGCGTTTTTCACTGACCAAAAACTGATCGCACCCTGATCAAACTCTGACGTGAAATGCAACGCGAGTGTGGAAGGGGCCTAAGTGTCCCTGGTATCAATTGAGACCCCCTATAGCTCCTGCACAGCTTCCGGTATCTGCAGTATTTGGCCAGTCTGTGACTGGCATCTATGGAGCCGTGTGGATGCACAAAATGCTGCTAGCCCCATGACCCAACCAAGATATTAGAAGATATTTATTAGGTTTAATACTTTTATTTTTATAATCTTTTTTCCCAATAAAAAGTCAGAGCAGATGGGGTTCAGGTCACAAAGTTGTTTTTGTAACGTTACTATTAATAATTCTTTATTTATATAGCACCTACAGATTACGCAGCGCTGTACAAATCATGAATAATTGTTTCCTGTCCCATGGGGCTCACAATCTAAATAAACTACCAGTATGTTTTGGAGTGTGGGAGGAAACTGGAGGAGACCCACACAAACACAGAGAGAACATACAAACTCTTTGCAGATGTTGACCTGGGTGGGACTAGAACCTAGGACTCCAGCGCTGCAATGGAGAAGTGCTATCCACTGAGCCACCATGATGCCCTGCTAGAAAAGCTCTCCCTCTAACTGTCCACTAAATATTTTGGTGAATATATAAACCAGAATCAGAATGATAAAACCCAACATATAGAGAAATATGAGCATCACTTGCTGCAGGTCTGGAGGGCCATGTGCTTCCCTGGATGGAGGTCTCTGACTGTCTCACCTTCCTGGGTACTTTTTGTCTGCCTTGTCTACTCTCTGACACTGATCAATACCCGCAGGTCCCCATGGGAAACTTTTTTTTTTTTTTTACAGAAGCTCATTAAGGACAAACCGAAAGCAAGCGGTGGCTCATTATTAGGTTTTTGGCCATTGAATGCAATTGAAGTTTCTTGCTGTGTCTTGACATATCTTGGATAGCATTGAATAAAAAGACTGGATAAAACTGGGTAAAATCAATAAAAACAGCTGGAAGCGCTTTGGCTACGGCAGGTAGGACATCTTAGGTCAACTTATAAGGATTGCCCGGTCACTAGAGGGGGTACTAAGGCAGTCAACTGGATTTTTAACAAACTTTGCTTAAATCAGAACGTATAAGTGAATATAAAATATTTCATATCTTTAATCCGCCCCACACTTGATTCTAGACAGACCATGAATCTGAAATCTTCTGAATCCATGTTGGTTTTCCAAGTATCAGATCACACAGGTCTATAAAAACTAAATGATGAAAAAGAGACACTGACGAACAGAGACTGCTGCAGATAACATTAAGTTTTCTATCTCGCCCTAATTGCCTTATTTTCATCCCTCCTGGTCAATATAATCTACAATCTTCTAAATAGTACTGCTACTGCTTGTAATGCAGTTTGGTCCAGACGTTGACCCTACATTTTTATTTTCTGTCACTAAAACTGAAATCTATCAGATCCATTATAATGTCCGTTATTGAACTTTCAAAGGTAGTCTCCCACATGGATACAGTGCTTCTAAACCAAGCACACTTACATGCTGATGTGTGACTCCAGAAACAGGAGCCATTCTTCCTGTTGCTTATAAAAGTTTTTTAAGAAAAAAAGACATTTTAAAATGATACAAACGAGCCTCAGGGGCTCCTGTCTATGTTATAGAAGCCACTTCTGCTTCCATTGCCTACTAATTATACAGATCTCCTTTCAGGGAGGAAAAGAGGTTGTCAGATGCACGAAATTGAGGTGCAAATAATCTGCAGATAATGGAACCAGTAGGGCTTATACAGAATGGGCAGGAGCCCCTGAGGCTCATTTGCATAATTTTAAAAGTGTGTTTTCTCCTAAATTTAACTATTACAAGAAAAACGAAGTATCAATTCTGTTTCAGTAGGCACACACCAGCATGTAAGTGTACTTGGTTTAGAAGCCATGCATTCATGTGTTACATTTCCTTTAATGGTTAGTATCTGTTTGCACCACATCTGTTGGCGCTTCTGTTATCTGAGCAGAAAATTGGACTATTTTCTGCTTGAATATAGTGCATTTTTCCATCTTAAGTAGCCATTGTAATCAATAGACAACTTGACATCTAGAGATCCGTCCGTTATCGTTGTATTAACATAAGATAACAGGGAGGTCTGAATGCAGGTGTGAAGTGGGCCGAATCTCAGAGTTTTCTCCAAGTGTAGTGTATAGGATACAAGATAGCAGCTGGTCTCCATACATAGTATCATAGTATACACCGGCTCCACTAGAATTTGAGACTGAGCTTGCTCAAATGCCACATATAAAGGTCACAAATATTGTTATTCTTTAATAATAAAAGAAAATAATCCCTTTATTTATATAGCACACACAGATTACGCAGCACTGCACAGAACTTGCCAAATCAGTCCCTGTCCCCAATGGGGCTCACAATCTAATCAACCTACCAGTATGTTTTGGAATGTGGGAGGAAACCGTAGTACCTGGAGGAAACCCACGCAAACACGGAGAAAACATAGAAACTCTTTGCAGATGTTGACCCAGGTTCCCAGCACTGCAAGGCTGTAATGCTAACCACTGAGCCACCATGCTGCCCTTTATTCTTTATGTCCAGACATTGATAATATGATGTTATTTCTTTTGTGTCAGAAGATATTCAGTAAGTCGTTACTTGTAGCTGGACTCATCATTTATTCGATGTAAGTGAAGTCACCAATCTCAATCCAATCCAGGGATTCAACATTCTTCACGTGAAAAATCATGTGATATGTAAATATGGAGGCAAATAATATAATATGGAAGACTAGAGGACATTTACCCCTAAATAGAGATATGATACAGAGCAATAGGAAATATTTAGCAGCAACAGATACTAATTCCTACTGCATTTTACCAAAAGTGTAACTTTATAGCCCCATCATCAGTATTATCGTGGTCCTAATCAAATCTAAGTAAATTATGACGTATCTGTCCATTTCCAATAAAGATAAGTATTTGGTGTTTATATCTGTCAATGACAATGTCACCGCAGATGAAGCTTTATACAGGAATCAATAGCGCGCTCAATACGTGTCAAGCGGTGACAAGGAAGGACAGAAACCATCACGACAGCCATAGGTCAGCGAGTGCAAGAAGAAAAATAACAGACCTCAGCGCCACCTACTGCACGGCCATCAGAATGCGCAAATAATGGGAAAAGTTTCTGATGTCAACCCTCAACCTGAAACATGTAAAGATGGTGGCAGGACCGGTTCAAGACAAAGTGGGGCCCTGGGCAAAACTAAAAGTGGGGCCCAAAAAAGAAAACTATTTTATGACCAGTCACAGTCAGTAAGAGGCTCCATTTAGTATGGTAAAACAAACTGTAATATGGGAGAATTTTATAGGAGATGGATAGATGTTAGGGAGATTGATGGGCAGCACAGTGCCTCAGTGGTTAGCACTACAGCCTTGCAGCGCTGCTCAACATCTGCAAAGAGTTCTCTCTGTGTTTGCGTGGGTTTCCTCCGGGTCCTCCGGTTTCCTCCCACACTCCAAAACATACTGGTAGGTTGATTAGATTGTGAGCTCTATGGGGACAGGGACCGATCTGGCAAGCTCTGTGCAGCGCTGCGTAATCTGTGTGCGCTATATAAAGGAATTATTATTATAATTATTATGATAGAAGATAAATATGGAAGATGATAGCGATTTCTAGATGCAGAACTATAAAGTAGATGATATATTCAGTGAATAGATATGAGAGATAAATACAGTAGAAGAGATTGAAAAATAGATAGAGAAAAAGCGAGATATATAAATGGTCAGATTATAGGGGATAGATAACTAGACAGATAGATATATAGACAAGAGATAGATGATAAGCATCTTCACCTGGGAATTCAACCAAGGGGTATTAACCCTTTCATCGCCCGGCATTTCTGGATATTCTGTCGCGTTATTGACCAGAGCAATTTTTATAATTTTGATGTTTAAATTTTGACGAAATTACAGCAAAAAGTAAACCCAACAGACCACATATTTTCTGCAAGCAGACACTTGCCCCATTTTCAAAATTGCATTAATGAGTTTATAGACATAGACGCCTTCATGCAATTTTGATTCAAGCTGAAACATTTTATAACAATACTTAAAATTTGACTTTGATGGCAAAAAATGTGCTCCAAACAGAAAATATTTACCTTCACATTTCCTAAATGTAATAGATGAACATGTGTAGAGTTCACAAATGTCCCATATTCATATGTTCACATAAATAAATCCACATAATATCACTAAAACTGTAATAACTAGATATCTGCTTTTCAGCTAGAAATGTTAAGACAGTCACAACCTGCAATAAAGCAGAATGAAAAGTAAAGGCGCCATAAAACCTATAGAATTTTGAAAGCAGAGAACCAGGCGATGCATTTGGCAATTAACATTCAAAGGGCCACATGTATCACTCGTTTTTTCTGTTGTTTTTGTGCCTTTTCATTCAGGCGCACTGTTTTTGCACCATTTTTGTGACTAAATGCCAAAGTAGCCGCGCAGCAAAAATAAGCAGCTTTCCCTCATCTATCTTACCAATCCAGATGTTTTGCTGCGCCTAATGATATTCATCACTTGCAACGTTTTCATTTAGGCGCAAAAACACTCCAGCCCGAAGGTGGCGTTAACTGAGAAGAAAGCACTGAGCCCCTTTGCAGAAGAGCTCATTTCTAGCAGCAGAGCTCAGACAGACACTGCAGAAACTAGAACATATAATACAGACATGAGATACTCTGCAGACAGGAGCTGCAGACTCTATTTACAGTTCATCACTTTCTATTTACAAAACATTCTGCAAACTCCTGAGCTCAAGGCAAAGAGCTGAGAACTTTGCAGAATGTTTGCAGATACTACAGACAAGTGTCCCCCATGTAATTCTGCACAGTATCACCAGTGTGTCTGAGGGGGATAATGTGCAGAATTACAGGGTTGCAGCAGGAGACCAGCACTGGGGGATCCCCTCCCGGAGAAGCCCCTGCTGAGGAGGTCACTGGGTGCTGGGTGTCACACACCTGGGTGCTGCTGTGAGCGCTATCTTCATTCTGGGCTGTGGGAGAAGCAGAGAGGAGCTTGTAGCAGGATCACATGTAAGTGCCCGAATCTAACATTGCGCCTAAAGTGCGCCAAGATTGCGCCTAAACTGTGTTAAAGTAAAGTGATTGATAAGAGGCAGGAGATTACCTTATCACAGTTGGTAATAATTCTGGCAAAACAGTGCCAGAATTTAGGCGCAACTACTACACTTAGGTGCACAAAAGTGATAAATGTGGCCCAAAATTTCCTCTAAATTATGTACAAATCCAGAATACTTATATAAAGAAAATCTACTTTCCTAAAACAGCAAGATGTGAGGAGATCATACAGACCCCACACCAATATATTCACCAAACTGTGCAGCAAAGGGAACGTTACATCCACAGGAGACACCAAACTATTTTTCTATCCCTTACACAATGTAACCCAAATAATAATTATATCCATAAACCTCTCTAATGAGATAATAAAAGTCACTCTTAGATGTGCACCATTGTATTAGCCGCACAATAACAGAACCCTCCGCGCTTCATAAGAATGAGTGTGAGAACGTCATAACATAATAATGGAGGATGGTGTGACATTACAACTTTATTCCAGAACATGTGTGTGTTTGGTGTTACATATAGCTTTATGGACATGTTCTGGGTTGTGGTGTATATATAATAGCGACATTAGGCGAAGAGGATTGAATGTTCATCGTATCAGTCAGTTTTCACCAAAAATAAAAATCTATCACGAAATAAAAGGCAATAAGAGAGAAAGTGTGTTCTTAGATAGTTCTGCATAGAGAAGGGTTAAAACATGAATAGTAGTTGATATTATTCCTTATCAGAATGTAGTAACATATAAAGTGATTATTTCCATCAGTGTCGGACTGGTGTACCTTGGGCCCACCAGACAAAATTTTTTGGGGGGCCCCCTCCAGACCCCCCCCCCCCGCACCCTCACCCTTCATGTGGTATTGTGCTGTGTACTGCTGCTGTAGCTCCATGTATGGCTGTGTACTGCGACTGTAGCTCCATGTATGGCTGTGTACTGCGGCTGTAGCTCCATGTATGGCTGTGTACTGCGGCTGTAGCTCCATGTATGGCTGTGTACTGTGGCTGTAGTTTCATGTAAGGCTGTGTACTGCAGCTGTAGCTCCATGTATGGCTGTGTACTGCTGCTGTAGCTCCATGTATGGCTGTGTACTGCGACTGTAGCTCCATGTATAGCTGTGTACTGCGGCTGTAGCTCCATGTATGGCTGTGTACTGCAGCTCTAGCTTCATGTATGACTGTGTACTGCGACTGTAGCTCCATGTATGACTGTGTACTGCAGCTGTAGCTCCATGTATGGCTGTGTACTGTGGCTGTAGCTCCATGTATGGCTGTGTACTGCGGCTGTAGCTCCATATATGGCTGTGTACTGCAGCTGTAGCTCCATGTATGACTGTGTACTGCGACTGTAGCTCCATGTATGACTGTGTACTGCAGCTGTAGCTCCATGTATGGCTGTGTACTGTGGCTGTAGCTCCATGTATGGTTGTGTACTGTGGCTGTAGCTCCGTGTATGGCTGTGTACTGAGGCTGTAGCTCAGTGTATGGCTGTGTAGTGCGGCTGTAGCTTCATGTATGGCTGTGTACTGCGGCTGTAGCTCCATGTATGGCTGTGTACTGCGGCTGTAGCTCCATGTATGGCTGTGTACTGCAACTGTAGCTCCATGTATGGCTGTAGCTCCATGTATGGCTGTGTACTGCGACTGTAGCTCCATGTATGGCTGTGTATTGTGACTGTAGCTCCATGTATGGCTGTGTACTGCGGCTGTAGCTCCATGTATGGCTGTGTACTTGATAGGGATGGATCCTATATCCCCTTATGCTCCCCCTTATTCAGAACATGTTTATGTTATATCTCTCAGGTCATCCTTAGGAGAATTGAGCTGAATAAATAAGGTTGCATAAAGAGTATAAATATTGCTTGGTTTAGATGACCAGAAGAGACTTTGATTAAGCAACTTCTGGTTAGTATCAAGAAATAATAACCATTAAGGTAGCTTGTGCCAGCTCGCACCTGGCACTTAATGGGAAAATCAATAATGGACTTTACACATATCAGGATAACCTCGTCCTGATATGCCCTGTAGACACGTAGGACATATGTTAATTATTAAATATAGTTAAATGAAAACTGACCAATTGTTATAATATTTCCTAATGGTTCGATGAAACTATCCAATAATTGTAAGACAGCTTAACATGTAAACGCCCTTCTTTTGGGTATATAAGACGATGTCATGCACCAATAAAGCAGAGTTTTATTCTGAGAACCAGCGTGTGTTCTTGTCTGAAATTCTCGGCGAGCTCGTCATCATCCTGAATTTGGCTCCTCTCCAATATACTGAATTGTCCCCATTGAGGACAACCCTAACATTAAATGGCGCCCAACGTGGGGCAGTTGGAAACAGATTGACTTCAGTACTGCAGACCCGGCAACACAACAGGCTCTTTGGCAGCGGACACACAGACAACCCCGGGGATGGTAAGAACCTTATTCTTACACAAACTTCTCTGTGTCTCCTCTATCTCAAAGTCTGCCGCCGGATTTACGGTACGTTATAGATAAGTCTTTCTTCTTACTGCTCAATATTTATTGACAAAGAACCGTAGAGTATCCCTGAGATAATTATAAGAGTATATTGGAGAAGGTTTATGTTTGTGCCGCTATTATATGTTGTTTGTTTATGTTGTTGTATGAATGGTGTATGACTGATATGAGTCCACCTCGAAGGCAACTCCTGGCCAGAAAGACTAACCTCTTCCCGTAATACTGGCTTGTCCGGTTTTCGTGTGAACAGACGCCCCTGCTGGCTGGTTTAAGTTGCAGATTATTGTCACTTCTCGGAGACTGTTAGCGGAAAAATTGTTTAAACCCGCACTAGAAATAACTTTCATCATAGTAAGCTGTAAAAGTTTAGTTAATCTTACACTCTGGCTGATGTATAAGAGATATGTATACGCTAAATTTACTTTGAGTTTCTTCCGTGCTTACCCAAGGAGCCTAGGGGATTTAGTGACGTGACTCCGGTGTAGTCACTTGGCCAAGTCACAAATCATATTAAAGGGCCTGCACACCAACGCACTGAAATATGCTCGTTGAGCTCAGTTATAAATAAGTGGGTACCGCAAGTTGCAGGACAATAGAGTAAAGGCAACCTAGGTAGTTGTGGGCTTCATAGCCATAATACGGAAAAGGGCATTTTTAGAGGCAGCCAGAGAAAAGACAGCAAATGTATTTCACACCAACGGGTACTTCTGACTAATATTTCCGGGATATAGCAGGTGGAATAAGGGATAACATTTATTTTGACAAGGAAAGACCTTATAAGCAGCTTTAGGAAGTAATAAGCAAAGTTATAAAAAAAAAAAGAAAAGAAAAAAAGAAAAATAAGAGAAAAAATAAAAAAATGAGTACACGTGCTCAACAGTTGGTTAATACTGTATGGGAAGCACTATCAAAAGAAGCTAAAAAAACACTTCTTAGCAGAACTGATGGATTGGTGGCAGGAAAGGATAATAGAGACACTTCTGGATGACGAAGATCCAAATAGTACTGAAGAACAAATCTGGGACCAGGTTGTACAGGCAGAAGAAACAGCTGAGCTAGGTCAAGTAAAATATTTCCCAAGGAAATGTTCCCAACAGAGATTCAAGTGTCCCACTTGTGGGAAACTATGGGACCTTCTAGGAGAAGTTATAAACGTTCAAACCGCTCCCATAGGAGCACCAGTACAATTACCACCCAGTGTCCCCATTCTTTCAGGGTCTCAGAAAATGGTTACATTCCATTTTCCAGATGGTAGAACAATTCACTTGTTAGTAGAACCTGATGTATCTGGAACAGTCACCTACCAGACACATGTGAACCCATCTCACTCTTTTGTTGGCACCTTGTATACACAAGGAGCTGAAGGGATTGAAGAATGCAGCAATAATCTATGCCCAGTACCCTAATTTTCCAACCCATGACTAAAATATCACGATAATTCTACAGATGGGTTTCCCCTGGGTCCAAAAATTTTGGCTGCATTTACTTTTAGGAAACAACGATATATTTGGTGGATGTCACCACAAGGAGTCCGAAAATTTTAATGGTTGGTTTTCTAAATTTCATTTCAGGAAAATGTTCTTTCTGACACATGAAGGTAATCGAGTCACTAAGTAACACATGGAAGTTTAGCTCTGTACTACTTTGAGTAGAGTATTGTATTAGAAGCCTTGGATCTGCTATGTCTGCACCCTCATGCAACAATTGTATAATTGATTAGACACATAGCTTTTCCAACTCTCCACAGAAGTTTAGAAGCCTTCGTTTATTTTCACTCACTCAGTGGACAGGATGTCCAGGTAGCTGACTCAACTAAATCCTATTACATGTAGGCGTTTTATTACATTGTATTGAATTAAGGCAAAAATATTATAAGAATTTAAGTTCAGAGACTGCTTCTGAAATTATACCCCATTATGTAGTAACTACTTCACCATTTCCATTTTGCATGGTTTGCATAACTTTTTGAATATAATGCAGCAAACTTTCTCTTCCTGTTCAGAAACTTACATTGCAAATTGCAGCACTCATGGCAACAAAATTTTAAGTGCTTGACATTGAATCCCATTAATGTGATCGATGCAATGTCAACAGGGGGGGAAGATAGATAGAAAGTATAATGTTTAACAATACTTTTTGGCATTATGTTTTACCGTTGTTTTACCATTTTAAACATTTTTATTTTATGAAATACCTTCTTTTTATGATAAAGTCATCTAATGAGTAAACAAAGGTGGTTTCGGAAAGTCATCCGATGTCTTGCAATCACCACTATAGCTGTTTGGTACCATTTCAGTCTCATTTTGCAAGTAGAAAGAGGGTATAAGATATCATATGTATAAATTTGTGCTGCATCATTCTGGTATTTATATTTAAAAAACTTCTTTTTATTGTATTTGTGATATTGTTTCAAGTTTAATAATTAAAGAAGAGCTTACTGAATAAGATGATATATGAGCAAATAAGACCTGTAACCATACACTGTGCTGTCACTAGACTTTATACCACTGCATTCTCGAGTCAGGCATGAAAAAAAAATTATTTTCATCATTCCTCTTATTTTTAAATCATAGCACAGGAAACTTAAGGATAATAATCAGATTTCAAGTTTTTGTAGATGGATAAAACCAGCATCGGAGAGGACGGACAGTTCCACAGTGGGTATGAAGTGGTCACACAACATGATGTAGTAAAAGCAGAACCACTCCTTCCTCACATGTCTGCACAGGAGGAGGAGCTGAAGGCCCTCATTGGAGCGCATAGAGTAATGTCTCAGGTAAATACATACAATATTGTAGGGAGAAAGACAGGGACTTCCTCACCTCCATAGGTAGACTAGTAGAACATGAGAACGTAATCAAATAACTGATGGAACATTGTATATTACACAAGAAGTAGACATAGTAAAGGTAAAAGGCACATACAAAACTGGCCACTAATGAGGCACAAGGCAACCACAGGGTGAATAAAGCGGAAAAGGTGACAACCAGGAGGACAAGAGCGGCAGAGGTCCCAGAAACCTCACAGATCAAGGTAAGCACTGAGCCTAACCATGCATTTGACTTCAGTATTTTACAGTCTCTGACCTGGCAAACCACCGGGGAAGAGAGGAAGATCTGGTCGAGAGCTGGCACTCAGGGGGAATCAGGTCTGTGGAAGAAAGGACAGAGGGTACACCTACCAAGATCTATGTACCCTATGATGGCTGAAGCTGCTCAAGGTCCAACTCACCTGTTTAAAGTAGCTATGTGCTCTCTAGTGGACATACAACGCTCCACACCTGGGGTCATTACTACAACAGCCAGGTTTACAAAAGCATATCTCACATGTGCATAACTACGATAATATAGGAAAAATCACACACCTAGACACCTCTATCTGTTCCAATGACTGCTAATTGACCTCATGCAACTAACCAAGGTTGGTAGTATGCTCTTGTGTGTGTTGATCTGTTCTCAGGGTGGCCGGAAGCTCTCCTGATGCGTGAAGGAAACTTCTACAGAAGAATTATAATTAGTGAAATTTCTTTAGATTTGGCATAACAGAGGTAATTAAAATTCAGCAAGATATGCAAAGGATAGACAATCTATACCTAATTTAAATAACCAACACAATAGAGTGAAGTAAAGAATTGACTAAAGGGAATAGGGCCTATTAGTCTTCTCCAAAAGACAAAGGTCTCTATTGCTTGAAATATATATATACCAGAAGGGAGGGCCCCAACAAAGTATTTCCATGCTAAAAGCTATCCCAATATAGGAAAATGAGATCACAGAGACTCGTCACAGAACAAAAAAAAAAAAAAACTAGAGGATAAATAATGACAAGATAATTATAAGTAAATCCAATTGTATAGCATTTGCCACTGCCAGTTCTAACGAATACATCATTTAAACTTTCTGATGACCCAAAAAGACTCACAACATACTGTGTATTTTAGCTATGTGAAGGGCTTCGTATGAGCCCATTTATTATCTATGTATTGTTTTTTAAAGTTGCGCCCACCAGTCATAACATACTGGGTAACCCCATGAGTAGGAGAACAATCCTTGTTTCCAGGAAACTGGTAAGGTGAAACATGAAGCTCAAACTTAGATTGCTAAGTAAACTGGGCCGAGGGGTAAGCTAAATGTAGCTCATTGGTGTAAAGAGAGGACTGCTCCCTAGATCCAAGAATGTATATAGATGATATTCGAATTCCAAGAGATATCTCTGATAAGTTTAAAGCAGGAAACTTAATAACTGCAGAGCTGGAATTAGTTCTCGATTGGTCAACATATTGACTATTGATATTTTGACTTAAAGTTTAAATAAATATAGACATGTCCTTAGTATAAAAAGGAGGGGTTAAGAATTTGGATTTTATCATTGTTTTTTTATTATTTCCATAGTATAGTCCAATATTGGAACATTAGCACCGTGATCCAAAGAACTTGACGAAAACTCCAGCATTGATGATATTTTTACCCACCGGTTGGAGTTTTGGCTGAGAAAATGGAGCAGTATGGTCTAGTCTCTTCATCTCGTCAGCCGTCGTGACAGCAACACAAGTCACCTGTTGTTACTGTATTGCTAACTTACTGTAATAAGGACTTATATAACGACTGATTGAAACATCCATCACTAAGACCGTGTATCCACTAGGGAGATGATGATGATGATTATGGAGAGAGAATGTTGTGAGAATAAGATATGAGACTCCCCTACTCTGGGGAATTCAGTGAAGAAACATAATTTGAAGTCTGACAGTGGTCTTTTACCATTGAAGTACGTAGAGTGGAAAGAGCCTCATATTTGTTCTCAAAAGGAGGGACTGATAGGGATGGATCCTATATCCCCTTATGCTCTCCCTTATTCAGAACATGTTTATGTTATATCTCTCAGGAAAATCCTTAGGAGAATTGAGCTGAATAAATAAGGTTGCATAAAGAGTATAAATATTGCTTGGTTTAGATGACCAGAAGAGACTTTGATCAGTTATTAAGGAACTTCTGGTTAGTATCAAGAAATAATAACCATTAAGGTAGCTTGTGCCAGCTCGCACCTGGCACTTAATGGGAAAATCAATAATGGACTTTACACATATCAGAATAACCTCGTCCTGATATGCCCTGTAGACACGTAGGACATATGTTAATTATTAAATATAGTTAAATGAAAACTGACCAATTGTTATAATATTTCCTAATGGTTCGATGAAACTATCCAATAATTGTAAGACAGCTTAATATGTAAACGCCCTTCTTTTGGGTATATAAGACGATGTCATGCACCAATAAAGCAGAGTTTTATTCTGAGAACCAGCGTGTGTTCTTGTCTGAAATTCTCGGCGAGCTCGTCATCATCCTGAATTTGGCTCCTCTCCAATATACTGAATTGTCCCCATTGAGGACAACCCTAACATACTGCGACTGTAGCTCCATGTATGGCTGTGTATTGCGACTGTAGCTCCATGTATAGCTGTGTCCTGCGGCTGTAGCTCCATGTATGGCTGTGTACTGCGGCTGTAGCTCCATGTATGACTGTGTACTGCGGCTGTAGTTCCATGATTGGCTGTGTATTGCGACTGTAGCTCCATGTATGGCTGTGTACTGCGGCTGTAGCTCCATGTATGGCTGTATACCTCTCCTGTAGCTCCATGTATGGCTGTGTACTGCGGCTACAGCTCCATGTATGGCTGTGTACTGCGGCTGTAGCTCCATGTATGGCTGTGTACTACAGCTGTAGCTCCATGTATGGTTGTGTACTGTGGCTGTAGCTCCATGTATGGCTGTGTACTGCGGCTGTAGCTCCATGTATGGCTGTGTACTGTGGCTGTAGCTCCATGTATGGCTGTGTACTGCGGCTGTAGCTCCATGTATGGCTGTGTACTACAGCTGTAGCTCCATGTATGGCTGTGTACTGTGGCTTTAGCTCCATGTATGGCTGTGTACTGTGGCTGTAGCTCCATGTATGGCTGTGTACTGTGGCTGCATCACCATGTATGGCTGTGTACTGCGGCTGTAGCTCTTTAAGTAAAAGAGCTATCCCAAGATAGAAATAGGGCCTTTCCCCCACCCCAGGATAGAAATAGGGCCTCTCCCCCACCCCAGGATAGAAATAGGGTCTCACCCCCACCCCAGCATAGAAATAGGGCCTCACCTCCCACCCCAGCACAGAAATAGGGCCTCACCTCCCACCCCAGCACAGAAATAGGGCCTCACCTCCCACCCCAGCATAGAAATAGGGCCTCACCTCCCACCCCAGCATAGAAATAGGGCCTCACCTCCCACCCCAGCATAGAAATAGGGCCTCACCTCCCACCCTAGCATAGAAATAGGGCCTCTCCCCCACCCCAGAATAGAAATAGGGCCTCACCTCCCACCCCAGCATAGAAATAGGGCCTCACCTCCCACCCCAGCATAGAAATAGGGCCTCACCTCCCACCCCAGCATAGAAATAGGGCCTCACCTCCCACCCCAGCATAGAAATAGGGCCTCTACCCCACCCCAGCATAGAAATAGGGCCTCACCCCCCACCCAGCATAGAAATAGGGCCTCACCTCCCACCCCAGCATAGAAATAAGGCCTCACCCCCCACCCCAGCATAGAAATAGGGCCTCACCCCCCACCCCAGCATAGAAATAGGGCCTCACCTCCCACCCCAGCATAGAAATAGGGCCTCACCTCCCACCCCAGCATAGAAATAGGGCCTCTCCCCCACCCCATTACAGACAGTACACACACAGAGGGCCTTACCTTTGCAGCAGCCGCGGGAACGCGCCATCTCAAGGGCCGGCGAGGATGGGGTGACGTCACAGGAGCAGGAAGCAGGCCTCGGATATCGGAGCGCCTGGGCTGCGCCGTCACTTGAGCGCCGGGGCCGCGCCGTCACTTGAGCGCCGGGGCCGCGCCTTCTCCTGAGCGCCGGGGCCGCACCTTCTCCTGAGCGCCGGGGCCGCGCCTTCTCCTGAGCGCCGGGCCGCGCCTTCTCCTGAGCGCCGGGGCCGCGCCTTCTCCTGAGCGCCGGGCCGCGCCTTCTCCTGAGCGCCGGGGCCGCGCGGTCCCATGAGCGCCGGGGCCGCGCCGGCACCAGAGTGCCGAGACCCAGCAGGCGTCAGGGCCCACTGGAGGATTCTCCGGTACTCCGGTGGGCCAGTCCGACGCTGATTTCCATTATCTGTGAGGAGCAGCAGGTCCTGTGTGCAGCAAATTCTCCCTGTAGCTGCCGGCTAAGAATCTGGAGGGGGGGGGGGGCACACTTCAGAGGGCTGTATCTCTGGCTCTGTGACACATAGAACCTCACTTCTTTTTTCTTAATATGAATCTTAATTTATATCTGTAAGTGTCAGGAAAATGGAGATATTAACTGTTAAAATGCCATCGGTAGTGATTTTTATATATAAAAATGTCACCTGATATTCTCATTTTAAACCTGAATATCTCTGGATCCATGGCACCTAGAAAGAAAATTTAAGATTCATTTGAAAGAAGAGATTCTCCACTTTCAGGGGGCCCAATTGCCCACTTTGCCTACCCATAGCGCAGGCCCTGGATGGTGGGGCACATTTACTTACCCGGTCCAGTTGCGATCCCGCGGCACGTTGTCCGCCGCTGATTCGGGTCTGCCAGTATTCACTAAGGTCGTGCGCCTGATATCCAGCAGGTGTCGCTGCTGCGCCGAGGTCCGTCGGAGTTCACCTGCTTCTTCCTGGTGCATGTAAGTGCTTGTGACACAAATGGTTTTTTAAATTCCGCGGTTTTCCGAATCCGAATCTAGTTGTCCGACGGCCACCCCCCCCCCCCCCCCCCGATTTCTGTCTTGTGAAAGCTGGGGCCAATGCCCCAAAATCCGATCGCGTGTGCCAAATTCCCGGTGCAATCCGGCGCAAATCAGAAATCGGCGGGAAAACCCCACGAAAGTGCGCGATTCGGACCCTTAGTAAATGAGCCCCGGTGAGATCTTATACCGCGGGTTAGTGATGACTCGTAGTAACCATATTATTATATACTAACGATTAAGGGTGAATGGTAAATAAAGTAGAATTGTAAAACCTCCAGTATACTAAGAATATCTTCCAAAAATAAAAGTTAACAGAACTTAAAAAAAAATTTAGCGTCAGGGCTCGAAATATACAGACAATGTGATAATGAATTAACAACGGCGCAAAGAAGTGCAAAGAATTTTTGAAGTGATGATACGGAATGATCACCCCGGATTTCCATATCTTCTCAAATTTACATGAATGATTTCAACAGAAGAGGACTACGACTCGTATTAAAGGGGTTGTACAAAGTTTAATTGTTGTACTGTATCCACAGGATAAATGTGATCATTGAGGGTCTAACTACTGGGACCCCTTTCAATCACAAAACTGGGGTGATTAATATAGCGACAGGTTAAGCGCGTGTTTTGCAGCTCCATTGAATACTATAGGACAGTGATGGCGAATATTTAAAGAGGGGCATATTTATCAGGACCTCTGCACCACGTCAATGGCGTATAAGCCCTGAAATAATCGCTAACGCTTGCTTATTGCTAGCAGTTGCGATAATTTGTTCCTATCCGCCACTTTCACGCCATGAGGGGGTGGCACGGCCGGCGGAGCAGAGGGCGTGGATGGCCGGGAGTGGGTCGGCGCGGGGCGTTACTGTCCCCGTGCCGGCGCACTTGCTGCTGCCGGTTACTTTTCCCATGTTAAAAGTCGCCAGCTGGGTTTATATCTACGACAGGCCCTGCCTGCAGTAGAATTAACGCTACACAGCCGCCTGTCCCGATACATCAAGAGGCTGAAGTGTCGGCTCATGATAGATATGCCCTAGAATGTCCAAAATACAACCAAAACCCACTAATTTATCACAAAGTGCTAAGTGTTATTTATGCAGTAATTTATTGATCCCTGTTCTGTTACAGCTTTTAATCGTATCAGCATCCTGAGGACACCAATACAGTAGAAAGAACACAGAGAAATTCAGGGTCCACCGGACAGCCCTGGAGCTACAATAATCATCCAGATATCTCTGCACCTTTCCACTCCTCCTGTAGTCCCAGGCAGCGCTATTGCTTTAATATAGCACCGAGCATGGCAAGTCCCGGGCTGTCTGGGACTGCATGAAGATACGTTCCTCTCAGATACGAGTCTCCTCTGGTGATGGCCTAGGTGCCCACACCGCCCACACCACATTGACTTTTCACATGTGATAATCCGCTGGCTGTGTTTATTTCTATGCCAGGCAATAAACGCTGCGCATCACTCTGCCTGATACAGCAAAGGGGGCGGAGCAAAAAATGCAGAGGCGGGGCTATCACACGCTCCGGCATATGATAAATATTCCCCAATGTCTACACCTTTATCTATTATATTGTCTCAAGTCGGTTCTGTTGGAGTAGATATAATGGCCTAGTTTGGCTGCTGCTATGTTTAGCTGCGGTTCATTTCAATCCATCATCACAATAACAGCGTTTGTATATGGCGAGGAATGACGCACGGCGAGAGCCAGCAGGATAATGCTAAACGCCGGCTTTTGTACCTAACAAAGCAAATGCAACGTGAAATAAGTTTATTTTTGAGCTTCTATTTTTGCACACACGACCTGCTGCATTGTCATAGAAATACAGATCAGACAATAACATTTCAAGGACACATCATTAATGCAAAAAAAGAAAACTGCACGGGGAAAAGTGAATACCTGACATTATTCGAAAAAGTTAAAACTTTTTCCAGTCCTAAGGTGGATTGGGAATGGCAACAACAAGTCATGGCAGTATATGTAGCCTGCAATAGACTATTGTACGGTCATTACGCATTTTAGGGTAAAACTGTCTACTCCATTTTCCAGGATGCTCATGTATGAATGGGGGGAAGACAGTTTAAAGCGGTATTCCCATAAAGACAAGTTTCTTAAATATACTCAGGATAACAAAATAACACATTCTCCAACTCACTGTTATTAAGAAAAATGCAGCATTGCACAGATAATTCCAACCTGTCTCTATCAGTCCTGCTGTACACAATTTCAGTTGCCCCTAGACACGACCCTTTAATTTCTAACTTAGGGTCGGATGTTGGATTTCTGTGTGATGGCTGTGGAGCTGAGATTCCTGTCTCTCAGCTCCCTGCACTCTAGCCCCGCCCCCTGTGCTCTAGCCCCGCCTCCTGCACTCTAGCTCCCGCCCCCTGCAGTCCAGAACAGTAGTGATGGGAATTGCGGCTCTTCTTAGTGAGCTGGATCATTAGGCTCCGCTCAGTAAGAAGAGCTGGCTCTTCTGGCTTCTAAACGGCTCCCTATTATATATATATATATAATAGGGAGCTGCAGGCCAGTCATTCAAACCACTCCACTTTTAACCCATTTGTATCAGGTTAAAGGGGGGGGGGGCGTGGTGAGACGGTTAGGGGTGGGGGTATGTGAGCCATTGACTCACTAAGGTGAGCCGGCTCCCGTTGTTCATGAACAAGCGCCGGTTCTTTGTGCGGCTTGTTCCCGAATGACAAATCACTAAAGTAGTAGGAACAGCAACCGGAGCTGAAGGCTGATACACGGCCTATGATCTGCTCTGCTCCTCCTGCTTTATAACATGCTGCCTGCAGATAGGAAACTATATACAATCTGCTCACGTCCTCCTGCTCTATAACAAGCTGCCTGCAGACAGGCCAGTATGTACCACGGGTATGAAACACAAGGGGTGCACTGTGGCAGCTGTGGCGGGAACTGTGGCTTCTTTGGGGGCACTGTGACTACTGTGGAGCCACTCTGGCAGCTATGGGGGCACTGTGGCATCTGTGGGGGGGGGGGGGGGGCACTGGCAGCTGACGCAAGCACTGTGGCTACTGTAGGTGAACCCTAGCAGCTATGGGGTAGACTTTGGCATCTGTTAGGGGAACTCTGGTGGCTGTGGGGGGCACTATGGCAGCTGTGGGGGCACTATGGCTATTGGCTACTGTTTGGGGGGCACACTTACCATGGTGGTGTCTGAAGTCATTCAACAACATGTTTAGCTTTGTGGTTGCCCTGAATTAGCTGAGTAGATTGTGTACTGGTGAAGAATCAGCCTGTGCATCATCTAAGGCCCCTATTACAAAACTGTGTATCACAATTTGTGGCCCGATATAGGTCCCCATAGACGCCTTTGGCACCCGGCTGCACACCAAATGCATACACACATACATACAGCACACACAATACTTATACACATACATATGGACCACATACAGACACGTGCAAATATTCTCAATGTCAGGCAGTCTTCCTATCCCAGGGAGCAACACCTCTGACTTCATGCGGCCCAGTAACTGCTGACCACTTGGGGAAAGTAGAGATTGTGGATACATGTGATGGCTGCTCCTAGTAATGCAGGGGATCAAGTGCACCCTGTGTTATCCGCATCTCTGTCATTTTGTGTCTCCTTCTTATCGTGTTTCCTGCTGTTGGTCCCAGTACTTTATAGCTGTATTCATTAAAATGATTGCACAGTGTACTATGTGCAGTTTACCTGTAGAAAGGAGTCATGAAATGCGCCACACGTTCTTCATTAATCTGGCGCCCACTGCACTTCTCCAATAGAACCATTCTTCTGGTGCACTTTCTTCATGCTGTAGGTTTGTGGCACAGACGGATTTGTGGTACACATCAGACAGAATTGTGACACTTGGTCCAACTAAGCAGTAACTTGCCTCTTTAGATGCACATTTTTTCTGTATTGTCGAACACAAAACTGACGCAGACACTTTATAAATACATGTGCAAGCAGTTTCCATGTTCTTTTCAGTGCAAAGTCAGATAGAAAACTGGTGCAAAAGCTTTAATAAATGTGGACCAGTATGTGCTGTCAGAGTACTGCCAATATGAGCCTCTGTGTTATACACTACGCCATTCTCTCCTTCATTATCACTCTTAGAAACTCATTGGGGCACGTTTACCAAGAATGGTACAAACCTGAATAAAATTAAAAATCTTCTCCCAGTACTGATTTAATTTTGGACAGCGCTAGATTATGTGCAAATAATGTGCGTCAATCCTAAAACATTTTATACATTCTGTGTTATCCCTAAGTTTGAACTTGTGCAACTTTATTGGTGTATAATGGAATCTGTGCAAAATATCTATGTGTCATTTTTAATTAATTCATTAATTTTATTAATTTTAATTTTAAACATTTTTGTTCATTGAAACTGAGCGGTATATTCTTATTTTACCACTAGATGGCAACCACATACTATGATATGTAGCATTCAACTATTTCAAGCTATGGTATATGCAGGGTATTCTCTTATTTACCACTAGGTGGAGCTATTATACTGTGTCTAGAAAGTAGATAGATACCAGATAGATAATAACCACCAGTTATAGTAGTAACTAGAGATGAGCGAGCACTAAAATGCTCGGGTGCTCGTTATTCGAGACGAACTTTTCCAGATGCTCGAGTGCTCGTCTCGAATAACGAGCCCCATTGAAGTCAATGGGAGACCCGAGCATTTTTCAAAGGGACCATGGTTCAGGAATAAAATGTGTTATTTAATTGAAAAAGAATGTCTTCTGATAAGTTATCAGATGTATGCAAACATCTGCAATCTATTCTTCACTGTTCTGTGCGTATATTATCTCCCGACAAGTTAACAGATGTGAAGAACAGTGAAGAATAGAATAAAAACAGTGAACACAGGATCATTTAAGTGAAAAACGCAGTGAAAAACACAGTGAAGAATAGATTACAGATGTTCGGCACATCTGCTTACTTGTCGGGGTGATACGCTGTCCCGGGATCCGCTCCTCTTCTTCCACTGATGTCTCCCCCGCGCTGCCCGATGTCTCCCCCGCGCTGCCCGATGTCTCCCCCGCGCTGCCCGATGTCTCCCCCGCGCTGCCCGATGTCTCCCCCGCGCTGCCCGATGTCTCCCCCGCGCTGCCCGATGTCTCCCCCGCGCTGCCCGATGACATGGGGCAGCGGCAGCACGGAGACATGGGGCAGCGGCGGCACGGAGACATGGGGCAGCGGCGGCACGGAGACATGGGGCAGCGGCGGCACGGAGACATGGGGCAGCGGCGGCACGGAGACATGGGGCAGCGGCGGCACGGAGACATGGGGCAGCGGCGGCACGGAGACATGGGGCAGCGGCGGCACGGAGACATGGGGCAGCGGCGGCACGGAGACATGGGGCAGCGGCGGCACGGAGACATGGGGCAGCGGCGGCACGGAGACATGGGGCAGCCGCGGCACGGAGACATGGGGCAGCCGCGGCACGGAGACATCGGGGTGCGGCACGGAGACATCGGGGTGCGGCACGGAGACATCGGGGAGCGGCACGGAGACATCGGGGAGCGGCACGGAGACATCGGGGAGCGGCACGGAGACATCGGGCAGCGGCACGGAGACATCGGGCAGCGGCACGGAGACATCGGGCAGCGGCACGGAGACATCGGGGAGACTTCAGTGGAAGAAGAGCAGCGGATCCCGGGACAGCGTATCTCCCAACAAGTAAGCAGATGTGCAGAACATCTGTAATCTATTCTTCACTGTGTTTTTCACTTAAATGATCCTGTGTTCACTGTTTTTATTCTATTCTTCACTGTTCTTCACATCTGATAACTTGTCGGGAGATAATATACGCGCGGAACAGTGAAGAATAGATTGCAGATGTTAGTATACATCTGCTAACTTATCAGAAGACATTCTTTTTCAATTAATTAACACATTTTATTCCCGAACCATAGTCCCTTTGAAAAATGCTCGAGTCTCCCATTGACTTCAATGGGGCTCGTTATTCGAGACGAGCACTCGAGCATCTGGAAAAGTTCGTCTCGAATAACGAGCACTCAAGCATTTTAGTGCTCGCTCATCTCTAGTAGTAACACAATAATTTTTTGTAGACCATTTAGTTTGTTATCATCTATATTCGACACTTTACATATAGATTTTTGTATATTATGTTTTTCTTTTATCTATGAATATTGCAGATAATTAATACATTAGAATGCAACTTCTTTATACATGTTTCACAGTGATAGGTAACCCTAGAATATCTTGCTGTAACGATGATCAATTTGGCATCTGAAAATAAAAAATTAACAAGGGGTTAATCTGCTTTCCCATTGTCCAGATTACACACTAATATCAGCTACCATTCATCTATATACCATCAATACATTGGGGGAAAGACACAAAGGACTTTATTTATATGGGTCACTCATGGGGTGTATGCTATGACATGAGTAGGCAGCTGTATGAGAAGCACATTGTATATGTACATGTCAGATGACGGAAGTTGTTGCCACAGAAAGATGTAATGAATGAGACAAGCTTAGGATGGGATTTGATGATTTACAAGTTCCTGAAAAATTGGTCCCACAATGTATTTCTCTGGGAGGTAGAGAAAGAAAAGCTATTTGTACCCTGACAAATGTACCTTCTGCACTCCAACAATACTTGGGTGACATCATTGCCATTGTGTGACGATCCTTCACCTTCTAATAGGAAACTGTGAAGTGAGACACATTTTATGTTACAGTCAATGATCTACACATGGAATTGGATATCACATATACAGACATGTGAAAGAACTAAGCGTTCTATGCATAGAAAGGTATTTACTGACCAGCTGTAAAAAAAACAACACTTATAAAATATATTATTAAAGGTCACCAGATTTTCACAAAGCAGCATAATGACAAGTTTACATAAAACTATTCATGTACCTACTCGGTTTTTAGCTTAAAAGATGCATAGTTCCTATGCCCAGAAAATGAACTTTGCAAGCCAACCTGGCACCCTGCCTGAAGGATCAGCAAGTCTTAAGGGCGTGTGTTATTCATGAGAGGTAGGGTGTCTCACCTCATGTCTCCCGGCATCATCCTCTTCCGCTGTAATTTTGACTGATGAGGCATCCTCTGCCCTGCACTGCCAAATGGAGGGGTGAAGAGCAGACATGAAGTTTAAGATACACTGGCGCGCACTTTTGTCGGGTTTCCTGACGATTTCCGATTTGCCCTGAATTGCTCCAGGATTTTGGTGCATCGGCGCCGGCTTTCACGCAATAGAAATTGGGGGGCGCGGCCATCGGACATCCCAACGGATTTGGAAAAACCACGGAATTTAAAAAAGAATTTGTGTCGCAAGATCAGCACTTACATCCACCGGGACGAAGAAGGTAAACTCCGGTAAACCTCGGCGCAGCAGCGACACCTGGTGGATATTGGGCGCACGGACCTTAGTAAATCCCGGCAGACTCGAATCCTCGTCAGAGAACACGCCACTGGATTGGGTAAGTAAATGTGCCCCACTGTCTCATATGAATAGCACATGCCCCTGCTACTTCTTGTTACTCACTTCTCCTTCAGGCAGGGTGCCAGTCTTACATGCTTCAATTTCTGGGGATAGGAACTAAGCATGTTTAAGCTTAAAACAGTGTGGACACAAATTAGTAAAGTGCGATGGGAACTTGTCATTGGATGTTTTAGTTAAAATCTGGTGACAGGTTCTCTTTCAACCTTACACTGTGTTGGGAGCTACAAAACTGACTACATATGTGTCCAAATATTTCTATATACATCTAGATTGTTGTTATAGATTGAGAGATCAAATTGGTAAAATGCATTCACTTCTTGCCTTCTCTGCATTGATGGGGAAATTCAGATTTTTAGGATGTCTCGATCTGCAGAGGATCTGAGCAGGGTTGGATTATCATTGGGTCTATCATAGCTCCTGCTCCGGGTCCCATGCTTCTCCCTACTTTGGGGCCCCTGGAGGGGAGCTACAATTAGCAGTCTGGGAACTCAACCTCTAAAGGGATGGCCATCAGTGGTATATGACATATGTTTTTACAGTAAAAAAAAATTCACTTACCATTACTTATGGTCCAAATCAGTTTGTATTAAAACCACAGATGTCTGAGCGACTGTAATGGTGTCACAAGTTGCTTGTCCAAAATCTCAAAATTCACAAACAAGAGAGAACATGTTTTTAGGGTAAAAAGTCTATAATAACATTTCCCATTTTCTCCTTATAGTACACTCACCACTTCTGTAGAGTCTGGAGCTCTTCTTTATGTCACTATATCTGGTAGTATCAGGTCCACATTCACAATATGGTGAAGGGAACCAGATCCTCCTATAGGACAGATACGGCATTCGCCTTCTCAGCCTAGACGCTTCATGTGAACGTTACGTAGAGGCTTCAGTATGTCATTGTTTGTGATGTACTTTTATTTATTTTAGACTTAAGTGTTATCTTTGCTATTTTTTGTCTCAATATTTATTCTTATTTTTTTATTCTCATTTTATTTTATTTTATTTGATCACTTAAAGGAAATCATAATGCATTTATGCATTATGAAGCAAACATACATTGAGAATGCTGTATCTGCACTGATGCAGAAACATATCTTGTTTAATCCTTGAGCTGAGTGTTTTTACTGAAAAAACAATTACAAAATTATGATAATGAGGCTCTGTCGCTCCTGTGACTGCTCGGTGCTTCCCATCTTACCCTAATTAGGCACTTCTCCAGAGAATGATGTTGTTGTCACTGTGTTGTCCCTGACAGGCAGAAGTTATCGATTGCTGAACCATCCCCAAGATGCGGTCTATGAGTCATCCAGCTCAGGGTTATTAGTCCTGTCTGAACAGTTCAGGAAGCTCCATGTAATGTGTCTATGTACGTCAGCCAGCACGCAACCCAGCTTTCCCAAGGTCCTGAATTTTATAATTGTTTTTTGAGCAAAACCACTTGGATCAGAGATTAAACAAGAAATGTTTCTGCATCAGTGTAGCTACATCATTCTCAAGGTATGTTTGGTTAATAATTCGTGAAATCAAATGGTAGATTTCCTTGAATACTTACCTATATAATAAAACACATTTTTGAGTTTATGGTTCGAGTATTCGATGCAGGAATTATTATTGTCTTATATTAGTATTTTGCAGTGTGTATAGACTTTTCTCCCATTAAGGAAATACAAATTCTGTGAATGACACTGTAATCTTTGACCATTACAACCCCTACAAACAATCCTATTGATTAATATGAATCCATTTCAGCTTTTTTCTGTTCAGAGATGTCTTGATAAGCTATTCAGTATAGTGAAGTAAATGCAGTGACAGAAGAAGCATATTAGAGAGAATATAACATTTGTATAATATACTGTACTTACATTGTTAATCTGCTTTAACTGCAAAGTAAAGTCAGTGTTATCATAGTGAACAGAATAGATGTATTACCTGTGCTGTACAGCGGGCCCAGTGTTATGCTCTCAGTTTGGGCTCCTTCTGTAGTAAATGTTTGATTTGTTCCAGAACAATTCTGTAAATAATTTTTAATATGGATACATATCTGTTAACAATCAATATCACTAGATCACCGAGACTGAGATTTATTATACCCCTAAAGAGGCTTAAATGTGCGCTGGCACGAATGCCCAGTGCTGGCCCATTCCGCCGGGAGCCATGTCCCCTCTACATGACATTGCAGTGCACAAGAAATCTTTATTATTTCAGTGCTTTTATGCCATAAAATCGAAGCACTGATAAATCTCCCCCTTAGGGTGCCTTTAAACGTAGCAATAGGGCATGGGGACGGGCTTCGGCCCAATTGCGTATGCGTTTCTATGAAAACGCAAGTGACTGGTAACCAGAACCCAGTGTCTTGCCTTGTATCAATAGAAACACATACAAGATCGGGCTGAGGCCTATCCCCATACCCTTGTACTACTGCAACACCCCTGCAGGTTAGGTAGGTGTTGAGAAAGTGTCCCTCTCCAGAAAGTGTAACATGGGAAACTTAGTAATTGCAACTTGAAAATACTGCCTGACCATGCAACAGTTAACTGGTGTATGTAATTAGCCAATGATCTGTCTGTTATGAAAGCTGGAGTGTGATTGGAGAGGTGCTACCACCCCAAGACGAAGGCTCACCCCGAGCCGAAACGTACGTCGGGGACGCGGACCCTCCCGGACAGCGGCAAAACCCCACAACTTCACCCCTTGGTAAGAGCTGACACCCCTTTCCCTAATAGCTACAGGTTATTATACCTGGGCATAGGGCAATGCATTTACTACATACTATATGCACCACAGCGGTTAATACCATCACCACCCTGTGGACAAAAACCTGAATTACTGCAGTTTAATAGTTAAGGTGTTTAGCCTTTACTGGTTCAGCTTCTTACCACGATACCAGGCATCATAATTTACTTTGCCCTGTCCGGGTCGGCCCGCTTTTCTTCCTTTTGTGTTTCACCACTTGTAATTTTAATGTATTTTAACCCTGAACATTGTATGTTATCAACAAAGATTCCTATTGTTTATGTGCATCTTTTTAGTCGATCCTTTTTTCCTCTCAGCAGAGAGGTAACCTTAGTATACAATATGAAAATTGTGGATCAATAGTTGACTAAGTGTGATACTTTTTAGGGTGACCGAGTACAGAGCCACATACTAGGCTCCGGTTTACTTTGAGGGTATGGTTTCAATCCTCCTCATTACCCCATTACCTGTATCCATTTGTTTGTTTAAATTGGAGAGGTGCTACCACCTGACCAGGAGGTATAAAAACCCCCTGCTGGGTGAGAGCACATGGTTCAGTCTGAGTGAGAGACTCCATCTTGCCAGTGCTGCCACAGATACAAATCCCAGGAACTTCTTGTGCCTCAGGCCTACTGCCTGACACACAGGGCAAGTCTGGAGACTCGAGCCCAGAGCTGCAGCTTGCACAAGTTGGACACAGCTCCACCTCAACTATCCCAACCTGCATCTACTTTCAGGCTGTATGCACTATTACTGCGGACCCCTCTCCATGACCACTCCAGCAACCAGAATCTGCTGTTTGATAATTTTGGGCCGTTGCCTGCTACCTGTTGTTCAATAAAGAATTGTAAGTTGATTTGCACAACGTTGCCTCCGTCTGATCCCTGGATACTGCTGTCTACCACCACAGGCTTCCCCATCCATTACCCAGGAACTCATCCTACAGACACTCAGGTGTTGCCCCAGCGTGAAACCAGTACATCAGTCTCTCCCTCCATATTTCTTGCACACATCATCAGCTGGAGACCTGCCAGGCTGTAGGACAGCTCTCCGTGCCTCATACCAAGCACCGTGACATCAGCGTGCCCTAGGCCGCAACCGCCAGCCACTTCGGTATTCTGGAGAAAAGGCTAGGCCCCGGTGGGGGATGTTGCACTGCATTTGTAAACACAGCGCTAGTGCTACGTGTAACTGCACCCTTAGACAGTCTTCAACTAGGTGCACAATACACACCCCAATATAGTAATGTTTAATCAAGAAATCCAGTAACCACATATCAAAGGTGAAAAGGGTAATAAACTTAACTTCCACATGTGAAAAATGGCTTCCACATGTGAAAAATGGCTTCCACATGTGAAAAAACTGACCAACAGGCCAGACAACTAGTGCCGGCTAAATCAGTGAAATTGCTTAAAGGGCTTGTCCACTTTCAGCAAATAATTGATATGTTTTGTTTAAGGTAAAGTTATACAGTTTTCCATTATACTTTCTGTATCAATTTCTCACGGTTTTCTAGATCTCTGCTTGCTGTCATTCTATAGAAAGCTTCTATGTTTACTTCCAGTGGATAGAAATCCGTCCATGGTCACTTGATGGACACACAGGTCCGCGAGCCATTATTATCCCATGGCTCTGGTTACTCTCAGGCACCTGCATGTCCATCGCATTACCAGGAACTGATTTCTATCGACTGGAAGCAAGCATAGAATTCCTCTATAGAAGGACAGCAAGCAGAGATCTAGAAAACTGTGAGGCATTGATACAGAAAGTATACTGGAAAATTGTATATAATTTTCTTACACAAACCATATCAAGTATTTGCTGAAAGTGGACAACCCCTTTATGGAACGAGGAACAATGGTTTGGTCTTACCAGTCTGTTGGAAGCAGTAGTAATCTGGAGATGGCCATTAAATTTTATTAGTATATTTACACTATTTTAATTGCGTATCATTAAAATTTGCATTTTAATACAACAATTAATAACACTTTTTTAATGTCTAACCTACTAATGAGTCTCTAAGCAAAAAAAAAAAAATCAATAGAGTTTTCCTGATCTAAAAGATCTAAAGAGAAGCGATTCTTTTTAATATGAAACAAAAAAGAGTATTTATTTATAGAGGAACGTCTGAAGCGACTCTGCCCCTGCAGCTTCTAAACTTGACTCATCTCAGGCAAAATATGACTCTTTTCGCCTGATTTTCACATGATTATGGAGGAGATTTTGAATAGGTAAATGGGTCAGATTTCTAATAAAAGAGGGCATTCTAGAAAGGACATTTCATACCCTACCTGAAGAGGATAGTGGTTTTATGGGGTAAGGTCTGGTCATTTTAAGTAAATTATGATTCCCCGAATTACACCTATAGCAGGTGATATCTAATATGTTTCTAAAAGTAGAGTATCAATAGAAGAAATCTGGTTGTGGGTTATCCAGTTGAAGACCTATATACTCAGTGAGGAATCCCATACGTGTGTCCACCAGTGGTTGGCTTGGGAATACTCCGAACTAATCTGAACCATACTACATGACAGATTACATACAGTAAGGAGAATGAATTCTATTACTTACCGGCAAACAGTAATTTGTAGTTTTATTACACAAATGGACCTCACAGTGTAAGTACATATTGTTGAAGTTCCCAAATGTCTGAAGTTGAAATCGAATTTGACGGGATCCTCCATTCTCCATCACAGAGAGGCTGCTGTCATTCACAGCAGGACAACTACAACACAATAGTCTCATACATCAATTGTCTTCTGTGAACAATTTATAGTAAACTAATAATAACTAATCGGAAAGAAACATTTTCTTCCTTTTATAAGATTTCTCTATTTTTATGTTCTGCAATGGCTGGGATACCATACATCATAATTAGAGATTTAGCAAATTTCTCAAACATTCGAAATGACCAATTCACCAAATTAAAAAAAATAAATAAAAATTTGGATCTGAAATTGAACTGGGAGGTTGTGGAAGCTGTATCAGACCTCCTGGAGCCATTCCTGACATGGCCTGACTCCAAGGCCCAGCAGCAGAATTCCTGGCATAATGGAGATGCTCTCACAAAGCCCTCCTGGAGCCTGGAGGAGACCAGGACCTCTGGTGGTGGAGAACCTGAGCAGCACTACCCAGGGAACATCCGTCAGGTGGCCCTTCCTGAGGTCTGGGATTTGGAGAACTCAGTCCTCCCAGGCCAAGTAAGGACTCCAAGACAGTGGCCTTCCTGGACGTCAGGAAGCAGAAGGACCCGGTAGACCGAACCAGTGCTTCAAGAGTACAGTCTCCCCAGTCAGTAATCTAGGAGGCCTCAAATTTTCAAGTAGTTCCTTTCAAGTACTTTCTCCTGCTCTCAGGCCTCCATTAAGGGTCCTTCACATGAACACTGCTTGGGTACTGCGGTTATGGCTCCCCCAGGCTCAGTGAGGGTGACTTCTTTTTTAGAGTCATTGGGTCTTGGGAATGTAGCTGGTATGTAGTGCCAGGCCGCACCAAAAAAGACTCACAGAGGTAAGTCATGGCTGCCACAACTTCCTGGTCTCAGAACTTCTGCACCATGAATCAGAAGAAATTCACCTCATCCAATTTAAGATCATTGACCCTAATGTCTGTATAACTATCAACATCTGACACCATATCTGTATGGCGATATTACCTATTATTATTACCTGTATCATCTGAATGTATATTGAGTTACATGCTGATGTACAAGTGCAATGGATGATTGCAGAAAATAAATCAAATATTCCAATGTAGTAAAACAAATGAAAGACACAGAACTTACTAGTCCTTGATGATGTCATACGAGCTGGACTCGCCGCTCTCTGATGTCATGGTAGTATAGCATCTCTTCATTACTAGTAAGACTTGGCTGTCTCCATTATTTTGCACACTGATACCAACAAATAGAGCTGTATCTTGTGTTATCCAGACTTCTGGGCCTTCATACAGGTCAGTATAACTGGAGTCTTTAAAGAAGCCCATTCTGACCGGGTAGATGGAAGAACCTTCAATGGTAAGATTTCCCTCACTGCAAGACAACAGCAGTCTTGTCATGGTTTTCAATATCTTCAATATTATCGGATCTGTTGTCATCTTCAACAAACTTAGCTATTGTCTGTATTTATTATTCATCAATGTAACAACATGATCTACTGGGTACATCTTCCCACTAAGTACAGATGTGTCCTTCAATACCTTTGCCAAATTTAGCCAGATATATGCATAACAAGGGATTATTATTAGAGATGAGCGAACATGCTCGTCCGAGCTTGATGCTCGGTCGAGCATTAGGGTACTCGAAACTGCTCGTTGCTCGGACGAATACTTTGCCCGCTCGAGAAAATGGCAGCTCCCGCCGTTTTGCTTTTTGGCGGCCAGAAACAGAGCCAATCACAAGCCAGGAGACTCTGCACTCCACCCAGCATGACGTGGTACCCTTACACGTCGATAGCAGTGGTTGGCTGGCCAGATCAGGTGACCCTGGGATAGACTAGCCGCTGGCCGCGCTGCTCGGATCATTCTGTCTCTGGATGCCGCTAGGGAGAGAGCTGCTGCTGGTCAGGGAAAGCGTTAGGGTGTTCTATTAGCTTACTGTTAGGCAGGAGTGATTCTCAAAGAACCCAACAGCCCTTCTTAGGGCTACAATAACGTTCTACTTTTTTTATTTTAATTTGCATCTTTTACCATTTTGTGAGGAATTAGCAGGGGGACTTGCTACCGTTGTGTTTAGCTCTTAGTGGCACACATATCCATAGCAAAGACCGAAGTGGGAAAATTCAGTAGGGGTTGGATTTCTATTAGGCAATAACTCAGTGTCATCTCATCTGGCATAGTAGTGTGCTTCCTTTGATACTTGGCTAGAAAATAGCCATAGGAGAATACAAATAGCTTCTTGAAGCCTACAGTAGCGTTCTATATATTTGATTTCTGGTTGATCTGCTGGTGGCTGTAGTTTCTGCAGTGCATGTACTTGCCAATTCTGAGCAATTTGTAGTGAGACTTGCGACCGCTGTGTTCTGCGCTTAGTGGCGCACATATCCATAGCAAAGGCTGAAGTGGGAAAATTCAGTAGGGGTTGGATTTCTATTAGGCAATAACTCAGTGTCATCTCATCTGGCATAGTAGTGTGCTTCCTTTGATACTTGGCTAGAAAATAGCCATAGGAGAATACAAATAGCTTCTTGAAGCCTACAGTAGCGTTCTATATATTTGATTTCTGGTTGATCTGCTGGTGGCTGTAGTTTCTGCAGTGCATGTACTTGCCAATTCTGAGCAATTTGTAGTGAGACTTGCGACCGCTGTGTTCTGCGCTTAGTGGCGCACATATCCATAGCAAAGGCTGAAGTGGGAAAATTCAGTAGGGGTTGGATTTCTATTAGGCAATAACTCAGTGTCATCTCATCTGGCATAGTAGTGTGCTTCCTTTGATACTTGGCTAGAAAATAGCCATAGGAGAATACAAATAGCTTCTTGAAGCCTACAGTAGCGTTCTATATATTTGATTTCTGGTTGATCTGCTGGTGGCTGTAGTTTCTGCAGTGCATGTACTTGCCAATTCTGAGCAATTTGTAGTGAGACTTGCGACCGCTGTGTTCTGCGCTTAGTGGCGCACATATCCATAGCAAAGGCTGAAGTGGGAAAATTCAGTAGGGGTTGGATTTCTATTAGGCAATAACTCAGTGTCATCTCATCTGGCATAGTAGTGTGCTTCCTTTGATACTTGGCTAGAAAATAGCCATAGGAGAATACAAATAGCTTCTTGAAGCCTACAGTAGCGTTCTATATATTTGATTTCTGGTTGATCTGCTGGTGGCTGTAGTTTCTGCAGTGCATGTACTTGCCAATTCTGAGCAATTTGTAGTGAGACTTGCGACCGCTGTGTTCTGCGCTTAGTGGCGCACATATCCATAGCAAAGGCTGAAGTGGGAAAATTCAGTAGGGGTTGGATTTCTATTAGGCAATAACTCAGTGTCATCTCATCTGGCATAGTAGTGTGCTTCCTTTGATACTTGGCTAGAAAATAGCCATAGGAGAATACAAATAGCTTCTTGAAGCCTACAGTAGCGTTCTATATATTTGATTTCTGGTTGATCTGCTGGTGGCTGTAGTTTCTGCAGTGCATGTACTTGCCAATTCTGAGCAATTTGTAGTGAGACTTGCGACCGCTGTGTTCTGCGCTTAGTGGCGCACATATCCATAGCAAAGGCTGAAGTGGGAAAATTCAGTAGGGGTTGGATTTCTATTAGGCAATAACTCAGTGTCATCTCATCTGGCATAGTAGTGTGCTTCCTTTGATACTTGGCTAGAAAATAGCCATAGGAGAATACAAATAGCTTCTTGAAGCCTACAGTAGCGTTCTATATATTTGATTTCTGGTTGATCTGCTGGTGGCTGTAGTTTCTGCAGTGCATGTACTTGCCAATTCTGAGCAATTTGTAGTGAGACTTGCGACCGCTGTGTTCTGCGCTTAGTGGCGCACATATCCATAGCAAAGGCTGAAGTGGCAAAATTCAGTAGGGGTTGGATTTCTATTAGGCAATAACTCAGTGTCATCTCATCTGGCATAGTAGTGTGCTTCCTTTGATACTTGGCTAGAAAATAGCCATAGGAGAATACAAATAGCTTCTTGAAGCCTACAGTAGCGTTCTATATATTTGATTTCTGGTTGATCTGCTGGTGGCTGTAGTTTCTGCAGTGCATGTACTTGCCAATTCTGAGCAATTTGTAGTGAGACTTGCGACCGCTGTGTTCTGCGCTTAGTGGCGCACATATCCATAGCAAAGGCTGAAGTGGCAAAATTCAGTAGGGGTTGGATTTCTATTAGGCAATAACTCAGTGTCATCTCATCTGGCATAGTAGTGTGCTTCCTTTGATACTTGGCTAGAAAATAGCCATAGGAGAATACAAATAGCTTCTTGAAGCCTACAGTAGCGTTCTATATATTTGATTTCTGGTTGATCTGCTGGTGGCTGTAGTTTCTGCAGTGCATGTACTTGCCAATTCTGAGCAATTTGTAGTGAGACTTGCGACCGCTGTGTTCTGCGCTTAGTGGCGCACATATCCATAGCAAAGGCTGAAGTGGCAAAATTCAGTAGGGGTTGGATTTCTATTAGGCAATAACTCAGTGTCATCTCATCTGGCATAGTAGTGTGCTTCCTTTGATACTTGGCTAGAAAATAGCCATAGCAATAGGATAGGATTGTTTGGTTCTAAAAACTCAAAAAAAAAACAAAAAACACAAAAAAAAACAAAAAACACAAAAAAACACACAAAAAAAAAAAAAAAAAGTAAAAAAAAAAAAAAAGTTATAACTCTCATTTTAAAAATGTTTAACCCCAGGGCTAGGGGTAGAGGACGAGGGCGGGGACGTGGGCGTCCAACTACTGCAGGGGTCAGAGGCCGTGGTCCTGGGCGGGGTGAGACACCACCTGCTGATGAGGGAGCAGGGGAACGCCGCAGAGCTACACTCCCTAGGTTCATGTCTGAAGTTACTGGGACTCGTGGTAGAGCACTGTTGAGGCCAGAACAGTGCGAACAGGTGATGTCGTGGATTGCTGACAATGCTTCGAGCAATTTGTCCACCACCAGTCAGTCTTCCACGCAGTCCACCCATGTCACCGAAATCCCCACTCCTCCAGCTCCTGCACCTCAGCCTCCTCCCCCCCAGTCTGCCCCCTCCCAGGAAAATTTGCCATTTGAACCGGCATACTCTGAGGAACTGTTTTCTGGACCCTTCCCACAGTCACAAACCACTTGTCCGGTTGCTGCTGAGCAATTTTCCGATGCCCAGGTTTTCCACCAGTCACAGTCTGTGGGTGATGATGACCTTCTTGACGTAGTGGAAGTGTGTAAAGAGGTGTCCGACGATGAGGAGACACGGTTGTCAGACAGTGGGGAAGTTGTTGTCAGGGCAGGAAGTCCGAGGGGGGAGCAGACTGAGGGATCGGAGGATGATGAGGTGACAGACCCAAGCTGGGTTGAGAGGCCGGGTGAACACAGTGCTTCTGAGACGGAGGAGAGTCCTCGACCTGAACAGGTTGGAAGAGGCAGTGGTGGGGCCAGACGGAGAGGCAGGGCCAGAGCTGGTGCATCAGCGCCACTGTCAACTAGTGAAGCTCCCGTGGTGAGGGCTCTTGCGGCGAGGGCTAGATCTTCAGAAGTGTGGAGGTTCTTTAAGGAAACACCGGATGACCGACGGACTGTGGTGTGCAACATTTGCCAAACCAGGCTCAGCAGGGGTTCCACCACTACTAGCTTAACTACCACCAGTATGCGCAGGCATATGAATGCTAAGCACCCCACTCAGTGGCAACAAGCCCGTTCACCTCCGGCCGTGCACACCACTGCTCCTTCCCCTGTGTCAGCTGCTAGTCAGCCCCCTGCCCAGGACCCTGGCCCAAAAACCCCATCGTCGCCTCCACGATCCTCCACAGCATCCACCAGCGTTCAGCTCTCCATACCCCAGACGCTGGAGCGGAAACGCAAATATAGTGCAACCCACCCGCACGCCCAAGCCCTTAATGTGCACATCTCCAGATTGCTTAGCCTGGAGATGCTGCCCTATAGGCTAGTAGAGACCGAGGCCTTTCGCAACCTCATGGCGGCGGCCGCCCCTCGGTATTCGGTCCCCAGCCGCCACTACTTTTCCCGATGTGCCGTCCCAGCCCTGCACCAGCACGTGTCAGACAACATCATCCGTGCCCTGACCAACGCCGTTTCTGACAAGGTCCACCTGACCACGGACACGTGGACGAGTGCTGCCGGGCAGGGCCACTATATATCGCTGACGGCACATTGGGTTAACTTGGTGGAGGCTGGGACCGAGACTGACCCTGGGGCTGCTCATATACTGCCAACGCCGAGGATTGCGGGGCCTACCTCGGTCCAGGTGTTTCAGGCCTACTATGCCTCCTCCTCCTCCCACCCCTCCTCCACCTCCTCCTCCGAACTACCATCCGTGGGCACGGCGCCATCAGTCGGTAGCTCTAGGCACAGCAGCAGTGCCGTCGCTAAGCGACAGCAGGCGGTGCTCAAACTGCTGAGCCTAGGCGACAAAAGGCACACCGCCCAAGAGCTATTACAGGGCATCACGGCGCAGACTGATCTGTGGCTGGCACCGCTGAACCTCAAGCCGGGAATGGTTGTGTGTGACAACGGCCGTAACCTGGTGGCGGCTCTGCAACTCGGCAGACTGACACATGTGCCATGCCTGGCCCATGTGTTAAATCTGATAGTGCAGCGTTTCCTCAAGACATACCCCAATCTGTCTGATTTGCTCACGAAGGTGCGCCGCATCTGTGCGCATTTCAGGAAGTCCAGCCCAGATGCTGCCACTCTCAGGGCAGCGCAGCGCCGCCTCCAACTGCCCGCTCACCGACTGTTGTGCGACGTGCCCACGAGGTGGAATTCAACACTGACCATGTTATCCAGAGTTTACCAGCAGCGCCGAGCGATTGTAGACTGCCAGATGTCAACTTCCACCAGAACTGGTAGTCAGGTCAGTCAGCTTCCTCAAGTCTACAATGAGGAGTGGACGTGGATGTCTGATATCTGTCAGGTGCTGAGTAACTTTGAGGAGTCAACACAGATGGTCAGTGGCGATGCCGCCATCATCAGCCTCACCATCCCGCTGCTTGGCCTGTTGAAAAACTCTCTGGTCAGCATGAAGTCGGAAGCTTTGCGCTCGTCACAAGAGACGGGGGAAGAATATTCCCTTGTTGATAGCCAAAGCACCCTGAGGTCTGTTTCTCAGCGCATATCGGAGGAGGTGGAGGTGGAGGAGGATGAGGAGGAAGAGGAGGAGAATGTTGGCGAGACACAAGAGGGGACCATTGTTGAGTCCTTCACTGTTCAGCGTGTATGGGCAGAAGAAGAGGAGTTGGAGGAGTTGGAGGAGGAGGAAATGGACAGTCAGGCCAGTGAGGGGAGTGAATTCTTACGCGTTGGTACTCTGGCGCATATGGCAGATTTCATGCTAGGCTGCCTATCCCGTGACCCTCGCGTTCAAAGAATTTATTCCAGCACCGATTACTGGGTGTTCACTCTCCTGGACCCACGGTACAAGCAAAATCTTGCCACTCTCATCCCTGCAGAGGAAAGGAGTGTGAGAATGCATGAATACCAGCAGGCCCTGGTGCACAAGCTGAAACAGTATTTCCCTTCTGACAGCGCTAGCGGCAGAGTGCGTAGTTCTGCGGGACAAGTAGCGAGGGAGAGTAGGCGAGCAGGCAGCTTGTCCAGCACTGGCAAGGGTACGCTTTACAAGGCTTTTGCCAGCTTTATGTCACCCCAGCAAGACACTGTCACCTGTCCCCAGTCTCGGCAGAGTAGGGCTGATCTTTACAGAAAGATGGTGAGGGAGTACGTAGCTGACCATACCATCGTCCTAAATGATCACACAGCTCCCTACAACTACTGGGTTTCAAAGCTGGACATGTGGCACGAACTGGCGCTGTACGCCTTGGAGGTTCTTGCCTGCCCTGCCGCTAGCGTCTTGTCCGAGCGGGTTTTCAGTGCAGCTGGTGGCATCATCACCGATAAGCGTACACGCCTGTCGACTGACAGCGCTGACAGGCTGACGCTTATTAAAATGAATAAAGGCTGGATTTCTCAGAATTTCCAATCTCCACCAGGTGAAGGAAGCTCAACCTGAATAATTGATCCACTCCTCCTCCTCCTCCTCATTTTCCTCCTTCTCCTCCTCTTTGTACAGTAAAGCAGAGGAAAATGGCTATTTTTTGACAGGGCCCACTGGCTCTTGCTATACTTCATGCATTTAATTTTTCTGGAGGGCCACCTACCCGGTCCTCTGTTTGAAACAATTTTTGTGAGTGCCACATACAGGCACTCAATCTATTCCATTTTTCTGGAGGGCCACCTACCCGGTCCTCTGGTTTGAACAATTTTTGGGACTGCCACATACAGGCACTCAATCTATTCCATTTTACTGGAGGGCCACCTACCTGCTCCTCTGGTTTGAACAATTTTTGGGACTGCCACATACAGGCACTCAATCTATTCCATTTTACTGGAGGGCCACCTACCTGCTCCTCTGGTTTGAAACATTTTTGGGACTGCCACATACAGGCACTCAATCTATCCCATTTTACTGGAGGGCCACCTACCTGCTCCTCTGGTTTGAAACATTTTTGGGACTGCCACATACAGGCACTCAATCTATCCCATTTTACTGGAGGGCCACCTACCTGCTCCTCTGGTTTGAAACATTTTTGGGACTGCCACATACAGGCACTCAATCTATTCCATTTTACTGCAGGGCCACCTACCTGCTCCTCTGGTTTGAACAATTTTTGGGACTGCCACATACAGGCACTCAATCTATTCCATTTTACTGGAGGGCCACCTACCTGCTCCTCTGGTTTGAACAATTTTTGGGACTGCCACATACAGGCACTCAATCTATTCCATTTTACTGGAGGGCCACCTACCTGCTCCTCTGGTTTGAAACATTTTTGGGACTGCCACATACAGGCACTCAATCTATCCCATTTTACTGGAGGGCCACCTACCTGCTCCTCTGGTTTGAAACATTTTTGGGACTGCCACATACAGGCACTCAATCTATTCCATTTTACTGCAGGGCCACCTACCTGCTCCTCTGGTTTGAACAATTTTTGGGACTGCCACATACAGGCACTCAATCTATTCCATTTTACTGGAGGGCCACCTACCTGCTCCTCTGGTTTGAACAATTTTTGGGACTGCCACATACAGGCACTCAATCTATCCCATTTTACTGGAGGGCCACCTACCTGCTCCTCTGGTTTGAAAAATGTTTGGGACTGCCACATACAGGCACTATCCAAATTAAATTGTCTCCATAGCAGCCTCCACACGTTGTCTCCATTCCTACCTCCAAAAGTCGTCCATATAGCTGCCTCCATACATCGTCCCTTTATCAAACGAGGTGTGTCAGGCAGAAATTTGGGTTGTTTTCATGGATTCCACATCAAAGTTGTTAACTTTGTCGCCACCCTGCTGTGTAATCCACAAAATATACTTGCAAACTTTTACCATTTAGGGATATTATTTCAGCGCTTCTTGCGCATCTGTTTACATTCCCCTCACCCGCCATATCCTAAACTTATAAGAACGCTACTACACTTGATCTTATACAAAAGTGCTGTTTGGGGAGTAGCCTAGAGACAGGGGCTTGGATTTGCGAAAGCTCGCCTGGCAGCGGAGCGCCAGCTCCATGCGCATCATGCGCTTCTTGCGCATCTGTTTACATTCCCCTCACCCGGCATATCCTAAACTTATAAGAACGCTACTACACTTGATCTTATACAAAAGGTTCTTAGAAGTGCTGTTTGGGGAGTAGCCTAGAGACAGGGGCTTGGATTGGCGAAAGCTCGCCTGGCAGCGGAGCGCCAGCTCCATGCCAAGATCCAACTAACATAGTTTTAACTGCAGCACCTTTAATCTACTACTAGTTCACTGCCTCCATACATGGTCCCCTTATCAAACGAGCTGTGTCAGGCAGAATTTTGGGTTGTTTTCATGGCTTCCATGTTAACTTTGTCGCCACCCTGCTGTGTAATCCACAAAATATACTGGCAAACTTTTATCATGTACCGATATTATTTGAGCACTTCTTGCTCACCTCCTTTGGTTCCTCTCTGCCACCCATTGGTTTGAAGCCTGAGTCCATTTAGGGTATGTCGCCATGACACTCTCTAGCCTGCTGCCGCTGCCTCTGCATGCCGTCCCCTATAGTGTCAGGGTCAATTATTGCATGTTTTAGATGCTATCTAGCTTCATTCTGTCACTCTGTCATGGCCATGCTGTTGCCCATAATTTTGGCATAATGGTGCGTTTAAGCAGCCTCAGAGGCATCCATGCATGCTGCCCCTGCTGTTTCCTGTCCATTTCCGTGGTGTTTCCATCCTTTTCTGAGGTTCCCAGGTGTTTGGCCAAGCTTCCCTGTGCAGAGCCTTGGTCCCCTTGAAAAATGCTCGAGTCTCCCATTGACTTCAATGGGGTTCGTTATTCGAGACGAGCACTCGAGCATCGGGAAAAGTTCGTCTCGAATAACGAGTACCCGAGCATTTTAGTGTTCGCTCATCTCTAATTATTATCCATGTCTTTGGATATCACCTAGTGGTGGTGGCGTGAATTGCAGTCTATGGGTTTTGGCAATATTTTGTAGCAATATTTTTTATTTTGTTTCAAATTCAGAAATGGACAATTTTTATACAAAATGTAACTAAGTAAATATTTTTTTTGATTTAATAGTAGTAGTATACTGGCCCCCTGCTAAATAATCTGATACTCTATTTAATTGTGCATGTGCCCTCACCTCCCTCTCCCATGCTTGGTGAGGTAGGTGATGTGACGCTAGAGGTGTGAATTTCCACCTCTCCTGTAACATTACCTTGCTCTCCAATGCTCCCAGCATAGAGAAGGAGGTGGCGGGGGTGTGCATAATTAGCAGCGTGTCCCCACGATCCGGGTGGCTAATTAAAACTTTCTTTTCTAGGTGATCCCGGAATGTCAAAACTAGCAACGGACAGCGCCGCGATCAGGATGTAGAGGAGCGGAGGTGAGTATTTTTTTTCTTTGATTTCCTTTATTTCCCATTTTATCAGACACTTGACATGTTGCTCCTTTGACCTCACCTGAGTATGTTTTGGAGTGTGGGAGGAAACCTGAGGACCCACGCAAATACAGAGAGAACATATAAACTCTTTGCAGATGTTGACCCTGGGACTTGAACTTGAAGCGCTGGGGATTTGGGTTCAAGTCCCAGGGTCAACATCCGTAAAGAGTTTGTATGTTCTCTCCGTGTTTGCGTGGGTTTCTTCCGGGTCCTCCGGTTTGCTCCCACACTCCAAAACATACTGGTAGGTTAATAAGATTGTGAGCCCCATTGAGGACAGGGACAAATGTGACAAACTCTGTGCAGTGCTATGGACTATGTGTGCACTATATAAATAAAGGAATTATTATTATTATGATGATTATTTCTTATCAACTATATTCGGACTATCTGTGGACTTTAGACGCAGATTCCAAGTGTGCAGCGATGTCTAGCCAGTTCGTTACCACTTCTCCCTTCTCCGCTCCTCCGTGCATCGCACTGAATGAGAATGACGGTCACATGACCTCTGGGTCTAAAGGGGTTAATCAGAGCTGCTGGGTCTAATTAGACCCAGTACAGCTGTGATCAGAATCCTCAGGCACAGGTGGTCATTTCCCCTGTAACTGAGGCTCTTAAATTAAAAAAAAAAAGTGAAAATGTTTCCTAGGGGACTTTTATGACCTTATGGGGGACATAAAAACACACAAAAAAATGTCAAAATTAATATTCATAAAATTACATTGACAAAAAAAAAACACATTCACATAAAACACAGTCGCCCCGTTTGCCAGAGACTATACGTTTTATGTATCAAAAATAGGGAATTCATAAATAATGTTCATTTGAGCTAATTTGAAAATTAAAAAAAAAAAGTACTATTAACCTCTTAGCGCAATAAGACGTACCTGCACGTTTTATTGCGCATAGGGGAGTATGAAGAGGGCTCACGGGCTGAGCCCTCTTCATACTCACTGGGTGCTTGCTTCACAATGAATGAATCATGCATGAACTTTTTACATCGACTACCATGATATAATAATTGTGCATTTCCGTACATGGTGCCATTAGCTGAAGGATATGTGCACTAGCATACGGTTCACCATGAGCTACCTGTGAACTGTTTGGGCAAGTGCAATATATTTGTGTTGTAAACTCTCTATGTAAAGTACAATAGGCCTTGGGATGTATGCAATCTCGAATTTTCCTTGTCACTATGATAGAATATCGCAACTGAATGTGTATTTGGGCAAGTGCAATATATATGTATATACACTAGAGATGAGCGAGCACTAAAATGCTCGGGTGCTCGTTATTCGAGACAAACTTTTCCAGGTGCTCGAGTGCTCGTCTCGAATAACGAGCCCCATTGAAGTCAATGGGAGACTCGAGCATTTTTTTAATAAAACAGAACATTAAAAGAACAGTGCAAAAAAAAAAATATTCCAGATGTTTACAGATGTTTTCCTTGTAAGAACACATTGAAATAACACTATTCTTCACTTTCCAGGTGTTCGCGCGTGTCTCCCGCTAAGTTAGGAGATATTCGGAACATCTGGAATGTGAAGAATATTGTTCTTTCAATGTGTTCTGCACTTAAATGTTCCTGTATTCACTGTTTTCACTGTTTTAATTCTATTCTTCACTTTGCAGATGTGCGCGCGTATCTCTGAACCTATCGGGAGACACGCGCGCACATCTGCAATGTGAAGAATAGAATTAAAACATTAAAAACAGTGAATACAGGACTATTTAAGTGCAGAACACATTGAAAGAACAATATTCTTCACATTCCAGATGTTCCGAACATCTCCGAACCTAGCGGGAGACACGCGCGCACACATGGAAAGTGAAGAATAGTGTTATTTCAATGTGTTCTTACAAGGAATACATCTGGAAACATGTGTAATATTTTTTTTTTTACAATTAAAATACTTTTATTCAATTTATTTTATTAATTTACTGCTCGATGTCGAGCCGGCGAGATACTCGTCCGAGTAACGAGCCGGTCCGAGTATACTAATACTCGACCGAGCAGTATACTCGCTCATCTCTAATATATACCGACTTTAGTATTGAAGGCTATCTAGAGGACACCACATGGGACTTACGCCCTTATATGTATTTATCAAATAGATAAATCTTTCTGGTGATATATCTAGTCATACTATAGGTATCCTGGTTTAATGCAAATGTGAAAGATGTACACTGCATGAGATGATCAGGAACTCATAAGACTGTGGCGTCTTTGAGTATCTATATATATACACCATTTGTGACTACTTGGACGTTTAATTTATCATAATTATCTTGAATTTATTATTTATTCTGTATACACTATCAGGATTATTAATCATTTATGTGAGGACCCGTTTTTTGGTTCAATCTCCCCACATTAAGACCCCTGAGGAGCCGCTTTATGAGAACGGCGAAACTCGTAGGATTAAGTGGGTCCATGAATTTATGTATCTTATTGTGGTGATAATACCATAAGATACTTAAAATAGTGTATTAGAGCAGTTAGTGTCCTGGTATGGAGACCTTTTCACCCAAAAGAAAACAGGGACCAGGACTTAATTCGTCTTTATATATATGTTGGTTGTCTATTTTGAGACATTGGGGGTCATTTACTAAGGGCCCGGTTCGCGTTTTCCCGACGTGTTACCCGAATTTTTCCGATTTGCGCCGATTTCCCCTGAATTGCCCCGGGATTTTGCGCGCGTGACGGAAATGGGGGGGCGTGGCCGAACGAAAATCCAACGTATTCGGAAAAACCGCCACATTTAAAAACCGAAAAAGTGTCGCTTGGGGAGCGCTTACCTTCACCTGGTCCAGCTCGGTGCATTCCGGCGCGTTCAGATGATTTTCAGCGCAGCAGGGCCACCTGGTGGACAGCGGAGGAACTACCTTAATAAATCCCGGCCGGACCCGAATCCTGTGCAGAGAACGCGCCGCTGGATCGCGAATGGGCCGAGTAAGTAAATCTGCCCCAGTATGTCTCCTCTTTTTAAAGGGATTTAATAAAAGTTATCTTTTAGATGTTTCTATTTTTCTGTGACTTGCTTCAATGAAGCAAGCACCCGTCTCTAACACCCGCGATCGGTGCTTGCATCGCAGCCGGCAAAGCTGCCGGATGCATTAATACGCTGGCGGGGCGTGGGCGCCGCCATCTTGGCTCCGATCGTCGCTCTCCGTGACGTCATCGGGGAGCGGCGATTCGTTGCCATGACAGCCTCGGATCACACAAAGATCCGAGGCTGTCATGTTTTAGGCCAGTGATGGTGAACCTTTTAGAGACCGAGTGCCCAAACTACAACCAAAACCCACTCATTTACCCTGATGTGCCAGTGTGCCATTTTAAGCAGTAACTTATTGCTACCTGTTCTTCCACTTCTTTAATTGTATCGGCCCCTTGAGGTCACCAATACAGTTGAAACAAAGTGGGCAAATTCAGTCTATCATTGTAGCTTCTCTCCAGGGTCTCTCTGTTTAGAAAGAATGGTGGGTCCGGCAGGAGGACCTACAAAGATAATGCACTTCTTTCTACACCTTCTCACTTTTAAAGCAGTTCCAAACAGTCAATGGATTTTAACCTGTTTGGTGAACTCTGTCCTGGGCTGATGGCCTGAGTGCCCACAGAAAGGGCTCTGAGTGCCACGTCTGGCACCCGTGCCATAGGTTCGCCATCACTGTTTTAGGCTATCTATTACAATGTGCGATCTGCACATTGTAATAGATGGTGTGCAAAATCCCCATATACTGCCATACTGCAGTATGGCAGTATATGATAGGATCAATCAGACAACCTAGGGTTAAAGTACCCTAGGGAGTCTGAAAAATAGTAAAAAATTTAAATAAAAAAAAATAAAAAAATTATATTAAAAAAACCTAAAAATTCAAATCACCCCCCTTTCCCTAGAAGTCATATAAATATAAATAAACAGTAAAAATCATAAACACATTAGGTATCGCCGTGTCCGAAAATGCCCGATCAAAATATAATAACGTTTTTTCACAGCGTTTAACCCTGTAACGGAAAATAGTGCCCAAAGTCACAAATGGCATTTATTTATAAAATTTTGAAAAATATTAAAAATTCTATAATAAGTGATCAAAAGGTCGTACAATCCTAAAAATAAAAGCATTGCAAACATCATCAAAAGTCACAAAAAATGACAACACCCTCAGCTTCGTACAGCGAAGTATGAAAAAGTTATTAGTGCAAGAAGACGGCAAAATGAACAATTTTTTTTTGTACAGGAGGTTTTAATTTTTGTAAATGTACAAATTTGGTATCCCCGTAATCGTACCAACCTAAAGAATAAAGTAGACATGTCATTTAGAGCGCACAGTGAAAGACGTGAAATCCAAGCCCACAAGAAAACGGCGCAAATGCGGTTTTTCACCATTTTCACTGCATTCAGAATTTTTTTCCTGCTTCCCAGTACACGGCATGGAATATTAAATACCATCACTATGAAGTGCAATTTGTTACACAGAAAACAAGCCATCCCAAAGTTCTCTACATGGAAAAATAAAAAAAGTTATAGATTTTTGAAGGTGGGGAGTGAAAAATAAAGACGCAAAAACGAAAAAGGGCCAGTTCCTTAAGGGGTTTATTACAAAAAAAAAAAGCCTTTTTTCCACTGTTAACCCGAAATAAAAATAAAAAAAATGTTTAAACTTTTATTACCTTTTTAACTAGCTCTATGTGTCCCGAAAAGTTTACGAGCTGTGGGTCACATGACAAGAGCTGTGGTCATTACTAAATGCACCCCCATGATTCTAGATGGGATAAACCCTAGGACAATCTCTAATAAGACCCCTTTCTTACCTTATACCATATATAAATAATGTATTTATATAATATATTATATCTTATATTACTGTATATATTATATATAATAATAGACATATTTTACCTTATAAATGTTTGTGCGGGTAACCACAGAACTCCCTCTATGTTTATAACATAGGAGCAGGAAACATTTACAGCGTACTCCAGAACTCCACTTGTACTGTTGGATTGTGGAGAAAGATACACTACATTTGTGTACGTCCAATGTGTTTGATTCACCTGAAATATTCAATATAAAGTGTTAATGCAATAAATATACAATACACAAGGAGCTATTATAAATGGGCCATAAGTGCAGGATAGACGCTGGTTAGATGGCAGATAAAGATGTTCTCTAAGACTGGAAATAATGGGCCTGTCCTAAAGAAGATTATGGGGGTCATTTACTAAGGGCCCGATTCGCGTTTTCCCGACGTGTTACCCGAATATTTCCGATTTGCACCGATTGTACCACGCGATCGGATTGTGGCGCATCGGCGCCGGCATGCGCGCGATGGAAATCGGGGGGCGTGGCCGAACGAAAACCAGACGTATTCGGAAAAACCGCCACCTGGTGGACGGCGGAGGAACTACCTTCATAAATCCCGGCCGGACCCGATTCCAGCGCAGAGAACGCGCCGCTGGATCGCGAATGGGCCGGGTAAGTAAATCTGCCCCAGTGTGTGATCCAACACACGGGCTCGGTACCAGTCACAGGCACAGTGTATGGAGCTAGAAGCTACAGCAATGTGGAATTATACTGTTCCTTTTCTTATGAATTGGATCTGAGCTGAATAGAGCAGAATGACCACTGCAAAATCTATGGAACCACATTCTACCAAGTCCATGAGCTTTACGCTGGTGTTGGATTCTGGCTGATCTCAAACTAATAACCTATTATAAGGGTAGGTGGGTATTAGTCATGAAGAAACCCTTTAAAGAGGTTGTATCAAGTTTGATTATAACCCCCTATCCACAGACTAGGGCAGTGATGGAGAACCTTTCAGACACAGAGTGCCCAAACTACAATGAAAACTTGCTTATTTATCATAAAGTGCCAACATGGTCCTTGCTCCCTGCTCCGTCTATTGTAATGGCTCACTTAGGACACCAATTCAGTGGAAAGGAGGAGGAGAAATTCGGTTTATGAATTGTATGACCTGAAACAGGAGCTACAATGACTTTACCGCTCTTCCCACACCTCTTCCATTTTCCTTTAGTCCCAGGCGGCCCAGGATCTAACGCTTCAAAATAGCACTTACTCGGCATGGACGTCCTTGGAGTAGAGAAGGAGACCTTGAATCCTGTCTGGTGAACTGTTGAGGTTGAGGGCTTGGGTGCCCACAGAGAGGGCTCTGAGTGCCACCTCTGGCACCAGTGCCATAGGTTCGCCACCACTGGACTAGGGTATAGCATTCTGACTGGTGGCGGCCCAACTGCTGGGACCTTCATGCATCATGGTTTCATTCCACTATCTGATGGGGCAGCATGTTAACCATGAGTCCTGCTTCTCCATAAATTTACTAAAGGGAGTGTTGGAAATTGCTAAGCACAACACTCAGGTATGTCTGGGACTCCTGCTCACTGTCCATGAGAGTGCTGGAGATAGCCAAGTGCTGTGCTCAGCAATTTCAGAGGCTCCCATAGTATTCATTGAAATGGCAATTTGAATGCTCAACCTGTCTCAAAATCTATATGGAAGAGTACATGGGACACTAAGTAAGGCAGCTTAGTAGTGGGATATTGGACAGTGTAGGCACTTCTATTCAGGTGGGTTTTCATGTTACATTTGTAGATTTGGAAGGTGGGGACAATCTGATGTACATGGCTAGGGCGTTCCAGGGTATGAGGCAAGCACTGGAGAAGTCCTGGAGATGGTTGTAAGAAGAGATGATATTATGAGAGTGAAGAAGAAGGTCTTGTGAGGATCAGAGATTAGGTGTGGGGCAGTATTGGCTGAGTAACCAGAGATGTATGGAGGGGACAGCTTTGTAATGAAAGTTACATTACGTGAATGAGGTCACATTGTGAGACATTAGTTACTATGACTGTATATGAAACTTTGAGCCACAATAAAATCCTCCCTTACCATCCGATAGGTCCCACAGTGGCCATTGGCTGGCGTTGTAGTAAGGGTGACATAACTTCTGTCAGTTCTCTCAATGACACCTCGACAACTGTCGTCCCTCAGATGCAGCGATGAGCTGTCATATCCCATCATCTCCAGGAGACACTTTCGGAAGGTCATTTTCATTTGGTCCGATCTACAATCTGATACCATCAGGTCTGAAAAGTAACAAAGACAGATTCAATCCAGGAAGGGACAGAGTTACTGGGGGCAGGATACTGAGTAATTTAACAATATACGTCCTTCAAATTCTGAACCACTTACTTGATATGTAAAGCAAAGCCCCTGGTTCAGAAATGTCTTTAACCTCATCTGCTTCCATTCCTGTCTATAAAATGGTCGGAGAGGGAGGTCCATGTGATCTTTAAAGTCAATGCCCAATCTACCTTTCAGGACCTTATAATGTTATTTATGTGTACAAGCTTAAGGTTCTGGAAGGTAGATTGGTCATAGACAGTTAAAGATCCCAAGACCCTCCATCAGCTGCCATTTTAAGGACAGGAATGTCCATTTGGTAAATCAATAATTCAAGTAGTATTAATAGATTTAGTAGTAGTGTAGTAGTAGTAGCAGTTTAGTAGTAGTTTATCACCTGTGCAGAATTGATTGAAGCATATCAATATGAGCAAGGTTATAGAGAGAAAATGGTGACATGATATATGTTTAGATAGAAGGGTCAACAAATTGGCCTTACTTTGTACCCTGTCAGAATCCTGTTCTGAGTCCCAGGTTTGTTTTGGTTTGGCTGCTTAGAAAAATAATAATAATAATACATATGACTTGTCTCTACAGCTCACTCCTCAGCTCTCAGCCCCCACCCTTGTGCTCCTGTACAGCTCCTCCCTCACCCGCTGATGTCTGCTCACCACACTGTGAGCTCTGTCCCTGTGTGTGTGAAGAAGCAGAAGGGAGGAGCTGTACAAAAGCACAAAAATGGGGGCTGAGAGCTGAGGAGGGAGTGAGCAGCACAAGCAACTCACATGCTTTTTTTTTTTTTAATGTATCTCAACTAAAACAAACCTAGGACTCAGAACATGATTCTTTTCAAGGTGCAAGGTAAGTTACACTTCCCTTCTGCTCCTACTTGGTACTATCTCTTACTCCACCTGATGTAATGTCACGGCAGAAGAGCAGGTTTCAGCACACAGTGGGAGGGGAGAAGCTCTCCTGCACAGTGTAACACATTGTGAAGCTGCAGCACAGAGGGGCTATGGAAACTGCCCCAGTAGCCATTCAGGCTCATTAGAATAATTTCAAAAGTAGGAAGGAGGCCATGGATTACAAATATAAAAAGTTTACCTGTCACAGTGCCTGGATCTATGAGTAGGTATCCCTGGTTTATCATGATGGATTTTGGACGGTAGATTTCCTTTTAAGAAGGAATATCTTCACATTGTGCTCAGGCTTAAAGCTTCTGTGATATTTACCTGCAGGATTATTGGTCTCTGATCCATCATTATAATATATCCCATCGCTGCAGTGACATTCTGATCCATCATTATAATATATTCCAACGCTGCAGTGACATTCTGATCCATCATTATAATATATCCCATCGATGCAGGGACATTCTGATCCATCATTGATGTTCCTACATTCTTCATCAGGGAAGCAGTGCATCTCAGAGCAGCTATAATCCGATTCTAGGATAAAACAAACATAATGATGTCCAAATCCAAAGACGAAAATGAGTTTATACTACATTATAGGTTATATTACACTATCATTTATAGGATTTACCAATGGTTAGCACTTACTTGGACAGTACTCGAGACCAAAGTAATCATCTGCGTTTAGCTTGTACATATAGTATCCGCCTGGACAAGCTTTCACTGTAAGAGGGAAGTAGGCGGCACAGCATTGCCCATTCCTGTTCATACAGGCCGTGCGGGACACTATACCCTCATCTATAGAGGGATGCGCTCCATTCAGCCAGATAGGAACAGCAGCACCACAGTTTTCTGATGTCACACAGTACTCAGGGATTTGGGCTTCTGTCCCTTGGAATCGATACCATCCAGTTAGGTCTGGACTATAGTATGTAGAGTAATACCCGTTACCGGCACTTTTGATCCCATATGTAAGTGATGTGTTGGTAGAACATGGGTCTATACATGTATGATTACTCCATGATTTAGTGCAGTCTGTGCTATTATCGCATGGTATCCCCATAACACATTCATTCTCTACACATTGCTTTCCGTCCCCATAGTATCCATAGGGACAATAACAGAAATAAGATCCATAGGTATTTACGCAGACTGCTAATGGATGGCAGCCATTAAGAAAGTCACCCGCACATTCATCAATATCAATGCAGCCAGATTTTTCGTTATGGAAATAGCCAGATCTACAGGACACATTGTATGAGCCAATGGAATTGACACATGTATCAGGATAGACAATCGTTTGCCACCGCCAATCTCCTCCACATTCATCTACGTCCTGGCAGCTTGAGCCATTCCCAATGAATCCTTCTTTGCATACACATTGGCGCTCGTAACCGATAAACTCCTCACAGGTTGAATTGGAGTCACATTGTATGTCTGTGCAATTTCCTATAAATAAAAAGATATAAAAAAATAACCAAATCACAGTCTTTTTGAAGAGAACATCTGAAAATCAATATATGAAAAACTCACATAAGGTATGTCCACATGTAACACTGCCCATGTTATTAAGCAAATGATGAACAACAACAAAATGCCATAATTGACACTTTTTCAAAGTTTTGACAACCAGAAAAAAAAAACTAAAATGTATTAAAACAATGACCCCTAAAAAAGGTTTAGCTTTTTTAACCAGTTCTACTGCAGTTGCCACTTTTTTCCAATTAAAGTTACAGATTTTGGAAGATGAGGAGTTAAAAAAAAAAGAGATGGATGAGCGCTGCAGTATTAAGGGGTGGACGTAACATTAGTCATTGACTTACCAGAGATCTCCAGACCTGTAAAAAAATATATAGGAAAGTAATTAATACAATATTTTGGATAAAAGCAATACCAAAAAACAGACCTTGCACCACACATTCATGTGACAGATACACACATACATATATATACACACACACACACACACACACACACGAGTTCGGTCGGCTGTATTGCCTGGCAGGGGCCATGTGGACAGCTGTGCTTTGGGCTAGGGGAAGGCCGGTAGCTGTTCCCTCAAGTAGGAGGGAGGGCGAATGTGCTGGAGTTTGGGTGGCTGGGTGGATGGAAGAGTGAGCAGCCAGAACAGGTGGGGCATGGCTCTACGGAGTCAACAAGTAGAGAAGGGAGAACGGCACTGATAAATTTTGAATCCGCAATCCCCCTGTGCAACAAGGGGCCCATAGCAGCTGATACGGTGGTTGTTATGCCCCTGTAAAAGTTAGGCCTGCTGCCTGTCGGTAACATGACTCATGGAAAATGGGAAACTTTGATTAAGTACAATATTGGAGACCTTAAATAGTCTTAAATGCTTAACCAGTTAAAGCTCTGTATAAGTGGCCAACCCTTTTAACTCTGAACTGATCTGCCATCAAGTGATGTTATGCTTATGGTAGTAGGCAGCCATGTTTCTCCAATCAAGGAGAAAAAATCTGTACATAACAACAGATTTATCAATCCTATTGACACAAGCAATATCATTACATCTTACCATTGAATCCAAATATTCTTAGGGAAATGACCTTGCTTCCATTAATATCTATCCTCCAAATTCCCGGAGCAGGATATTTAATTATGTATGCATTCACCATGGAAAAAAAATATGATGTAATTGTAATATTGTCACCTAAAAAAGAGGGGAAAGAAAACATTACAATTAATATATATATATATATATATATATATATAAATATATATATATATATATATATATATATATATATATATATATATGTAAGCTGGTCTGCTACAAATACAAAACTCTGGCCTTTTAGTATATCCGGCACCAGACTTGTGTGGTCAGATCTACAGCATGCCCCAACTAGGGTAGAATAGCACTATGACCTTCGTCAGAAGCTCCCCAACCCACTTCATGGCCAATGTGAGGTGTCCCCAGCCCACTTCATGGCCAATGCGAGGTGTCTCCAGTCCACTCTATGCTCCTCCACACAAACTTGGCATAGAGAAGACGTAAGATGAGAGGAGTCCCAATTCCTGGCCATGTGCCAGAAATTTTAACTTTTCCATTGGTGGTAGCTGGTTTATTATATTACTGATGGGCCGGCTAAGTTGATGTAAGCCCCAATGAGCCAGTTCCAACTTGCTGATAGATGCATATTAGGGAAAAAAATAAACAGGTATGAAAACCTACCCACAAATATAGTGATAAAGCTTATTGAAATTTTAAAGATTTTACCTGCCAAGTCCAATCCTTCGCCGTCCACTTACCATTTTGGTCAGTGAGACTGATTTTTAGATTCCCTGAAGTTGTAATTAGAAGATACTTGGATGCTGTAACATTAAACTCCTGCACATGTTCTTGAGCCTCCTCTGTGACTTCCAAGAGGCGCTCGTAGCAATTTACTGGTTTTACAAGAAGAAATTCAAAATCATCCATTATCTGTAAAAAATTAGGAAGGTAATACAGTTACAAATCCAAATGATTAAACCTACAATGGAATTTTTTTTTTTTACAAACAGTAAAAAGTTTGTTAATTTTGTTAACAAAACAAAACAGTAAAACAATGTAGGGTTAGACTAGACAAGTCTTCTGCTGCACCAGGTGTATTACTAGGTTACTTTGCATTGGCATAATGCTTTTTCCTCTAAGCCACTTCCCTTTTAAAAGGCTACTCCTCCTTTATAGTTCTCGTCTGCAAAGTGTCTAAAACCCTAAACAAATGTTGTGCACTGAATTTTAGACAGTTTTTTTTTTTTTGGGGGGGGGGGGGGTTTGACCTTTTAATCATTCTGGAGCATTGATCCTCAATGAAAATCTTCCGATCCTTATGGGTTGTGCAGCCTCCGACTTTTTAAACTATGACATTGAAGTACACAGAAATTTAGAAATATTTCCTGAAGTTGGGAGGCAGCACACATACAAATCAGAAGAGACAGGTTAACAAGAAATCAACCTTTTGATAGCGCTGCCTATAATATGCATGAATGCACACCTAAACCTTGTATGATATGCAAAGCTTGAGAAAGCGCATTGTTTGTGCGCGAAACGGCCCGTCACCTTGGAGAGGTGGCGTCTTGTCCTGTCCTGTTGCCTCTTCAATAAAGAATATTTGATGAACTTCATCCCGGGGAGAGCCATGATTCTTCTCTTCTGCTGTGCATCTTATTGACTGTTTTTGCCCGTGTGCACCCCGGATTAGTTCTTTTCCTCGAATACTTGCCTCCTGTATATGCCCTGACCAGAAGGGAACTGTGGTGTTGTGTGTGCTGTGCCGACTTCATTTTCTACCTTATATTGTTGTATTGCTAGACTTCTCATATGTGCCTTTGCCCAGGGAACAGTGTCTTTTGAGGAGGTCATCAGACCCAAGACTTTCATGGCTTGACGAATAGAAATTCTGTGAGCTGAAATTAGGAATGATGCTTGATGCACCAAAGAAACTGTTATCTTGGTATGGTAGAAAATAACTTTAGCTGGAACATCCCCCTTTCACAACTTAATCCATAGGGAGTTAAAGGATACCATGGGCCTGGAGGAATTCTTTGTGACATCCAAGGGAGCATTACATAGAAATTCAGATGCATTCTTTAGAAGTGGCAGTGATTTAAAGAATACATGTCTTGGGACACCATCCTTAATATCTTGGGTTAACTGTCTTTACCAAATTCTCAGAGCTCTTGCTACTGGAATCGAGGCTAAGGCTACTTTGCATGGAGAATAGGCCGAAAGGTTTTTTTTCAGGAAGCCATCTGCTTTCCTATCCACTGGACCAGGCAAAATAGCAGTATATTTAGATGGAAAAACTGATCTTTTTGAAAGCTTGGCTACTAGCAATTCAATCTTTGGAGCTGAGCCCCAACCAGAATTGGTCTGGAGAGCCATTTTGTAAAAAGAGCTGAATCTGGGTCCATGATAGTAGTGCTTAGCTGGAGTTACCCATTCTCGCTTCAGATGATCCAAGAGAACTGTGTAACTGGGAAGCCCTTTGTCTCTAGATATAGGAAAATATAACCACTTGCCCCTTAAAGAATTACCTTTAGTCTCTGTAGATTTGACATTTATAAAGAGTTGAGACACATTTTCCTTCTTTAAAAGGAACATTTCATCTCAGGATTCATCTCAAAACACCTCAGGATGCAGAATAGAAGGTAACCTCAGACAACCAAGGTGTTCTGCTGCCTGGCATGTGGGAAAGGGAGAGAGAGAGTGCCAGAATTTTTCAAACCGCCTCCCAATGTGAAAAAACGAGAGAATACACAAAAATTTGCACATGCCCAATAACAACCACTGACTGACGCAAGATCCGGCGCCATCTTGAGGCAGCATGAAGAGAAGCGAAAGAGACCACACGCATGGTCAGAAAGTATGTCAGGACGCCAGAGGCGCCATTGCTCACCAATAATAAGGACAGCATGTGAAGTATATGCCCTCAGACAGACCCTCTATCTTCCTTCTAGAGGTTGATAAGATAATAAGGAGATGTCTACTGTGGGATGCATGATGGCGATCTCAGGCCAGGAGCACCTTCTTCTCAGCACTGTTAGAGTTGGCTACACAGGTGAAGGTGCTGTTTATTAGGAGATGCATGGCAGCAATCTAAGCCAGACAGAGGTAATATGAAGGGTGCACCTAGCCCCCCCCATATATGTCTGTAAAAACCCAGACTGGTGACACCGGGCTCTTCGGGATGAAGGAACGGCAAACGTCTTGGTATACAGCCCGGAGTATTCATGTCAGTAAAACAGTGTGAATACACAGCTAGACCTTACTCTTCGTGCCTCTTTTGCTATCAAAAGATTGGTTGATTATTTCAATTGCTTGTTAACCTTGATTGAGTCGTGATTGTTTTTTTGCCACAGGTCATTAATATGAGCTCTTATCTTTGATTGGTTACTATCAGCAATGAGTAAAGGACAGCTTATGCGTGAGATAATATGGCTAGAGACAAGCAGGGAGAGTGAGTGAGTGAGTGAGTGAGACATAGGCAGAAAAAGTGAGTGACAAAGAGACAGGCAGGGAGAGTGAGAGTCAGTGTGGCAGACAGAGAGACAGTAAGAGATAGACAGAGACAGACATAGACAGACAGAGGCAGTAAGGGACATAGAGAGACAGTCAGGGTCAGATAGGGGCATACAGCGACAGACAGAGATAGTCAGAGATAGAGACAGTCAGAGACAGACAAAGATAGTTAGAGAAAGACAGAGAGGGACAGACAAGGACAGTCAGAGACAGAGAAAGATATAGACAGAGACAGATATAGACAGTCAGTGACAGACAGGGACAGATATAGACAGTTAGGGACAGACAGAGGCAGTTAGAGATACAGACAGTCTGAGACAGTCAGTGACAGTCAAAGACAGTGACAGAGGTATATGTATATATATACATACATATATACATTCTGTTTTGTTAGAGTTAAGAGCAGTAATTTATCTGGGGCAATGCCGGTCTACAGTTAGTAATGTATAAAACTGAAAATCAGTTACCTGGTTATCAAAGTCAAACATAATAGGTACATAATGTCCAAAACTCCTTGATGCAATGTTATTGAAGATACTTGCTGTCATTGAATCACTGAAAGGTTTATTAGCTATAACGATCACCTAGGGAATAAACGTCAAATAATTACAGTTATGGCTGACTATACAGAGGCAGACTGTAATATAGAGGCAGTAAATTCACAATATGCTGCAATACAGTAGTATTGATTGCACATTGTTTAAGTCAGACTTGTGTATTTGAATCCTAGGTGTGCTAAAAAAGGGGTAAAACATTTTAAAAACGCTAAAATAATTAAAAAATAATAAAAACCTGCATTTCAACTCTCCCCCTTATAAAATAAATATAGAATAATAAAAAATGTCCAACCTATCAAAATATGAAGGCAATTATCCAATGCTGTAACAGAAAAAAATGTCCTTTTGCACCATTTTGCATCCCATAAAATACTGAATAAAAATTTATCAAAAAGTTGATAATGCAAAGTTTTAAGACACAAGCAAACGATATTAATTTTTTCTGATCATACAGACCCAAAGAATAATGAGGTTGTGTCATCCGGACCATACAGGAAAATACTTAACAACAAAGCCCATCAAAAAAATGGCCCATCTGTGTTATTTTGCCATGGCACAGAATATTAAATAGAGTCACTAGAAAGGACAATGGGGCAGATTTACTTACCCGGTCCGTTCGCGATCCAGCGGCGCGTTCTCTGCGGTGGATTCGGGTCCGGCCGGGATTCACTAAGGTAGTTCCTCCGAGGTCCACCAGGTGGCGCTGCTGCGCTGAAGTTCCCAGGAGGCGCGCTGGAATGCCCTGAAATTCACCGGCCAATACCTATTGAAGGTAAGTGTAATTTTCGCGACACATTTTTTGTTTTAAATGCTGCGTTTTTTCTGGATCCGTCGGCTTTTCGTTCGGCCACGCCCCTGATTTCCGTCGCGTGCATGCCAGCACTGATGCGCCAAAATCCGATTGCGTGCGCCAAAATCCCGGGGCAATTCAGGGAAAATCGGCGCAAATCTAAAATATTCGGGTAACACGTCGGGAAAACGCGAATCGGGCCCTTAGTAAATGACCCCCAGTGGGGTTCATATACTAAGGGTCGCAGATCGCACTTTTGTCGGCATGTTTGCCATTTTCGGGGATTGCACGGCTTGAACAGGTATTGCATGTGTGATCTTTTTCGGCGCAGCTTCCATGCGACAGAAATCAGCGCCGGGGGGGGGGGGGGGGGCGGGGGTCGGACGTTCCGGCTGATTTGGACTGAGCTCAGGATTTAACTTTCAAAATGTGTCGCAAGGTAATGGGGTATAAGTCACATTACCTCCGCTTCCTCATATATTTTCCTTACATATAGATTCCTTACACATAGTTAAAATCTACGTACACTTTGTAGACACTGGTATGTATACTACTTAGACCTCCTGTATGTCTACATAGTAATACCACGTATATAAAAAGTATATGCATAAAAGAAGTGTAAAAATAATAAATCAAAGTGTGTAAGCTTTATATATTTAACACAATTTTAAACATTACCAAAAAATGTATACTCGCTGACACGAACAGTTGTCTCTGTGCTCTTGGGTGGAGACTTGTTGCTGCTATGATTTCTGTTTTTTTTGTAAAACAGGGGTATCTACAGTATCACCGTAGAAGACATTATAGGGTAGTACAGTCCTTAAGTGGTAAGAAAAAAGCACTTACTTTTTAGAGGCAGGAGTTCTATGTTTCTACATCCCTTAATCACTCTACAAATCTGCCAAAATGTGTTTTCACTCATCTTATACTTCCTTTATTTAGTTTGCCAAATCAGTCCCTGTCCCCAATGGGGCTCACAATGTAGTCAACCTACCAGTATGTTTTTGGAGTGTGGGAGGAAACTGGAGGACCCAGAGGAAACCCACGCAAACACGGAGAGAACATATATATGTTTATAGTATTTGTATATACTGTAACTTTTGCTCTATATAAAGTTTTGGCTTACCTTAGATTTTTTTTCATCCAAAAGAGTGTAAATATCATCTAGCAGCCCGGTATCACTGTAGTCAGCAACCTCTCCGCTGCTTATCACCAAAACTATGCCACCTGCTGGGGAGATCTCTAAGCCTCTTTTCAGCCCTTGTAATAACAATGGTTTATCCAAAAAAGTGACAGTAACATTCAAAGGTTCCATAGAGAGGATATTGAAGTGGTTTGCGTAGTAGTAATAGTAGTAATAGTTGTAGTAATTGTAGTAGTAAATGTAGTAATTGGAGTTTCCGTTGTTATAAGAGGTAAATAAATTATAATTGTAGATGTCTAGGTGTTTAATAAAATCATCAAGTGTACTGGACACATTTTGCAAAATATCTGAAAAAATTACAATAGTAATTGTTAACAAAATGTCATAAAATGTTTAAAGGGCATCTTCCACCAGGATCAAAGATCATAAACCAAGCACACTTACATGCTGGTGTGTGCCTCCTCTGTGAGGATCAGCTCTTATTATAGCTCCTTATGCCCTTGTATTTACAAACAAAGGCTTTATAGATTATGCAAATGAGCCTAAGAAGTTCCAGGCTCAATTAACAGCTATGGAGCTGGAGCCCTGCAGGCTCATTTGCATAATTGTATAAACCTTAAAAATAAATAGAGCTAAAAGAAGAGCAAATCCTATGAGAGGGGGCGCACACCAGCCTGTAAGTGTGCTTGGTTTACAATCCTTCATCCTGGTGGTAGATTTCCTTTAACCATTTCATAATTCACAAAACTTTACAACATACAAAGCAGCTTTTTTTGTCCAGTTTTTGTAAATGTTTACTTTTGCTTAATATTCAAGCAATTAGAACTTTAAAAAAAATAGAATTTCTAGTAATGAAAAGTAATGTGTACCTCAAAGTATTATTAAGAAAAACTACAGCTTGACCTACAAAAAATAAGCCTCCATACATCAATGTTAATAAAAACATTAAATAGTTTCAGAGTCTTGCCCCTTTACTAGGCTAGGTATACTATGGGTAATCTTGTTAGGTTTTAATACTTACCCTGTTGAAGTGGCCAAACCCTTTAAGGCTCTCAAGAGGTGAGAATGAAAATTGTTGGGGTTACAGTTAGAAATACATATATTAGCTCGTTGGGAATCTGTCATCAGTATGTTGTGAAGCAGCTGAGCTTCTTTCATGGTCCAGTGTGGTGATATCATCCAGAAAATCAACATTGAAGTGAGATGGGAATTGCTTTTATGAAGTCAAGTAGGTGGAGAGTTTAACACTGAAGTCAAGCTCTCCCTGTCTTAGAACGTCCCATTTACTGTAATTGATGGTCATGCATCCAGAGACATCATTGACTAGATTTCCTGAAGGCCAGCGCATGATGTCAGTCACATGAGAGGGGGCAGGGCCTGCTCCACCACTGGGCAAGTGCCAGGGCCTAGAGTTGCTGGGGGGTCCACGTAAGGCTGTGTATAAGGAATCCATGCAGGTGAGGGGGGCTGCATCTAATGAATCCATAGGATGTGGGATGGCTCAAATAAAATAACTATGAGGGGGCTTTTTGCTATAATAATCTAGGGAATATTTTACAACATGGGGACTGTTTTAGTTTCTGAATTTTGAATGCTGCCACGCGAGTTCACTGAAAAGGGGCCTACTGAGGCTCTATCACCCAGGGGCCTGCTGAAACCTGGAGCATCACTGAGAGGACATGTTCAAAGTCAGGGAGAGCTTGACTTCAATGTTAAACTCTCCGCCTCCCTGACTTTATATATCTGACTTACATCACACTTTAAAGTTGATTTTCTGGATGATGCCACCAACCTAGTCTTGAAAGAAACACCATATAGAACCTATCAGCTGCTTAACAACATACTGGTATTGGTTTATCAGGCCAATTTCTGATGACAGGTTCCCTTTATGTTTTGAAGCTGCAATTATTAAATGAGTAAAAATCAGATATCCCGCCCATTTGGTCATGCCCAGAAGGCTTGGCAAACTGAGTTGATGATGGGTTTGAAACGAAACCTTATAAACATGACATGAACTCTCAAAAAATCTAACTTCAACCTCTGAAATCCCCCATTGTATCTGACAAGATAAAGAATAAGAGATTGCAGACAGATAAATACCTGTAGAGTTGACGGCTATGTGTATATATTGCCGAGGAATGTTGGGATATCGGTCATTTACACGATAAAGTAACCTCCGAAAGTAAAAGTCAAAATTTCCAGGATATAAAAACATATCTGATACTAAAGTCACTGCAGCGCCCTCTAAAAATAAAGCACATTTTAAGTTAAAATAGTTTATAATATATATATTTCACAAATACACTGTATAAAACCGAATCCTGGTTATTATTGTCCCAAATTGTCATCATTTGGCATCATTTTAAAGCTATTTCCTGGTTTGAAAATTCCATTTACCGTAAATCTATTCTCTCGATGATCTTACACCAACTCTGATCCGACATCTAGTATGGCCTAGAAGTAAAAACTAGATAACAAGACATTTTGTCTGTTGATGCATATGCTTCCATATGATCATACCTACCAAATATAAAGCTAGTAACGCCAACCTTAAAGGGATAATCCCATTTCAATAAATTAATGTTACTGTTTGTATTATAAAAAGTTATACAACTTTCCGATATACTTTCTGTATCAATTCCTCACCTTTTTTTTAGATCTCTGCTTGCTGTCATTTTATAGAAAGCTTCTGCGCCTACTTCCAGTAGACAGAATTCTGACCATGGTCACACAGGTGCACCACTCGTTATGTCACAGAGAGTAATCAGATGTGGGCCTTATAATGAGCAGTGCACCTGTTTGATCATGGTCAGATTTTTGTCCACTGGAAGTAGAGATAGAAGCTTTCTATAGAATGACAGCAAGCAGAGATCTAGAAAACCGTGAGAAATTGATACAGAAAGTATATTGGAAAGTTGTGTAACTTTTTATAATGCAAACAATAACATTAATTTGCTGAAATGGGACAACCCCTTTAAGGATCATATTGGCTCTACCGGATGGTAATAAGCACATTAGTTGTACCTTGTAATAGGCTTCAACCAAGGAGATAATAGGGATTTATCTTTATTTTTGCTTGTTTTTTTTTTTTTACTTTTTACAGTGACTTTTGCTGTTGTTTCTCAAGTAAACTGATGAATCTGCATTTTCCAGTTATCCCATGCAACTTTTCAATTACAGCCGGTCCCGTTCTTAAGGACACTGGACTTACAGACGACCCATAGTTAAAGACGGACCCCTCTGCCCACTGTGACCTCTGGTGAAGCTCTCTGGATGTTACTATAGTCCCAGACTGCAATGATCAGCTGTAAGGTGTCTGTAATGAAGCTTTATTGATAATTCTCGGTCCCATTACAGCAAAAAATTTTGAAACTCCAATTGTCACTGGGGCAAAAAAAAAATATTGGCTAGAACTACAATTATAAAATATACAGTTTCGACTTACATACAAATTCAACTTAAGAACAAACCTAAGAACCCTATCTTGTGCGTAACCCGGGGACTACCTGTATGTATCTTTTTTTCCCTATTTCTGCGTCTTTTTAGGCACAAATCCACACCTGGTCCAGGGCAGGTGCAGAGGAAGTTGTTTTTTTTCATGGAATCTGTTTTAACATGCTTTAAATGTTTAAAATTTAGCACGTGAACCTGCTGGAAAAAGGTTGCGCTGTTTACATTTTTTAATTTATACATTTTTGCATTTACATTTTATTGAAATGTATTGGTTACTTCTAAGGGTGGAGTCACACGTGGCGTTTGAGATGCCTTTTTAAATGTATTGCAGAAACAGATATGTTTTACATGTAACCATGAATTTGGCTGGTTAGAAAGCATTTTTTCTTCATTGCTAGATGTGTAAGCAGCTGTGAAAATGATAACACAACTGCTTACACTTCCAACGATGAAGGGAAACACTTTCTAACAACCAAATGCATGGTAAAATGTAAAAGTGGGGTCTGGCTACTGTAATTAAAATGCAGGCCATGGCCTCAAATCAAAAATTTCAGTAGTGACCAGTCCAGTATATAATCCCCTAACATGGTTTGTGTCCTTGTGGATTTGAGATATTTGCAACAAAAAGTCTAAAAAAAAACCCCAAAACTTGCTCCTGCCCGGACATGAAAAAGAAAACATGTATCACAAAAAAAAAGACATGATCATACATGAATAGATTATGCTTGTCATTGTAATTTTAATATTTTTTGATTTTTTAAAATATAGAAATCATTTAAAAATAGAAACTGACAAGAAAATGTATTCTTAAGGTCATATCCCTCAATATTAGTTTTTCCATCGTATTCCAATCTGTATAATTTCCTAGCATTCCAATGCTTGAATGGAACGTATGGACTGGAAGGACAGAAAAGGCCTGTCTCCTTCCGAATACAGTTCAAATTAATAACCCTCATCCACAAAGCTCTTCATAACGCTGCACCCCTAACCTCCCCTCTCTCATCTTAGTCTATCGTCCAACCTGTGCTCTTCGATCTGCCAGTAACATTAGATTAATCTCTACCTTAATTCGAACTTCCCACGCACGTCTCCAGGACTTCTCCAGAGCTGCACCATTTCTCTGGAATGCGCTACCCCGTTCTATCAGACTAATACCCAACCCTCAAACATGCTTTAAAAAACCATTTATTTAGACAGGCCTATCACACCCGCTAACTGCATGAAACTTTAACTCTTTATTAACCTAATTTCGGCTACTCCCCTTGTCTGTTATCCGGAAAATGCTTCTCTGCAGTCTTATGGACTTTGTATAAAAGATGGCGGCTGATGGCTGGTTCAAGCAGTAGCATTTATTTATTTATTTTTATTAAATTATTTTTATTCCATTCCCTTATAAAAAAAATTGGTTGGACCATTATACAAGCTCTTATACCTTTTTTGTCACCCCCTCATCCACATAGACTGTAAGCCCTTGTGAGCAGGGCCCTCAATCTTATTGTCTCATATGACTGTTGTTACTCTGTAATGTGTTATTTTATTTGTATTTGTTCCCAGCAATCTGTAAAGCACTAGGCAACCTGATTGCGCTATTTAAATAAAGATTATTATTATTATTAAAAGGACAAGGAAGCAAAACACTCTTCTCAGCTGTTCCTACCTAATCAATAGATGATTGCTTTGTCAAAGTGGAAACAAAGACTGGACAATACAAACGTAGAAGAGTAGTCAATAGAGATGAGCGAACATACTCGTCCGAGCTTGATGCTCGTTCGAGCCTTAGCGTACTCGAAACTGCTCGTTGCTCGGACGAATACTTCGCCCGCTCGAGAAAATGGCAGCTCCCGCCGTTTTGCTTTTTGGCGGCCAGAAACAGAGCCAATCACAAGCCAGGAGACTCTGCACTCCACCCAGCATGACGTGGTACCCTTACACGTCGATAGCAGTGGTTGGCTGGCCAGATCAGGTGACCCTGGAATAGACTAGCCCCTGCCTGCGCTGCTCGGATCATTCTGTGTCTGGATGCCGCTAGGGAGAGAGCTGCTGCTGGTCAGGGAAAGCGTTAGGCTGTTCTATTAGAATAGTGTTAGGCAGGAGTGATTCAACAAGAACCCAACAGCCCTTCTTAGGGCTACATTAACGTTATACATTTTTTTTTTTTTTTGCTTGTGGCTGGGCTTGCTGGCACTAGTAGTGCAGCTAGTACCATATTGTGAGGAATTTGCAGGGGGACTTGCTACCGTTGTGTTTAGCTCTTAGCGACACACATATCCACCTCAAACACCAAAGTGGGAAAATTTATTAGGGGTTGGATTTCAATTAGGCACAGTCTGTCATTTCCTTTTTATTTTACGTTTATTTTTTCATAACTCAGCGTCATCTCATCAGTGTGCTTTCATACTTGGCTAGAAAATAGCCAAAGGAGAATCCAAACGGCTTACTTACGCCTACAATAGCGTTATATATATTTTATTTCTGGTTGATCTGCTGGTGGCTGTCCTTGCTGCAGTGCATATACTAGCCAATTGTGAGGAATTTGGAGTGAGACTTGCGACCGCTGTGTTTAGCGCTTAGTGATGCACATATCCATCGCAAAGACCGAAGTGGGAAAATTTATTAGGGGTTGGATTTCAATTAGGCACAGTCTGTCATTTCCTTTTTATTTTACGTTCATTTTTTCATAACTCAGCGTCATCTCATCAGTGTGCTTTCATACTTGGCTAGAAAATAGCCATAGCAATAGGATAGCATTGTTTGGTTTTAAAAACTAAAAAACACAAAAAAAAACTAAAAAACACAAAAAAACACAAAAAAAAGTTAAAAAAAAAATTAAAGTTATATAACTTTCATTTTCAAAATGTTTAACCCGAGGGCTAGGGGTAGAGGACGAGGACGAGGGCGGGGACGTGGGCGTCCATCTACTGCAGGGGTCAGAGGCCGTGGTCCTGGGTGGGGTGAGACACCACCTGCTGATGAGGGAGCAGGGGAACGCCGCAGAGCTACACTCCCTAGGTTCATCATGTCTGAAGTTACTGGGACTCGTGGTAGAGCACTGTTGAGGCCAGAACAGTGCGAACAGGTGATGTCGTGGATTGCCGACAATGCTTCGAGCAATTTGTCCACCAGTCAGTCTTCCACGCAGTCCACCCATGTCACCGAAATCGGCACTCCTCCAGCTCCTGCACCTCAGCCTCCTCCCCCCCAGTCTGCCCCCTCCCAGGAAAATTTGGCATTTGAACCGGCATACTCTGAGGAACTGTTTTCTGGACCCTTCCCACAGTCACAAACCACTTGTCCGGTTGCTGCTGAGCAATTTTCCGATGCCCAGGTTTTCCACCAGTCGCAGTCTGTGGGTGATGATGACCTTCTTGACGTAGTGGAAGAAGTGTGTAAAGAGGTGTCCGACGATGAGGAGACACGGTTGTCAGACAGTGGTGAAGTTGTTGTCAGGGCAGGAAGTCCGAGGGGGGAGCAGACTGAGGGATCGGAGGATGATGAGGTGACAGACCCAAGCTGGGTTGAGAGGCCGGGTGAACACAGTGCTTCTGAGACGGAGGAGAGTCCTATAGCAGAACAGGTTGGAAGAGGCAGTGGTGGGGCCAGACGGAGAGGCAGGGCCAGAGCAGGTGCATCAGCGCCAAATGTGTCACGTAGTGAAGCTCCCGTGGCGAGGGCTCCCGCGGCGAGGGCTAGATTTTCAGAAGTCTGGAGGTTCTTTAAGGAAACACCGGATGACCGACGGACTGTGGTGTGCAACCTTTGCCAAACCAGGATCAGCAGGGGTTCCACCACTACTAGCTTAACTACCACCAGTATGCGCAGGCATATGAATGCTAAACACCCGAATCAGTGGCACCAAGCCCGTTCACCTCCGGCCGTGCACACCACTGCTCCTTCCCCTGTGTCAGCTGATAGTCAGCCCCCTGCCCAGGACCCTGGCACAAAAACCCCATCGTCGCCTCCACGATCCTCCACAGCATCCACCAGCGTTCAGCTCTCCATACCCCAGACGCTGGAGAGGAAAAGAAAATATAGTGCAACCCACCCGCACGCCCAAGCCCTTAATGTCCACATCTCCAGATTGCTTAGCCTGGAGATGCTGCCCTATAGGCTAGTAGAGACCGAGGCCTTTCGCAACCTCATGGCGGCGGCCGCCCCTCGATATTCGGTCCCCAGCCGCCACTACTTTTCCCGATGTGCCGTCCCAGCCCTGCACCAGCACGTGTCAGACAACATCATCCGTGCCCTGACCAACGCCGTTTCTGACAAGGTCCACCTGACCACGGACACGTGGACGAGTGCTGCCGGGCAGGGCCACTATATATCGCTGACGGCACACTGGGTTAACTTGGTGGAGGCTGGGACCGAGTCTGACCCTGGGGCTGGTCATATGCTGCCGACGCCGAGGATTGCGGGGCCTACCTCGGTCCAGGTCTCAAAGGCCTACTATGCCTCCTCCTCCTCCTACCCCTCCTCCACCTCCTCCTCCGAACTACCATCCGTGGGCATGGCGCCATCAGTCACTAGCTCTAGGCACAGCAGCAGTGCCGTCGCTAAGCGACAGCAGGCGGTGCTCAAACTGCTGAGCCTAGGCGATAAAAAGCACACCGCCCAAGAACTATTACAGGGCATCACGGCGCAGACTGATCTGTGGCTGGCACCGCTGAACCTGAAGCCAGGCATGGTTGTGTGTGACAACGGCCGTAACCTGGTGGCGGCTCTGCAACTCGGCAGACTGACACATGTGCCATGCCTGGCCCATGTGTTAAATCTGATAGTTCAGCGTTTCCTCAAGACATACCCCAATCTGTCAGATTGGCTCACGAAGGTGCGCCGCATCTGTGCGCATTTCAGGAAGTCCAGCACAGATGCTGCCACTCTCAGGGCAGCGCAGCGCCGCCTCCAACTGCCCGCTCACCGACTGTTGTGCGACGTGCCCACGAGGTGGAATTCAACACTGACCATGTTATCCAGAGTTTACCAGCAGCGCAGAGCGATTGTAGACTGCCAGATGTCAACTTCCACCAGAACTGGTAGTCAGGTCAGTCAGCTTCCTCAAGTCTACAATGAGGAGTGGACGTGGATGTCTGATATCTGTCAGGTGCTGAGTAACTTTGAGGAGTCAACACAGATGGTCAGTGGCGATGCCGCCATCATCAGCCTCACCATCCCGCTGCTTGGCCTGTTGAAAAACTCTCTGATCAGCATGAAGTCGGAAGCTTTGCGCTCGTCACAAGAGACGGGGGAAGAAGATTCCCTTGTTGATAGCCAAAGCACCCTCAGGTCTGTTTCTCAGCGCATATCGGAGGAGGTGGAGGAGGATGAGGAGGAAGAGGAGGAGAATGTTGGCGAGACACAAGAGGGGAGCATTGCTCAGACCTTCACTGTTCAGCGTGTATGGGCAGATGAAGAGGAGTTGGAGGAGTTGGAGGAGGAGGAAATGGGCAGTCAGGCCAGTGAGGGGAGTGAATTCTTGCGCGTTGGGACTCTGGCGCATATGGCAGATTTCATGCTAGGCTGCCTATCCCGTGACCCTCGCATTCAAAGAATTTATTCCAGCTCCGATTACTGGGTATTCACTCTCCTGGACCCACGGTACAAGCAAAATCTTTCCACTCTCATCCCTGGAGAGGAAAGGAGTGTGAGAATGCATGAATACCAGCAGGCCCTGGTGCACAAGCTGAAACAGTATTTCCCTTCTGACAACGCTAGCGGCAGAGCGCGTAGTTCTGCGGGACAAGTAGCGAGGGAGAGTAGGCAAGCAGGCAGCTTGTCCAGCACTGGCAAGGGTACGCTTTACAAGGCTTTTGCCAGCTTTATGTCACCCCAGCAAGACACTGTCACCTGTCCCCAGTCTCGGCAGAGTAGGGCTGATCTTTACAGAAAGATGGTGAGGGAGTACGTAGCTGACCATACCATCGTCCTAAATGATCACACAGCTCCCTACAACTACTGGGTTTCAAAGCTGGACATGTGGCACGAACTGGCGCTGTACGCCTTGGAGGTTCTTGCCTGCCCTGCCGCTAGCGTCTTGTCCGAGCGGGTTTTCAGTGCAGCTGGTGGCATCATCACCGATAAGCGTACACGCCTGTCGACTGACAGCGCTGACAGGCTGACGCTTATTAAGATGAATAAAGCCTGGATTTCTCATAATTTCCAATCTCCACCAGGTGAAGGAAGCTCAACCTGAATAATTTATGCACTCCTCCTCCTCCTCATTTTCCTCCTTCTCCTCCTCTTTGTACAGTAAAGCAGAGGAAACTGGCTATTTTTTGACAGGGCCCACTGGCTCTAGCTATAGTACTTTATGCATTTAATTTTTCTGGAGGGCCACCTACCCGGTCCTCTGTTTTAAACAATTTTTGGGAGTGCCACATACTGGCACTCAATCTATTCAATTTTTCTGTAGGGCCACCTACCTGCTCCTCTGGTTTGAAAACTTTTTTGGACTGCCACATACAGGCACTCAATCTATTTCATTTTTCTGGAGGGCCACCTACCTGCTCCTCTGGTTTGAAAACTTTTTTGGACTGCCACATACAGGCACTCAATCTATTTCATTTTTCTGGAGGGCCACCTACCTGCTCCTCTGGTTTGAAAACTTTTTTGGACTGCCACATACAGGCACTCAATCTATTCCATTTTTCTGGAGGGCCACCTACCTGCTCCTCTGGTTTGAAAACTTTTTTGGACTGCCACATACAGGCACTCAATCTATTTCATTTTTCTGGAGGGCCACCTACCTGCTCCTCTGGTTTGAAAACTTTTTTGGACTACCACATACAGGCACTCAATCTATTCCATTTTTCTGGAGGGCCACCTACCTGCTCCTCTGGTTTGAAAACTTTTTTGGACTGCAACATACAGGCACTCAATCTATTTCATTTTTCTGGAGGGCCACCTACCTGCTCCTCTGGTTTGAAAACTTTTTTGGACTGCCACATACAGGCACTCAATCTATTCCATTTTTCTGGAGGGCCACCTACCTGCTCCTCTGGTTTGAAAACTTTTTTGGACTGCCACATACAGGCACTCAATCTATTTCATTTTTCTGGAGGGCCATCTACCTGCTCCTCTGGTTTGAAAACTTTTTTGGACTGCCACATACAGGCACTCAATCTATTCCATTTTTCTGGAGGGCCACCTACCTGCTCCTCTGGTTTGAAAACTTTTTTGGACTGCCACATACAGGCACTATCCAAATTAAATTGTCTCCATAGCAGCCTCCACACGTTGTCTCCATTGCTACCTCCAAAAGTCGTCCATATAGCTGCCTCCATACATCGTCCCCTCATCAAACGAGGTGTGTCAGGCAGAAATTTGGGTTGTTTTCATGGATTCCACATCAAAGTTGTTAACTTTGTCGCCACCCTGCTGTGTTATCCACAAAATATACTGGCAAACTTTTATGATTAACCGATATTATTTCAGCGCTTCTTGCGCATCTGTTTACATTCCCCTCACCCGCCATATCCCAAACTTATAAGAATGCTACTACACTTAACTTGGTGGAGGCTGGGACCGAGTCTGACCCTGGGGCTGGTCATATACTGCAGACGCCGAGGATTGCGGGGCCTACCTCGGTCCAGGTCTCAAAGGCCTACTATACCTCCTCCTCCTCCCACCCCTCCTCCACCTCCTCCTCCTCCGAATTACCATCCGTGGGCATGGCGCCATCAGTCGGTAGCTCTAGGCACAGCAGCAGTGCCGTCGCTAAGCGACAGCAGGCGGTGCTCAAACTGCTGAGCCTAGGCGATAAAAGGCACACCGCCCAAGAGCTATTACAGGGCATTCCACATCAAAGTTGTTAACTTTGTCGCCACCCTGCTGTGTTATCCACAAAATATACTGGCAAACTTTTATGATTAACCGATATTATTTCAGCGCTTCTTGCGCATCTGTTTACATTCCTCTAACCCGCCATATCCGAAACTTATAAGAACGCTACTACACTTGATCTTATACAAAAGGTTCTTAGAAGTGCTGTTTGGGGAGTAGCCTAGAGACAGGGGCTTGGATTGGCGAAAGCTCGCCTGGCAGCGGAGCGCCAGCTCCATGCCAAGATCCAACTAACATAGTTTTAACTGCAGCACCTTTAATCTACTACTAGTTCACTGCCTCCATACATGGTCCCCTTATCAAACGAGCTGTGTCAGGCAGAATTTTGGGTTGTTTTCATGGCTTCCATGTTAACTTTGTCGCAACCCTGCTGTGTAATCCACAAAATATACTGGCAAACTTTTATCATGTACCGATATTATTTGAGCGCTTCTTGCTCACCTCCTTTGGTTCCTCTCTGCCACCCATTGGTTTGAAGCCTGAGTCCATTTAGGGTATGTCGCCATGACACTCTCTAGCCTGCTGCCGCTGCCTCAGCATGCCGTCCCCTATAGTGTCAGGGTCAATTATTGGATGTTTTAGATGCTATCTAGCCTCATTCTGTCACTCTGTCATGGCCATGCTGTTGCCCATAGTTTTGGCATAATGGTGCGATTAAGCAGCCTCAGAGGCATCCATGCATGCTGCCCCTGCTGTTTCCTGTCCATTTCCGTGGTGTTTCCATCCTTTTCTGAGGTTCCCAGGTGTTTGGCCAAGCTTCCCTGTGCAGAGCCTTGGTCCCCTTGAAAAATGCTCGAGTCTCCCATTGACTTCAATGGGGCTTGTTATTCGAGACGAGCACTCGAGCATCGGGAAAAGTTCGTCTCGAATAACGAGTACCCGAGCATTTTAGTGCTCGCTCATCTCTAGTAGTCAACAGATAAGGTAAAAACCAAGAGGACAATACAGTACAGAATAAATAGGTAAAGCAGATAGCCAGAAAGGAGGCAAAGGGTCAGGGAATCCAAAATACAGACTTTAAAATAAACCCCAGCTAGCTCCAAAAAAGATTTCTAGCAAGTAAGGAGGAAATGCCTGGCAAGTTTTATATGCGCTGTCCGAGTTCGGAAGATGATTGGATCAGTTTCCAGACATAGAAAACAGGGCTGACATCTGTCCATCTCAGCTAACTTAAAGGGGTATTCTCTCACCTGGGCATTAACATTCAATTTCATTAATCTGCCATTTATATACATTTCTTCAATTAGATTTTATTTAAAAAATATTACCTTTGTGAAGATAATGTCTCATAAATGTAGTAAAGTTGTCCCTTAGAAACAAGACTGTGTTGTTGGATACGGCCACCTCTGATGGAGGGATTGCACAAAGAAACAAAAGGTTTTTGTATACGTAATGTCCGGGAGTTACTGCAGGTCCTACAGCCGTCCTGTGGTAACAATTGCTGAATCCAGGTGGTCAGACAGAGCTCAATAGTACATGTCTGGCCACTGCTGCCATAGTGTGAGGTGGTCGTATCCAAGGAAGCTATCTCATTTCTAAAGGACAACATGGCTACATTTATGAGAAATTATCTTCACACAGGAACATTTTTTAAAATAACATCCAATTGAAGAAATGAATTGGCAAATGAAGTAAATTAAACCCCTTTAACTGTTTGCAATTCAGAACAAAAGCTACAGGAGACAGTTGCAATGGAAATTAATTAAAGGGGTTGTTCAATGACAAATAAAATAGATTTCTGAGGGGGCTAAAAGTTATGTCTGAGGGGGCTTTAAGGGAGCCTGTCAGTGGAAATTGACCTAGTAAACCACTACCATCATGTTGCCAAGCAGCTGAATGCCTACAGATCATGTTTCTTTCATGACCAAGTGTGGTGGTCTCAAACAGAAAATCTAATATAAAGTGAGATGTAAATTGGTTGTATAGAGTAAAGGAGTCAGAGATTTAGACACTGAAGTCAAGCTCTCTCCTCCTCAGAAAACCTTTTTAGCTGTAATTGATGTTCCTGCATCAAACAGATCACTAACCAGATCTCCTGAAGTCTGATGCATGATTTTAATCCCACAGGAGGAGGGGTTCAGAGCTCCCCAACTTGACTTCAGTGTTGAATTCTCCTCCTCTTTGACTTAATAAAACCAATTTACATCTCAACTCAAAGTTGATTTTCTGGATGATGCCACCACACTGGGACATGAAAGAAACAAAAACTAGAAGGTGTTACGTTACGTGACAATATTCTGGTACGTGTTTAATTGGTCAATTGCTGATGACAGGTTCCCTTTAATAAACAATAAACCACTTATACTCACCTCCTTTTGTGCTCCTGTTCTCTTGTCCATCACCATTGGTCTCTGTTCGTATACAGAGTCTGGCAGTGCTGTCCTGACCAGTAACAGAGTATAAGTTACTTTTTGATATTTTATGCCCCCCCCCACACACACAATTTTTTTCTTATCATTGGACATCCCTTTTAACAGGGGTGTAACTAGGAGAGGCTTGTACTCATAGAAGACCTCTGAATGGGGCCCTACCCTTTCCCCTCAAAAAATGTATACATACCTTTACACTGACACATTTATGCAATCACACATTTATTTACTCATACGCACATTTATATAGCTTTATACACACATAAACATTTCTACACTTATACATATAGCATATACACACAAATATAGTATATACACTCACCCGCCACTTTATTAGGTACACCTGTCCAACTGCTCATTAACACTTAATTTCTAATCAGCCAATCACATGGCGGCAACTCAGTGCATTTAGGCATGTAGACATGGTCAAGACAATCTCCTGCAGTTCAAACCGAGCATCAGTATGGGGAAAGAAGGTGATTTGAGTGCCTTTGAACGTGGCATGGTTGTTGGTGCCAGAAGGACTGGTCTGAGTATTTCAGAAACTGCTGATCTACTGGGATTTTCACGCACAACCATCTCTAGGGTTTACAGAGAATGGTCCGAAAAAGAAAAAACATCCAGTGAGCGCCAGTTCTGTGGGCGGAAATGCCTTGTTGATGCCAGAGGTCAGAGGAGAATGGGCAGACTGGTTCGAGCTGATAGAAAGGCAGCAGTGACTCAAATCGCCACCCGTTACAACCAAGGTAGGCAGAAAAGCATCTCTGAACGCACAGTACGTCGAACTTTGAGGTAGATGGGCTACAGCAGCAGAAGACCACACCGGGTGCCACTCCTTTCAGCTAAGAACAGGAAACTGAGGTTACAATTTGCACAAGCTCATCGAAATTATTGCTGACCATGTCCATCCCTTTATGACCACAATGTACCCTGTAACATCTGATGGCTACTTTCAGCAGGATAATGCGCCATGTCATAAAGCTGGAATCATCTCAGACTGGTTTATGAACATGACAATGAGTTCACTGTACTCAAATGTCCTCCACAGTCACCAGATCTCAATCCAATAGAGCATCTTTGGGATGTGGTGGAACGGGAGATTCGCATCATGGATGTGCAGCCGAGAAATCTGCGGCAACTGTGTGATGCCATCATGTCAATATGGACCAAAATCTCTGAGGAGCTTCCAGCACCTTGTTGAATCTATGCCACGAAGAATTGAGGCAGTTCTGAAGGCAAAAGGGGGTCCAACCCGTTACTAGCATGGTGTACCTAATAAAGTGGCCGCTGAGTGTATAATCATGTGATTAAACTTACAGCATGTACACACCATGTGCAATCATTTATGCCGCAATAAAAAAATCACCTGAGCAAACAACCAGTTGGATCAGATCCCTATCCTTGGCACCCGCCAACATAAGGAGTGCGACCAAGATATTGATATATGATTGGATAATAGTAGAATAGACCATACAATATATTGTAGAACATATTTTTAAATATGTTGGGCCAGTCCGGTACCTGCAGCACAGACACATTTTATAAAATTTTAAGTCTAGAAGGTTATTTCTTATAAATGAGGGAATGCGTGGACACATATTAGCTGACACTCTACAGATTTACCTTATGACACCTTGTCGCCAACTTACCTCCATCAATGCAGTTTGGCTGAATAGGAGCGCTTGTCATCTCTCCTCCATTATAATCTAAAAATAAAATAATAAAATAAATATTATGACCATAACAGTCAAATCCTCAATAGTATTTGAGGATAATTGAGAATTCAGAAATGTCCTAGGGTTTGTTCACACTTTTGATATTTTATTTTTTGCTGAAATCCACATAAAATGCTAAGACAAAATACTCATTTTTAATGGGGTTTGTGGGTCAAAAACATTGCTAAAAAACAAAATCAAACCATGGGAACATTTACTGTACTGTACATCGACCTTTTCTACCATCACAAGGCTTAGTGAACTGATACGTAGATACGTGTTACGGCAGAATTACCTGATGGGCAATACATCCATTCATATGGATAGAGGTTTTGCCCATTGAAATGAATGTTGCTGTATGTTACCCCTACTGAAACAGTAGGGTACGGGTAGCACACAGCCGAAAATGTCAGTTTGTGTGAAAGGGGCCTTGAAGGGGTTTTCGAGAAAATGTATTTTAATGCTTTATCATCAGGTGGTGATGTTTTCCCTTTACACTTGGCTTCATCAGTAAGAGTTACTGGGAAGTAGCAAATATGTGGAAAAACTTGCTCTAAGCCTTGAGAATGTTCTTTTACTTCTATATGTTAAGAATGTAAAAAAACTTAAACTAAGAAATTCACGGGACGATTTGCACAAAACAAATATGTTCAGATTCCTAAATGACAGGTGACTTTGTGCCCTCTATAGGTTTCCTTACATTTCATGTTTCAGCTTGAGATACCAAGTCACCATGTCCCCTACTTTTCCGACTCATTAGATTTTATAGATGTCACGTCACATGTGAGGGGCATTCTCAATGTCTTATTTTTTTGGTAAAGAGAACATTATCCACGGGATAGGGCCTAACTTGCTGGTCAGTGGGGGTCTTAGTGCTGAGACCCCTTCAGATAGGGAAAATGAGGGGTCCCTCAGACCCCCTGTCACTCTGTCAAATTAATGTAGTAGACCGCCCCGCATGACCGTTCTGCTCCATTAATCTCTAAGGAGCTAACGGAAATTGCCGAGCACAGCGCTCCATGATCTCCGTCAGCTCCATAGAGATTAATGAAGCAGAGCGGTCATGCACGGCCATATGCTCCATTAATCTGACGGAGCGACCTCGTTATCGCGATCTGCATGGGGTCTCAGCACTGCGGCCCTCACTGATCAGCAAGTTAGGCCCTATCCTTCATGGGAAAATCCCTTTAACTGACGGTTCAGCTTGGGCAATGTCATCTTTGATCTGTAATGCCAAATGGACAGCTGGGACCCATACCAAGGCATTGACAGGCTCTTATACATATTCACTGATTTTACACTGTGCTGCAATACAGTAGTTTTGCCCCCGATGGATCTAGAAAAATGGTAAAAAAAATAATATAAATCATTTTGAAAAAAAATTAAAATTTAATTCACCGCTGTTTCCCTTGAACATAAATAAATAGAAACAGACATAAACATGTTCGGTTTTGCCCATGAAATATATTTTTATACAAAAGGTTTACATTTTTTGAAATCCTTTGAAACCCAATACACCTTTATATATTTGAAATCCCTCATGATCGTGCCGAACCCAAAGAATATGGAGGAGGTCATTTGGGGTGCGCAAGACGTAAAAATGAAGCCCAAAAGAATATGGCACAAATGCGTTTTCACTGCGTTTGGAATTTCTTTTCCAGCTTCCCAGTACACTGCATGGAATATGAAATACTGAACTAGGAAGTACAATTTGTTATGCAGAAAAGAAGCCTCATATAGATCTGTACAAGAAAAAATACAAATGTATAGATTTTTGAAGTTGAAAAGTGAAAAACAGAAACGTAAAATGGAAATAGTCCATCAGTAGCAAAGGGTTAATGTCAAGATTTCATAAAACATAAAAAACCCTATACATATTTGGTATTTCCTCAATATGACATGTAGCGTGGTAAGCCATGAGTGCCTGCACTGTTTTAAAGATACAAGCACTGGTCTCACATATTGGCCTATATTTACTAAGGTTAAAGAAACAATTTTCTGTCGGACTTAAAGGGGTGCTCCCTTTACAGCAAATTAATGTCATTCCTTTTTTGATAAAAAGTTATACAATTTTCCAATATACTTTCTGTATCAATTCCTTACAGTTTTTTAGATCTCTGCTTGCTGTCCTGCTATAGGAAGCTTCTTTGTTTGCTTCCAGTGGATAGATATCTGACCATGGTCACACAGGTGCACGGCTCCTTAGTGTCACACAGCTCTGATTACTCTATAATGTCACACAGGTGCACGGCTCCTTAGTGTCACAGAGAATAATCAGAGCTGTGTGATATAATGAGCCGTGCTCCTGTGTGACCATGGACAGATTTCTCTCCACTAGTAGTAAACATAGAAGCTTTCCAGTCTTTAACTGCCTGTACATGTACTAAGTGTCTGAGACACATTTGTGTCTCACCGAAAAAAAGTGGTGCACTCTGTTGGGGGCAGTGCAGGGAGCGTCAGATTCATGGAGAATGAGCACCAGAAATCCTGAATCTGCCGCCCCCTGCACACTACACAGGTAACTAACTGCACATAGTACAGACTGCACTGTTCTTAGTACCCATATTTTTTGGAGTATAAGGCACACCGGAGTATAAGGCACACCATCTTTAAATGCCTGCTAAAACATCTAGGTTCATATATAAGGCACACCGGAGTATAAGGCGCACCATCTTTAAATGCCTGCTAAAACATCTAGGTTCATATATAAGGCGCACCGGATTATAGGGATGAATGACCAGCAGGTGGCAGACCTGTGCACAGCTCAAGGCAGCTGCTATCTGTAAGTACAAAAAAGGATTTTTTGTGAGCCTTATAGTCCGAAAAATATGGTAAATGTGTCCCATTGAGTATATAGATTAACATCTAAATACTCCTATTACTGGGCTGCACTATGTGGTGTTTATTACACCTAGTTTTATGCAGTTTCCTGATAAGACTGAAGTTGGATGGTTGCCTTGAATATATGGGGATGTATTTCATGTTTGAAATGTTTGTCTGGTGTTTCTAGTGTTGTGTCATGTGTCACTATTGTGTCATGCCACCGGTTCAGAATAGTATGAATAGTGCCCTACATGCCCATTATGTACCAGACATTCTGGTGCCTTTATATCAGTGGTCCCCAAACTACGGCCACATGCGGCCCGCGGACCGTTTTCATCCGGCCCCCGCCCCATGAAGCGCCAGCAGCTCCTGCTGAGGAGTGCAGGTCGCGGCAGTCGGGCAGGAGACTCCGTCCGTCCGGACAGGAAGCTCCTGCCCGTCACAGTATAGTGCTCGATGCAGCCGATGTGTCCGCTCGAGCACTATTATTACAGGTGGAGCGATGTGGCCGGAAGACAACCCCGGCGCACATTGCTCCTTCTACCTGGCTGTGCGTCCTCGTGATGATGTCATCACGCGGCCGCGCACCCCTTCCTGACCGACAGCAGTCCGAAGAAAGAAGACGCGGGAGCCGCTGCCAGAGGTGAGTATGGTTTTAATTTTTTTTAACCAGCAGCAGGGTACTATATAGAAGGATTAATGATGGAGGGGCAGTATAGACAATAAATGATGGAGGGGCAGTATAGACAATAAATGATGGAGGGACAGTATGGACAATAAATGATGGAGGGGCAGTATGGACAATAAATGATGGAGGGACAGTATGGACAATAAATGATGGAGGGGCAGTATGGACAATAAATCATGGAGGAGCAGTATGGACAATAATTAATGATGGAGGGGCAGTATGGACAATAAATGATGGAGGGGCAGTATGGACAATAAATGATGGAGGGGCAGTATGGACAATAAATGATGGAGGGGCAGTATGGACAATAAATGATGGAGGGGCAGTATGGACAATAAATCATGGAGGGGCAGTATGGACAATAAATGATGGAGGGGCAGTATGGACAATAATTAATGATGGAGTGGCAGTATGGACAATAATTAATGATGGAGGGGCAGTATGGGAAAAAAAATAATGATGGAGGTACAGCATAGGAAATAATTACTGGTGGGGGGGCAGTATGGGAAATAATTAATGGTGGAGGGGCAGCATAGGAAATAATTACTGGTGGGGGGGCAGTATGGGAAATAATTAATGGTGGAGGGGCAGCATAGGAAATATATACTGGTGGGGGGGCAGAATGGGAAATAATTATTGGTGTAGGGGCAGCATAGGAAATAATTACTGGTGGGGGGCAGTATGGGAAATAATTAATGATGGAGGTACAGCATAGGAAATAATTACTGGTGGGGGGCAGTATGGGAAATAATTAATGGTGGAGGGGCAGCATAGGAAATATATACTGGTGGGGGGGCAGAATGGGAAATAATTATTGGTGTAGGGGCAGCATAGGAAATAATTACTGGTGGGGGGCAGTATGGGAAATAATTATTGGTGTAGGGGCAGAATAGGAAATAATTACTGGTGGGGGGGCAGTATGGGAAATAATTAATGGTGGAGGGGCAGCATAGGAAATATATACTGGTGGGGGGGCAGAATGGGAAATAATTATTGGTGTAGGGGCAGAATAGGAAATAATTACTGGTGGGGGGGCAGTATGGGAAATAATTAATGGTGGAGGGGCAGCATAGGAAATATATACTGGTGGGGGGGCAGAATGGGAAATAATTATTGGTGTAGGGGCAGCATAGGAAATAATTACTGGTGGGGGGCAGTATGGGAAATAATTAATGGTGGAGGGGCAGCATAGGAAATAATTAATGATGGAGGGGCAGTATGGGAAATAATTAATGGTGGAGGGGCAGCATAGGAAATATATACTGGTGGGGGAGCAGAATGGGAAATAATTATTGGTGTAGGGGCAGAATAGGAAATAATTACTGGTGGGGGGGCAGTATGGGAAATAATTAATGGTGGAGGGGCAGCATAGGAAATATATACTGGTGGGGGGGCAGAATGGGAAATAATTATTGGTGTAGGGGCAGCATAGGAAATAATTACTGGTGGGGGGCAGTATGGGAAATAATTAATGGTGGAGGGGCAGCATAGGAAATAATTAATGATGGAGGGGCAGCATAGGAAATATATACTGGTGGGGGGGCAGAATGGGAAATAATTATTGGTGTAGGGGCAGCATAGGAAATAATTACTGGTGGGGGGCAGTATGGGAAATAATTAATGGTGGAGGGGCAGCATAGGAAATAATTAATGATGGAGGGGCAGTATGGGAAATAATTAATGGTGGAGGGGCAGCATAGGAAATATATACTGGTGGGGGAGCAGAATGGGAAATAATTATTGGTGTAGGGGCAGAATAGGAAATAATTACTGGTGGGGGGCAGTATGGGAAATAATTAATGGTGGAGGGGCAGCATAGGAAATAATTAATGATGGAGGGGCAGCATAGGAAATATATACTGGTGGGGGGGCAGAATGGGAAATAATTATTGGTGTAGGGGCAGCATAGGAAATAATTACTGGTGGGGGGCAGTATGGGAAATAATTAATGGTGGAGGGGCAGCATAGGAAATAATTAATGATGGAGGGGCAGTATGGGAAATAATTAATGGTGGAGGGGCAGCATAGGAAATATATACTGGTGGGGGAGCAGAATGGGAAATAATTATTGGTGTAGGGGCAGAATAGGAAATAATTACTGGTGGGGGGGCAGTATGGGAAATAATTAATGGTGGAGGGGCAGCATAGGAAATATATACTGGTGGGGGGGCAGAATGGGAAATAATTATTGGTGTAGGGGCAGCATAGGAAATAATTACTGGTGGGGGGCAGTATGGGAAATAATTAATGGTGGAGGGGCAGCATAGGAAATAATTAATGATGGAGGGGCAGTATGGGAAATAATTAATGGTGGAGGGGCAGCATAGGAAATATATACTGGTGGGGGGGCAGAATGGGAAATAATTATTGGTGTAGGGGCAGCATAGGAAATAATTACTGGTGGGGGGCAGTATGGGAAATAATTAATGGTGGAGGGGCAGCATAGGAAATAATTAATGATGGAGGGGCAGTATGGGAAATAATTAATGGTGGGGGGCAGCATAGGAAATAATTAATGATGGAGGGGCAGTTTGGGAAATAATTAATGATGGAGGGGCAGCATAAGAAATAATTGAGGGGAGCAGCATAGGAAATAATTAACGAGGGTAGCAGCATAGGAAATAATTAATGGGGGGAGCAGCATAGAAAATAATTCATGGAGAGGGGTCCCCGTATATTTAAGAATTAATTGACCCAATTAATTAATTCATTGGGCCAATATATAAAATAGTTCACAAGGGGGTGCAGTATATTAATTGAGGGGGGTCCCAGTGTATTACGGTTGCGGTCACATGTACCGCTATTTATTTTTAAACTTTAGTCCGGCTCTCCAACAGTCTGAGAGGGACCATGAACGGCCCCCTATGTAAAAAGTTTGGGGACCCCTGCTTTATATGATATTAAACACAGGTAATGTAATTAACTCCTTAATGACAAGGCCAAAAATGTTTACAAATTTTCGTGCGTATCGGATTAAGATTGATTATTTTAACAAGTGTTAAAATTTTTTTTCACATTTTTTGGGGGGTATTTTTTTGGTGATGGGGGTTTCATTTTTTGTAATGTATAGTATATATTTTGTAAATTTTCAAATGAACTCTAAATGATTGTTATAAATTAATTCTCGAATGTGTGACAGTTGTTTTGATATAAAGTATATATATATATATATATATATGTATAGTCTATATGTATTTTGATATACATATAATTTGTAGGAGGGGTTTTTTGCTCATTTAATTGGAAAATTGGAAAATATTCATGTATATTTCTAAATATTTATATATTTATATATTTTATAAAATATAAAAAACCCTGGGGGACATTTTTCTTTCTTTCTTTCTTTCTTTCCATACAAGTTACACTGTAACTGGAGAGCAAATCTCTATAAGAAAATGTCAGGTGCAGAGCTGTGTCTGAGTAGATCCAGCAGCTCTGCTTAACTCTTTCAGAGCCGGCTCATGCGTTCACGGAATGGCTCTACTTTAGCGCTATGCAGTGAAGAAATGAGAAGGCAGAAGCACTAATAAACCGCTTCTCCTAGAGCCTCCAGCTGTGTCTAACAGAGGGAGACCCAGTCCCAGTCCTCCTGGGATTAGTGCAAAAGCAGGATAAACTACAGGCGGTCTCCTACTTAAGAACACCCAACTTACGACCCCTAGTTACAAACGGACCTCTAGATGTTGGTAATTTATTGTACTTTAGCCCTAGACTACAATAAACAACTATAAGTTATCAAAGGTGTCTCCAATGAAGACTTATTGTTAATACTGGTTCTTATGACAACCCAACATTTTTAAAATCCAACTGTCACAGAAACCAAAAAAAGTGCTAATTTTTTTCCCCTTCTGTTCCCTCTTTCTTAACCATTTTCCCCTCTCTCCATCATACTGACCCCCCACCCAAAAAAAGTAGAAGAAAAAGTGGAAGAAACTCTCTCCCTCTCCTCCCCATCTCTCCCCAATTCCATTTTGAGCTCTATTTAACCCTTAACTCCAAAAATGATGTAACTGTACGTCCAAGGTGACAGTGAGTTGCCGCATTCAGAAAGAGAGTAAGTGTGGCCATAACCATTAAGATGCTGCTACATATGTCTATGGGGGCTCCTTCACCATCAGCAACATATGACTGCATCACAGCTACCAGGAGCCTCAGAGAGATTATGAAAGTAGCACCACAAAATCAAATTATTTATTTTTATAAAAAAAACGTTTAACAACTTATTTTCTGACAGCAAACAATCATTAGATAATGAGGTGCTGGAAGGATATGTTTGTTACACGTAATCGTACTTACCCGTTGTTGTGGTGGCTGATGATAAATTTCCAAATCCATATAAATATGTAAGCGAAATGAGAAAAAAACCAAACATTGTCATAAGGTGACGACCACTGACATGGCTCGGAGTTCCAAGAGTTTAAAGTAACAAGGAAGTGTAAGAGTCTTATATCAGAGAGAATTGTTTAGTCTTTTTGACATTCTTTCTACCTATTCAGCATCTAAACCGATGACATTGTGTGCAGTGTTATCCCAGTACAATAATAAGCTTAAAAACACAGTAAACCTGTTCCACCGCTGACCAAGAGATGAACCCTCCTACTCTGGTATTGTGTCATGTTTTGCATAGTTGGAGGCATTCCCTACATGCCCATTACATATTTCAGGTCCCTTAACCCCTTAAAGACTGAGGGTATTTTCGCTCATTTCTCGCTCTACACCTTCAAAAATCCATAACTTTTAATTTTTCCGTGTACAGAGGGCTTATTTTGTGCATAACAAATTTTAATTCTCTGTCACATTATTTAGCGTCAATGGGTTAAAGGGGTTTGCCCATGATAGAAAGTTCTCAAAATTGAATCCCCTAGTGATGTTTGCACAATAAAGATAACTTTGAATGTTACTTTATGATTTAACTTTGTTTTATTGCTGTTTTAGCTCCTATCACTCAGTGAAGGTCAGTGTTAAATTCCAGAGTGTGAGCGGGGACTCTCTAAGCAGACACTTCATGATCCCTCTAGTGCTGTGAGATCAGGTTACAGAGTTCTTATATACCGTATATACTCGTGTATAAGCCGAGTTTTTCAGCACAAAAAATGTGCTGAAAAACATCCCCTCAGCTTATACACGAGTCAATAAAGTCACTAAAATACTTAAAAAATACTTAAAAAATAATAAACTTATATACTCACCCTCCGGTGGCCCCGGTGTGCAGCACTGCTCCCCCGATGTCCACGCGGCTCGTCTTCAGGCTTCCGCGCCCGTCTTCTTTCTTCTGCAGGGCGCCACCATGTTCTTCCCCTGGGCGGCGCCTAGTATGATGTGAGCAGCGGCGCGTCATACATACTAGGCGCCGGCTGGGAGAGAGCAATGGCGGCATGCTGGGGGCAGGCTGTATACTACTGGGGGCAGGCTGTATACTACTGGGGGCAGGGCTGTATACTACTGGGGGCAGGCTGGGCAAGATGTATACTTCTGGGGGCAGGCTGGGCTGGCTGTATACTACTGGGGGCAGGCTGTATACTACTGGGGGCAGGCTGGGCAAGCTGTATACTACTGTGGGCAGGCTGTATACTACTGGGGGCAGGCTGGGCAAGCTGTATACTTCTAGGGGCAGGCTGGGCTGGCTGTATACTGCTGGGGGCAGGCTGTATACTACAGGGGGCAAGCTGGGCAAGCTGTATACTACTGGGGGCAGGTTGTATACTACTGGGGGCAGGCTGTATACTACTGGGGGCAGGCTGGGCAAGCTGTATACTACTGGGGGCAGACTGGGCTGGCTGTATACTGCTGGGGGCAGGCTGTATACTACTGGGGGCAGGCTGGGCAAGCTGTATACTACTGGGGGCAGGCTGGGCAGTGCTGTATACTACTGGGGGCAGGCTGGGCAAGCTGTATACTACTGGGGGCAGGCTGGGCAAGCTGTATACTACTGGGCTGGCTGTATACTGCTGGGGGCAAGCTGGGCTGGTTGTATACTATAGGAGGCTGGTTGGCTATATACTGGGGGTGTCTGTGACCAATGCATTTCCCACCCTCGGCTTATACTCGAGTCAATAGGTTTTCCCAGTTTTTGGTGGTAAAATTAGGGGTCTCGGCTTATACTCGGGTCGGCTTATACTCGAGTATATACTGTATATTTATTTAGAAAATAAAGTCCACAGCAGTACAGTGTCCAAGATGGCCCCTCCAAGGGGGGAAAGGGGGTGCAATGGCTTCAGAGTTAAAGGTGGGAACTTATATAGACATCAAATCCATAAAAATGAAGCAGCACTCCAAATCCAGCAATATTAAAATTGAAGTGAAGCTTGAGAAAGGTGGTAAGACATAAAACGTTGCTGCTTTTGGAATAAACTCAACTTCACTTTTAATCTCGCTAGCTTTTCAGTGCTGCTTTGTTTTTTTGGATTTGATGTCTACACTTTTATTTTGCTTCTGAACGTTCTACTCGTATCTGACACATAGAGAGATGAGACATAGCAGAGATGAGAGGTGATAAAATCCATGAGATTGATATGAAACACAATGACACACTCCAGCTCTGCTATATCTCAGCAATATGACACACAGTCAGCTCTGCTATATCTCAGCTATAAGACACACAGTCAGCTCTGCTATATCTCAGCTTTAAGACATACAATCAGCTCTGCTATGCCTCTTTCCCCTGCTATAACAATCTTGTCTGTAGTTTTTTGAGTCTATGCACACTGCTGTTTGCCAGAAGGAAGTCTCTGCGAGTGTCTGTATGTGAGCTGTATGCAGGGGTGCACCTAGCCTTTCTGCTGCCTGAGGCGAACTATAAAAAGACGCCCCCCCCCCCCCACTCCATATATGTAATATATCAGGGAGTGTCAGGACCAGACCCAATCATATTGGTTTAATGTTAAAATAAAGCAATGCAAAATACATAGAGCTTCCCTCTATGTACTATATAATACACACAGCGAGCTACCACAAAGCACAAATACATACAACAATCCGCCATATAATATAAAATCAATACAGCGTGCTGCCACATACCATATAATACATATAGCGTGCCCCCATATACCATATAATACATACAGCGTGCCCCCATATACCTTATATTACATACAGCGTGCCTCCATATACCATATAATACATACAGCGTGCCCCCATATACCATATATTACATACAGCATGCCGCCATATACCATATAATACATACAGCGTGCAGCCATATACCATATAATACATACAGCATGCCCCCATATACCATATAATACATACAGTGTGCCGCCATATACCATATAATACATACAGCGTGCCGCCATATACCATATAATACATACAGCGTGCCACCATATACCATATAATACATACAGCGTGCCGCCATATACCATATAATACATACAGCGTGCCGCCATATACCATATAATACATACAGCGTGCCCCCATATACCATATAATACATACAGCGTGCCCCCATATACCATATATTACATACAGCGTGCCGCCATATACCATATAATACATACAGCGTGCCCCCATATACCTTATAATACATACAGCATGCCCCCATATACCATATAATACATACAGCATGCCTCCATATACCATATATTACATACAGCGTGCCGCCATATACCTTATAATACATACAGCGTGCCGCCATATACCATATAATACATACAGCGTGCCCCCATATACCTTATAATACATACAGCATGCCCCCATATACCATATAATACATACAGCGTGCCCCCATATACCATATAATACATACAGCGTGCCTCCATATACCATATATTACATACAGCGTGCCGCCATATACCTTATAATACATACAGCGTGCCTCCATATACCATATAATACATACAGCGTGGCGCCATATACCATATAATACATACAGCGTGCCGCCATATACCATATAATACATACAGTGTGCCCCCATGTACCATATATTACATACAGCGTGCTGCCATATACCATATAATACATACTGCGTGCGCCATATACCATATAATACATACAGCGTGCCGCCATATACCATATAATACATACAGCGTGGCGCCATATAATATATTTTACATGGTGGCACGCTGAATGTACACACATACATACACATATATAAACAGTATATACAGCAAATATACACCCATACATATACAGAATATATATATTACACACATACAAACACACACAGAGACATCTATGCATAGATACATTCATACACACACACATATATATACATACATAGAAGTTACCTTCACTCTTTTCTTCCTTTTCTTCCTTTCTCGTCGACCTTGTCCTCGGGGGGCCGGGGGGGGGGGACGTGAGAATCGCAGCCGGGGTGGGGGAGGGGGGAACGGGGATGTCGGAGCCGGGGGGGGGGGAGCGGGGGGGAAAACCTGAGTCTGGGGGGGGGGGCAGCGAAAACGGGGGGGGGGGGGGTACGGCTAGCGCGGACATTGGGCTGGGGCAGGGACTGGTACCTGTGCCGGGCGGTGAGATAGGCGGGCCGCGGGTGGGGGAAGTGTCGGCCGGCACGCAGGTACATGTGCCGGCCGCGCGCGTGTTGAATGGATGGGCGGGCCGCTGGGGGAAGTGTCGGCCTGCGCGCTGGTGCCTGTGCCGGGTGTTTGAATGTGATAGGCGGGCCGCACAGGAGCCGCCCGCCGCCGGGTGAATGTGATGGGCGGCGGTATTGTCCGGGGGGGACTTTAAGAGGTGCCAGCTGGAACCCATGCCAGCGGGCAGGAGCCCGACGCCGCCCCCTGGTCTAGCAGGAGGCGCGCCGCCTGAGGCGAGAATCTCAACTCGCCTCATGGCAGGTGCGCCCCTGGCTGTATGCAGACAGAGGAAGCTATTAATGAGAAGAATCGGCCTTGCCTAACCATAAGCAGAAGATTTATGATCAGTGTCATGGGTGTCCCTGCGATCCATCATCGCAGGTACACCCGTGTCTCTCTCTGTGGCGCGATGTCCCGTCCCACACTCACCTCTCCACGCTCCTGCTCCCATCCGGGGTTGGCCGCGCGCGTCCCCACTCTGACCTCAAGTCTGGATTCCGATTCTGTGCCGCGACCCTGGTCGCCCCCGCGTGCTAGTCGCACCTGTGGAACGACCTGGTGGGACCCTGCCGCAGCAAGTCCATCCCGCTTTGCAGAGGGCTCTGGTGAAAACCAGGTGCCACTTAAGATTCCAGTCTCAGGTGTCGGCTAGTACCATCTCCCGCAGTGGTCTAAGGGGTTCACTGACCCCGAGCCATGACAGTCAGATCCTTGGGCAACCTTCCCTTTAAGTTAGTGTGGAAAACTTATGCACAGAAGAATAAATGAATTAAAATCACTCACAAATTTAACACAGACATGGGGGCAGATTTACTTACCCGGTCCGTTCGCGATCCAGCGGTGCGTTCTCTGCGGTGGATTCGGGTCCGGCCGGGATTCATTAAGGTAGTTCCTCCGATGTCCACCAGGTGGCGCTGCTGTGCTGAAGAGCATCGGAACGCACTCAAATACACCACCCTACCCTGGATTAAGGTAAGTGCAAGCTCCGCGACACTTTCGGTTTTTTTGAATCCGTCGAGTTTTCGTTCGGCCACGCCCCCGGATTTCCGTCGACGTGCATGCCAGCGCCGATGCGTGCGCCAAAAACCCGGGTAACACGTCGGGAAAACGCGAAACGGGCCCTTAGTAAATGACCCCCATAATTTTAGATGCACTGGAAAACATATTTGCGTGTAAATTGCTTTCACATCAATCATATAAAAAAGACTGGTCATCCATGATATGTCATAGTAACAGATTTTCTAGGACTGAGGCGCCAAAGAACACTGCTTTAAACACTTTCTTCTCCTATAATAACGTTGATTTTATTAACACTGATGTTTGGAGAATACAAACTATTTTTTAGTATAGTGACCTTAAAATTCTAAAGTGAATTTGTCGCCAATTTTTGCTTTGAAGCTGTAAAACTGGATAAAAAAATGCAGGATTATTTTTCTAATCTGTTTTTATTTTATAATTGAAGATTTCTTCCTTCCTTCAACTGAGAGCTGCCAACCTGCCTCCCTCACTTTCCACGCTGGGGGTGCTCCGTCCCGAATCTAGAAAGTAACCGGATTTTCCGTCAGACAACCCGACGGATTCGGAAAAACCGTGGAATTTAAAAAACAAAATGTGTCGCAAGATCAAGCACTTACATGCACCAGGAAGAAGAAGGTGAACTCCAGCGGACCTCGGCGCAGCAACGACAACTGCTGGATATTGGGCGCATGACCTTAGTGAATCCCGGTAGAACCCGAATCCATGTCGGAGAACGCATCGCAGGATCACGACAGGAGCAGGTAAGTAAATGAGCCCCATAGGCTACATGAGCTACATTTCTAAAGAGGAGTGCTGTGCTGCATTCTATGGGGGGAGCTGTGCTAAATGCATAAGAAAGTGATGTGCTAAATGTATAAGTGGGTAGTGTGCTACATTTCTAAGGGTGTGTTTTTTTATATGCAGTATATCATATACATTTTACACAAATATGATACATCATAAAAAAGACTCCTAGAATTCCTACTGAAACAGCTGTTTCCCATTTGTGATGCGTCATACAGGGTAGGGGACATGCAATATATAGCAGGGGGGAATAGGATCAGGATCATTTAGTATAAATAACTATTTTCTTCTAGAAAGTAAGTTGTATATTCTTATTTTACCACTAGATGACACCTATTTCTAACTGGCCGGGCCAGAGCCTGGACCTAAACCCAATGGAGCATCTCTGGAGAGACTGGAAAATCTTCCAGGAAGAGGCAGAGGATCCCCAAATCCAGGTGTGAAAAACTTGTTGCATCTACCCAAGACTCCTGGCTGTACTAGCTCCAAAGCTGCTTTTACCCAATAGTGAGCAAAGGGGCTGAATATCCATGACCATGTGATATTTCAGTTTTTCTTGTTTAATAAATTAGAAGTTTTTTTTCAAGATGGGGCTGAGTGTACATTACCTGGCAGAGTGTACATTACCTGGCAGAGTGTACATTACTGGGGGGCAGAGTGCACATTAATGCCACAAAAAAAGAACTTTTTTAATTCTCACCAATTGGCTGCAATAAAACAAAGGGTGAAAAATTTTAAGGGGTCTAAAAAAAATTCCCATACCCACTGTAAGAATATGTATGTCCCATGTCTGTTAAAGGGAACCTGTCATCAGGAAGGTAATTTTTATAAGATGACAGGTTCCGATAGCCTCTGGCATGTTGATTTTAAGTATTCCTTTTTCAGGCGGTTTACCAGACCATACGCTTTCTGCCACAGGGGTTGGATTTTTGGACAAGACCATAAGGTATGTACTTAGGGTCATTCCTGTCCACATAGTCTCCAACAACCTGGAGAAGAGGAGCTGTACATCATGTGTAGGCATGAGGGAGTACAATACCAATGCATGTGCGTATTTACTGTAACAGGTCACACAGACAACAGAACTAAAAGTCTCTATGGGAAGAGTCCGGAGGAAGGAGTCTGTGGACCAGTGGACCCTCTGGACCACCGCGGGAGATGGTATGAGACCCGCGGTGGCAGCCAAGGTACAGGGATGTGCAGGGAACAGTCCAAGCCTGGGATGACAGCAGCAACACAGAGGAACACTGGTAACGCTGGCACGGACTGCAGACACCGCTGGACTGGAACCCTGGGAGGCACAGCAGGAAGCGTATGGAAACGCTGGAGACAGGAGACACGGAGGCGTCTGGAAACGCTGGAGACAGGAGACACGGAGGCGTCTGGAAACGCTGGAGACAGGAGACACGGAGGCGTCTGGAAACGCTGGAAGACAGGACACACCAGGAGCGTATGGGAACGCTGAAGACACAAAGGAACACAGGAAAGCGTCTGGGATCGCTAATGGGCTTTCTCTTTCACAGGAACGGCTTAGGGAAGCCTGGCATGGAAACCAAAGGAGATCCTAGGAGAAGATCCGGCAGGGATAGAAGGGAGGTGCCGGATTATAAGGGCGAGCCAGATTAGCAGCAGCCAATCAGGAGGACGCTGGCCCTTTAAGGCTAGAGAAGTCCGTGCGTGGTGAGAGCGTGCGACTGCAGGCAAGGAGGCCTGGAGCACAGACAGGAGCCAGGACAGGTAAGCGAGGGCTGGGGGAGCGGGGACCGCGGCAGCAGAGCACGGGTGTACCCGCGATCCGCGACATGGATCGCTGGAGCACCCGTGACATTTACTATAGTCTCCAGATGTGATACTCTATGAAATGTGGTGTGTGCAAGTGATATAGCAGGTCTAGATCTTTTTCCCAGGCAGGACATACACGGGAGTTTGGACATTAAAGGGGTATTCTCGTCTGGGCATTCACATTCAGTTTCACTAATCTTCCATATATAAACATTTCTTCAATTGGATGTTATTAAAAAAAAATGTTCCTGTGTGAAGATAATTTCCCATAAATGTAGTCATGTTGTACCTTAGAAACAAGAAAGATTCCTCGGATACGACCACGTCACATTTTGGCAGCAGTGGCCAGACATGGGCTATAGAGTCCTGCCTGACCACATGGATTCAGCGTTTATTACCACAGGACGGCTGTGGGACATCCAGATTCTCCCGGACATTTCATATACGAAAACCTTTCGTTTCTGTGTGCAATCACTGCAGCAGAGGTGGCCGTATCCGAGGAAGCCATCTCATTTCTAAGGGACAACATGACTACATTTATGAGAAATTATCTTCACACAGGAACATTTTTTTTTAATAACATCTAATTGAAGAAATGTATATATATGGCAGATTTATCAAACTGAATGTGAATGCCCAGATGAGAATACCCCTTTAAGCTCTTTTTCCTTAAGAGTGAGTAGAAAAAAGAGGTCCCTCTTCTAAAGGCTGATGACCAACTTTTTACAACAATCATTTTCTATGTTCTTCTGTCACGTTATATATAAATCTATATGTGTCTATATGATATCCCATAGGGGTACTATTGCAAACTGTAACCAGTCATGTAATATTCTAGGGAACTGAATCCTGTAGATCTTTTATTGAAATATATAATATAAAACATAAAAATAACACAAAACATAAACCAAACATTATATAGAAAATATTTACAACAACTCACCTGCTGGTCCCACCCATTTACACCTAGCACCCGTGTTTTTTTGTTTTTTTTTAAGAATGAGAAAAACATAACATATACACTCACCGGCCACTTTATTAGGTACACCTGTCCAACTGCTCGTTAACACTTAATTTCTAATCAGCCAATCACATGGTGGCAACTCAGTGCATTTAGGCATGTAGACATGGTCAAGACAATCTCCTGAAGTTCAAACCGAGCATCAGTATGGGGAAGAAAGGTGATTTGAGGCCTTTGAACGTGGCATGGTTGTTGGTGCCAGAAGGGCTGGTCTGAGTATTTCAGAAACTGCTGATCTACTGGGATTTTCACGCACAACCATCTCTAATGTTTACAGAGAATGGTCCGAAAAAGAAAAAACATCCAGTGAGCGCCAGTTCTGTGGGCGGAAATGCCTTGTTGATGCCAGAGGTCAGAGGAGAATGGGCAGACTGGTTCGAGCTGATAGAAAGGCAACAGTGACTCAAATCGCCATCCTTTACAACCAAGGTAGGCAGAAGAGCATCTCTGAACGCACAGTACGTCGAACTTTGAGGCAGATGGGCTACAGCAGCAGAAGACCACACCGGGTGCCACTCCTTTCAGCTAAGAACAGGAAACTGAGGCTACAATTTGCACAAGCTCATCGAAATTGGACAGTAGAAGATTGGAAAAACGTTGCCTGGTCTGATGAGTCTCGATTTCTGCTGCAAAATTCGGATGGTAGGGTCAGAATTTGGCGTCAACAACATGAAAGCATGGATCCATCCTGCCTTGTATCAATGGTTCAGGCTGGTGGTGGTGGTGTCATGGTGTGGAGAATATTTTCTTGGCACTCTTTGGGCCCCTTGGTACCAATTGAGCATCGTTGCAACGCCACAGCCTACCTGAGTATTGTTGCTGACCATGTCCATCCCTTTATGACCACAATGTACCCAACATCTGATGGCTACTTTCAGCAGGATAATGCGCCATGTCATAAAGCTGGAATCATCTCAGACTGGTTTCTTGAACATGACAATGAGTTCACTGTACTCAAATGGCCTCCACAGTCACCAGATCTCAATCCAATAGAGCATCTTTGGGATGTGGTGGAACGGGAGATTCGCATCAAATCTGCGGCTACTGTGTGATGCCATCATGTCAATATGGACCAAAATCTCTGAGGAATGCTTCCTGCACCTTGTTGTATCTATGCCACGAAGAATTGAGGCAGTTCTGAAGGCAAAAGGGGGTCCAACCCGTTACTAGCATGGTGTACCTAATAAAGTGGCCGGTGAGTGTACATCTAAATAATTAAATAACACAACATTCCTCCCCCCAACCACATCATAAACCAACAATTGAAAACAAATCACACCCACAAATTAACATAAATGAACATAAACACACCCTCCACCCTCTAATAAAAGACCACCCCGCACTCCTATGTAAAAGTTCATCTTTGATTTGCTTATAAATCTGCTGAGATGATGCATGCAGGCTGGAGGGTTAAAAAATGTTGGAAAAAAAACAATAAACATAATATATGATAATTAATATTTTTATTTAAAAAATCTAAATTCCAAATTGTAATTTGCATCTTGTCGCTTGAAGCTGCATAGCATATATATTCAATAAAAATTGATAGGTACAAGAAATCCAACTAACCTGCAATGTACTAACCAGCGATTCATCGATATTTAAAACCATTATTAAATTCTAGAGCTTAACATTAGAAGTATTAGAATTTTCACAATACGAAGAATCATCAAGCAATAATAAAGCAATTTTCCTGCTTTCAGTTTACATTGTAAATTCACATTACTGGGAGGTCACCAGGTTAGAGCAGAGAGTGAGTATCAAAATGATAAGAGATGTAGTAACTCCTAGAAAAAATGAATTAACAAAAACATAAAAAAGAAGAAAATTACATTTCTATTATTTTATATCAAGGTGTATTCTGCAGCCATGCATCCAGGTATGATACCACCATGTCTTTCATTCAACACTTTCTACAATTTTACAGTACAAACAGCCCCCGGGTTACGTACAAGATAGGTTCCATAGGTTTGTTCTTAAGTTGAATTTGTATGTAAGTTGAAACTGTATATTTTATAATTGTAGTTCCAGACAAAAAAAAAATTTCGCCCCAGTGATAATCGGAGTTTCAAAATTTTTTGCTGTAATGGGACCAAGGATAATCAATAAAGCTTCATTACAGACACCTTACAGCTGAGCATTGCAGTCTGGGACTATAGTAACATCCAGAGAGCTTCACCAGAGGTCACAGTAAGTCAAGTGTCATTAAGTTCGGGACAGTCTGTTTTCAGAATTTTGGCAATTCATCTATAACTACATCCTTAATTTGGCAGATGAGCCATGGCATGTTGATTGTCACATCATTCAGATCACCCATATTATACCCCATCCTAACTTCATCTACATTGTTAACTTAGTTAACATTAAAATATAATCTCACTAAAACCCATAACAAGGCCAAACAGTTGGTATTTTTTTTCCCAAGTAATGTTGAGCAGACCCAAACCATATTCCAGAACTGATCAATTCCAAACCCCACCGTCAATGCTTGTGAGCGTTAACTCTTTAAATGCTGCTGGCAAAGTTGCCATTACCTTTTAAATCACTGAAGCTGTGAGCGGCAGGCATGAGCAACCCGGTAATGTAAGGGGCTGCCATTTTAGGGAGTATCGTCGCTCCCCAATGACATCATCCGGAGCAACAACCCGCTCCAAATGATGATGCGCAGCGCCGCCGGCATATTGTGCCACACGACTGAAGTAATTTGAAAGCTGTTGGTGACTTTGCCAGGATAATTTATACAGTTAACACTAGTGGTAGGTTCTGCTGGGGGTTCTAAACCCAGACCTAAACAGATTTTTAAAAGTCGGTTTCTTTCAAACTTTTTCAAATCCAAAATTTAATGGGTCTGCTCTTCATTAGTCCCTAGTATTTAAGTTATCCCCTATCCACAGGATACTGGATAACTAGTTAAGGGTCCAATTGCTGGTCCCCCCACTCATCACCAGAGATGGGGATCCCTTTCTCACTAATGGGTGAAGCAGCAGGACGAGCATGCTTCCTGCCGCTGTATGAGAGCAGGTGAAGGTGGCAGTACAATTACAATGTTCTTGGTTATTTCCACCATTCCCATACTGTAAATGCCCTTAGACCAAAACACTACACAGGTAACTGCACACTACTAGTGATCACTTCAGGATGTAACGCTACACATTGGAAAGTAATGGTCACTTGATGAAGACGATGAATAAATTGCAGACCTGCTAATAACCATAAATCATAAACAATACACAAAGTTAGTATCATTTCATCTGATATCAGTCTATATAATAGAAGGTAAAGGACCCACCTTTGCATGAAGACAGAGGTGCTGGTGCTGGTGCTGGTACTGGTTTCGGAATTGGTAAGAGTACTGTTAAATGACAAGAAAATAGAAGTAACTCCTGTTGCTTTTACAAGGCCAAATAAAATCTTGAGATTGTGAAACGTTGTAATAGCGAACCGGAATTGAATGGCTAAGGTCCCTTCATCTGCAATGATATAAGAGGCTTCAGGAAGTTTGTTATATCTCACCTGATGAAGAGACCTCGGCCATCCTGAAAACTTACTGTTAAATGGTAATGACAAAATTAAATAAATTATATTTAAGTAAGGCTACATTAACACTAACGTCTGCCCACGGTGACGTAGCACTACAGGCGCACGTTGGCGCATGGGAGAGGAGGGGGTGAGCACTGCTGGTCCCCACCCCTCTCCATAGAGATACATGGCACACGACGCCATAATACGGGGAAAGATAGGACATGTCATATCTTTTCTCTGAGTGTGTACAGCTCAGTGCGGCCATTGCCGACCTATAGGGGACGTATATATAGCCGCAAGCTTGGGGCCGTTTATATGTCCTCCAACAGTTCTGTGAATGTGGCCTAACAATGTGAAAATGATTAGAAATATATATATATATATATATATATATATATATATATATATATATTATATATATATATATATATATATTAAAATCAACAACTATTGGCTTCATTCACACGATGTGTGCCCGCCGTATTCCGGGGAAAATAGGACATGGTCAGCCCATTGCCGTCTATGGGGGACATATATATGGCATATTTACATCGGCCGTATATACATCCCCCATACAGTCGTCTGAACACAGCCTTTTAATGACTTTTTTATTTATACTGCTTTAGTGCATTGTTTTACCTTTTTGATGAATTGGTCCCAGAGTCATGATAGTATCTTTCTCGTTGTCCAGGCTCCTAATGGCCGACCTCATCCCAGAGCAGTTCTGTAGATAAAGGGCTTTATTTATAAGTAACAAAGCAGTTTTAATATTTTTGATAATGATCAGCACCTTGTCCTGTTAAAATAGCTTTAGTCCCTTAATGTAAAGCGGCAAAAGTAAAAAATTGCACTTTTTCGACGATTTTCAACATATAAAAAATTTCATAAAAAGTGATCGAAAGGTTGTACAGTCCTTAAAAAGGAAGCATTGAAAACATCAACTCATCTCACAAAAAATGACATCACACACGGCTCCGTGCACCAAAGTATGAAAAAGTTATTAGCTCCAGAAGATGGCAAAATGAAAAATATTTTTGTCGGGAGGTTTGAATTTTTATAAATGTATGATAACATTTTAAAACCTATATAAATTCGATATCCCCAAAGCCGTTAAATGCAGGCCCACAAGAATACGGCGCATATTCATTTTTTCACCAATTTCACTACATTTGGAATTTCTTTCCCGCTTCCCAGTACACGGCATGGAATATTAAATAAAATCACTATGAATGAATCACTATATACAGTTGGTTACACAGAAAACAAGTCCTCATACAGCTCTTTACATGGAAAAATAAAAAAAAGTTATAGATTTTTGAAGGTGGGGAGTTAAAAATGAAAACTCAAAAATGAAAAAGGGCCGGGTCGTTAAGTGGTTAAATATTTTGTTGAACCTGTGCATATTCAATCCTGCTGGATATTTGAAGAGCCCCCTGACGAATTGATACATCCGCCAGTGTGTACTCCTGGGCCTATGTGCCAGTTGCAGTGGCAGGCTATAGCTAGTGGGCATGCTTCCTTTGCCCGCCCAGTCTGTGGCCCGTTGCTGCCCCCTTCCAACTCCTCCAAGCCCACTTGGTGTGGAGGTGGCATAAGTGGGAAAATAGGAATTGTGACTTTATCAAGGTTTGTATGCCACTACAAGCATTGAAAAATAACCCCCTATAAGTCTAAAAAATGTAACCTATTTTTATGCAGGTTAATCCAGTAAAAAGCAATCAATTTCATCTTCTTTTCTCTACTTATTTTAATTCATACTTTAGGAAAAAAGAGTTATGTTTGTGCAAGGAGGGGAGAAAGTCTCTGGGATAAACCCTGACACCTTATACTAGATTAACTATTTTTTTCTCAGACATTTCCTTAGAGTTTGCCCATTGTAACTACTTACCGGAATACAGCTTCCAGTTGAAGTGTCACATAGTCGGATTTGGCAATGTAAATAAACTTGGTCATATCCTCTAAGAAACCTGAAAACTTGAATGGAAAACCGTCCATGAAGAGAGACACCGTTTTGTTGTACAGATATACTGGGATCATTGCGGTTGGGGCAGCTGAGGAGACACAATAATATTTTAATAATACTCATAGTTAGCAACTAAGTAATAAAAATTATTTCCAGAAATCCAAACCATCCATTGATAAAATCCATACTTGTCTTTAATGATATAGTATTTGACGGGGTGTTCGCTGTTAGATGTGGGGGTGGCGTAACAGTTTTTCATGAGCAAGACCAAGTAGGACTCTTGTAATTCCTCCACCATTACTCCTACATACAACATGGAGTCTGTACTCAGCCAAACATCGGAGCCCTCATATGGTCTGAAGTAACTACTGTCTTGATAGAGGGCCATCTTTGCCACATATAACCCAGTTCCTCCAATTGAAAAGTTAAGTGAGCTGCAAGAAAAGGGGAATAAATAGATATTACTGGTCAATTACTTTAGTCTTGTGCTATGAAAGGTTTATTATATCATATTTTTCAGACTATAAGGCGCACAAAAAATCCTATGATTTTATCAGAAATCAAAAGTGTGCCTTATAGTCCAGTGCGCCTTATATATGAACTGACAAATGGATGGTCATGTTTAACAAGAGCTCCAGGCCACGCCAGCAATATCCTGCTAACATCCTGCACCAGCGCACACTGTAGACCGGGCACAATACCCCTCACCAGCTCCTGAAGTGCCCTGGCACCACAATACCTACCATAGGAGCAGGGTGGTAGAATGGAAAGACCGGAGCCACGACCATGCTGGGCTGGCAGTACCACCAGCGCGGGACTCGGCAGTGACGGGAGGAGACAAATCAGGGGAGGGCAGTGGACTCTACTTATGTGGCCCACTGGAGATGGCCCCTTCACAGCAAATCTCCAGTGGGACCCGGAGAGCACACGGGGTCCGAACCACAGGTGCCATAGTGCAGACCACTTGGCTTTGCCATCAGCCGCCCGCATGGACCCCCTTCTGACCCAAGAAGCCAACAAGAAACCGCCTGCGCCTTATAATGCGGTGCGCCTTATATATGAGCCTAGACATCTTAGCAGGTCTTTATTGATAATGCGTCTTATAATCCGGTGCGCCTTATAATCCAAAAAATATGGTAAATCATTTAAGTAGATTTCCAATTGGATTTATTTAAATGCAAATAAAATGCATTATAACATTCCTTTCTTGGAAATATATTAACAGTAGAGTTTGCTATTGTTATGGAGTCCACATTTTGGCTGGCTGACTTGCGAAGCTAGGATAGTGTGTGATACGCTACTCCCACTAACCTTCATTCAGGTATTCAGTACACAATGGGACACATTTACTAAGACCAGCGCAGTCTGTACTATGTGCAGTTTGTCTGTGTAGTGTGTAGAGGGGGAGAGATTCTGGATTTCGGGCGCCCCTTCTTTATGAATCTGGCGCCCCCTCCACTGCTCCGGCCGAGGGCACCACTTTTGTTTTGGTGCACCTTTAACATGGGGTGCACCAAATACCAGTGCAAGCAGTTTGCATTTAAAGAATGTGCAAAGTCCGACAGAAAACTGGTGCACGGCCCTTAGTAAATGTGCCAACCATCCTTCGTGTTCACCGGAAAATAGATTTGACAAGCTCCCCATTTTACGTTTCTTAATTTTTGATGTGTTGGATGACTGAGATTATCTAGGTGCAGTATCTAGTTAACAATTATCTTTCCTCCCCAGCTCACATTGTGGGCACCAGTCAATTTGAAGCAAATTTCTGTTAAAATTAAATAAAATCTACCATCAAAATCCATTTTGATAAACCAGGGACACTTACTCATAGATCAAGACACTGTGACTGTGATAATTGTCTTATATTTGTCATCCATGGCTTCCTTCCTTCTAAAATCAACTTTTAAAATTATGCTAATGAATCATAAAGGCTTTGATGGTTTTATCAGAGCCCCCCCATGCAGTAGCTTCAACCCCCCCCCACACACACACACACACACTGTGTGCTCACTGCTGCCAAGATTACAGGAAGTGCAGGGGGAGGGGGAGAATGAGATGTGCTGCTGCACAGTGTAACAACAGTCCGTGAAGCCAGAGCACAGAGGGTTCCTGTAACACGCTGATAGCTCATTAGCATAATTTTAAAGGTTGATTTTAGAAGAAAGGGGCCATGGATAACAAATATAAGAAGATTATCAGTCACTGTGCCTGTATCTATGAGTAAGTGTCCCTGATGTATCATGATGGATTTTGATGGAAGATTTCCTGTAAAGACAAGAGCCAGTCAGCAAGTTACTGACAGGACTCATAGGATCATAACAGTCCAGGGCAATTGCCTAGAAGCTATTACTGAAAGATATGAAGTTTGCTATGTTTGTTTTGGGATTCACAAATGGATTCCAGGTAATATGTACTTGTAGCTGTTTAGGTTGCAAGAAGTAAAAGGAAAAAATAACAGATGACTGCTTAGACCTAAGATTCAGTCTTATGGATTTAGAGGAGTACAAGGTGCACAGTGAAATGAGTTTGGGTTTGGAAGCAAAAGTCTGTTGAGAATTACTGGTGCTGTAGCCCTATCTCTCACAATGAGCAACAGGCTCAGGTCAGGCCCCCAAAGGAAGTAATTTTTAATTAAAAAAATACCATTAAGTAAAATAAATGTAAAGTTTCAGAGACAAACGTAATGATCTAAGTTTTGCAATCTCATAATACAATGTGCCACCAAGTGTAGTTTTATAAAAATTGGATTCATATGATGATTTTTTTTCATATTTTAGGGTTACCTTCCTGCTTCATTCCTATATTCACATTTTTTATATTATCATATAAAGAAACATGTCTACAATCTGTATCACAGTTAGGCTACATTCACACTGCTGTATGGGGGTGCGTATTTATGGGTGACGTCTATACACCGTATATGCATCCCCCATAGACGGCAATGGGCACACCGTGCCGTACGGGAGTGGTACGGTGCAGCACACATGTGGCACCATACCGTTCCGTAGCCTGGAGAAAGATAGGACATGTCCAACTTTCCCCGGAATATGGCGTGCGCTATATATATTACTATGGAGATGGGCGGGGGGAGAAACGCTCACACGCTCCTCCTCTCCCCAGCGCCAACGTGTGCCTGTCGTACTACGCTACGGCGGGAACACATCGTGTGAATGTAGCCTTAAACAGTAACTGAACTACATCTTACTATACTTCCACTAGGCAACAAATGAGCATTATATAACCTTGTGCAAAACCATAGAAATGCCATAAATCAGTAAAATACTTTACCTGACAAATGGATTTATTGCTGTCCAGAGACTGACCTCCATGTTCAGCGGATAAGAGCAGGAGAAGTTCACCACGGCTTGATTTCTTTGGATGTTGTTATCAACTCTTTGAGACAGATACACTGAGTTGATGTACGTCATATGGGTTTTACCTACCTACAATACAATTACAATTTTTAAAGCCTTTGTGGGAAATAATGTGTCCCATAACCATATTGGGCTTTCATGAAGATAGAATGGTTCTAGATATTGCCGACTAGATTTGGAGGTCAACTGGTTTTTAGGCAGCTAAATATCTTCAGGGTAATATTTTACTTTCCATTAACATGAGTGGGCATCGGTGGGGTAACTTGAAGCTGCCATGCCCCAGTGCAAAATGTGTGCCAGCCCCCCAATAATAATTGGTATTTTCATATAGGAAAGATATATGGGCCCCCTCGGCCTCTTTGTCCAGATGCACCTTTTTCACCCCCACAAGTTGTGCCCCTGGTGGGTATTCAATGGCTAATTTTAAGGAAAAGAACCACTGTAGGTCTGGGTCTGCCAGTGCACCTGACCCCCCTTGAAATAAGCAAAGTCCAATATGTGTGAATTTACAGATTATAATATGGATGGGTTGCGTGGTGGTCTGGGGCTCAAGGCTTCTGGGGGCCCCATGGCCTCCCAAATCACCCACCAAATTTTATCCTGCCCTTTAGATATAACAACGAGTGGGACCTTCAAATTAGTTACGGTTTGACTCAACTAAGATTTAGGACTGATGGATTTTTAGATCTTGTATAGGAGTCGTACCGCACACCAAGCGTTTTGTCTATTCAGGTGCTCTGGATAGGGGCCCAATCCCTTACGTAGATGAATTATGGAATTCAGTCACACTGATTTTGGTTATTTAGAGGTTGATAATTTATTTAGCAAAATAAATATATTTGTGGCGTTTCGGTCAATCACTGACCTTCATCAGACACAGTTTGCAATATTATGGAGCGTGCATCACTGCTGTGCAGGTGGGTAGCGATTGAGGAAAATGGCGGGGGTCCGCTCTTATGGGGGCTCACAATTTTTATACAGTGACCATGGCAGTCTTCGTCCGCCCTTTAATTCATTACTATAGTTTCTAGTTGGTGGCCACATAAGGTCACATTGCAATTTCTGTAAGTGTACCGAGGCCACAAGCAAAGAACTGAAATCCGAATTTATCGCTTCTGCATTTATATTTGACACTTTACAAACCTTAAGCTCTGCACCACAATATCCGCTTCTTGGCAGAATTTCGAATCGAATGTAACTTTTATTTTCCCTTACAATAATCCCTGTACATGTTCTGTCCTTAAGGTGTATTGATGATGTATCATAACCCATGCTCTCCAACATACATTTGCTATAGGACAATATGATCCGGCTGGGTTCACAAACTAAATCTGGATAAATGGTTTCTAAAAAAGCAAATGGGAAAATATTAAAAAGAATTTGAAAAAAAAAGAATAAAAAAATAAATGCAGATTTAAAGGGGTTGTCCACTTTAAGCAAATAATTGATTTTGTTTGTGCAATGAAAAGTTGTACAATTTTCTGTATCACTTCCTTGCAGTTTTCTAGATCCCTGCTCGCTGTCCTCCTATAGAAAGCTTCTACCGGTATGTTACTTCCAGTGGATAGAAATCAGTCCCTGGTCTTGTGATGGACATGCAGGTGCAGGAGCTGTCAGTATCACAGAGAGTAATCAGAGCCGTGTGATACTAACAGCTTGTGGACCGACATGTCCGTCACATGGCCAGGGACAGTTTTCTATTCACTGGAAATGACATAGAAGCTTTCTGTAGAAGGACAGCAAGCAGAGATCTAGAAAACCATGAGAAATTGATACAGAAAGTATATTGGAAAATTGCATAACTTTTCATTACACAAAACATATCCATATTTTGCTGAAAGTGTACAACCCCTTTAAGCTTCAGTAGCAATCCTTAATACGACCACTAATTAGATACTTAAGTAGGTTATAGTAACTGTTCCAATGGTTTTCAATGGCTTCTGCGGGATGATATCATGCAATGTTACTGTTACTTCTATAAATACTTTATATATGTCAGATAAGATTAGTCAGCCATACTTGCATGTGATGTCGTTTCTAATGCATATTCTGAATAATGGTTATTCCTGCAGTGACATTCTGATTGTCCATCCAATGCTCTGCATTCTTCATCTTCGGCACAGTACACAGAGGAGCAGTTTAGGTTCTCCATAATTGGTTCTACAAAATAATGGGTCATTATGAATGTGGTTTCACTTGAATGTTCATATGTATGATTTGTGTGACGATGTCCTGCTGGTATTTCTGCAATCAAGGACATACTTAGTGTGCACCAACCATGGCAGATGAGAATGGGAGACCTACAACTAAGTGTAAGAGTAGAGAATGTCCTTATCTAAACCGTTTCCACTCACCGTTGGTCCAATAGAAGTCAATGGGGCAGATTTACTTACCCGGTCCATTCGCGATCCAGTGGCACGTTCTCTGCGCTGGATTCGGGTCCGGCCGGGATTTATGAAGGTAGTTCCTCCGCCGCCCACCAGCTGCGCTGAAAAGCATCTGAACGCGCAAGAATTCACCGAGGCCGGCTGAGTGAAGGTGAGTGCAAGCTTCGCAACACATTTTCGGTTTTTAAATGCGGCGGTTTTTCCGAATACGTCGGGTTTTCGTTCGGCCACACCCCCCGATTTCTGTCGCGCGCATGCCAGCGCCGATGCGCCACAATCACGTGCGCCAAAATCCCGGGGCAATACAGGGGAAATCAGCGCAAATCGGAAATATTCGGGTAACACGTCGGGAAAACGCGAATCGGGCCCTTAGTAAATGACCCCCAATGGGTCAATTAAAAAATAGGAAAGGCATCATCCATGAAATGTCTGATAGGATATACTATTTACATTAATCGATTTGTGGGGAAAAAAACTGATTCAAGGCAGATGCAACTTGTCCAGTAAAATATCAAACAATAAATTCCTTGGTGAAGCAGCACTATAGCAAAATATAGAGACTTTAATCCACCAAATATTCACACAACGTTTCACATTCTCAATGGTTTTTACTATGTAGAAAATTGGTAGAGACTATAGAGGAAATCTACACCAGGTCAGACCTATTCCAAACACATGTGGCCTTCCGGAGATCTCTGCCAGAGCCTCTTAGAAGATCTAGGTTGCAGAGCGATAGCCAAGGAAGGGGGAGCAAGGTTCAAAATGCGATTGGGAGTTCAAAATGTCAGTCTTAATAGATTCACACCACCATTTTTTCTGCTGCTTCACTGTGGAACTTATTGTTTATGTACTGGAGTGAGTGGGATGGATTCTACTATAACTGGAGGTGGTAAAAGATGTATTTACTACTTACCTGTGCAGTAGGCTGAATAACATAATGGTGTGTTATGGATTTTGTATACATAGTATCCCCCTGGACAAGCCCTAATAGAAATGGGGTGCGTCCACATGCAACAATTTCCATCCCATGTTGCACAAACAGTAGCGTTCACTGTTCCATCTTCAACCTTAGGATGGCTTCCCCTGAGCCATAATGGACTGTCTGTCCCACAACTGTATTCTTCAATGCAGTGTTCCGGAATTCTCCATTCAGTGTTTCCTTGAAATCTATACCAACCACGCATGTTATTATCACACCGAGAGTAGAAATAAGCAGAATAATGTGAGCGGAATGTAGAAAGCCGCCACTTATCACTGACCACGCTGTGGTTGTTACAGGGATCCCAGCACCCAGTTTCCTCAAGAGATACATTACAGTTTGTATCTGAATCGCACAAAGACGCATTTTGACACTCCAAGTCACAGAACCTTCCATCGCCATGATATCCATCAGGACACGCACAAAAGTAGGAGCCATAATAATTTGTACATTGCGCCAAAGGATGACAAACGTGGTTTTGACATTCATCGAAATCAACGCAACCTTCATTTTCTACATATTCAAGTCCCTGGTGGCAGATACAATTGAAGGAACCAATGGTATTTAAACAAACAGCATTGCCGGGGTTACAATTACTCAGATAAAAGTTCTCACACTCATTTATATCATGACAGAATGATCCATCTCCTTCAAATCCATTGGTACATGTGCACTCCTGGTAACCTCCAAACTCTTCACAGGAGGCCCGCGGAGCACAATCATAACTTGAACAGTTTCCTACGAGTCAAAAAAAAAACATTCTTGAAACCTAAATTTTGAATTTGAATTGAATTTGAATTTTTCAATAAATATTTTCTTGTACTCACCCTGTGATCCAAAACCTAAAAAACAAAAAAGTCAATTATATAGTGGCTGGAGTCAGTTTACCAAGCCCAAATTTTAAGATGGGAATAATGTCTAATCTCTACGAGAAAGCATGAAATATCAAACCAAAATCAGCAGAAAAAATGTTTACATTTATTAATGTTTTTTATCTCTCAATTCCCTCCAGTGTCTGCGAAACCCTCCCAACAGCAATTTACAATAAGGGATTACAGAAAACTACAACACTTTTAGTAGGGAGTGTGTTTTTTTTAACTAAAACCAGATGACAAAATTGATCACATTTTAAAATTTTCCGATTGTAGATTTTTTTCACTCTATTTTCTGTCCATGTCATCTTGACTGAAGCAACAACAGTCTGGAGCTGAACCATTGAGGTTGGTGGAGAGTTTTGTAGGCATGCTTTGCAGTATTAAGCAGACGGCAAACTTCAGGTTTCTGTGATTGGGGTCCCTTGGACCTGACCCCAGACTTCATTAGAATGTGGTTGCCCGCAAAGTTCGGTACAAACCCGTTTGGGTCCACTCAAGACTACAGAACATGTCTACAAAACTTTCCATTGACCTCAATGGTTGATCTCCAGATCACTGCTGCCTCAAGCAAGATGACAACACCTATAATCAAGGATAGAAAAAAGAAGAAAAAAAAATCTACAATTTGAAAATGTGATCAATTTTGTCATCTGGATTTAATGGGGCAGATTTACTTACCCGGTCCATTCGCAATCCAGCGACGCGTTCTTTGCGGTGGATTCGGGTCCGGCCGGGACTCACTAAGGCAGTTCCTCCGACGTCCACCAGGTGTTGCTGCTGCGCTGAAGACCATCTGAATGCACTGAAGTTCACCAAGTTATCCTGGGTGAAGGTAAGCGCGAGTCCAGCGACACTTCTTTTAAAAAAATGCAGCGTTTTTTTACGAATCCGTTGGGTTTACGTTCGGCCACTCCCCCCGATTTCCGTCATGTGCATGCCGGCGCCGGTGCGGCACAATCCGATCGCGTGCGCCAAAATCCCGGGGCAATTCAGGGAAAATCGGTGCAAATCGGAAATATTCAGGTAAAACGTCGGAAAAATGCGAAGCGGGCCCTTAGTAAATGACCCCCAATGAGTTAAAATGAGTGACATACTCACTACTAAAGTTAACTCTTATAATTTAAACAGTTAACATTTGCAGTCAGTGCCAGCACTGAATAAACCACAGTTTTACAGACTAGAAGCCAAAGTGAAAATTGCAGGATATAGTACTTTATTTTATTACATAGAGAAAGTGTGTGGGGGGTATTTATCAGGGCTTCTGCACAAGGTACTGACGAAGAAGCCATGAAGTAATCGAAAATGCTAACTTATTGGTAGCGCTTACGATTATTTTCCCCTTTCCGCCACCTCCACCATAGGGTGGTGTAAAGATGTTTGAAGGGAGGCACGGCCGGCCATGGAGTGGCCAGCAGGGTAGTGGGTTGGTTTTGATGGTAGATGTCCTTTAATAATCTCTCCTACATTTAATGTTTTCTTATAACATCCTGAACCAGATGAGTAACGGGACCTCTGCTCGAAAAATTATAACTTTTTAAAATATTTTTCTCCGAAACCACCAAAATTTAACTAAGTTTTTTACATCCATACATAAAAATATATGGTATTTCGCTTCAGAATATTAGTATTTTTCTGGATCATATATCTTTTTGTATTTTATACATACATTTCTATTAAATACATACCTGCAACTCCCCATATCCTTATGGAACAAACATCTTGACAATAAATCTCTAATGTCCAGGTTCCAGAAACTGGATATTTCACTAGGTAGGTATTACCCGTATAATGGGAAAGCATTCTCTCATACACTGGAGTTTTACCTAAAAAAATATGAGTTCAATAAAAGTAAAGCTGATACCACGGCTATCATGTAGGAAGAATAGGAAACACTGCTGTCATAAGTTCAAACATATTCACCTGTAGGCTCCTACTTACTGCCGACCATTTATTACAGGTTCCATAAGCTCCCCATATATTTAGGGCAATAATATACAAGATGGAGATTGATGGACATATATGACAGCCTGTTTGGAGGTCCAGATTCACCATATGACCCATTTATCTGATATCTCTACATCTTTAGACTGTGGGGGTCATTTACTTAACCGGTCCTGTCGCGATCCAGCGGCGTGTTCTCCGACGAGGATTCGGCTCTTCTAGCGATTCACTAAGGTCGTGCGCCTGATGTCTGCCAGGTGCTGCTGCTGCGCCGAGGTCCACCGGAGTTCACCAGTTTATCCTTGGTGCATGTAAGTTTATGTCAAGCAACAATTTAAAAAAAAAAAAAATTCCGCAATTTTTCTGAATCAGTCAGGTTTTCCGACAGCCACGCCCCCCCCCCCCCCCGATTTCCGTCGCATGAAACCCAGCACCGATTTGTGAAGGTTAGTTCTACCCAACCTACTGTTGACCTCATCAGTCTGGTGATCGTCCACATAGGTATTTATGCGAATTACCCTTCCTCTGACCCCATTAAGTGATACACTAGAAACAAGAAAGTACTTACCATTAGGATCAGTAAAGGTGATGTTTTCTTTTCCATTCACAGAAATCATGATGAAGGATAATGAAGACATAACATCAAACTCTTCTCTATGCAGATTCATTGAAGTTATGTCCAAATTAAAGATCGGCAAAGAATAATTTAGGGGTTTAAGAAGAAACAAGTCTAAACCATAGAAAACCTGTGGAACATTGAGAAGGATAATTTGGTTTACTGTGCAATGTTTGTCTACAGAACATACACTGGATAAAAATGTGTCTAGGTATTAAACAATACCACATGTAATAGTTTTTGGTGTAAAAGCTTCTATAGAAATAGGTCTAATAACTAAACTCTGAAAACCCAATGTTTTTTAATGTGTGTGGTCATGGCAGATTATATACTTTTCTAATATATTTTTATTTCACATTCTACTCATATACTCTCCCTATATCATATGACCTAGATTAAGTCTTTGTAATGAATCCATTGAAAACCTGAATAGGACTAAATGTGAACTATACATGCTGTCATGTTACACACATTGGGGCACATTTACTTATCCGTCCCATTGACGCGGCCGATCGGGAATGTCCGATGAGGATTCGGAGCTGCCGCGATTCACTAAGATCCTGCGTCCAATTTCATGCATGTTTCGCTTCCCCGCTCAGGTCCACCGGAGTTCACCATCTTCCCGATGCATGCGAGTGCTGATCTTGCGACACAATTTTGAAAGTTAAATTCCGCAGTTTGTCCGAATCAGTCGGTTGTTGCCCGATTTGTGTCACATGAAAGCCGGCGCCGATGCGCCACAATCCAATCGCGCGCACCAATAACTCGGGCAATTCAGGGCAAATCGGAAAAATTCGGGAAACCGGACGGAAATGCGTCCGACGGACCCTTAGTAAATGTTCCCTACAGTTCAGTTAAGTATCTAATAGGGGAATAGTACTTCATTAAGAACTAATAATATTACTACCTGCAGTAACATCATATCAAGCTATTCTTAAACCCAGTTATCCCTATCATCCCTGGGATGGGAACGGTTTTTGCACACTCTAAGCTTATACTTTGGAAAGCACCCAACGTTGTTAGCGTATACATTGACAAATTGTGGCAGACATAGGAATAGTTGTTGTCTCCGTCTGGCCTCTGTCCACCAAAAAAAGCAGGATGGAAGGACTTAGAAAGCTACGTCTTTTCATCCTGCAGCCTTGCTTAAGCGACGTATGTGCTTAGCAGAGGCAATGGACGGCTCTTGGGAGCGGATGCAGCGTATTACATCTCCTCATACAGCCCTGCTGAGAGCATACGTCGCTTGGGAGGAGGAAGGACCCAGTGAATTCACTGTTGATATTAGGACAGTGGATGTATCTAGCTGTATAGGCATACAGTGGGATACGTCTGTACCATACGCTATAAGGACACATCGGAATCCTCCTGATGGATGATATGAACATATGAACATTAAGTAAACCCAGCCTTATCAAAACCCATCAAATGATTTCACCTCTTCAAAAAAATAATGCCATCATCGATGTGTTCATCTTAAATCAGTTAAAAGTTATCAAAAGGTTGGATTTACAAATGAAAACTGCATCTCAACCCTCATAAAAATGAACCCCCATACAATTATATCGGAACTTGTGGGGTTGTGCAAGTGTTCACGGTCTGTACTATTGACAAGTTTTCTCTGATCCACCATTGTGTCTTTTTAATGAGGTTTATGCTTTCCCTTATTTGGGTCCCCTCTTATTTATTCTGTACCCTAATGTGGGTCTTTTTGCTGCTGCCCATGTAGGCTGGTGTAGAATCTTTACAGTCCATACCCTAACACAGCACCCTTTGGAGTGCTAGGGATAACCATTTGTACATGTATTTACACCTGATCCTTGTGCATTGTCTTTTTATCAGTTTGTTGTCTCCTTGTGTATGCCTTCTTTTTATGTCCCCTTTCGGGAAGAAATCGTTATTTGAGTGTACCTTAAGTAATTAATAAAGTATTATTTTACAATTATGTGTTTGTTTACAGTGTCGTTTATACACAGAGTAGGTGGTGCTTCATAATAGAGGCCCCATCACATGGGAAAGGCTAAGATTTTGATTACCCGGAGATGAGACTGATGTTCTCATTTTACTTACATCTGATAACTTGTACTTGTTAGTCTTTGAATAGAATCCAAAACTCCGATTTACGAGGTTGTATAAAAGACCCTCTTGTAATTCTGAAGCACAGTGGTCATAATTTATGAAGTAGACCTTAAGATGGAGAAATAAATAGAAATGGGAATATTTCAGAAGATGTTTGTAGTGAAACAGTGGTGATGGTAAACAATGGTAGATCCCCATTAGGACAGTATGGGCGATCACCCAAGGCCGAGGCTTCCGTGGGGCCCATGGCAGTCCAAACTGTATGCCACTGAAAACTGCTTTTTTATTTTTCCATAAATCTTGGTTTTGTCACCGTATTTTTCGGACTATAAGGCACACAAAAAATCCTTTCATTTTCTCAGAAATCAAATGTGCGCCTTATAGTCCAGTGCGCCTTATATATGAACCGTACTTACAGACAACAGCTCCCTTGAACTGTACACAGGTCTGCCACCTGCTGGCCATTCATCCTTATAATCAGGTGCGCCTTATAATCCGGTGTGCCTTATATATGAACCTAGACGTTTTAGCAGGCATTTATTGATGGTGCGCCTTATAATCCGGTGCCCCTTATAGTCCGAAAAATACGGTATGTCATAGGTTTGGTGCAGGCCCAAAAACTTCATAAAGTCCTAAAGTTCATAAATGCAAGCTCTATGTTCAAACACTATGCCCACCTGCATACATGTTTTGAAAAATCCAAGACGTCTTATACCCACACAACCTCCTATTCTAACCAATTAGATATCTGCCCAAATACGTAGCCCATTCAGTAGCAAAGATCCAGGAAAATACAAGAGAACGGTCCGAGATGTTCCTCAACGAACAATCAAAGACTTTCAGTGTATTCTGGAAAAGCCTATGGGGTTTGGTAAGAATTATTTTGGCCTACAACTTATCAAAGTTCCAAGATAGGCAAAGAACTACCTTATTTTGTTATTTAGATTTCTTTTGCCAAAAAGTTAGTTAATTCCATCACCGTGTAATACAACCCTGGAAGCCCTCAAAGAAAATTTTTTGGGGATATTCAACACTTCAGACCATCAGGGGTCTGAGCCAGTAGACATTCATCTGTTTTGGGTGCCCAGCATTGATAACCTATCTAAACATTTCCACTCTTGACCATAGTACATTTGTGGCCAATTATCCTTACAATCTCATCAAGAAGGTTTTCAGTGTAATTTGGCTACAAACCTGAGATTTCTTTTCATCGAGCAGTCGATAAATCTCTGATAAGACTTCAGAATTATTATGGTCGGCAACAGATCCACTGCTTAGAGTCAGAATAAAACTTTCTTTTGGTGAAATCTCCAGGGCTCTTTTGAGTCCATGCAAAATAAACTGGTTGCAAAAACAAGTGGAGGGGTCACTATAAAAGTAGTAGTTTATATACTGGTTATAATAGTACCAAAAATCGTAGTCATGTAACTTCTTAATGAAATCAAGCTTGGTCTCTGCAACACTTTCAGTGATGTCTAATGAGAAAAACATATTAGATTATAATATTAGAATAATGTGCAAATTAATAATTAATACAGTAGTGATAAAGTTGAACAAGGAAAATCCCCCTTCGTCTTTTTTCTTGTACTTCTTTTATTACTATCTTTTTATCATTATTTGTTCTCGGCAGATAAATAAATCAATTTTAAACCAGACTTGAGACTTTTAGCTATATAGCTGATATCTGCACTAATACCGTTAATCTTGAGTCCATCAATGTTAATGGTAAAGTACAAGAGACCAGCCAGCAAGTTCACAGATTAAAGAGAATCTGTCAGCGGAAATTGACCTAATAAACCACTACCAGCATATTGTCAAGCAGCTGAACACCTTGCAGACCATGTTTTTTCATGGCCCAGTGTGGTGGCATCATCCAGAAAATCAACTTTGAAGTGAGATGTAAATTCATTGTATAAATTCATGGAGGTTGGGGTTTTAACACTGAAGTCAAGCTCTCTTTTTCTCCCACCTTCACTGTAACCGATGGTCCTGCATCCAGGGACATCACTAATCAGATCTCCTGAAGTCTCATGTCAATCACAAAGGAGGAGGCATTCAGAGCTTCCCATCTTGACTTCAGTGTTAAACTCTCCGCCTCCTTGACTTTATACAGTTAATTTACATCTCACTTCAAAGTTAATTTCAAGTTGATGCCATCACACTGGACCATGGTGGTGGTTTATAGGCCATTTGCTGATGATAGGTTCCCTTTAATTTAATTCATGCACAGCAGTAATAGACATCCACTACGGAGAGGCACAGTTCACCAATAAAGAACAGTCCCTTGCTAACTTTTAGACTCCAAACTACTTTGGCATTTAAACAGTTAACAACCACAGAACTGATGGGTCCAACTAGAACCCATGGGTGTGCTCATCACTAGTGATATTACAACTCATCCTAATTTACGCCAATAAAGCTGATCTGTAATGTTCCACACAATACATGGACAGAAGTTTCTCAAGTGAATCAATTCAGTCATTGAAATTATGGTAATATCACCGATACATAAATATTTACCTGAATTATTTACTCTGATTAAGGTATACTGACGCTGAACGCAAGGGATTCTTTGTGAGACTCGATTAACAAAGTTTTCAACAACATTTTCATAACTCCAGGGAAAAAGTTTGTCTGTTATGAATGTAAAAGAGGTTCCCTCTGTAGTAAAAGTAATAAAAAAAAATATTTAGTTCCATAATCAGCGACTAATCAATAGCTATGAGCATCAGCTGATTCAAAGTTGTACTTATAGCGCCACCTATTGGAAGGATGCAATGTTATGAATCAGCTTATCACTTTCATAAGCAAACACAGGTTCTTGGAAAAAAAAAATGTTAGGTTGGATTTTTCAGGGTTTTTTTAATGTTTTTTTTAATATGTTGTATTAAGGGAAATCTACCCCAAAAAAATTTTGTTTATAAACCACAGTTACTCACTGCTTGATTCGGGTAGTGTTCTTATATTTCTCATCTCAAGCTTCCTTGACCAAAAAACATCTTTTAAACTTATGCAAATGATGCCAGAATTTATTCAGGGGGCTGCACCAGAGCCCCTCAGCTTATTATAGATGTACTTCTTACACGCCCAATTTGCGCTTGGCACAGCCTTCTCCTGCCGATGTCACTCTGCCCCTGCTTCCAACTCCCAGGCCCCTGCACTCTCCGTCAGCAGTGCACTGAAGGTCTTAGTGTGGGAAAAAAAAAAGATTCTCAAATCTAATTTGCAAAAGGAGATAACTTGGTCTCTGCGTGATAAGAAACTGAAGAATATCAACATGTCCTGAAGGCCAAAAGTGACTTTTCTCAAGGTTAAAAAATCATCCATCAACACTATCAAAATTGGCTTTAAAAAAAAATATTTTCTCACCCTGCCCTTTGCATTCCGGATGACTTGAAGTTGTCATTGAAGTTCCGTAATCTAAAAGTAAAGGTTGGAAATTATTCCAAAAAATGTAGATCTTAAACCAACACTGAACCCCTAAATTTAACGGTCAAATATTTGGCCATCCACAAAATCAGATTTCTTTGTATGGTTATACAGGCAGTCCCCGGGTTACATACAAGATAGGGACTGTAGGTTTGTTCTTAAGTTGAATTTGTATGTAAGTCGGAACTGTATATTTTATCATTGTAATCCCAGCCAGAACTTTTTTAGTCTCTGCAACAATTGGATTTTAAAAATGTTGGGTTGTCATTAGAATCAATATTAACACTAAAGCTTCATTACAGACACATTTGATAACTGTTACAGCTGATTATTGTAGCCTAGGACTAAAGTACAATAAATTACCAATATCCAAAGGTCCGTTTGTAACTATGGGTCGTATGTAAGTCGAGTGTTCTTAAGTAGGGGACCGCCTGTATTAAAATGAGTTATATACATAAAAAGAGTTATATACATAAAACGATTTAGTTTAAAAACTTATTACATAATTTTCATTTTAGACTTATTTTCCATATTAATTTTAAAAAATAAAACTTCACGTTCATTGACATAACTTACAATATTGAGAGGCGACCATATGGGTGAAGATAAAAATCAGGAATACAGCGAAGGGGGTCATTTTAAGGCAGCTGCTGTTCCTAATTTTAAAAAAGGAAAAAGATTAGAAAATTAACAAAACAATAATTATCATAACTTGTAGCTTTGTAACTGTATCTTGATGAGAGCTGCACCACTCTCATCCCATTGGCACTTTTACAATGGTAAGGTGCCGATGGGTCGGGTGGCAGTGGTGTCCTATTCATTTCCCCCCTGTTGCATGTTTTAGACCCAATAGATCTTGCTAGATGCAGAGCGTAAGGCCCCTTCTACACTTGCATCACACTCGCAACGCATGCTGTCTGGATTGCACGGCCTGAACACTGCAAACCGGAACTGAACTGACATGCTGAGTTCAGTTCCGGTTTGCAGTGTTCGGGCCGTGTGATCCGGGCAGCACGCGTTGCGAGTGTGATGCGAGTGTAGAAGGGGCCTAATAGAACTGCTTCCAGCCTTAGGTTACAAAACTACTATTTCGGTTGATTGAGCCCCCTATTGTTCAAGTCCTTCCACTAGGGCTAACTATAAGTTGTAGCTTCTTTATAAAGAATAAAAAATGTAAAAAAAAGCAGACTAAAATAATCTTTAAATTACATAATTCATCCTGAATGCTTTAAAACATATTGGGGCTCATTTACTAAGGGTCCGCGGACCGCATTATCATCGGAATACCCAACGATTTCCGTGTTGCGCCGCATTTAGAAAGTATTTTTTTGGGCGCACGCAAACGGATTTTGAGCGGCTCACGCGAACGACTTCCACGCAACACAAATCGGGGGGTGAGCCGTCGGACGAACCGATGGATTCGGACAACACGAAGGATTTAACAAAGCAATTCGTGTCGCAAGACATGCACTTACATGCACCGGGAAGAAGAAGGTGAACTCCGGTGGACCACAGCGGGGAAGCGACACATGCAGGATATCTTCATGAATCGCGGCATATGTGGATTCCGGCGGAAAACGCACCTCGGGGATCACACAGGGACCAGGTAAGTAAATGTGCCCCATTGTGATTGTTCTTTATCAGGCACCTCACCTCCGAACATTAGGGGAATAAATAGCTCAAAAAAATAAAAACATATCAGGATTTAAAAAAAAAAAAAAAACAATTAAAAGAAAATACCAATAAAAGTTAAACCTTATGGTTTTCTGAGTGCTGTATTAAAAGTAAAAAAGGTTTTCTTCCTAAGAGGCTTAAAGGAATATTCCATCAAGCCCTTTTCATGCTGAAAATGGATGCTGAGTGATATTTTTCCGTTGTAACTCCCTAAGCGTTACTGAGTGAAATTACACGACTTCAATAAAATATAAAATACAAGAAGTTTAAGAAATAAAACTAAAATATATAACATACCCCGTGTTTCTACCAATCTCTACCCACAGCGATCATTCTCTCTGCAGAAGAAAACTTCTCTCTTTATACATTTAAGAGATTTATAGAATGCGGAATAAACGTGAAGAATTATCCAGGATGAAAAGCAAAGTTTTATGTTACCATTTATCCTTTGTCAAGATGTTTTTCCCCGGATTTCTGTATGGATTTCATGTCGTAATATCAGACCCGATTTATTGCTTGAGGTTTTGTTTAAAGTATAGAAAAAGGTGGTTTCTGATGACACCATTATTTCTACAGGGAAAACAAATCCACGAGACATGCAATGTATTGTGACCGATAGGAATAGTGTGTTAATAGGTGTCGTGGGATAGTCAGAAATGATATAAGAATATTTGCACTTCTCTGAATGTCTGCGCTTCAGAATATAAACCAGATTAGAGTCTGCATAGATTCAGTTTATATTTATTTCTTAGAAGAAAAATGTGATAATATTTTATTTATTTTAATGGTGAAAATACTGCCCAGTAGCTTCCTATAAGCCTATAAATTTCAAAAATATCAAACAACCCTCCTGGATCTCCATATACTTTCTTCAATGTTTAATGTCATAACCTTTTTCATTTTTGCTTTTTCTTTTTACTCTCTGCATTCCAAAAACCATAACCTTCTGTTTGCACAGAGGTATAATGGCCACCATTATTATACATTATTATTTTAAAACTAAAGCTGGAAAAAAAAATTCCAAAAATGAAGCAATTAAATATACACCAGGAATTTTTAGCTGGTGACAGGTTCCAATAGCCTATGCAATCCTGATTGTAAACTTACCTTTTGTCAGCATCCTGAATCTTTTCAGTACTTTATATAAGTTTCATTTACATTACCTGGCTCTGCTTGCATCTGTTTGGAGATCGATCACTAACCCTTCATTATGTATCCGTAGACCTTGAACGTTGACTTATTGCACAATTATATAAACTGCATAAAGAACAAACTGTCAGGCTCAGAGGTAGTGGATCCTCTGAACCACTGCAGATGATGACACAAGCCACTACCTGGGACCGGAGTCTAAGTGGCACCCGGTGTTCACCAGAGCCTGCCGCAAAGCGGGAGGGACTTGCTGCGGCGTGGTACCACCAGGTCGTTCCACAGGTGTGACTTGTCCACAGTGGCGGCCAAGGTTGAAGTACAGAAATAGCTGGCAATCTCGTAGTCGGGACAGGAAGGAGGTCAGGACTGGCAGAACAGGTTCAAAGTCGGAGACTTAGCAACGGGTCAGGGCAGGCAGCAAAGGAGAGAAGTCAGACACGGAACCAGGGTCACAACGAGAAATCACAGAAATAGCACAAGGCATAAAACTCAGCTTTCTCTAAGGCTCAAGGCACAAAGATCCTGCAGGTTGCACAGGAAGAGGCAGGTTATATAGTTTTCCTAAAAATGACCAACACCAATTAACGGCATACTGTCCCTTTAAATCTAGAGAAGCCGACGCAGGCGCGCCCTAGGGCCCGGGGGCACGCGCTCACGGCAGAGGGATTCGTAGCAGGAGCCAGGAGAGGTAAGATGTGCGTGTGATGGGCTTTCGGGGGCAGCGGGACACGGGTGACACACATTCTCCTTGGCCTGGTCAACCCTTTATAAAACTGTATACAGGCAGTTCCCTACCTAAGGACACCCGACTTTCAGATGACTCCTAGTTACAGAAAATACCCCTCTGCCCACTGTGACCTCTGGTGAAGCTCTCTTGAAGCTTTACTATAGTCCCAGACTGCAATGATCAGCTGTAAGGTGTCTGTAATGAAGCTTTACTTATCCCTGGTCCCATTGCAGCTAAAATTTTAAAAAATTGTCACTGGGGCAAATTTTTTTTTTTGTCTGGAACTACAATTATAAACTATACAGTTTCGACTTACATACAAATTCAACTTAAGAACAAACCAATGGACCCTATCTTGTATGTAACCCGGTGACCGCCTGTACATTATCATGCTTGCATCAGTATATATATATATATATATATATACTCGCCCAGAAACCCCGGAGAATAGGTCACTGTCATCAGTAACAATTTTTAGTTCATTTGCGCGGTTTCATAAAATATTTGCGTTTAGTTTATTTGTTTTTCAATAACTGGAGAAAGCTTTCCGGTAATCACATACTATAGTTCCTGAAAAGTTTAGATTGTAAAGTTTAGACTGATAGAAGCACAAGCACCTGATCTGTAATTTCACACTAAGCTGCTTAACAAGTCATATCTATTATTGTACAGCAGTCGTGCAGAGCTTTGCTTTCCAGCTCTCACTTATGATTGGCTGCTCTATAATACACATTTTTAATGGTGGGAAATATATTTTTTCATATCCATCTTTTTTTTTTGTTAGTGGGTGGTTCTAATCACTGGCAGTCATCTCTGTATGCAACGTCTACATGAAAGGGTGTCAATCACATATCAGACTTCTCTGTATTCCTTTGCCCAAAGCAAGAAGGGCATTTTTCCCTATAATGATACAATAGCTGAAAAGGGAAGATCCCATTGGCCCTGAGTTAAAGGAAATCTACCATATGCTTTTATGTATTATGAAGCAAACATACCTTGAGAATGCTGTAGCTATACTGATGCAGAAACATATCGGGGCACATTTACTTACCCGGCCCATTCGCGATCCAGCGGTGCGTTCTCTGCACAGGATTCGGGTCCGGCTGGGATTTAAGATGGTAATTCCTCCGCCGTCCACCAGGTGGCGCTGCAGCGCCGAAAATAATCTTAACGCCCCGGAATGCACCATCCCATAGAAGGTGAAGGTGAGCGCTCCCCAAGCGACACATTTCGGTTTTTAAATGCGGCGGTTTTTCCGAATACGTCGGGTTTTCGTTCGGCCACGCCCCCCCCGATTTCTGTCGCGCGCATGCCGGCCCCGATGCGCCACAATCCGATCGCGTGCGCCAAAAACCCGGGGCAATTCATGTACAAGCGGCGCAAATCGGAAATATTCGGGTAACACGTCGGGAAAACGCGAATCGGGCCCTTAGTAAATGACCCCCATCTTGTTTAATCCCTGAACTGGGTGGTTTTGCTGAAAAAACTGTTATAAAATTATTATAATGAGGCTCTGTTGCTCCTGTGGCTGCCAGGGCGCTTCTCCTCTTACCCTAATTCGGGACATTGTTGTCCCTGACAGAAGTAATCAATCGCTGCACCATCCCCCAGCTATTGTGTATGAGTCATCCAGCTCAGGTTGATTAGTCCTGCCTAGACAGTTCAGGAAGCTCAGTGAAACACAGCAGCCAGAATTCACAAAGCTTTCCCAAAGTCCTGAATTTTATAATTGTTTTTTTTGAGCAAACCCACAATTGGATCAGGGATTAAACAAGATATGTTTCTGCATCAAAATGTAAAAAAAAATAAAATGGTAGATTTCCTTTAACTTTTTACAGCTTTTTAAAGTGAAGTGTTAAATAAGTTTGAGATAATAAAAGTTTTTCTATTTTAAAAGAGACAACAAAATTGAAAAAAAGAAGTAATTATTTTCTATACTATATTTTAATTATTTCCATTAGCCGCAATCACAAAAATGTATCAATTTTATATATGTTATGTCTTCTAGATATTAATTGTAGTATAATGATATAGAATCACGATTATACAGGCAAGCAGACAATTGACTATATTAATGAATGGCTGTTTTACAGTAAGTGATCAACTCAAACTGTAAATAGTAAGGCTGCTGATATAAGAAGAGTTGTCAGGCTCGCCGCCACGGAGTAAGCTCCTAAAATGAAAAAAGAACATAATATCTGATTAGAACCAGTATCCATCTATCCAAAAATCATTCAGCAAATTAGGTTTGTTTTCCAAATTTAAAAACTTTTGGCTGTCTGGAAATATTCAACCAATTCAATAGCTTTAACCACCACTGCAGTCTTAAAATATTCAACCTTCATGACAAGTATCTTAAGGGGCTTATCCACTTTTAGCACATTCCTGCAAATAATTAATATTGTTTGTGTACAGTATTGAAAAGTTATACAAATTTCCAATGTACATTGAGTATCAATTCTTAATGGTTTTTCTAGATCTTTACTTGCTTTCATGCAACAGCAAAGTTTTTTTACTCTTTAAAGAGGACTTGTCACCAAGTGTGTGAGTGATAGCGTTACCGGAAACCGGAGTAAAATGTAAACGAGGGACCGCTCTCAAAGTGGTCCGATGTATTCATGAGGGGGTGGTCCGAGGCACTGCCTCTTCCCTGGACCGCCCCACTCGCTCCACCATGACGCATGACGCGCAGCAGTCACCGTCCCTAAACCCGCCCACAATCCTGCCCCCTCATGAATACATCGGACCACTTTGAGAGCAGTCCGGCGTTTACACTGTACTTCGCCGCAGTGTTAGATAGCGTTATAGTGAGTACACTGCTTCTCTAGTGAGGGAATCGCAATAGTACAGGTAGTGCTCGGATGAGCAGGATTTTGTTTTGTGTTTGGCTTTGTTTTATCTTCCTTTCTTTTCCAAGATTCTTTTTCATTATTAGTTCATAGTATAAAAGTTACAAACGGTAAAAAAAAATGTCTTACGTTTGTAACTTTTATACTATGAACTAATTAAGAAGAAGAATCTTTTATTATGCATCTGGTGCGGAGATTCATCATTTTTCCTAAGCTTCTTTGTCTCTGGACTATACTATACTGTAAGATGACCCCGTTGAAAAAATGCCATTCTTAAGAATGCATACAAACATACTAAAAAGTTGAGCGGATCTAAATTGTGACAAAATTTTTGTAAGCGTTTACGCCAGATATGTAAAATAATCTTAAAATATACAAACCTGACCGATATATCGGGCCCACAAACACAGTGGCATCTGTCCTGACAGAGTCAGAGGTGGTTATGGCTCTCATTCCACTACACACCTAAAAATAAAAGTGTCAATAATTGAAGTATAAGTGACCAGGAAGGAGAACCTTCCTATATGATATCTATATAGCATCTATATGCTCTGTTAGTGCTGGCCTTTTCTTCATGTGAAGTGTCCTACTATAGAGAAGAACACCAACGCCCTTTGTTCTGAAGATTAATGATTTTTATTGTAACATCTAATGTGTTGCTAAAAATGGCAAAATTTGAGTGGACAAAAAAATCCTAAACCCTTTGGTAATGAGGATTTTAATATCCATTGTTTCTTTAACCGGTTAAGGACCGGGCCCTTTCCTGTTTTTTCATGTCCATTTTTCACTCCCCACCTTCAAAAATCTATAACTTTTTTATTTTTACACGTAAAGAGCTGTGTGACAGCTTGTTTTCTGCATAACAAATTGCACTTCATAATGATGGTATTAAATATTCCATGCCATGTACTCGGAAGCGGGAAAAAAATTCCAAATGCAATGAAAATGGTGAAAAAACACATTTGCGCCATTTTCTTGTGGGCTTGGATATTACGTCTTTCACTGAGCGCCCCAAATGACATGTCTACTTTATTCTTTGGGTCGGTACGATTAAGGGGATACCAAATTTGTATAGGTTTTATAATGATTTCATACATTTACAAAAATTAAAACCTCCTGTACAAAAAAAATTTTTTTGATTTTGCCAACTTCTGGCGCTAATAACTTTTTTATACTTTGGTGTACGGAGCTGTGCGTGGTGTCATTTTTTGCGAAATTTGATAATATTTTCAATGATATCATTTTTAGGACTGTACGACCTTTTGATCACTTTTTATAGATTTTTTTAGATTTTTCAAAATGGCAAAAAAGTGCCATTTTCGACTTTGGGCGCTATTTTCCGTTACGGGGTTAAACGCATTGAAAAACTGTTATCATATTTTGATAGATCGGGCATTTTCGGACGCGTCGATACCTGATGTGTTTATGATTTTTACTGTTTATTTATATTTATGTCAGTTCTAGGGAAAGGGGGGTGATTTGAAATTTTAGTTTTTTTTATTATAATTTTTTTTTTTTTAACTTTTTTTTATTTTTATTTATACTATTTTTCAGACTCCCTAGGGTACTTTAACCCTAGGTTGTCTGATCGATCCTATCATATACTGCCATACTACAGTATGGCAGTATATGGGGATTTTCTTCCTCATTCATTACAATGTGCTATCAGCACATTGTAATGAAGGGGTTAAAACGAAATAGCCTCGGGTCTTCGGAAGACCCGAGGCTACCATGGAGACGGATCGCCGCCCCCCGATGACGTCACGGGGAGCGGCGATCCCAGGTAAGATGGCGGCGCCCATGCGCCGCTATCTGTTTGAGGCTGCCGGCAGCTTTGCCGGCAGCCCACGCTGTAAAAACACCCGCGATCGGTGCTAGCACCGATCGCGGATGTTACCGGTAAGCCTTTGCTGCAATATGCAGCAAAGACTTACCGGCTATGGAGAGGGCTCAGCCCGTGAGCCCTCTCCATGCAGCGCGAAGCGACCGCCGCCATGAATACACGGCGGGCGGTCGCGAACCGGTTAAATTCCTTACCTTTAATAACAATACCAATTGGCTTATGATAGTGTTCGGTTTGGCCACCTGCTCTAAGATGCTGTACTTCGCCGGCACCGCGCCACCACAGTCGCGCCTATGGAGTGACCTGGTGGTATCCCACCACAACAAGTCCAACCCACTCTGCGGCAAACTCTGGTGAAAATCAGGGGCCACTTAAACTCCGCTTCCAGGTGTCGGCTTACGTCATCACTTGCGGTGGTACAGAGGGTCCACTACCCCTGAATCCTGACATCTGGCCAGTGAACTAGTTATCAGAAGTTCTCAAACATTTCCTACTGTTGTTTCACAAAAATAATGAGAATAAATACAATTATACTTACAGGTTCACAGGTCTTGTTACAAATATGGACACCGCAGTGCAGATACATAGCATATGAGTCTTTTACATATTCATAGAGTTGAATAGAAAATCTGCCATTTACAGAGACTCCGTTTTCAATCACATTAACTCTGGAGTCCTCCAAGAAGGGGCAACTGAAAGAAAAGAATATCTGGAGTAATTTAGATATAAATTCACAGACATAATCTTGGTTACATGGACCCATTAGGATAACAGAGGATAATCTGTAGTATCAGCAATACAATAATGGGTCCCAACCCATCAACCTAATGCCCCCTGTCTATGGTGATGGTAGCACTGCCTCTTTTCTAGGTGTAGAGGATGCCTGCTGTCTATGGTGATAGTAAAATTGTCTCTCCTCTAGGTGTAGAGGATGTTCTCTGTCTACGGTGATGGTAGAACCGCCTCTCCTCTAGGTGTGGAGGATGCCCATGTCTATGGTGATGGTAGAACCACCTCTCCTCTAGGTGTAGAGGATGCCCCCTGTCTATGGTGATGGTAGAACCAACTCTCCCCTAGGTGTAGAGGATGCCCCCTGTCTATGGTGATGGTAGAACTGCCTCTCCTCTAGGTGTAGAGGATGCCCCCTGTCTATGGTGATGGTAGAGCCACCTCTCTTCTAGGTGTAGAGGATTCCCCCTGACTATGGTGATGGTAAAACTGCCTCTCCTCTAGGTGTAGAGGATGCCCCTGTCTATGGTGATGGTAGAATCGCCTCTCCTCTAGGTGTAGAGGATGCCCCCTGTCTATGGTGATGGTAGAACCGCCTCTCCTCTAGGTGTAGAGGATGCCCCCTGTCTATGGTGATGGTAGAACCACCTCTCCTCTAGGTGTAGAGGATGCCCCCTGTCTATAGTGATGGTAGAGCCACCTCTCCTCTAGGTGTAGAGGATGCCCCCTGTCTATGTTGATGGTAGAACCAACTGTCCTCTAGGTGTGGTGTAGAGGATGCCCCCTGTATATGGTGATGGTAGAACCAACTCTCCTCTAGGTGTGGTGTAGAGGATGCCCCTGTCTATGGTGAATATAGAACCACCTCTCCTCTAGGTGTAGAGGATGCCCCCTGTCTATGGGGATAGTAGAACTGCATCTCCTCTAGGTGTAGAGGATCCACCCTGTCTACGGTGATGTTAGAACTGCCTCTTCTCTAGGTGTAGAGACCCAGCACCCCATTAGTAGATAATTAGGATTATGAAGTTATGATTCACAAGTAACACATTCACTTGTAATGAAATATACTTTATTTGTGCACTAATCACATCTGATCTGCTGAAAATCAAAGTAGACAAGCCCATGAAGGGCATTACTGTTCCAAAGAAGATGAGGCTAGAAATAGATCCATCAATTCCAACCTTTAATATAAACAAATGTTATTTTTCCCATAACACATTATATTTTGCACCCAGGCCTGTTTGAAACTTGTACAAAGTATCTGCCTTAGCTACCTCCAAAAGCAGAGTCTTCCATAGTTTCACTGCTCTTACAGTCTATGGTGATGGTAGAGCCGCCTCTCCTCTATGTGTAGAGGATGCCCCCTGTCTATGGAGATGGTAAAACCTCCTCTCCTCTAGGTGTAGAGGATGTCCCCTGTCTATGGTAGAAACATCTATCCTTTACAGTAGTTGTAGAGCATGCCCCCTTGTCTATGGAGATGGTAGTACTGCCTCTCCTCTAGGTGTAGAGGATGCCCCCTGTCTATGGTGATGGTAGAACCGCCTCTCCTCTAGGTGCAGCGGATGCCCCCTGTCTATGGTGATGATAGAACTGTCCCTCCTCTAGGTGTAGAGGATTCCCCCTGTCTATGGTGATGGTAGAACCGCCTCTCCTCTAGGTGTAGAGGATGCCCCTGTCTATGGTGATGGTAGAACTGCCTCTCCTCTAGGTGTAGAGGATGCCCCCTATCTATGGTGATGGTAGAATCTCCTCACCTCTAGATGTAGAGGATGTCCCCTGTCTATGGTAATGGTAGAACCACCTCTCCTCTAGGTGTAGAGGATGTTCCCTGTCTATGGTGATGGTAGAACTGCCTCTCCTCTAGGTGTAGAGGATGCCCCCTGTCTATGGTGATGATAGAACTGTCCCTCCTCTAGGTGTAGAGGATTCCCCCTGTCTATGGTGATGGTAGAACTGTCCCTCCTCTAGGTGTAGAGGATTCCCCCTGTCTATGGTGATGGTAGAACCGCCTCTCCTCTAGGTGTAGAGGATGCCCCCTATCTATGGTGATGGTAGAATCTCCTCACCTCTAGATGTAGAGGATGTCCCCTGTCTATGGTAATGGTAGAACCACCTCTCCTCTAGGTGTAGAGGATGTTCCCTGTCTATGGTGATGGTAGAACTGCCTCTCCTCTAGGTGTAGAGGATGCCCCCTGTCTATGGTGATGATAGAACTGTCCCTCCTCTAGGTGTAGAGGATGCCCCCTGTCTATGGTGATGATAGAACTGTCCCTCCTCTAGGTGTAGAGGATTCCCCCTGTCTATGGTGATGGTAGAACCGCCTCTCCTCTAGGTGTAGAGGATGCCCCCTATCTATGGTGATGGTAGAATCTCCTCACCTCTAGATGTAGAGGATGTCCCCTGTCTATGGTAATGGTAGAACCACCTCTCCTCTAGGTGTAGAGGATGTTCCCTGTCTATGGTGATGGTAGAACTGCCTCTCCCCTAGGTGTAGAGGATGCCCCCTGTCTATGGTGATGGTGGAACCACCTCTCCTCTAGGTGTAGAGGATGCCCTCTGTCTATGGTGATGGTAGAACCACCTCACCTCTAGATGTAGAGGATGTCCCCTGTCTATGGTAATGGTAGAACCACCTCTCCTCTAGGTGTAGAGGATGCCCCCTGTCTATGGTGATGGTAGAACTGTCTCTCCTCTAGCCACAGAAGATTCCCTTTTGTCCTGGTTGCAGGCCTAGGTATTAGAACTTCTTTGGTGAGGTCTCTGTACTGTTCATTCAGATATTTATACACTGTAATGTCTCCCCTTAGCCTTCATTTTTTAAACTGAATAACCTCAAGTTTAGTCATCTATCATTATATTCTAGTCCCCCTATTCCCATAATACTCTTGGTTGCTCTCCTCTGCATCCGTTCCAGTTCTACCATGTCCTTTTTATACACTTGTGCCCAAAACTGTGTTAATGAAATACATACCCATTCCAGATTATATGATTTCTTGTTGTCCCGTCTATGGTGGGTGAAGCATAGCAGTTTGTTATCTGCACGGCATACTGGGAAGCGTCTCTCATGTTCAGAAAAATTCCAATAAACAAATTGGTTGTGTCTGTTATTAAAACCGGAGATTCTTCATATGGGGAGGTGTAGGACGAGTCTTTATATAGAGTCATTGTTACTTGTAGTTGCCCAGTCCCAATAATATCCACGGCTGAACTACAATTAAAAGGAAAGCCTATGTTAAGGTACACGAATATTCTACAAAAACAGAGAAAAAACTTGCTGCTCTTGAGTCCAACAGCAAAAGACTGTAACTGGGTCTGCCATTCATGTATCATGAGATTGCTACTTATATCCTGTGGATATATGACGCACACTATAGCTAAAAATATCTTTGAAAATTTCTTAATACAGCAGTGCAACTATCCCTATGTTGTTCCTTCCCATGCCTGTAAAATTCCACACTCCCTTTGTAACGTTGACTCATTTATGCAAATGATCCCATGTGAGTCCAATCATTTTCTAAGCCACACCTCTAACTTCCTGATAGAGACATTTGCTTTGTGACTCACTGAAGAGTCACACAACCAGCGTCTCTCTCTCCTCCCTGAGGGAGGGATGAGTTGGCAAAGCCAAGTCAACGCCCCTTCTCAATGAGAAAGCTGGATACATGGCTGAGCTGGAAGGAGATCAACATGCATAAATGGTGAGTCAACTTTACAAATGGACTGTGGAACTTTACAGGCAAGGGGACGAACAGTATAGGGATAGATGTATGGATTTACATCTATTAATACAACTATAACTAGAACTAGTTGAGCTGAACCAGGCTTTGGCCTCAAACTTCTAGTGATGTTCATGGTTGGGTCCGGGGATCCCAAACCCGCAAAGTTCGGTAAGAACCCAGAGCTCAACATTAGAGGTAACCAAAACTGAGATGACGTCTCACCACAACGTTTGCCATACAGGATACACTGCAACCAACTGACTATAGCCAAACATAATGATGATCACATGGCCTTGCTAGGTAGGTGCAAGACATGATGTGGACATGTGACCAGCGGCCATCTCCTACCCTGTGTCTCCTGCACAAGGACAAAATTGATTAATTCTCGAATATAGTGTATGACCATAACATTTACCCGCTATGTGGAGCAAAATTTGAAATTACAATTAATTAAATATTATCATAAATTTTAATGACCCATTTGAATATAAATTATGCTTATATCTGGAATACCCCTTTTACTGAATTATAAAAAAAATCCAAAATTCTGTTTTCAGTATGTCATTAGTAAGCATTTAGTGCAAAAAGATGGATGGAAAATGGGATTATTTTAGTACGATTTTATATTAATATATTCGTTCTTACCACTGGTTATAATTGGACAGATGTTTATCTTATTATTCAGATTATATAAATGACTCACTTTGTAAATGGCTTCAGGGCTGTTTCCAGGGCCAGCTCCAAGTCTAGAGGATACACACAGGAATACCTAATACTAAGCATATCTTCTCCACCAAGTGATGAATTTGTATCCAAGGAGAGGAAAATACTATTCCTATAGATGATATGTGTGCCATTGTTCTGTACCAAGCAAACAAGATGGGAAGGGGTGAGGCTCAGATACATTTTTCACCACAAGTCTTAAAGTAAAGATTTTTTTAATTGTTCAAATAAAATGTTATTTTATACTTTATACATTTCGGTTTCCTCTTTTTTTTATAAGCGACCTTTTTGGGTACGTGGTCTCCACAGGTAGTGCATTGTAACCCTAAAAGCTGGTGGGAGTTGTACAGGAGTTATGAAAAATACATATCAGCTCCAGGACCTCCTGTGAAAAGTTGTGTTCTAGACCATTGACACAAGACAAACTGGGGCACATTGACTAAGGGTCCGTGGACCGCATTTTCGCCTGGTTTCTCGACTTTTTCCATTTTTCCGCCGCATTTAACTGGGATTTTTGGCGCACGTGATCGGATTTTGGCGCAATTGTGCCGACTTTCATGCGACACACGTCTGGGGGCGTGGCCATCGGACAACCTGACTGATCCGGACTTAGCGCGGGATTTAACATTCAAAATTGTGTCACAAGCCATGCACTTACATGCACCGGGAAGAAGAGGGTGAACTCCGGCGGACCTGAGCGGGGAATCGACACATGTAGGAAATTGGATGCACGATCCTAGTGCATTGCGGCAGCTCTGAATCCTTGTCGTACAACGCACCACGGGGATCGGGACAGGACGGGTAAGTAAGTGTGCCCCACTGTATATAGTATATTAGTAAGACAAGCATTTCTTATATATTTTCCATCTCTACTTACCTCCAGCTCATTCCCACAGAATTCATTTTCCAGGACAGACACTACAGATATGAGGTTGGTTGTGTTGAATTCATCAAATCCTATGCAGGACCTATTATTTAGATGTATGTTTCTGCTGTTTATATTGAATTTTTTTAGATCACATTTCTGGAAAGAAGCTTTCATTTCTTGAGAACCACATGAAAGCACCGGACGGACATCTGATAAGGCTGAAAAAGAGGAAACAATATGGTAATATATCGATGACTTTAATAAATTGACATATTTAAAAGAACTTCTATTGGTATCAGTGGTATTAGTTGGTGTTGACTTACAGCAAACCAACCTTACACTTCGAAATATATGGTAAAAAATGCATTTTATTGAAACATGGTTGAGCTGACAGTCCAACCAAGACAAAATTAGTAGAAAAGTTTACAACACTTAGCGACCATTGAAGTTATGTTGAAAGCTTAATAGGGACATGAAATAAAATGACGATATGATCAATATACATTTACTAACCCACTCCTGTCGCATTTCCCGCTGTGTGTTGTCCGACGATCATGGACCCCGGAGCGATTCACTAAGATTGCGCGCCCGATTTCCTGCGTGTGTCGCTTCCCCGATCAGGTCCGCCGGAGTTCACCATCCTCTTCCCGTTGTATGTAAGTGCATTGTCTTATGGCACAATTTAAATGTTAAACCCTCCCTCAGTACGAATCCGTTGGATCGTCTGACAGCCCATCCCTAGATTTGTGTTGCATGAAAGCCGCCGCGATTGCGTCAAAATCTTATCGCATGCGCCAATATACCCTTTTAAATGTGGTGAAAATCGGTAATCGTTGGAATATCCGCCATCCCTTACTAAATGAGCCCCAGAGTGTTAAGAGAAGAAATCATATGTAGTGCGTCAATTGGACAAAGCCATGGAACTGTACTAGAGCTATATCAGGTTTCAGATCATCAAACTGTTACCGTAAAAGCGCTGGTTGACATTTCCACCCATTGGAAATATACTTTGCAAAAAACATTTCTCCTATTTATGCTTTTACTCAGGGCCGGATTAAGGATGGTGGGGGCCCCTGGGCGCAAACTGGTGGGGGCCCTTCCAACAATGTTTTTGGAAGTATATAGCCTGCCAGCCCCCTGTAGTATATAGCCTGCCAGACCCCTGTAGTATATAGCCTGCCAGACCCCTGTAGTATATAGCCTGCCAGCCCCCTGTAGAATTTAGCCGCCAGTCCCCTGTAGAAAATGGCCACAAAATAAAAATTTTCATACTTACCTCACCTTCCCTTCCAGTGATCCCACAATGCTGCAGGCTCCTCCTCGCTCTTTAGACAGCCGCCGGCCACTGAAGACACAGTTGCCATCGCTGGGGGAGATCGCCGATGCACTGTTTTGGCAGCAGCATGTAGTGATCGGACGCCGACAGTGTGACGTCATCACTCGCCGCCGGCATCCTGCTGCCGCCAAAACAGTGCATCGGTGAACTCTCCCAGCGATGTCAGCTTTGTCTCATTGACACAGCTGACATCCTAGACCCCTATGTGCGACGCGGGCGGCCACAGGCTGCTGCGAGTCGCACACGGAGACAGTCAGCGACTCAGCTGAGTTGAGTCGCTGACTGTCGGACACTGGTGGGGGCCCCTTAAAAAGTGAAAGTGGTGGGGGCCCCGGGGCTAGAGCCCCAGGAGCCCCTCCTTTAATCCGTCCCTGCTTTTACTTATAGGGAGTACCTGTCACAGAACTATCAGTTTTGCAGTAGCAGCTGTAACGTCCATCAACTTGTCTACATTCTTCATCATCATCACATGAACACAAATCAGTGGCAGTGGCTGGATCTGCAAAAAAAAGTAGCAAAAAAATCTTATATACTGCCTGGAACCTCTAAGCAAAAATATGGCACTGTTTTACTTTAATAATACACGGTCATCAATCACATCTGGACACCATTACGCTTTTATGAATGGCCAAAAATGAAAGCTCTGTCATAGAAAATCTCATTGGCAAGAGCGATGCTGTTTCTGAAGTCTATTTTCTAGATTTAAATAACTCATTTTTGTACACATAAGGGCACCCCTTTAAATAAGATAGGAAGGACCCTGGATTTTAAAAGTTGCAGAAATTTTTAAAATTCATTTTAAATAAATAGTTTAAGGTGATTCTAAGAAACCTTGTAATACAGGCTGTCCGTGGGTAATGAACAAGATGGGTTCTGTAGGTTTGTTGGTAAGTTGAATTTGTATGAAAGTCAGAACTGGTATATTTTGTAAGTGTAACTCAAGACACATTTTTGTTTGTGTGACAATTGAATTTGTAACATTTTGTATTGTCGAGGGAACAAGGATTAAAAATAAAGCGTCATTGCAGACACCTTTAACTCTTATTACCAGAGAGCATCACCAGAGAGGCGACTAGGAGTAACTAGGAGGCGACTTGTAACTAGGAGTTGTCTATAAGTTGGGTGTTCTTGAATTGGGACTCCCTGTATATCTTATCAGTGGAAATGCCTCTATCTCCTAGTACAGTGGTGACGAACCTATGGCACAGGTGCCAGGGGTGCCACTCAGAGCTCTCTCTATGGGCACCCTCGCCATCACAGCGCAGAGTTTGCCAGAATGGACACAAGCCCTATTTCAGTCTCAGGCAGACCAGGACCCTAAAAGGAAGCTACATTGATAATCCAAAATTCTTCTCCTTCTTTCTACTGTATTAGTGTCCACAGATGCCAATGCAATTTAATCCTGTGAAAGAGCAGGGAGTAATAAGTTACTGCTTATTGTCGCATTGGCACTTTGCAAAAAATATGCAGGTTTTGGTTGTAGTTTGGGTACTCGGTGTCTAAAAGGTTTGCCATCACTGTCCTAGTATCTGCCCTCACCTATGTGCCAAGGTACTAAGCTCACTGATCAGATTTTCCATAGGGCCAGGGACTGCATAAAGAGGGTTAAGAGGATGTAAAAGGTGGAGTACGTACCGGGGCTTGGAAGAGTTGGCCTTTAAGGCATACCCCCTGTTTCTTCTCTCAAGTGTTTCATGAAATGCAAATTACTCTTTGGGTACTTTACTGTGTTCAAAATTAACATGATTTCAACTATGTTTTATTTTCTTACCTGTGCAATATCCAGAATAGTATTGAGGGGGGTAACCAAATTTATACACATAAAATCCTCCAGGACAAGCCTTTATCTTCACCGATGATGTCCACTGACAGCAAGTACTCTCTTCAGAAGTGCAAACTGTACGATTCACAATTCCATCGGCAGGTCCGGGATGTGATCCGTCCAACCAAATGGGGGATCTGGTGTAACAACTACCCTGAGAGGGGCAGTAATCTGCCAGGCGGGATCCACCGCTTCCGTTAAAACGATACCATCCATTAAGGTAATAGTCAGAACGTCCATTAAAGTATTCGGAATCATAATACGATGTGCTCCTGGTAGAGTCGTTCAAGGTGGTATAGTTGAAACAAGGATCTAAGCACGAGTAGGACCCATAGTATTTGATGCATTCCCACCCAAACCCACAAACATCCTTTGCACATTCATCTACCTCACATCTATATCCATCTCCATAAAATCCTGTTTGACAATTGCAGGAGAAGGATCCCGGGCTATTGTCACATGTGGCTAGTGGGTTGCAGTTGCTAAGTTCGGGTTCAGAACATTCATCTATATCTACACATGATGATTCTTCCATTCTGTAGCCACTGTAACAGACACAGTAATACGAGCCATACGTGTTATAACAGTCAGCAGTAATGCCACAAATGGTTGAATCATCCTCATAATAATCACATTCATTGACATCCTGACATAAAAATCCGTCGCCATAGAAGCCGTATTCGCAGACACAGGTGTAGTCAAAGACATTTTTTTGACAAATGGCTCTGCTGTGACATCTGGAGCAAAACGCTGTGAATAAAAAAGAAAAGTGGACGTGTACTCGGTGACACAACAGTAAAAATAGTGCACTCATTAAAGGACATCTACCACCAGGATGAAGGACTGTATGCAAATGAGCCTGAGGGGCTCCAGGCTCCATTAACACCTATGGAGCCTGGAGCCTATCAGGCTCATTTGCATACAGTCTTGCACCCTGTAGGTAGATGCCCTTTAAACGTTTTTTTTAATGGATTGGTGCCGGCATCGGTTCTTTTAATGGACTGTGCAACCAGCTTGATGGAGGGTCGGGATCTCACCGTACGCTGGTGCACGATGAGCTAAAAGTATGAAAATGACCCCAATACATCCAGTGCCCCCACTTTATTCTATTATAGAGAGTATATTTATATAGAGTGTCCCCATTAGGCCTCACAATCATTTATATTTTATGTAATTACCTGCAGAATACATTTTATTTTAGCTGGTGCCCCCAGAATCAATTATATTTTGCATAATAGCCGTTAAAAAAATATTTTCTTTCCCAGAATTCTCAGTGGTGTAGAAATGGCCTTTAAGATTCCATATGCAAAGGCTTTCTCCCCCGCAGAATACACTGCCCTTCCTGACCCACGTCTAATCTTTCAGCTCGACAGATTAACAAGTTTCCACTACAATGGGTGGACTTTAATATGGCTTAACATCTTAATTCTGAAATATAGAATGAGAATCCAGAACTTCTGCCTCATTTATTATCACCGGGCACCAAAAATAATAATCTTATATTTTGATATCTGTACACCATATTCATTTTTTTTTACTGTGTAGAAGCCAACATTTAGTTGGAAACACCACAGTTGTGTCCTATGAAATTGCCTATAGAGTCTATTCCTTTTGGAAAAGACTTACTGGTTTGGCTATTATCCCACATCATTTCACTAGGCTTCTTTAAAGTCAGACGTTGATATGGAGGGAGCTGCCATTTTTATGGTAACACTGAGGCTTAGTTTTCCAGTTTTGGAAAACATATTTCCATATTCGGATGAAGCATACAATGGGTTTATTTCATCTGTTTTCTCTTCCTGCTGGGGGTCTTCTAGCTCCTCTACCCTGTAAAGTGGCCATCAACTTCTCAGACTGCTCCATGCACATTGTGCTTTGGTAATCTGGGAGCCCCCTCATTGTTGCTTCTAGAGACAGAATGCGGCTCCGACATTATAAATAGACAGATTGTAAAGACTCTTTGAACAGAATACTTCTGCCGAAAAAGGGGAGGGACGCTGATGAGCAAATCTTATTTTAGGTGGGTTACTGGGTAAATAAAATGGAAAATAAGTATAAAACATATACTTACAAGATGCATTATCTGTGTCTTCTTTCAAGGAAGAAAAAACAAAGTTAGAATTAAATACAAAAAAATTACCTGATAACAATGCATAAGGTTATATACTTATATAAATTTACCACATCAAAAAGTACAGTACCCTATTTTTCGGACTATAAGATGCACCACAGATTTAGTTTTCCAAAATAGCAAAAATATATTTAACACCAATTAAAATATCCCAGTTGGTTGCAAAAAGCACAGAACACACTTATCTGCTACATCCATACATTTACATACACAGCTCAGCTATACACACACAGAAATAGGAACACACTTACACACTGTTATAAGTACACACAAATACACACACTGACTGGGCACTGCTATACACAGAAACACACACACAGCACTGCTATACACACACAAGGACCACAATGGACACTGCAATACACAGAAACACACTCAGCCTTACTATATGCACATACATAAGGAACATACTGGGCACTTTTATACACAAACACACACAAAGCTCTGCTATACACACATAAGGAACACACCGGGCACTACCATAGACATAAACACACACACACACAGCACTGCTATACATAGATAGGAAACACACTGGGCATGACTATACACATAAAACACTGGGCACTGGGTCTCCTCACGCTGCTGTGTTCTTTGATCTCAGCATTCAAACTGCTCTTCAGCCCCTCTACTATGATGTCATATCTTACCAGCAGTATGCTACTGCTGTTACTTAGAGCAGAGGGTGATGCTTTGCTTTGTTAAATGAAAAAAATATCACACAGGAGTGCACCCTGGTTCTCTAAGTCCAGCTACCATGCTGGAATATAAATGTATTTTTAACAGCCCTGTGCTTACTGAGAACACACAATAAGCTCAATAATTCATATGGTTTGGTAAAAATATGTAGTTATTGCAGGGGGACTCTTCTTAATCACACCAGGGAGCACTGTAACTATAACTATAATTTATTGAGTAAAATATTTTTGTACTTATTCAGGGGGTACGATATAATCATTTATACAGTAGAAATCATATATATTATAATATTTGGGGTGACAGTGCACAATTTGATACACATATGGGACACAGTGTGGACAGCTGTGTTGGGAAATGATTATTCAGTAGAGCAAAGTGTGATTTATTTGTTACCCAGGGGACACAATACTGATAAGTGATAATGGTGTTTCAGGAGCGCAGTGTGGAGATATGTTCCACAGACATGACATAAGGGTACGGCAGAGGGCTACATTTTGTGATGTCAGGTAGTGATGTCAGGTCGAACATGTCAGGTGATGTCAGGTAGAGCATGTCAGGTGATGTCTACCTGACATCACTATTTTAAAGCATTAATTTGTATACCTTTCTATGGACTTTTTAGGTCTTTAACAGGGCCAGTGTTAATAGGGAAAGGTTCCAGTCTGGGTGGCAGCGATCTAGGGCTGCGGCTCCGAGGCTAGGACATTTAGGGTACAACAGTCATCTGGTTAGGGGTTAATAGGGATAGTACTTTTACCCAATCCCCCGTTTTTTCTGACAGTTTGACCGTACCCTGTGGACCCTTGCCTCCGTATATCGCCCCAACCTGTATGCACCATCTACAGAATTGTTTTCTGAGATACCGGTTCCAGCTTCCTCATCTGAGTCTTGGTACACATCGAGACGGGCGGACAGGAGACGTTGGTTCCCCTCATAGGCCATCTCAGTGGTGAGTCCTCGTGGATCATTTTTCTTTGGCTTTAGCCTATATCATTAAGCATTGATCCACACACAAGCATAATATACCCGTGAAGGGCTCATTGGTCTAAGGTTGAACTAGACACCTTTTGAATTTTTTAGACAGCCTTGTTGTCTATGAGTGCTTTTCACCTTCATCATCTCAACTTAGATTTTTATTGATAATTTTAATTATAAAGATTAAAAGTTAACTTTTATGCACTCTTTATACTGTCTCATACCTATAGTGAATCTATGCATCATTATCAGCCATTATAGTTTTTTCATACTTTCCAAATAAAGGCTGACTAGGGGTGTTGTCAGTTATTGTTAAAGTTGTCAGTATATTTTAATTGAGTGTTTTTTAGATAAACCTGGTAATTTTACTGGGTATGATATAGCATAGGGCAGTGGTGGCGAACCTATGGCACTAGTGCCAGAGGCGGCACTCGGAGCCCTCTGTGTGGGCACCCAGGCCATTACCCCAGAATGAAGTTCAACAGACAGGACTTAAAGAATCTTCCTGGGGAATCTTACTACAATATTAGATGAATTTGCCCTCCTCCTATCAACTGCGTTGGTGTCCTTAGGAGGCTGAACAATTGAAAATTGTCAAAGAACAAGGAGAAATAAATTACTGCTTAAATTGCTGTGCTGGCACTTTGCAATAAATAAGTGGCTTTTAGTTGAAGTTTGAGCACTCCGGCTCTAAAAGGTTCGCCATCACTGGCATAGGGTATGGTAGCTGCGGGTAAGATGAACCAGTGCCCATGACCCTTCAGTTATTCCCCTGCTTTGAATATAAACCCAATATATTTACCTTTATATCCTTCAATACGGACGGAAAAAGAACTCATTGCAAAGACTTCAATTTTCCAAATTCCAGGGATAGGATATTCCAAGTAATATGTTTTGCCCCAAAGCTGTCCAAAGAAGGGTATGAGGTTTGCTTTATCACCTGCGGAAACAGTTATCTCTTTTAAACTCAATTGATTCAACTATTACTAAGACTGTTGCTTTACTTTTTAGCTTAAACGTCTCCAAAGGGCACAATATATTAGAGAACATCCCAAGTTAAGGATTGGTATTTTGAAAATAATAGCATTTCTCTATGACATAGAGATTTTTACGAATTCCAAGATAAAATATGTGAAAATAACATGAAAAGAAAAAAGAGTATTGCCTTCCAAAACCCCTCTACCATCATTGAACAGGCACCGAAGGCAAGAATATTACCAATACAACTATGCAAGACCCAGATATTAAGGCCTCCTCATAATCACTATATGATGACTGAATAATATTACCCTACTGCTACTTTGCTACTTTGTAATACTGCAAAACATTACCCTATCAGTGTACCCTATCATTACACGATCAGTGTCATATGTAATTGTGGATGTAACAGCAGTGTGTCAGCTGTAATGTCAGCTGACACCCACTCTGTGTGGCAGCGGCTTCATATACATACAGTCAGCTGTCCTGAAGCGGTTAGCGTTAGAATGTAATTAATATAGCAGGTCATTTACTTATGAAAAAATAGAATATTTGTAAATTACAATATTTGTACTACCATATAATATCGGTTCTTACCATAGGTATTATAAAGAGTTAATGAGCAGTTGAAACCTGATAGTGATATGATGACTTTGTCAAAATTTGATGACACAAATAACAGAGCGCTGTAATAATGTGTGTCACCATCCACAGAAAACAGGCGGGTGGTACTGTTAACCGGAGCGCTCTTAAAGAAGTGAATCAGATCTATAATCTACAAAGAAAAAATAAGGTTGTGAGAGAAGTTAACATAAAAACACTCCAGAACATCCACGGGACACTTTAAAAAGTTTGTCTTTTTTGTTTCATATTTTAAAAAGTGATTCACGGCAATCATAGCATCATACATTATCAGACCTAGTGTGAATACAGACCGACGCGTTTCGTCCTATACGGACCTATTCATGGTTATACCACCAACTTGTGTCATAGGCATTTAAATCAAGAAATTCCCACGTGAAAAGTGGGTGGAGATTGTGGGAATGTGGGGGGTCATGTGATTAACCCGTATCCAGGTGAAACTACCCCACAATCGCCAAATAGAGTCACTATTAACCCCTGTGCACACCTACTATCAATATGTTATATATATAAAAATACATTATACAAAGAAACCATACATATATGGGGAGGAACCTTACTTTATGTTGACACATGGTTTACAAAATGTTATCCTAAGAATAGGAGAAAAGCTCCTTTCTATCTGATATCCTCCTAGCCCAGATATATTAGACCCGTACACACATACATACAAACTAATAAGAATACATACTAGTAACAAAGCATCAAATCTCGTCTTAGATATTCAGGATAAATATCCAATATGTTTCTCTATCCATAAGTTTCCGCATATCCTCCTCCTGTTGGTGGAAAGACCTTTTCTATACCTTTCCATTTCTCTTTATCAGTTGTCTTTATTATGTACCTCCCTGAAGTGTTTGGACACGGCCGAAATGTTAACAGTTGTAAAGACAGGTGGTACAACCTACATACTGTACCTTACATTGGTGCATGCTATTAAATATACAACAAGCAGTGTGTTGCAGTTTGTATCATAATTTCTACCTTTCACAAAAGACATAAATGTCTTTTCCTTCCAAATGTGAACATACTTTACATATAGTGGGGCTTATTTTCTAAGGGTCCGAATCGCGCACTTTCGTCGGGTTTCCCGACTATTTCAGATTTACCCTGAATTGCCCCAGGATTTTGGCGCATGCAATTGGATTTTAGGGCATGTTTTCGCGCAAAATAGGGGGCTGTGGCTGTCGGACAACCCGTTGGATTCGGAAAAAACGTGAAATTTTTTAAAAAATGCAGGATATCGGGCGCACGATCTTAGTGAATGCAGGCAGACCCGAATCCTCGTCTGACAACGCTCTGCGGGATCGCGACTGGACTGGGTAAGTAAATGTGCCCCAGTACGTCCACACCTGTGAAGCCAAGTATACTTCATTTTCTGGCCATCTTTCCCATCTGAAAAAAAGCTGGGTGAAACTTGAATTCCTATTGTGGGGGCACTCAGTGACAAATTACAGAATTATGTGTATAAGGCACATTGTAATGAATGGGTTACAACTAGAGATGAGCGAGCACTAAAATGCTCGGGTACTCGTTATTCGAGACAAACTTTTCCCGATGCTCAAGTGCTCGTCTCGAATAACGAGCCCCATTGAAGTCAATGGGAGACTCGAGCATTTTTCAAGGGGACCAAGGCTCTGCACAGGGAAGCTTGGCCAAACACCTGGGAACCTCAGAAAAGGATGGAAACACCACGGAAATGGACAGGAAACAGCAGGGACAGCATGCATGGATGCCTCTGAGGCTGCTTAATCGCACCATTATGCCAAAATTATGGGCAACAGCATGGCCATGACAGAGTGACAGAATGAAGCTAGATAGCATCTAAAACATCAAATAATTGACCCTGACACTATAGGGGACGGCATGCAGAGGCAGCGGCAGCAGCGGCAGGCTAGAGAGTGGCATGGCGACATACCCTAAATGGACTCAGGCTTCAAACCAATGGGTGGCAGAGAGGAACAAAAGGAGGTGAGCAAGAAGCGCTCAAATAATATCGGTACATGATAAAAGTTTGCCAGTATATTTTGTGGATTACACAGCAGGGTGGCGACAAAGTTAACATGGAAGCCATGAAAACAACCCAAAATTCTGCCTGACACAGCTCGTTTGATAAGGGGACCATGTATGGAGGCAGTGAACTAGTAGTAGATTAAAGGTGCTGCAGTTAAAACTATGTTAGTTGGATCTTGGGATGGAGCTGGCGCTCCGCTTCTGGCGAGCTTTCTCCAATCCAAGCCCCTGTCTCTAGGCTACTCCCCAAACAGCACTTCTAAGAACCTTTTGTATAAGATCAAGTGTAGTAGCGTTCTTATAAGTTTGGGATATGGCGGGTGAGGGGAATGTAAACAGATGCGCAAGAAGCGCTGAAATAATATCGGTAAATGATAAAAGTTTGCCAGTATATTTTGTGGATTACACAGCAGGGTGGCGACAAAGTTAACAAGTTTGATGTGGAATGCCCTGTAATAGCTCTTGGGCGGTGTGCCTTTTATCGCCTAGGCTCAGCAGTTTGAGCACCGCCTGCTGTCGCTTAGCGACGGCACTGCTGCTGTGCCTAGAGCTACCGACTGATGACGCCATGGCCACGGATGGTAATTCGGAGGAGGAGGAGGTGGAGGAGGGGTGGGAGGAGGAGGAGGTATAGTAGGCCTTTGAGACCTGGACCGAGGAAGGCCCCGCAATCCTCTGCGTCGGCAGTATATGACCAGCCCCAGGGTCAGACTCGGTCCCAGCCTGCACCAAGTTAAGTGTAGTAGCGTTCTTATAAGTTTGGGATATGGCGGGTGAGGGGAATGTAAACAGATGCGCAAGAAGCGCTGAAATAATATCCCTAAATGGTAAAAGTTTGCCAGTATATTTTGTGGATAACACAGCAGGGTGGCGACAAAGTTAACAACTTTGATGTGGAATCAATGAAAACAACCCAAATTTCTGCCTGACACACCTCGTTTGATAAGGGGACGATGTATGGAGGCAGCTATATGGACGACTTTTGGAGGTAGCAATGGAGACAACGTGTGGAGGCTGCTATGGAGACAATTTAATTTGGATAGTGCCTGTATGTGGCAGTCCAAAAAAGTTTTCAAACCAGAGGAGCAGGTAGGTGGCCCTCCAGAAAAATGAAATAGATTGAGTGCCTGTATGTGGCAGTCCAAAAAAGTTTTCAAACCAGAAGAGCAGGTAGGTGGCCCTCCAGAAAAATGAAATAGATTGAGTGCCTGTATGTGGCAGTCCAAAAAAGTTTTCAAACCAGAGGAGCAGGTAGGTGGCCCTCCAGAAAAATGAAATAGATTGAGTGCCTGTATGTGGCAGTCCAAAAAAGTTTTCAAACCAGAGGAGCAGGTAGGTGGCCCTCCAGAAAAATGAAATAGATTGAGTGCCTGTATGTGGCAGTCCAAAAAAGTTTTCAAACCAGAGGAGCAGGTAGGTGGCCCTCCAGAAAAATGAAATAGATTGAGTGCCTGTATGTGGCAGTCCAAAAAAGTTTTCAAACCAGAGGAGCAGGTAGGTGGCCCTCCAGAAAAATTGAATAGATTGAGTGCCTGTATGTGGCACTCCCAAAAATTGTTTAAAACAGAGGACCGGGTAGGTGGCCCTCCAGAAAAATTAAATGCATAAAGTACTATAGCTAGAGCCAGTGGGCCCTGTCAAAAAATAGCCAGTTTCCTCTGCTTTAGTGTACAAAGAGGAGGAGAAGGAGGAAAATGAGGAGGAGTGCATAAATTATTCAGGTTGAGCTTCCTTCACCTGGTGGAGATTGGAAATTATGAGAAATCCAGGCTTTATTCATCTTAATAAGCGTCAGCCTGTCAGCGCTGTCAGTCGACAGGCGTGTACGCTTATCGGTGATGATGCCACCAGCTGCAATGAAAACCCGCTCGGACAAGACGCTAGAGGCAGGGCAGGCAAGAACCTCCAAGGCGTACAGCGCCAGTTCGTGCCACATGTCCAGCTTTGAAACCCAGTAGTTGTAGGGAGCTGTGTGATCATTTAGGACGATGGTATGGTCAGCTACGTACTCCCTCACCATCTTTCTGTAAAGATCAGCCCTACTCTGCCGAGACTGGGGACAGGTGACAGTGTCTTGCTGGGGTGACATAAAGCTGGCAAAAGCCTTGTAAAGCATACCCTTGCCAGTGCTGGACAAGCTGCCTGCTCGCCTACTCTCCCTCGCTACTTGTCCCGCAGAACTACGCACTCTGCCGCTAGCACTGTCAGAAGGGAAATACTGTTTCAGCTTGTGCACCAGGGCCTGCTGGTATTCATGCATTCTCACACTCCTTTCCTCTGCAGGGATGAGAGTGTAAAGATTTTGCTTGTACCGTGGGTCCAGGAGAGTGAATACCCAGTAATCGGTGCTGGAATAAATTCTTTGAACGCGAGGGTCACGGGATAGGCAGCCTAGCATGAAATCTGCCATATGCGCCAGAGTACCAACGCGTAAGAATTCACTCCCCTCACTGGCCTGACTGTCCATTTCCTCCTCCTCCAACTCCTCTTTTTCTGCCCATGCACGCTGAACAGTGAAGGACTCAACAATGGTCCCCTCTTGTGTCTCGCCAACATTCTCCTCCTCTTCCTCCTCATCCTCCTCCACCTCCTCCGATATGCGCTGAGAAACAGACCTAAGGGTGCTTTGGCTATCAACAAGGGAATCTTCTTCCCCCGTCTCTTGTGACGAGCGCAAAGCTTCCGACTTCATGCTGATCAGAGAGTTTTTCAACAGGCCAAGCAGCGGGATGGTGAGGCTGATGATGGCGGCATCGCCACTGACCATCTGTGTTGACTCCTCGAAGTTACTCAGCACCTGACAGATATCAGACATCCACGTCCACTCCTCATTGTAGACTTGAGGAAGCTGACTGACCTGACTACCAGTTCTGGTGGAAGTTGACATCTGGCAGTCTACAATCGCTCTGCGCTGCTGGTAAACTCTGGATAACATGGTTAATGTTGAATTCCACCTCGTGGGCACGTCGCACAACAGTCGGTGAGCGGGCAGTTGGAGGCGGCGCTGCGCTGCCCTGAGAGTGGCAGCATCTGTGCTGGACTTCCTGAAATGCGCACAGATGCGGCGCACCTTCGTGAGCAAATCAGACAGATTGGGGTATGTCTTGAGGAAACGCTGAACTATGAGATTTAACACATGGGCCAGGCATGCCACATGTGTCAGTCTGCCGAGTTGCAGAGCCGCCACCAGGTTACGGCCGTTGTCACACACAACCATGCCTGGCTTCAGGTTCAGCGGTGCCAGCCACAGATCAGTCTGCGCCGTGATGCCCTGTAATAGTTCTTGGGCGGTGTGCCTTTTATCGCCTAGGCTCAGCAGTTTGAGCACCGCCTGCTGTCGCTTAGCGACGGCACTGCTGATGTGCCTAGAGCTAGCGACTGATGGCGCCATGCCCACGGAGGAGGAGGTGGAGGAGGGGTGGGAGGAGGAGGAGGCATAGTAGGCCTAAATGACCTGGACCGAGGTAGGCCCCGCAATCCTCGGCGTCGGCAGTATATGACCAGCTGCAGGGTCAGACTCGGTCCCAGCCTCCACCAAGTTAACCCAATGTGCCGTCAGCGATATATAGTGGCCCTGCCCGGCAGCACTCGTCCACGTGTCCGTGGTCAGGTGGACCTTGTCAGAAACGGCGTTGGTCAGGGCACTGATGATGTTGTCTGACACGTGCTGGTGCAGGGCTGGGACGGCACATCGGGAAAAGTATTGGCGGCTGGGGACCGAATACCGAGGGGCAGACGCCGCCATGAGGTTGCGAAAGGCCTCGGTCTCTACTAGCCTATAGGGCAGCATCTCCAGGCTAAGCAATCTGGAGATGTGGACATTAAGGGCTTGGGCGTGCGGGTGGGTTGCACTATATTTCCGTTTCCGCTCCAGCGTCTGGGGTATGGAGAGCTGAACGCTGGTGGATGCTGTGGAGGATCGTGGAGGCGACGATGGGGTTTTTGTGCCAGGGTCCTGGGCAGGGGGCTGACTATCAGCTGACACAGGGGAAGGAGCAGTGGTGTGCACGGCCGGAGGTGAACGGGCTTGGTGCCACTGAGTGGGGTGTTTAGCATTCATATGCCTGCGCATACTGGTGGTAGTTAAGCTAGTAGTGGTGGAACCCCTGCTGATCCTGGTTTGGCAAAGGTTGCACACCACAGTCCATCGGTCATCCGGTGTTTCCTTAAAGAACCTCCAGACTTCTGAAAATCTAGCCCTCGCCGCGGGAGCCCTCGCCACAGGAGCTTCACTACGTGACACATTTGGCGCTGATGCACCTGCTCTGGCCCTGCCTCTCCGTCTGGCCCTACCACTGCCTCTTCCAACCTGTTCTGGTCGTGGACTCTCCTCCGTCTCAGAAGCACTGTGTTCACCCGGCCTCTCAACCCAGCTTGGGTCTGTCACCTCATCATCCTCCGATCCTTCAGTCTGCTCCCCCCTCGGACTTCCTGCCCTGACAACAACTTCACCACTATCTGACAACCGTGTCTCCTCATCGTCGGACACCTCTTTACACACTTCTTCCACTACGTCAAGAAGGTCATCATCACCCACAGACTGCGACTGGTGGAAAACCTGGGCATCGGAAAATTGCTCAGCAGCAACCGGACAAGTGGTTTGTGACTGTGGGAAGGGTCCAGAAAACAGTTCCTCAGAGTATGCCGGTTCAAATGCCAAATTTTCCTGGGAGGGGCAGACTGGGGGGGAGGAGGCTGAGGTGCAGGAGCTGGAGGAGTGCCGATTTCGGTGACATGGGTGGACTGCGTGGAAGACTGACTGGTGGACAAATTGCTCAAAGCATTGTCGGCAATCCACGACATCACCTGTTCGCACTGTTCTGGCCTCAACAGTGCTCTACCACGAGTCCCAGTAACTTCAGACATGAACCTAGGGAGTGTAGCTCTGCGGCGTTCCCCTGCTCCCTCATCAGCAGGTGGTGTCTCACCCGCCCAGGACCACGGCCTCTGACCCCTGCAGTAGTTGGACGCCCACGTCCCCGCCCTCGTCCTCTACCCCTAGCCCTTGGGTTAAACATTTTGAAAATGAAAGTTATAACTTTAATTTTTTTTTTACTTTTTTTTGTGTTTTTTTGTGTTTTTTTTTTTGTGTGTTTTTTAGTTTTTAAAACCAAACGATGCTATCCTATTGCTATGGCTATTTTCTAGCCAAGTATAAAAGCACACTGCTATGCCAGATGAGATGACGCTGAGTTATGAAAAAATAAACGTAAAATAAAAAGAAACTGGCAGACTGTGCCTAATTGAAATCCAACCCCTAATAAATTTTCCCACTTCGGTCTTTGCGATGGATATGTGCGTCATTAAGCGCTAAACACAAAGGTCGCAAGTCTCACTACAAATTCCTCACAATTTGGTAGTAGGTGCACTGCAGCAAGGACAGCCACCAGCAGATCAACCAGAAATAAAATATATATAACGCTATTGTAGGCGTAAGTAAGCCGTTTGGATTCTCCTTTGGCTATTTTCTAGCCAAGTATGAAAGCACACTGATGAGATGACGCTGAGTTATGAAAAAATAAACGTAAAATAAAAAGAAACTGGCAGACTGTGCCTAATTGAAATCCAACCCCTAATAAATTTTCCCACTTCGGTCTTTGCGATGGATATGTGCGTCATTAAGCGCTAAACACAAAGGTCGCAAGTCTCACTACAAATTCCTCACAATTTGGTAGTAGGTGCACTGCAGCAAGGACAGCCACCAGCAGATCAACCAGAAATAAAATATATATAACGCTATTGTAGGCGTAAGTAAGCCGTTTGGATTCTCCTTTGGCTATTTTCTAGCCAAGTATGAAAGCACACTGATGAGATGACGCTGAGTTATGAAAAAATAAACGTAAAATAAAAAGAAACTGGCAGACTGTGCCTAATTGAAATCCAACCCCTAATAAATTTTCCCACTTCGGTCTTTGCGATGGATATGTGCGTCACTAAGCGCTAAACACAACGGTCGCAAGTCTCACTGCAAATTCCTCACAATTTGGTAGTAGATGCACTGCAGCAAGGACAGCCACCAGCAGATCAACCAGAAATAAAATATATATAACGCTATTGTAGGCGTAAGTAAGCCGTTTGGATTCTCCTTTGGCTATTTTCTAGCCAAGTATGAAAGCACACTGATGAGATGACGCTGAGTTATGAAAAAATAAACGTAAAATAAAAAGAAACTGGCAGACTGTGCCTAATTGAAATCCAACCCCTAATAAATTTTCCCACTTCGGTCTTTGCGATGGATATGTGCGTCACTAAGCGCTAAAGACAGCGGTCGCAAGTCTCACTACAAATTCCTCACAATTTGGTAGTAGATGCACTGCAGCAAGGACAGCCACCAGCAGATCAACCAGAAATAAAATATATATAACGCTATTGTAGGCCTAAGTAAGCCGTTTGGATTCTCCTTTGGCTATTTTCTAGCCAAGTATGAAAGCACACTGATGAGATGACGCTGAGTTATAAAAAAATAAACGTAAAATAAAAAGTAAATGGCAGACTGTGCCTAATTGAAATCAAACCCCTAATAAATTTTCCCACTTTGGTGTTTGAGGTGGATATGTGTGTCACTAAGAGCTAAACACAACCGTAGCAAGTCCCCCTGCAAATTCCTCACAATATGGTACTAGCTGCAAATAAAAAAAAAAAAAAAAAGTATAACGTTATTGTAGCCCTAAGAAGGGCTGTTGGGTTCTTGTTGAATCACTCCTGCCTAACACTATTCTAATAGAACACCCTAACGCTTTCCCTGACCAGCAGCAGCTCTCTCCCTAGTGGCATCCAGACACAGAATGATCCGAGCAGCGCGGGCAGCGGCTAGTCTATCCCAGGGTCACCTGATCTGGCCAGCCAACCACTGCTATCGACGTGTAAGGGTACCACGTCATGCTGGGTGGAGTGCAGAGTCTCCTGGCTTGTGATTGGCTCTGTTTCTGGCCGCCAAAAAGCAAAACGGCGGGAGCTGCCATTTTCTCGAGCGGGCGAAGTATTCACAGTGGATGATCGTCGGACAATGCAGTTTCGGTGAATCCCTCAGACCGGGTAAGTAAATGTGCCCCAATGTATTAGTGGACAAACCCATTAAAGAGCTAAAGAAACCCTTTAGTGAAAACAAGTCTTTTCCCTTCCTGTATGAAGTGCAACCTTAGCTTGATTTTTAGATTTCTTCTTTGTCTCTCTATTATTTGTCTCTCAATCTCTTGTTTTCTCAGCTTGGAATCACATAATCAAACTGTACACACTGGGAGTAGACTGTGACCTACTCTTCTGTATTCTAAATGCCATAACAGGAATACAGAGAGACTGAGGTGTGAGCTCCACATCCGCCTAACGTCCTTGCAAAGCTAAAATAGTTACAAAACAATTGTGACACTGTGGCGAGAAGTCAACAATGTCAACAGAGAAACTGTCTCTGGTCTCTCCGGAACCAACAGTCACTTGAGTGTAGATTGTTGTAGCCGGAGCAAGGTTTAACATGACTTTTTTCACTTTTGTACTTTAATACATAAGCCATTGAAAGTTGGCTACATCTCTATGCTAAAGACTGTCTACGTAAGTTCTAAAAGGGGTAAGAATTCTGTGTAAACAGGTGTGAACAGAAACGGAAACGGTAAGGCCTTCACCTATCTGAGCAGTATCATGGCTGGTTTGCATCCCTTATCTCAGCCATTTTGTATCTAAGTTGCATCTGTTTGGCATCCTGTTTTTTCTGACTTCTATAGCACATTGATGTTATGGAGAAATGGTCTGTTCAAGTTCTTACTTGGAAGGGAAAGACATTTACGTCTTTTGTGAAGGGTAGAAGTTATGATGATCCACGGGATAGGGTCAAACTTGCTGATGAGTGGGGGTCTCAGTGCTGAGACCCACATAGATCGCGAAAACGAACACGTCGCTCCATCAGACTAATGGAGCAGACGGCCGCGCATGACCCTTCTGCTCTATTAATCTCTATGGAGCTGACGAAGATTGCACTCACTGATCTCCGTCAGCTCCAAAGAGATTAATGGAGCAGAATGGTTATGCGCAGCCATCTGCTCCATTAGTCTGACAGAGCAACAAGAGGTCAGACAGACTCCTCGTTTTCGTGCTCTGTGAGGGTCTCAGCACTGAGACCCCCACTGATCAGCAAGTTAGGCCCTATCCGTGGAAACTTGTCTTCGTGGGAAAACCCCTTTAAGATTTTTTTGACAACTTGTTTGTGTGGTTTGGAAGGAGCAATGCTACAGAATTTATGGGTACAGTTTAGGTTAAAAAACCCCCTATATTATCATTAATTATTAAGATACTTACAGAATACCATTGTTGGCTAGAGTCTGCATAGACATGACCATAACTGTGAGCAGCAATATCTTTAAATACTTGTAAGTCATAATCGTATTTATTTCTGCAATCATATACGAGAAATATAAAGACCTGGAACAAAAGGGGGAAAACTTGCTTGGATGAAAAATGTCCAACACAATATGAATATCCATTATAATTAATGAAACAGACTGTATTCACATTGGTAAAAAAATATAGTAAGTATATCCAGTATATCCAGGTTTAACATATGTAAGAGATTCAAGAATTTTCAGTCTTTCTAAATATCTATATATCTTACCCTCACGTTCAAGCGATCTATTAGAGAGAATATTTGGTTGACTGTATCGGTGTCATTACTGTCCTTGACTGACGCATCTGTTAGTAGCAGAATAAATGAGCCATAAGGACTGACTTCTAGGGCTTTCAGTAACCCCGCCATGGCATATCCTGAACAGTCTCCTCCATCTTGTCCATCAGGTTTTGTGATGGCATACGCGTCATTTGAAAATTGCTTGATTGAGCAGGAAACATGAACAGGCCCCACACCTAAAAAAAGAGACCATGAGGTAAAATCATATCCTGATAGATGGAAATGGACTTAAAGGGGTATTCCCATCAGGGCATTTACATTTAATTAAATTCATTTGCTTTTTGTAAACATTTCTTCAATTGGATGTTAATTAAAAAAATGTTCCTGTGTGAAGATAATTTATCATAAATGTAACCATGGTTGTATCCAGATAGCTTCCTTGGATATGACCACGTCACACTCTGGCAGCCGTGGCCAGACTTGCGCTATAGAGTCCTGCCGGACCACCAGGATTCACCAATCATTACCACAGGACGGCTGTGGGACATGTAGTAACTCCCAGACATTTTATATACAATAACCTTTTGTTTCTTTGTGCACTCAATCCATCAGAAGTGGCCGTATCCGAGGAAGCCATCTCGTTTCTAAGGGACAAGATGGCCACATTTATGGGAAATTATCTTCATACAGGAAGAATTGATCCAATTGAAGAAATGTTTACATATGGCAGATTAATAAAACTGAATGTGAGTGCCCAGATGAGAATACCCCTTTAACCTTCCTCCAGGGAATATCATGAACCTGAAATTGTAGCCGAGGCACATGCATGAGAGTAGAGAGTGAGGTGACCTGGGGCGTAATTACAGTGGTAACAGATATAGCAGCTGCTATGGGGCCCGGTCATCCAACCTCACTCTAAAGAATAGAGGATGTGTATAATGTGTATAAGCATAATATGCATATTTTAAAGTGGGAAGGGTGGCCCCACTCAGAAGTCTGCTATGGGGCCCTCTCATTCCTAGTTACGCCCCTGGAGGTGACTGTCTGAACATTACCCATATTTTAAAGAGGACCTGTCACCTATAAAAAAGGCACTAGGAAATGTTACTAAAGTAAGCGGCTCCTAGTGCTAGCACATTTTTAGCAGTGATAAACTTCTAGCTTTATTGAAACCCTCCGATAAAGCTAGCAGCAGGGCCGGCGCTATGGTTAGGCAAAGTTGGCAATTGCATGAAAGTGGAGAATCTCTTCTTTCAAATGAATCTTGAATTTTGTTTCTTGCTGCCAGGGATCCAGAGATATTCAGGTTTAAAGTGAAAAAAGTGCCATTCTTACATATAAAAATTACTCCCGACGGCAGTTTAACAGTTAATATCTCCGTTTTCCTGACACTTGTTTACCAAACTCAAATTTAGATTCATTTAAAAGATGAGACTCTCCTCTTTCATAGAAAAAAAGAAATAATGTTCTATGTGTCACAGAGCCAGAGATACAGCCCCCTGAAGTGTAAACCCCCTTAAGATTCTTAGGCTACAGGGAGAGTTTGCTGCACACAGGAGCTGCTGCATCTCACAGATAATGGAAATAATCACTTTATATGTTACTACATTCTGATAAGGAATAATATCAACTAATATTTAAGGTTTTAACCCTCTCCTATCTAAGAGAACACTTTCTCTCTTATTGCCTTTTATTTTGTGGTAGATTTTTAGCGAAAATTTACATGATTGATCCGATGAACATTTGATCCTCTTCACCTGATGTCGCTATATATTAACACTGCAACCCAGAACATGTCCATAAAGTTATATGTAACACCAAAAACACACACATGTTCTGGAATAAAGTTTTTATTTCCCACCATCCTCCATTACTTACACCTATGTTATGGCGTTCTCACTCAGATTCTTATGAAGCGCGGAGGGTTCTGTTATTGTGCGGATAATACAATGGCGACATCTAAAAGTGACTTTTATTATCTCATTAGCTTGGTTTATGGATATATAGTTATTATTTGGGTTACCATTGTGTAAGGAGCATACAATGATAGACCTGTGTGAGGCTCAGTGCAATTTTCTGCAAAAATTGTTTGGTGTCTCCTGTGGATTTAACGTTCTCTTTGTTGCAGATTACGCATCGCTGCACTGTGCTAACCCCATGGGGCTCACAATCTAATCAACCTACCAGTATGGTTTTGGAGTGTGGGAGGAAACCGGAGGACCCGGAGGAGACCCATGCAAACACCGAGAGAACATACAAACTCTTTGCAGATGTTTACCAGCAGTGCAAGCCTGCAGTGCTAACCACGGAGCCACCGTGCTGCCCATCAATCTCCCTATCATCTCCTATAAAATTCTCCCATATTACAGTTTGTTTTACCATACTAAGGGAGCCTTTTACTGATGGCCCTGGCTAGCAGACACTGCAGCGCCGTACAATAGAAATGCCGGACTGAGTTCAGAGTGGTCCGGCATATACATGAGGGGACGGGACTAGAAGGCGGTGACTACCGCATGAAGCCTAGCAGTCACCGCCGGCCTATGGAGTGGGAGGGGTGGTCTGGGGAAGAAGCAGTGCCACGGACCACCCCTTCATGAATCTAAATAATTTTAGACTTTTTAAAAGTACAACAGGTAAAAATGGAGAAAAACGGCTTTCAGTTACTTAAAAAAAAGCATTGCAAAGTTTAAGAGAAAACAAAGTCTTACTTGAATCATTGAATTCCACGATTGTGTATTGTATGGTCGCATTAAGAGATGTGGATGATAACGCTTCACCAACAAAGGAGTTGGCAATAATTAATGATTCAGAAAGTTGCACTTTACTACTAGTATCGACGACCAAAGTAACTGATGGACGACCTAGAAATACAAAAACATTTTTTTACATTTTAGAAAAAATAGGATCTACAAGTAACAAGGAAATAATAAACTATGCATATGAAAAATGTTACAAACTACTGTACATGACTAGATTTTATGCTGTGGTAACAAAGGGCTGTGGTGTGGATGTTTGGCCAGTAGATGGCACTAGAATACAGTGGGAGACAATGGGGGTCATTTACTAAGGGTCCGATTCGCGCATTTTCGTCAGGTTTCTCGTATTTTTCCGTTCTTCCCTGAATTGCCCCGGGATTTTAGCGCACGTGATCGGATTTTGGCGCAATTGCGCCGGGTTGCATGCAACGGGAATCGGGGGACGTGGCCGTCGGAAAACCCGACGGATTCGGAGAAACCAACACCTAGTGGAAATCGGTGCACGGACAGGACCCGAATCAGCGTCGGAAGTATTCTGACTTTCATACACTTGATAAATCTGCCCCATTGTGAAAGAGACAGGAAAAGGAGGTGATACAGGGTCAGAGTTCAGAGGAGCTTGTAATAGACAGATAGATAGGCCTCTAAGAAGAATAGGAAGGACTTGTCCTTTAACTTTGACCAGTGATGTCTTTATTATGAGAATCTATTCCTCTCTTGATACATCCCATAATTTTATTTGCTTTAGCAGCAGCCACCTGGCTCTGGTCACTAAAATTAAGTTTACTATCCACCAAAAGCCCCCAAGGCTCCAGTTTTACCAAGTAATTATACTTTTTGTTTCCATGGCCCAAGTGCATAACTTTACATTTATCTGCATTAAACCTCATCAACCATTTCTCTGCCCACTCCTCAAGCTTCCACAAATCCCTCTGTAATGCTAAACTATCAACCTCAGTATTTATTACTTTACAGAGCTTAGTATCATCTGCAAATATTGAAACTTAACTGTGTAAACCCATTACAAGGTCATTAATAAAAAATATTAAAAAGAAGTGGCCCCAATACTGTCCCCTGTGGCACTCCACTGGTAACGTCAACCCAATCTGAGAATGTGCCATTAATGACGACCCTCTGTTTTCTATCACTAAGCCGATTACTTACCCAAATACACAGATTTTCTCCTAGTCCCAGCAGTCTCATTTTATATACCAACCTTTTATGTGGCACTGTGTCAAATGCCTTTGAAAAGTCCACATGTACAACATCCACGGCGTCCCCCAGATCCAGTCTGGAACTTACTTCCTCATAGAAACCAATCGGGATTAGTCTGACAGGACCGATCTCTCATAAACCCATGCTGATACTGGGTTATAAGGTTGTGCACAGTGATAAACTCCAGGATAGCATCTCTAACAGATCCCTCAAATAGTTTCCCGACCACAGAAGTCAGACTCACAGGTCTGTAGTTTCCAGGATCACTTTTTGATCCCTTTTTGTATATTGGTACCACATTTGCTATGCGCCAGTCCTGTGGAACATAACCAGTCCTCAGGGAATCTTCAAATATTAAGAATAATGGTCTGTCTATTACGGTACATAGGTAATATGTTCAGTCTGCACAACCTATTTAAGTTGGTGAGTATGGTCCAGGGATCCAATCCCATATATATGTAAAAGTAAAATAAGGACCAAGCATTGAGTAGGTTTTATCATGCATTTTAATATCTTCCAAGGTGAAAATACAGCAGTAATGTGTGACGTTTCAGCCACTCAGGCCTTTATCAAACACAGAGCTGGATATAACAAGTTTGTCAGTGAGCTGGTGCCAGGAACTGTGCACGCTGCACGCTCTATTTTTCAGACCCCCTATGGTACATTAACCATAGGTTGTCTGATTGATCCTACCATGTACTGCCATACTACAGTAGGGTACAGCATATAGGTATTTACCACATCATTTATTACAATGTGCAAATCGCACATTGTAATGAATGTGTTAAAACGAGACAGCCTCGGGTCTTTGTATGATATAGTAACTGATCGGTGCAACCCCCCAATGATCTCGAATCCATGCGCCACAGGGATTTAAATGCTTTACCAGAGACATTTACATGATTAACACCTGCAGTCGGTGTCAGCAACAACTGGACCTATTAATATCGAGGGAATCCACCGCGCTCCATGTAGAGAAAAGGAGAAGGCAGAGATAGGGATGTGTGGGGGCAAGGCCAAAATGCTGTATGCTAGGGTGAAGTCTAGCAGGGGATGTGGTGTCCCTGTTTTAAAGGACAGGAGGATACCTTTTCGATGCTTCTGCAGATTCTTTTATGCAGGAGATATATCCTTGTAAAATGTGAAATTAGAGGTAAGGTGTGGGTAACCAGATTAGATATCTAATTTCACATCTGGACCTATGACTACCTGAGGAACCGACCGCAGTACGTCCAAATAGGAAACATCCGCTTTAATACAGTAATCAGCAACAGCGGAGCACCACAAGGGACCGTACCGTCCCCCTTTCTCTTCACCCTCTACACTGCAGACTTCAGATATGACTCTCCTACCTCCTGCCACCTGCAAAAATTTCCGGACGACTCGGTTATTGTCGGTTGCATCAACGAGGGCAAAGATGAGGAGTACAGAAATATCATCAGTGACTTTGTTACGTGGAGTGAAAGTAACAACCTAGTGATCAATGTCGAAAAAACTAAGGAGATAGTCATCAACCTAAAGAGGAACAAAACGGCCACAGTACCAATTAGGATCAACGGGCGAGAAATAGATAAACATTAAAGAAAAGAACCGGTTCAATAAGGTCATCCAGAGAGCCCAGAGGACTATTGGGGAGATGCTGCATCCACTAGAGGAAGTCTGGCAAACCAGATGCGTTAGGAAATTTGACGCCATTACGAAAAACGGCACCAACCCACTACAGGACACACTACTGCAGCAACGGAGCGACAAAGGTCATCTCTACCGCTAGGTGTATTGCCGTATCATGAGGTTCCACAACTCCTTCTTTCCGAAGGACTAAGTCACACACTCACTCCCCCTCCCCTCAAACCCTCTCCCAACCCCCCAAAATGAAGGTAGTAACTATAATGTTATTTGTGTTGTTTGTTATGTGAAATGTTGTTCAAGGTTTTCCCTGGAGTAATGATGCACAAAACAACAATTTCCCAACAGGATTAATAATTCTATTTCTCTCTCTCTCTCTCTATATATATATATATATATATTGTTGGGCATGAGTTTGGGTGGCTGTGTTGCGGGCGATGAGGAGACCCATTGACTGTGCCGTTGTTCAAGGAGGAGGGTCATCCACTGTACCAGGGGGCGGGTTGCAGGGCTTTCGGTTGTCTGGTGAGGGGGGAGGCAACACTGTCGACTGTGCCGTCAGGCAGTGAAAGGGTGCGTGGTGGTCTGTGCCAGCGGGTGGATGGGAGGCAGTGGCCGTGCCAAGCCTAGGAGCATAGTAGAGACACAGAAGGAAGCCGTGCTTCCCGGGCTTCAAATTATCCTCGGGCCATGGCTCAGCAGGGACATAGAGAGGGGCCACTCTGGTTTTCAGTCCTTTTACTATCAGTGGTCATAGGGGGGCAATGAAGTTAAGGGGCCCGGAGATGCATGGCCGAGTCATAATTTATTGATACCAAGCATCTCCACGCCCCCTAACTGCACGGCCCCCTTCACAGTAGTTACGCCACTGAAGGTAAAAGGGCTGAACACCAGTCCTTTTTGGCTCTCGGCTTAATAGGCAGGGCCGGATGTGCCATGAAGCGAGATGAAAATATCACCTCAGGCGAACGAATTCAGAGCCCTTTGGGGAGTGGCGAAACTTGTCCCGATATTGTTGCCAATTCGGGTGCCCGTTGCCGTGCAAATCACCCACCAGATAAATAAATAGCACCTGTCTCTTTAAGACACTGTGTTTCATCTCTATGCAGTGCCACCCTTCCCTAGTAATAGATACTGAACACAAGCAGCCCTGAGGTCATTCCCTGACCTCAGGGTGCCGTGTAACACCATTGACACCCTGCGATCACAGCTTCAGAGCATTAGCTATTCAGCCACTTAGACACCATGGTCCATCTTTGACAGCAGCGTCTAAGGGGATAAACACCCGGGATCAGAGCTTTTACAATCCCAGTTGTAAGTGCTGGGTGATATCACAGCACAGCTTTGAAACTAACAGTACCCATTGGGGCACATTTACTTACCCGTCCTGACGACCGTACTACCCGTATTGATTCCCAACACGACTACCCCCTTTTCTCTGTAAATACATTCCCGAGTATGGCTAGCTTTCTGTCTCAAAAGATTACTTATGAGAATATATCAGGTGAGGCTTCTCAGGTTTTTTCTAAGGAACCGGTACCTTTGAACCAAACAGATATAAATACAGCCTTTCGCAATCTACAAAAAACCTATAGACAATATGTCAAATCGACCTGGGAAGTAGCCAGTCTCGATACATACCTTAAACAAAATCTAGTATATCAGGGGCTACGCATCAACCTTTTCCCCAACTCACACCAAGATGACGGGGAGTTCATAAAGGGGTGGCAAAAATTACTCACTGAAAGTTCACTTCGCTTAATCCAATACCTATTTGAATATGAAAAAAACTTTCTCATTCATGTAAGTGAAAAACTGGATAGAGAAATCAGAGAAATTCAGGTTTTCAATACACACTCTGATTTTCAAAATCTAGAAAATAAATTACAGAAAAACCTTACATCTCTGACCAATGATATAAAAGAACGGAAACATCGCAAGTTTATACGTGACTGTGGAGATTTTGAAACGGGACAAATATATCAGAGAAAACAAACACAATTCAAGAACCGACCTGTTCTTTATACTGACGTCTCAGAATCAGATTTCTCCTCATCTGAGGACAGACAATCAGAACCAAATCGTACACGAGAAGGGTACAGCACCAAGAGAAAGTTTAGTAAACACAAGGGAGGACAACAGAGTAAGAGAAGTTACAACAATCGAGGTCCGGACAAATGCCAGATACAAAAACCCCCCTCTACAAACTCCTTAGTGGGTGTTAGGATTGGTACACAAAAGACAGGGGATAGTGTGCCCTGAGCTTGCCCCAACCTCTGTCCCTTCCTATAGCCCCCCCACGCTAAACCGTGGGGCGACTACTTGAAGACTCGAAATATTCTGGGTAAGTGTGGGAAGGGGAACACAAACAGACTGACAAACATAAAACATAAAAGAATCGTAAACAAGCCGGAGTCACAACTAGAGGGTACGTCAAAAGCAGAATCAGTAAGCAAGAGTCAAAGTCCAAAACTAGCCGAGTTAGCAACAATATAGATACAGATACAGAGCAATACAAACTAGCAGCAACCAGGTGGAGAAAGGGATTTTCAAACACTGGCACTGGTGACTAGTGAAGCTGCAATTTATGCAGCCAGAACTCCACCTCCAGAACCTGATAGGTGCTGGACAGCATCTGGGAATTAACCCCTCATGGTGCAGAAACAACCAAGCACCAAGCAGAGGTTCAAAGTCCCAGCCACTCCTAGACAGCGCGAGATCTTAGCAGCCGCTGCCCAGGACGAGAGGTGGAGTTTGCGCGGATACGCGCCGGGGTTCGGAGAACGCTGCTGGTACCACCAGAAGAACCAGAAGTCCCAGCAATCTCCCTAGCGAACCTGACAGTACCCCCCCCCTGACGGGGGGCCTTCGGACCCCTAGATCTTAAAGATGGCTTCTGAGGGTAGGTCTGATGAAATAACCTGAGTAACCGTGGAGCATGAACATCTCTAGCCGGAACCCAAGACCTATCCTCAGGACCAAAACCTTTCCAATGGACCAGGTACTGCAGGGAGTTACCTACCCATCTGGAATTCACCACCTTTTCCACCTCAAATTCCAGATTCCCCTCCACAATAGATGGAGAAGGAGGGTCAGAAAGAGGCAAAACAGGCTCAACATAGCGCTTCAGAAGACTCTTATGGAAGGTGTTATGGACCCGCCACCCTGCTGGAAGTGTAATCTTGAAGGAAACCGGGTTAACAATATGAGTAACAACAAACGGACCCACAAACCTGGGCGCAAACTTCAAAGAGGGGACCTTCAATTTAAGGTTTTTTGTTGATAACCACACTTTATCCCCCACCACAAACGTATCAGATTTAGTGCGCCTTCTTTCAGTTTGTTGGACCATAGAATTTTGTGCCCTCTGAATATTCTCCCGAACTTGTGACCAGAGCGAGCGCAACTTGGATGTAATGGCTTCCGCTCGAGGAATATTAGAGACAGGCACAGATGAAAAAGAGAAACGTGGATGAAAACCATAATTGCAGAAAAACGGAGATACCTGTGTGGACGAACTACAGTGGTTATTAATAGCAAATTCTGCCAACGGAAGGAATTTCACCCACTGGTCCTGACTGTCCGAGACAAAGAGTCGCAGATATTGAATCATCTCCTGATTCATTCTCTCGGACTGACCATTAGACTCAGGATGAAACGCTGAGGAGAACGACAGATTAACTTCCAGTCTAGAACAAAATGCTCGCCAAAATTTGGAAACAAATTGTACGCCCCTATCAGACACAATATCATCTGGTATACCATGGAGGCGTACAATGTTCTGTATAAACAAATCAGCCAATTCTTCAGCTGAAGGTAACTTTTTTAATGGAACAAAGTGTCCCATCTTGGAGAAACGGTCCACTACCACCCAAATCACTGTATAGCCTTGAGATGCTGGCAGATCAGTGACAAAATCCATTGACACTTTAGACCATGGCCTGGTGGGAACTGGAAGCGGAAGAAGAGGCCCCTCAGGACGTCTCCTGGGAGTCTTTCCTCGCGCACAGACCTGACAGGCTTGGACAAATGCGTGCACATCATTAGTCATGTGAGGCCACCAGTAACTTCTCTTTAAGAGATCCAAGGTACTCCGCATTCCCGGATGACCTGCCAATACTGAGCAATGCGTCTCCTCCAACACTCTCAAACGACAAGAAAGAGGAACAAATAATTTGCCTTCCGGAAGGTCTTTGGGTGCAGATTTTTGTCCTGCTAAAATTTGAGAGGAGAGGTGGGAGGAGACAGCTGCCAACACAACACCTGGAGACAAAATATTACTGTCCGTAGTCGCTGGAAGCTCAGGAGTCCCGAAGCTACGGGACAAGGCATCAGCCTTCACATTTTTTGACCCAGGTCGGTAGGTGACCACAAAATTAAAGCGAGAGAAAAACAAGGCCCACCTAGCCTGACGTGAGTTCAAACGCTTAGCAGTATCCAAATATACTAAGTTCTTATGATCTGTGAGCACAGTTATCGGATGAAGAGCTCCTTCCAAAAAGTGTCGCCAGACTTCAAATGCCCACTTAATGGCAAGGAGCTCTCGATTACCAATATCATAATTCCTCTCACAAGAGGAAAACTTTCTAGAGAAATATGCACAGGGCCTAAGTCTGGTGAGAGTGGAGGACCCCTGAGACAACACTGCACCTACTCCTACCTCGGAGGCATCAACCTCCACAACAAACGGTAGAGAGAGGTCAGGTTGAACCAAAACTGGGGCTGACGAGAATGCCGCTTTTAAAGTTTCAAACGCTGAGCAAGCGGCAGGGGACCAGTTGTTTGGATCAGCACCCTTACGGGTTAGATCCGTGAGGGGTTTGGCGATCACAGAAAAGTTCTTTATAAAGTTCCGATAATAGTTAGCGAAACCTAAAAATCGTTGTAGGGCCTTAAGATTGGTAGGCCGAACCCAGTCCGTGAGCGCCTGAACCTTACTCGGATCCATCTGTACATCAGAGGGAGTCACAACATAACCTAAGAAGGAAACCTTCTGGACGCAAAAAACACACTTTTCCAGCTTAGCGAAGAGGTGGTTTTTGCGCAACCTGGTAAGTACTTGGCGGAGATGTTGCTGGTGAGAAACCATATCAGGAGAAAAAATCAAAATATCGTCTAGATACACCACCATAAACACACCGATGTAATCATGAAAAATGGAGTTCATAAAGCCTTGAAAAACCGCTGGGGCATTACTCAAACCAAAGGGCATAACCAGGTATTCAAAGTGCCCCAAAGGTGTATTAAATGCGGTTTTCCACTCATCCCCTTCTCGGACCCGAATCAGGTTATAAGCCCCTCTGAGATCTAATTTAGAGAAAACTTGGGCCCCAGAAACCTGATTTAAGAGATCCGGGATCAAGGGGAGGGGACCTGAGTTTTTTACCGTTATCTTATTTAATTCTCGATAGTCAATACACGGCCGTAAACCACCATCTTTTTTCTCAACAAAAAAGAACCCGGCCCCAGTGGGCGACTCAGAGGGACGAATATGTCCGATTGCCAAACTCTCATCAATATAACTCTTCAGTGCCTCCCGTTCTGGTACCGACAAGTTATATATACGACCCTTTGGCAATCTAGCATCAGGAAGAAGGTCAATTTTACAATCAAACTCCCTGTGAGGAGGAAGGACTTGGGACAAGGGTTTTGAAAACACATCTGAGTAGTCCGAGAGAAAACCTGGAAGACCCTGATCTTCCGTCACTACTGTACATAGTGAAACTCTGGTCAGGTGCTCCTTACAGAGAGGACCCCAATGAACCAGCTCCAGAGTTTCCCAATTAATTACCGGATTATGGATCCGGAGCCAGGGTAGACCAAGAATGACATTTTCAGACAGGTTTTCCATAACTAGAAAAGAACACCATTCTTCATGCATAGCTCCTACCATAAGCTTTATCTGCGGGGTTCGGAATTTGATCAACCCTGCCTGTAGAGGGGTCAAATCCGCACCCGACATCTGGATAGGAGTGGACAATGGAATCAATGACATGCAAAACTGAGAGACAAAATTATAATCGATTAAATTAGTCGCAGCACCTGAATCCAAAAAGGCGCGACCAGTGCAGGAAACAGACTGAAACTTAACCGTACAAGGTAAATACATTCTAGACACAATAGGGAGTACCTGAGCTCCTAAGCAGTCCCCCCGACTACTGCTTAGGAGCGGAAGTTTTCCTGCTGCTGCCTTTTGGAACAGGTGTTGATCTGATGATCAGGACTTCCACAGTAGAAACAAAGATGGCGTCTTATTCGATGTTGCTTCCGCTGTGCAGGAGAGATGCTATCCAGCTCCATGGATTCCAATTCTGGACTACCTGGAGACGGACTGGCCGCTGGCTGACAGTCCGAGGACACCCGAGGTGATCGCCTGGATCTTAGGCGACGATCAACTCGGATGACCAGAGTCATAGCATCATCTAATGTCTGAGGCTCGGCATAAGCTAAGACTAAGTCCTGTACTCGGTCTGACAGTCCGGACATAAATTGGTCTTTTAGGGCGCAGTCATTCCATTGAGAGTCAGTCACATACTGTCTGAACTGGGCACAATAATCTTCTGCTGTCCGTTTTCCCTGACACAGAGATCTAAGGTGGGAAACTGCAAGTGCTCGGCGGTCAGGTTCGTCATAAATCTGGCCTAAAGCAGAAAAAAAAGCGTCAAGAGAAGAACGGGATGGAGAGTCAGGTGGGAGAGAAAAAGCCCAATTTTGCGGATCCCCACGCAACAGGGAAATTACCACGCCCACCCTTTGAATCTCTGTGCCCGATGAACGAGGGCGTAAAGAAAAGTAAAGTTTACAGCCCTCCCGAAATGAAAAAAATTTCTTACGGTCACCAAAAAACACGTCAGGGAGAGGAACCTTAGGTTCAGGCGTGGGTGGCAGTGGATCCTGCGGTGATGTCTGCCGTGGAACCTGCATAGATTCCTGAATTTGGAGACGGGAAGCTAGATCCTGAACAAGCTGAGTTAGGGTCTGGACCTGAGCGACCACAGCTGACAAAGGCTCCATGGAAGGAGAGAATGTAGCAGGTCGGATACAGGATGCAGACCTATGTGTGGCCAGTGTTTCTGTTAGGATTGGTACACAAAAGACAGGGGATAGTGTGCCCTGAGCTTGCCCCAACCTCTGTCCCTTCCTATAGCCCCCCCACGCTAAACCGTGGGGCGACTACTTGAAGACTCGAAACATTCTGGGTAAGTGTGGGAAGGGGAACACAAACAGACTGACAAACATAAAACATAAAAGAATCGTAAACAAGCCGGAGTCACAACTAGAGGGTACGTCAAAAGCAGAATCAGTAAGCAAGAGTCAAAGTCCAAAACTAGCCGAGTTAGCAACAATATAGATACAGATACAGAGCAATACAAACTAGCAGCAACCAGGTGGAGAAAGGGATTTTCAAACACTGGCACTGGTGACTAGTGAAGCTGCAATTTATGCAGCCAGAACTCCACCTCCAGAACCTGATAGGTGCTGGACAGCATCTGGGAATTAACCCCTCATGGTGCAGAAACAACCAAGCACCAAGCAGAGGTTCAAAGTCCCAGCCACTCCTAGACAGCGCGAGATCTTAGCAGCCGCTGCCCAGGACGAGAGGTGGAGTTTGCGCGGATACGCGCCGGGGTTCGGAGAACGCTGCTGGTACCACCAGAAGAACCAGAAGTCCCAGCAATCTCCCTAGCGAACCTGACAGTGGGTTATTCTTCACATTCTTCCTCATTGACTCAACAGAACACATCCGCCCCCACTTCAACTCCAACTGGGGGGAGCTATATCTCCCAAACAATAACAGACATGCCCCATGTAATTGCTACACCATTCCCGATAGGAACAAATATAGCAACACCTATCAACCTGATAAATCAATCGGGAACAGCACAGAATGGAATGATACAAAATATCCCGAATACAGGAGCCATACCAAGGACTCCTTTTTTAGCCCAACCGACCCCGATCATGCAACTCAGAGATCGGGAAAAATGGGGCTTCAACGGGAAATAAGGGAGACCTCTATGAACTTTGAGGAATTAAAAATCAAAAATGAAGAAGATAAACTTGTAATTAATCTATCAACGCATGTACTTGACGAATATGAATTAAGACTTCTCAGAAAAGGTCTCTCATTCACCCCAACACCGACCTTCGATAGTTTTTTATGGGTGAAGGACATAAACCTGTTTGCCAGGAAACTGGCACTACACAAACAACATCTGAAGGAAAACACAGACGTTGAAAGGACTAATCAAAAAGATGATAGAGTGTTACAATTACTATTAGATCTAGAACAGGAGAATATCACCACTCCACAGGGCATAAATCCCCCACTCACATATTTGAAACCTAGATCAAAAAACACTCCTCCCTTCTCACAATACCCACTTATCAATACGTTCGTCCAGATGGTTACAAAAGAGATCAAGAATATAAAACCGAGGACTGAGAAGATAGCGTCCAACTTGGAACGACAAGAGAAACTGGCCCTTGAGAGACTAGAAAAAGCTAGGAATCTAGTCTTAAAGCCATCTGATAAAGGGGGCAACATTGTCCTCCTGAACAGTGAAGAATATATTTGGATGGTGAGACGTCTACTCGACGATAGAGACACATACTCTGTCCTATTGAGAGATCCAACAGAACAATTTACAGATGAACTAAAAGAACTCCTTGATAATGCCCTAAGGAATAATCTGATATCAAAAGATGAGCACAAATACATGTTCAATAAGAAACCTACCTTGCCAACCTTTTACGCACTACCTAAAGTCCACAAGAAGATCACTCCTATCCCAGGGAGACCGATCGTATCTGGAACAGACAACTTAACACAAGGCATTAGCGAATACGTGGATCACATCTTAAGACCCTTCGTCACCTCACTTCCCTCTTACATTAGAGACACAAAAGATCTCATCACTAAATTACAAGATATACGCGTCCCAGAGGGCACCCATCTGGCAAGTCTAGATGTTGAGGGCCTCTACTCGAACATCCAACACGATCTGGGACTTCGCGCGGTAACAAGTTTTCTGGACACGAAAGGCACACAATTCAAAGACCACAACCACTTTACTCTCACTCTACTGGATTTCTTACTTAAGCACAATTATTTTCTGTTTGGCGGTACCTTTTACCATCAGGTGAAAGGTACCGCCATGGGCACTGTCTGCGCACCCACCTATGCTAACTTATTTCTTGGGTGGTGGGAAGCTAATTTTGTTTTCTGCGACACTCTCACCTCATTTACAGATCACATTCTTTTCTGGGGCAGGTATATTGACGACGTCCTCATCCTGTGGCAGGGGGATGAGGACGTCTTCAATCGATTCGTCGGGGCCCTCAACCACAACCCCATTGGGATGAGGTTCACCCCTGAATTTCAACCACAAAGTATAAACTTTCTGGACCTTACGGTCTATATTGACTCGAAAGGGGATTTGGGCTCCAAAATCTTCCGAAAAACCACGGCCACTAATAGCCTTCTTAATTGGGATAGCTGGCACCCGAGACCACTCAAACAAGGCATCCCAATCGGCCAATATCTAAGAGCTAGAAGGAACTGTTCCAACGAAAGTGACTTTGAGAGTGAATGCCATACACTTTTTAATCGCTTCCAAGCAAGAGGATACCCCAAAAAAGTACTAAAACGGGCGTACAAACGCGCAAAAACAACAGACAGAGAAACCCTCGTAAACAGAGGAGATAGAAATGAAACCAAAAAGACAGTACGCTGCATCGGCACCTATGATGCCTATGCAGAGGATATTAAGAACATCATGCGAAAGTTTTGGCCTTTGCTCCAGGCAGATACGGACCTCAGTGGAGTGATAGATAATGGACCCTCAATCACCTACCGACGGGGCAGAAATATTAAGGAAAGACTGGTACACAGCCATTTTGATGTGAGCACCCCAGCGAAGAAGACCTGGCTGTCTATACCCATCACTGGCTCTTTCCCATGTGGAAATTGCACTTTTTGCAGATATATGCCAAAAATCAAACAATTCGAAACAAATGGAAGGACTTACACGATTCGTAAATTTATGAACTGTAAAAGCACTTGTGTTATATACATCACACAATGTGCGTGTCCAAAAATTTACGTTGGAAAAACGGTTCAGGAGCTTAGGAGACGCATATCTTCTCATTTGAGTTCAGTCCGAACGGACAAGGATACATCATTGGCAAGACATGTCAGGTCATCTCATGAGGGCAGGATGGACCATTTAAAATTTTGGGCCATAGATCAACTCACTCTAGGCCCTCGAAAGGGCAACATTGACAAGAAACTCCTACAACTAGAGGCCCGGTGGATAGACCGTTTGGAGAGTATGAGTCCCAACGGTCTAAATGAGGGTTTTACGTTCTCAGCATTTCTCTAAACCAGTCAGTAATAGCACTCCAACCCACAGTCTAATCATTATAATTTCCTTCTTTAAGATTTGGGTATATATAAGGTCGTCTCCCAGAAATGAATAAAACAAAAAATATAGCGATACTCTTACAGTCTCAGGATTGATACTGACACATTTGAGCACTATATTTTTAATGGCAGATAGATGGAATATGTCACGAATTTACACCAATAATAACAGCGGAGGTACACACTCACCTTTACTTATCGTTAAGTTATCCATCTCTACTTTCAAAACACAGATAATTTTCTTTAAGTCCGCACGCCTGCGCAGATACCAGATCAGCCAGAACTCCAGAACCCTCTGGACGCATGCGCCCACCGGATATCTGGGCGCTTGAACGATGAGAGCCACCCTCGCGCGCAAACTCCCATGGCGCATGCGCCAAACTCCCTCCGTAACTATCGGAGAAATTTTCTAACTCCCCGCGCAGCCGCATTGACTTTAACATAGCGATCGAGACTTTAGAGTCCGACGACATGCGCATACCCTCTGGAGCAACAGAAAAGTGGACCAATAGAATATAGGTGGGTAGTCCCTCCGTCAGTCCTCTAACGAATAACCGAAATCCTCCTCTGAAAGGGATCTGACGTCACCTAAGACAGCCCAAAACAGAGGTTATATCTGCCAATCACTTCGCAATCTGCACTCACACTTAGCCCCGGCACCCCTGAGGACGCCACTAAGGTGGCGAAACATGTCGGGGGGGCTGTAGTGTTTGTTTTTTATTTAGCAGTCAGAGAGCCTTATAATTTATAGACAGTCTAGTCAGATAACAAAAAAGTGTGTGTGTGCAAATGTGTGTGAATAAGGGAGACCTGCAATCGTCCCTTCATATGTATGTGAACCAATAGCAGTGTGTTAATAATCAAGAGTGGTGTGGTGTTGCTATGTATTGACACATCAAAGTATAATTACTAATCACCCCGATTGGATGGACACATACATAGCGTTAAGGTCTTAACAAGACTCGTTAATACGATACAAAGTATCACACTAAAGAGCTGTGTTTACAACCTACCAGTGACACCTAGTGTCCGAAAAGCATAAGGGTCCATCTAATCGTTGAGTGTGTTGGCAGATTTATTTCCTCACTGTCACCATTCCACTCCTACTGTTAACCCAGTGGACACAAATGATAGAACAATCAAGGACACACTAAACACTCAAACCACAAATACTTGTTTTTCAAAAAAAATATATTTGTAATTAGGTCTCTACTGACTGTAGATTTTTAAACCACCTTTGTTAGTGCTACGTCTATCAAGTTTCCTATTTTTAATGCATTCCAATAAAATTGTACTTTTATATTTAAAAAAATAATTTCCCTTGACCAATGGGTTCCAGTGGGGCCGTTAGGCCTCTTTTGTAAAAAGCTGGGTGATATCACAGCACAGCTTTGAAACTAACAGTACCCATTGGGGCACATTTACTTACCCGTCCTGACTTGTTCCCCGATAGGGCATCGTCCGACCGGAAAGCACTCAGCCATGATTCACTAAGATTGTGCGCCCAATATCCTGCATGTATCGCTTCCCTGTTCAGTTCCGCCGGAGTTCACCATTAGAGATGAGCGAACATACTCGTCCGAGCTTGATGCTCGTTCGAGCATTAGCGTACTCGAAACTGCTCGTTGTTCGGGCAAATACTTCGCCCGCTCGAGAAAATGGCGTCTCCCGCCGTTGTGATTTTTGGCGGCCAGAAACAGAGCCAATCACAAGCCAGGAGACTCTGCACTCCACCCAACATGACGTGGTACCCTTACACGTCGATAGCAGTGGTTGGCTGGCCTGATCAGGTGACCCTGGAATAGACTAGTCCCTGCCCGCGCTGCTCGCATCATTCTCTGTCTGGATGCCGCTAGGGAGAGAGCTGCTGCTGGTCAGGGAATGCGTTAGGGTGTTCTATTAGAATAGTGTTAGGCAGGAGTGATTCTACAAGAACCCAACAGCCCTTCTTAGGGCTACAATAACGTTTTATTTTACTTTTTTTTGGTTTGCCTGTGGCTGGGCTTGCTGCCATTAGTAGTGCAGCTAGTACCATATTGTGAGGAATTTGCAGGGAGACTTGCTACCGTTGTGTTTAGCTCTTAGTGACACACATATACACCTTAAACACCGAAGTGGGACAATTATTAGGGGTTTGCTTAGAATTAGGCAGAGTCTGCTGATTTATTTTTTTTTACCTTTATTTCTTTTTATAGCTCAAAGTAATCTTGCAAAATAGTGTGCTTTCAGTGTAGGCTAGAAAATAGCCATAGGAGAACCCAAATGGCTTACTTAGGCCTACAATAGCGTTATATTTTCCTTTTTTTTGTTTGCTTGTGGCTGGGCTTGCTGGCATTAGTAGTGCAGCTAGTACCATATTGTGAGGAATTTGCTGGGAGACTTGCGACCGTTGTGTTTAGCTCTTCGTGACACACATATCCACCTCAAACACCGAAGTGGGACAATTTATTAGGGGTTTGATTAGAATTAGGCAGAGTCTGCTGATTTATTTTTTTTTACCTTTATTTCTTTTTATAGCACATCATCAGGCACAGCACAAAATCCAGTTGTGTGCTGTCAGTGTAGGTTAGAAACTAGCCATAGCAATAGGATTGCATTGTTTTGTTTAAAAAAAAATAAATAAAAAAAAATAAACACAAAAAAAAATAATTAAAGTTTACACTTTAATTTGGAAAATGTTTAACCCGAGGGCTAGGGGTAGAGGACGAGGGCGTGGACGTGGACGTCCAACTACTGCAGGGGTCAGAGGCTGTGGTCCTGGGCGGGGTGAGACACCACCTGCTGATGAGGGAGCAGGGGAACGCCGCAGAGCTACACTCCCTAGGTTCATCATGTCTCAAGTTACTGGGACTCGTGGTAGAGCACTGTTGAGGCCAGAACAGTGCAAAGAGGTGATGTCGTGGATTGCGGACAATGCTTCTAGCCATTTGTCCGCCAGTCAGTCTTCCACGCAGTCCACCCATGTCATCGAAATCAGCACTCCTCCAGCTCCTCCACCTCAGCCTCCCGTGCGAAAACCCCATCTTCGCCTCCACGATCCTCCACAGCATCCACCACCGTTCAGCTCTCCATACCCCAGACGCTAGAGCGTAAAAGGAAGTATAGCGCAACCCACCCACACGCCCAAGCCCTCAACGTCCACATCTCCAAGTTGCTTAGCCTGGAGATGCTGCCCTATAGGCTGGTAGAGACCGAGGCCTTTCGAAACCTCATGGCGGCGGCCGCCCCTCGGTATTCGGTCCCCAGCCGCCACTACTTTTCCCATGTGCCGTCCCAGCCCTGCACAAGCACGTGTCAGAGAACATCATCCGTGCCCTGACCAACGCCGTTTCTGACAAGGTCCACCTGACCATGGACACGTGGACGAGTGCTGCCGGGCAGGGCCACTATATATCGCTGACGGCACATTGGGTTAACTTGGTGGAGGCTGGGACCGAGTCTGACCCTGGGGCTGGTCATATACTGCCGACGCCGAGGATTGCGGGGCCTACCTCGGTCCAGGTCTCAAAGGCCTACTATGCCTCCTACTCCTCCCACCCCACCTCCTCCTCCTTCGAATTACCATCCGTGGGCATGGCGCCATCAGTCGGTAGCTCTAGGCACAGCAGCAGTGCCGTCGCTAAGCGACAGCAGGCGGTGCTCAAACTGCTGAGCCTAGGCGATAAAAGGCACACCGCCCAAGAGCTATTACAGGGCATCGCGGCGCAGACCGATCTGTGGCTGGAACCGCTGAACCTGAAGCCAGGCATGGTTGTGTGTGACAACGGCCGTAACCTGGTGGCGGCTCTGCAACTCGGCAGACTGACACATGTGCCATGCCTGGCCCATGTGTTAAATCTCATAGTTCAGCGTTTCCTCAAGACATACCCCAATCTGTCTGATTTGCTCACGAAGGTGCGCCGCATCTGTGCGCATTTTAGGAAGTTTAGCACAGATGCTGCCACTCTCAGGGCAGCGCAGCACCGCCTCCAAATGTCCGCTCACCGACTGTTGGGCGACGTGCCCACAAGGTGGAATTCAACATTAACCATGTTATCCAGAGTTTACCAGCAGCGCAGAGCGATTGTAGACTGCCAGATGTCAACTTCCACCAGAACTGGTAGTCAGGTCAGTCAGCTTCCTCAAGTCTACAATGAGGAGTGGATGTGGATGTCTGATATCTGTCAGGTGCTGAGTAACTTTGAGGAGTCAACACAGATAGTCAGTGGCGATGCCGCCATCATCAGCCTCACCATCCCGCTGCTTGGCCTGTTGAAAAACTCTCTGGTCAGCATAAAATCGGAAGCTTTGCGCTCGTCACAAGAGACGGGGGAAGAAGATTCCCTTGTTGATAGCCAAAGCACCCTTAGGTCTGTTTCTCAGTGCTTATCGGAGTAGGTGGAGGAGGATGAGGAGGAAAAGGAGGAGAATGTTGGCGAGACAGAAGAAGGGACCATTGTTCAGTCCTTCACTGTTCAGCGTGTATGGGCAGAAGAAGAGGAGTTGGAAGAGTTGGAGGAGGAGGAAATAGGCAGTCAGGCCAGTGAGGGGAGTGAATTCTTGCGCGTTGGGACTCTGGCGCATATGGCAGATTTCATGCTAGGCTGCCTATCCCGTGACCCTCGCGTTCAAAGAATTTATTCCAGGGTATTCACTCTCCTGGACCCACGGTACAAGCAAAATCTTTCCACTCTCATCCCTGGAGAGGAAAGGAATGTGAGAATGCATGAATACCAGCAGGCCCTGGTGCACAAGCTGAAACAGTATTTCCCTTCTGACAGCGCTAGCGGCAGAGGGCGTACTTCTGCGGGACAAGTAGCGAGGGAGAGTAGGCGACCAGGCAGCTTGTCCAGCACTGGCAGGGGTACGCTTTACAAAGCCTTCGCCAGTTTTATGTCACCCCAGCAAGACACTGTCACCTGTCCCCAGTCTCGGCAGAGTAGGGCTGATCTTTACAGAAAGATGGTGAGGGAGTACGTAGCTGACCATACCATCGTCCTAAATCTCAATCTATTTAATTTTTCTGGAGGACCACCTACCTGCTCCTCTGGTTTGAAAACTTTTTTGGACGCCACATACAGGCACTCAATTTATTTAATTTTTCTGGAGGACCACCTACCTGCTCCTCTGGTTTGAAAGCTTTTTTTGACTGCCACATACAGGCACTATCCAAATTAATTGTCTCCATAGCAGCCTCCACATGTCGTCTTTTTAGCTGGCTCCACACGTTGTCTCCATTGCTACCTCCACACGTCATTGCCATAGCTGCCTCCAAAAGTCGTCCATATAGCTGTCTCCATACATGGTCTCCTTATCAAACGAACTGTGTCAGGCAGAATTTTGGGTTGTTTTCATGGCTTCCACTTCAAACTTGTTAACTTTGTTGCCACCCTGCTGTGTAATCCACAAAATATACTGGATAACTTTTATCATTTACCGATATTATTTCAGCGCTTCTTGCGCATCTGTTTACATTCCCCTCACCCGCCATATCCCAAACTTATAAGAACGCTACTACACTTGATTTTATACAAAAGGTTCTTAGAAGTGCTGTTTGGGGAGTAGCCTAGAGACAGGGGCTTGGATTGGCGAAAGCTCGCCTGGCAGCGGAGCGCCAGCTCCATCTCAAGATCCAACTAACATAGTTTTAACGGCAGTACCTTTAATCTACTACTAGTTCACTGCCTCCATACATGGTCCCCTTATCAAACGAGCTGTGTCAGGCAGAATTTTGGGTTGTTTTCATGGCTTCCACATCAAACTTGTTAACTTTGTTGCCACCCTGCTGTGTAATCCACAAAATATACTGGCAAACTTTTATCATTTACCGATATTATTTCAGCGCTTCTTGCACATCTGTGTACATTCCCCTCACCCGCCATATCCCAAACTTATAAGAACGCTACTACACTTGATCTTATACAAAAGGTTCTTAGAAGTGCTGTTTGGGGAGTAGCCGAGAGACAGGGGCTTGGATAGGTGAAAGCTCGCCTGGCAGCGGAACGCCAGCTCCATCCCAAGATCCAACTAACATAGTTTTAACTGCAGCACCTTTAATCTACTACTAGTTCACTGCCTCCATACATCGTCCCCTTATCAAACGAGCTGTGTCAGGCAGAATTTTCAGGTGTTTCACCAGATACATAGTGGAACCCGGCCCATCTGTCGCCGCCATGCTGGAGACCTGAAGTTGCAATCATAGCAGCGCAATATGGATGCCCCATACTGTCGCTCTTAATCATGGAACCATTTCCGTAAAAACAATTAAAAATAGAACCACTATGCTATTCCATTATTCCTAGGTGAAATATTCAAACGACCCGGCCTGCTTTGAAAATTATAATTTTTTCAAAGTAAACGCTTCTGGCCCCCTGGCCCATTTTGGGTGGGGACGAGCCGAGAGACAGGTGCTTGGACAGGCGAAATCTCGCCTGGCAGTGGACCGCCAGCTCCATCCCAAGATTATGCAGCCTCAGAGGCATCGATGCATGCTGCCCCTGCTGTTTCCTGTCCATCCTGTCCATGCATGCTGCCTCCACAGCGTCCACCAATGTCTCATTTCAACTCTCTATACCCCAGACACTGGAGCACGAGAGGATATGCAGCACATCATCCCCTTATCAAACGAGCTGTGTCAGGCAGAATTTTCAGGTGTTTCACCAGATACATAGTGGAACTCGGCGCATCTGTCGCCGCCATGCTGGAGACCTGAAGTTGCAATCATAGCAGCACAATATGAATGCCCCATACTGTCGATCTTAATCATGGAAGTCGTCTCCATGGCTGCCTCCACATGTCGTCCCCTTATCAAAAGAGCTGTGTCAGGCTCATTTTTCGGGTGTTTCACCAGATACGTTATGGAACTTGGTCACTATGTCGCCACCATGCTGTGTTATAGACTAAACATACCGTCAACCTTTTGTTCACATAGGAAATCATTTCAGCGCTTCTTGCTCACCTCCTTTGGTTCCTCTCTGCCACCCATTGGTTTGAAGCCTGAGTCCATTTAGGGTATGTCGCCATGACACTCTCTAGCCTGCCGCTGCTGCCGCTGCCTCTGCATGCCGTCCCCTATAGTGTCAGGGTCAATTATTGCATGTTTTAGATGCTATCTAGCCTCATTCGGTCACTCTGTCATTGCCATGCTGTTGCCCATAATTTTGGCATAATGGTACGATTAAGCAGCCTCAGAGGCATCCATGCATGCTGCCCTGCTGTTTTCTGTCCATGTCCGTGGTGTTTCCATCCTTTTCTGAGGTTCCCAGGTGTTTGGCCAAGCTTCCCTGTGCAGAGCCTTGGTCCCCTTGAAAAATGCTCGAGTCTCCCATTGACTTCAATGGGGCTCGTTATTCGAGACGAGCACACGAGCATCAGGAAAAGTTCGTCTCGAATAACGAGTATCCGAGCATTTTAGTGCTCGCTCATCTCTATTCACCATCTTTTAAGTGGTTCATGTAAGTGCTTGGTCTTGAGACACATTTTGAAAGTAAAATCCTGCGTTCAATCTGAATCAGTTGGATTGTCTGACGGAACACCCCCATTTCTGTAGCATGAAAGCTAGCGTAGCTGCACAGTAATCTGATCGCGTGCAACACCATCCCCAGTTAAATACCTGTGAAAGCGGCGCAGATCCCAAAAATGTCAGAAAAACCAATGAAAGTGCGGCAACAGACCCTTAGTAAATAAGCCCCAATAGGGCAGATTTACTTACCCTGTCCTGTCGCGATCCTGCGGTGCATTGTCCGACGAGGATTCGGGTCTGCTGTGATTCATTAAGGTCGTGCGTCCAATTTCTTGCATGTGTCGCTTCCCCGCCGAGGTCCGCCCGAGTTCTCCTTCTTCTACCCGGTGCTTGTAAGTGCGTGTCTTGCAACACAAATCTAAATGTTAAATCTTGTGCTTTAGGTTATATTGGAAGTCAATGTCCTTTATTTCTAAGCAGTGGTAATTTATGGTGCTCACCTTTTATGTCACATAAATCATGGGTGGAATGTGATCATGTGTTTCGAGTGCATTTCATTCTGTTAACCTTTCACTGAGCATAAGAGACAAAAGTGATTGTGAATACTCACATTTTCCTTATCTACTTATATATCTTCCACTTTACCTGCTTTTGCGTCATGGCATGAGACGTTATAAACATTGCTGACATAAGAAGAACCTGAAAATAAATAAAGTACCACAAGGTGAATGACCCAAATAAAAACTGTATAACAGTTAGTAAGATACATATAAGTTGAGTTTTTCGAGTATAAGCCAAGTTTTTTGTGCTGAAAAACCCTAACTCAGCTTATACTTGAGTCTATAAAAAAAGGTGAGTACAGTGTTACTTGAGGTGCTGGATGGCTATATATGAGGGGCTGACAGGCTATATACTACAGGGGACTGGCAGACTATATACTACAGGGGCTGACTGGCTATATACTACAGGGGATGTCAGGCTGTATACTACAGGGGCTGGCAGGCTGTATACTACAGGGACTGGCAGGGCTATATACTATGGGGCTGGAAGGCTATATACTACAGGGGGGCTGGCAGGCTATATACTACAGGGGGCTGGCTGGCTATATACTACAGGGGACTGGCCATATACTACCGGGGGCTGGCAATATACTACTGGGGGCTGGCTGTTTACTTTGAGGCTGTGACCAATGCATTTCCCACCTTCAGCTTATAGGTTTTCCCAGTTTTTTTGTATTAAAATTAGGTACCTCGGCTTATACTCAGGTCGACTTATACTCGAGTATACACAGCAATGGAGCTAGGAGCAAAACATCAAAAATATGGTGACCCAAGACAGAAATGCAATGTTTTTTTTCCCTCTTTATACCCTTTTCATTACTTTTGAAAAGGATAGCGCTAATAAGTGTTGTGGTGCCCTCCATGGTTATTGAACAGCCAAATACTCTGTTTTTAATAATAATTTTTTGTTGTTGCAGTTATCTGTAAGTCCACTTTATATGCCCCTGGCCTCCAAGGGGTTTTCGACAACTCTTGGAAAACCACTTCAAGTCTGCGGAAAGGGTCTAAAGAAAATATGTTATTGCCCTGTTCTGGCTCCTGGTTCTTGCATTGTACCCAGTTCCAGTCTTAAGCACTTCATCCAACCTGTGGCCTCCTCAAGTTATAGGATGGGGCTTGTGACATGCAAGGACGTGGCATCCTGTTCTTTAAAGAGGCCTAGGCGGGTCTCAGGACCCCTTGGCACTTCTGGATGGGCAAGTTGTCAAAGACCAGAAGTCTCACCACAACATGGGAACTAGGAGCCAGATCAGCGTAAGAATGCTTTTTTTTATGCAAGCCCTGCCCTAGACCACAAAGGGGTTTACCAGAATTCCTGAAAAATCTCATGGAGAAGTTAGCTAGCCCCTATCTGGTTTGATACTGTAGACCTTATCTGGATCTGACACATAATAGCTGTAGCAGGAGCAGAGCTGCAGTTCTCTGCATGTCCACTGTGTAATGGATGGAGCTGTCTGCCTCCCAATTCCACCCACTGTTTAGGTTTAATGGAACCAGCCTAGATCCACTAAACAGATACTGATGACCTATCCTGAGGATCCTGAGGATAGGTCATCAATATAAAAACCAGACAGATCCTAAAATACAAGACATGAAAATAAAGATATAGCCCCTTCCACACACAGATTAAGAGCTGCACGTAAGAACGGTCCCGGATGGATCCACCAAACATCCAACATGCAAATTTTAAAAAGTTTTCTTAATCTGACCGGAGCTCACAGTTGTTGTAATCTTCTATTCCAATGAATATGTATAAACGACTTCCTTCAGTCCATGAAGATATTTTCAGACTAAAGATTTCATTGGGAATAAGCCACTGTTCAGACATGAAACCACTGTCTGAACAATAGAATAGAAGATTACAAGATTACAACAACTGTGAGCTCCAGTCAGATTAAGAAAACTTTTTAAGATTCTAAAATAAGCTTTATAAAGGAATCTATAAATATCAGTGCTATCCCAACTTGGAAAAATCTGATCCATAATAGACAAAAAAAATTCTAAGTTTGGAGAGATATGGGAAATTTTAGAATATTTGTGGTAAATATAATCGTAGATCTCATCCTGGTGATGAAACACTCCATGTAAAGTCTGGAGCTTAAAAGAAAAACAAGTAAAAAGAATATAATAAAAAAGAATAAACAATAAAAAAAAACTGTAAAAAGACAAAAAGTAGTTTTTAATCCATTTTACACCCGACTTACAGACAACCCCTAGTTACAGACGAACCTATCTGCCCACTGTGCCCTCTGGTGAAGCTCTCTGGAAGCTTTACTATAGTCCCAGACTGCAATGACCAGCTGTAAGGTGTCTGTAATTGTCACTGGGGCAAAAAAATGTTGTCTTCAACTATAATTATAAAATATACAGTTTCGACTTACATACAAATTTACAAACTTAAGAATCAACCTATGGAATCTATTTTGTATGTAACCCGTGGACTACCTGTATTGTTAATTATTATTATTATTTATTATTATTAATTATTAGTAGTGGGTTTACATGTATAGTACAATTATATTTATTTTCCTGGAGACCCCATTACAACAAATGGTGACTAGAGATGAGCGAGCACTAAAATGCTCGGGTACTCGTTATTCGAGACGAACTTTTCCCGATGCTCGAGTGCTCGTCTCGAATAACGAGCCCCATTGAAGTCAATGGGAGACTCGAGCATTTTTCAAGGGGACCAAGGCTCTGCACAGGGAAGCTTGGCCAAACACCTGGGAACCTCAGAAAAGGATGGAAACACCACGGAAATGGACAGGAAACAGCAGGGGCAGCATGCATGGATGCCTCTGAGGCTGCTTAATCGCACCATTATGCCAAAATTATGGGCAACAGCATGGCCATGACAGAGTGACAGAATGAGGCTAGATAGCATCTAAAACATCCAATAATTGACCCTGACACTATAGGGGACTTCATGCAGAGGCAGCAACGGCAGGCTAGAGAGTGGCATGGCGACATACCCTAAATGGACTCAGGCTTCAAACCAATGGGTGGCAGAGAGGAACCAAAGGAGGTGAGCAAGAAGCGCTCAAATAATATCGGTACATGATAAAAGTTTGCCAGTATATTTTGTGGATTACACAGCAGGGTGGCGACAAAGTTAACATGGAAGCCATGAAAACAACCCAAAATTCTGCCTGACACAGCTCGTTTGATAAGGGGACCATGTATGGAGGCAGTGAACTAGTAGTAGATTAAAGGTGCTGCAGTTAAAACTATGTTAGTTGGATCTTGGCATGGAGCTGGCGCTCCGCTGCCAGGCGAGCTTTCGCCAATCCAAGCCCCTGTCTCTAGGCTACTCCCCAAACAGCACTTCTAAGAACCTTTTGTATAAGATCAAGTGTAATAGCGTTCTTATAAGTTTAGGATATGGCGGGTGAGGGGAATGGAAACAGATGCGCAAGAACCGCTGAAATAATATTGGTAAATGATAAAAGTTTGCCAGTATATTTTGTGGATTACACAGCAGGGTGGCGACAAAGTTAACAAGTTTGTTGTGGAAGCCATGAAAACAACCCAAAATTCTGCCTGACACAGCTCGTTTGATAAGGGGACCATGTATGCCTACAGTTCATGCCAGTCGCTGCTCTGGCTGCCAGTCTCCTTTCGAATACAGTTTAAAATAATAACCCTCATCCATAAAGCTCTGTATAATGCTGCACCCTCCTACCTCTCCTCTCTTATCTCAGTCTATAGCCCAACCCGTGCTCTTAGATCCGCCAGTGATCTTAGATCAACCTCTACCCTAGTGCGGACCTCCCACTCGCGTCTCCAAGACTTCTCTAGAGCGGCACCAATTCTATGGAATGCTCTGCCCCGGACTATCAGACTAATACCTAACATCCAAAGTTTCAAACGTGCTCTTAAAACCCATTTCTTTAGGCAAGCCTATAACACTCATTAACTGCATGAAGTTTTAACTCTTCTACTAACCCGTCCTGTGTCGTCCTCCCATCTGTTATCCAGCAACCAACAGGCACCAGACTTCTATGCAGTCCCATTCACCCTGGACCTGGTGACGGCTGAGTGGTTCAAGCGACAGCAATTCCATTTATTATATTTTGTTCTATTCCCTAAGAAGAATGGCTTGACCATTAAAATTTCTTTTACCTCGTGTTACCCCATCATCTTCATAAACCCTAAGCTCTGGCGAGCAGGGACCTCACTCCTGTTGTTCCATACAAATGTTGTGCTCTGTTACATTACATTTGTATTTGTTTCCTATGATTTGTAAAACGCTACGGAATATGATGGCGCTATATAAATAAAGATTATTATTATTATTATTATGGAGGCAGTGAACTAGTAGTAGATTAAAGGTGCTGCAGTTAAAACTATGTTAGTTGGATCTTGGGATGGAGCTGGCGCCCCGCTTCCAGGCGAGCTTTCGCCAATCCAAGCCCCTGTCTCTAGGCTACTCCCCAAACAGCACTTCTAAGAACCTTTTGTATAAGATCAAGTGTAGTAGCGTTCTTATAAGTTTGGGATATGGCGAGAGAGGGGAATGTAAACAGATGCGCAAGAAGCGCTGAAATAATATCGGTAAATGATAAAAGTTTGCCAGTATCTTTTGTGGATTACACAGCAGGGTGGCGAGAAAGTTAACAAGTTTGATGTGGAATGCCCTGTAATAGCTCTTGGGCGGTGTGCCTTTTATCGGCTAGGCTCAGCAGTTTGAGCACCGCCTGCTGTCGCTTAGCGACGGCACTGCTGCTGTGCCTAGAGCTACCGACTGATGGCGCCATGCCCACGGATGGTAGTTCGGAGGAGGAGTTGGAGGAGGGGTGGGAGGAGGAGGAGGTATAGTAGGCCTTTGAGACCTGGACCGAGGTAGGCCCCGCAATCCTCTGCGTCGGCAGTATATCACCAGCCCCAGGGTCAGACTCGGTCCCAGCGTGCACCAAGTTAAGTGTAGTAGCGTTCTTATAAGTTTGGGATATGGCGGGTGAGGGGAATGTAAACAGATGCGCAAGAAGCGCTGAAATAATATTGGTAAATAATAAAAGTTTGCCAGTATATTTTGTGGATTACACAGCAGGGTGGCGACAAAGTTAACAAGTTTGTTGTGGAAGCCATGAAAACAACCCAAAATTCTGCCTGACAAAGCTCGTTTGATAAGGGGACCATGTATGGAGGCAGTGAACTAGTAGTAGATTAAAGGTGCTGCAGTTAAAACTATGTTAGTTGGATCTTGGCATGGAGCTGGCGCTCCGCTGCCAGGCGAGCTTTCGCCAATCCAAGCCCGTGTCTCTAGGCTACTCCCCAAACAGCACTTCTAAGAACCTTTTGTATAAGATCAAGTGTAGTAGCGTTCTTATAAGTTTAGGATATGGCGGGTGAGGGGAATGTAAACAGAAGCGCAAGAAGCGCTGAAATAATATTGGTAAATGATAAAAGTTTGCCAGTATATTTTGTGGATAACACAGCTGGGTGGCTGTGTTTTCAAACCAGAGGAGCAGGTAGGTGGCCCTCCAGAAAAATGGAATAGATTGAGTGCCTGTATGTGGCAGTCCAAAAAAGTTTTCAAACCAGAGGAGCAGGTAGGTGGCCCTCCAGAAAAATGGAATAGATTGAGTGCCTGTATGTGGCAGTCCAAAAAAGTTTTCAAACCAGAGGAGCAGGTAGGTGGCCCTCCAGAAAAATTGAATAGATTGAGTGCCTGTATGTGGCACTCCCAAAAATTGTTTAAAACAGAGGACCGGGTCGGTGGCCCTCCAGAAAAATTAAATGCATAAAGTACTATAGCTAGAGCCAGTGGGCCCTGTCAAAAAATAGCCAGTTTCCTCTGCTTTACTGTACAAAGAGGAGGAGAAGGAGGAAAATGAGGAGGAGGAGGAGTGGATAAATTATTCAGGTTGAGCTTCCTTCACCTGGTGGAGATTGGAAATTATGAGAAATCCAGGCTTTATTCATCTTAATAAGCGTCAGCCTGTCAGCGCTGTCAGTCGACAGGCGTGTTCGCTTATCGGTGATGATGCCACCAGCTGCACTGAAAACCCGCTCGGACAAGACGCTAGCGGCAGGGCAGGCAAGAACCTCCAAGGTGTACAGCGCCAGTTCGTGCCACATGTCCAGCTTTGAAACCCAGTAGTTGTAGGGAGCTGTGTGATCATTTAGGACGATGGTATGGTCAGCTACGTACTCCCTCACCATCTTTCTGTAAAGATCAGCCCTACTCTGCCGAGACTGGGGACAGGTGACAGTGTCTTGCTGGGGTGACATAAAGCTGGCAAAAGCCTTGTAAAGCGTACCCTTGCCAGTGCTGGACAAGCTGCCTGCTCGCCTACTCTCCCTCGCTACTTGTCCCGCAGAACTACGCACTCTGCCGCTAGCGCTGTCAGAAGGGAAATACTGTTTCAGCTTGTGCACCAGGGCCTGCTGGTATTCATGCATTCTCACACTCCTTTCCTCTCCAGGGATGAGAGTGGAAAGATTTTGCTTGTACCGTGGGTTCAGGAGAGTGAACACCCAGTAATCGGTGCTGGAATAAATTCTTTGAACGCGAGGGTCACGGGATAGGAAGCCTAGCATAAAATCTGCCATATGCGCCAGAGTACCAACGCGTAAGAATTCACTCCCCTCACTGGCCTGACTGTCCATTTCCTCCTCCTACAATTCCTCCAACTCCTTTTCTTCTGCCCATACACGCTGAACAGTGAAGGACTCAACAATGGTCCCCTCTTGTGTCTCGCCAACATTCTCCTCCTCTGCCTCCTCATCCTCCTCCACCTCCACCTCCTCCGATATGCGCTGAGAAACAGACCTAAGGGTGCTTTGGCTATCAACAAGGGAATCTTCTTCCCCCCTTTCTTGTGACGAGCGCAAAGCTTCCGACTTCATGCTGATCAGAGAGTTTTTCAACAGGCCAAGCAGCGGGATGGTGAGGCTGATGATGGCGGCATCGCCACTGACCATCTGTGTTGACTCCTCAAAGTTACTCAGCACCTGACAGATATCAGACATCCACGTCCACTCCTAATTGTAGACTTGAGGAAGCTTACTGACCTGACTACCAGTTCTGGTGGAAGGTGACATCTGGCAGTCTACAATCGCTCGGCGCTGCTGGTAAACTCTGGATAACATGGTCAGTGTTGAATTCCACCTCGTGGGCACGTCGCACAACAGTCGGTGAGCGGGCAGTTGGAGGCGGCGCTGCGCTGCCCTGAGAGTGGCAGCATCTGTGCTGGACTTCCTGAAATGCGCACAGATGCGGCTCACCTTCGTGAGCAAATCAGACAGATTGGGGTATGTCTTGAGGAAACGCTGAACTATCAGATTTAACACATGGGCCAGGCATGGCACATGTGTCAGTCTGCCGAGTTGCAGAGCCGCCACCAGGTTACGGCCGTTGTCACACACAACCATGCCTGGCTTCAGGTTCAGCGGTGACAGCCACAGATCAGTCTGCGCCGTGATGCCCTGTAATAGTTCTTGGGCGGTGTGCCTTTTATCGCCTAGGCTCAGCAGTTTGAGCACCGCCTGCTGTCGCTTAGCGACGGCACTGCTGCTGTGCCTAGAGCTACCGACTGATGGCGCCATGCCCACGGATGGTAGTTCGGAGGAGGAGGTGGAGGAGGGGTGGGAGGAGGAGGAGGCATAGTAGGCCTGAAACACCTGGACCGAGGTAGGCCCCGCAATCCTCGGCGTCGGCAGTATATGACCAGCCGCAGGGTCAGACTCGGTCCCAGCCTCCACCAAGTTAACCCAATGTGCCGTCAGCGATATATAGTGGCCCTGCCCGGCAGCACTCGTCCACGTGTCCATGGTCAGGTGGACCTTGTCAGAAACGGCGTTGGTCAGGGCACGGATGATGTTGTCTGACACGTGCTGGTGCAGGGCTGGGACGGCACATCGGGAAAAGTAGTGGCGGCTGGGGACCGAATACCGAGGGGCGGCCGCCGCCATGAGGTTGCGAAAGGCCTCGGTCTCTACTAGCCTATAGGGCAGCATCTCCAGGCTAAGCAATCTGGAGATGTGGACATTAAGGGCTTGGGCGTGCGGGTGGGTTGCACTATATTTGCGTTTCCGCTCCACATCTGGGGTATGGAGAGCTGAACGCTGGTGGATGCTGTGGAGGATCGTGGAGGCAACGATGGGGTTTTTGTGGCAGGGTCCTGGGCAGGGGGCTGACTATCAGCTGACACAGGGGAAGGAGCAGTGGTGTGCACGGCCGGAGGTGAACGGGCTTGTTGCCACTGAGTGGGGTGTTTAGCATTCATATGCCTGCGCATACTGGTGGTAGTTAAGCTATTAGTGATGGAACCCCTGCTGATCCTGGTTTGGCAAATGTTGCACACCACAGTCCGTCGGTCATCCGGTGTTTCCTTAAAGAACCTCCAGACTTCTGAAAATCTAGCCCTCGCCGCAGGAGCCCTCGACACGGGAGCTTCACTAGTTGACACATTTGGCGCTGATGCACCAGGTCTGGCCCTGCCTCTCCGTCTGGCCCCACCACTGCCTCTTCCAACCTGTTCTGGTCGAGGACTCTCCTCCGTCTCAGAAGCACTGTGTTCACCCGGCCTCTCAACCCAGCTTGGGTCTGTCACCTCATCATCCTCCGATCCCTCAGTCTGCTCCCCCCTCGGACTTCCTGCCCTGACAACAACTTCCCCACTGTCTGACAACCGTGTCTCCTCATCGTCGGACACCTCTTTACACACTTCTTCCACTACGTCAAGAAGGTCATCATCACCCACAGACTGCGACTGGTGGAAAACCTGGGCATCGGAAAATTGCTCAGCAGCAACCGGACAAGTGGTTTGTGACTGTGGGAAGGGTCCAGAAAACAGTTCCTCAGAGTATGCCGGTTCAAATGCCAAATTTTCCTGGGAGGGGGCAGACTGGGGGGGAGGAGGCTGAGGTGCAGGAGCTGGAGGAGTGCCGATATCGGTGACATGGGTGGACTGCGTGGAAGACTGACTGGTGGACAAATTGCTCGAAGCATTGTCGGCAATCCACGACATCACCTGTTCGCACTGTTCTGGCCTCAACAGTGCTCTACCACGAGTCCCAGTAACTTCAGACATGAACCTAGGGAGTGTAGCTCTGCGGCGTTCCCCTGCTCCCTCATAAGCAGGTGGTGTCTCACCCCGCCCAGGACCACGGCCTCTGACCCCTGCAGTAGTTGGACGCCCACGTCCCCGCCCTCGTCCTCTACCCCTAGCCCTCGGGTTAAACATTTTGAAAATGAGAGTTATAACTTTAATTTTTTTTTAACTTTTTTTTGTGTTTTATGTTTTTTTTTGTGTTTTTTAGTTTTTAAAACCAAACGATGCTATCCTATTGCTATGGCTATTTTCTAGCCAAGTATGAAAGCACACTGCTATGCCAGATGAGATGACGCTGAGTTATTAAAAAAATAAACGTAAAATAAAAAAGGAAATGGCAGACTGTGCCTAATTGAAATCCAACCCCTAATAAATTTTCCCACTTCGGTCTTTGCGATGGATATGTGCGTCACTAAGCGCAAAACACAGCGGTCGCAAGTCTCACTACAAATTGCTCACAATTTGCTAGTAGATGCACTGCAGCAAGGACAGCCACCAGCAGATCAACCAGAAATCAAATATATATAACGCTACTGTAGGCGTAAGTAAGCCGTTTGGATTCTCCTATGGCTATTTTCTAGCCAAGTATGAAAGCACACTGCTATGCCAGATGAGATGACGCTGAGTTATTAAAAAAATAAACGTAAAATAAAAAAGGAAATGGCAGACTGTGCCTAATTGAAATCCAAGCCCTAATAAATTTTCCCACTTCGGTCTTTGCGATGGATATGTGCGTCACTAAGCGCAAAACACAGCGGTCGCAACTCTCACTACAAATTGCTCACAATTTGCTAGTAGATGCACTGCAGCAAGGACAGCCACCAGCAGATCAACCAGAAATCAAATATATATAACGCTACTGTAGGCGTAAGTAAGCCGTTTGGATTCTCCTATGGCTATTTTCTAGCCAAGTATGAAAGCACACTGCTATGCCAGATGAGATGACGCTGAGTTATTAAAAAAATAAACGTAAAATAAAAAAGGAAATGGCAGACTGTGCCTAATTGAAATCAAACCCCTAATAAATTTTCCCACTTCGGTCTTTGCGATGGATATGTGCGTCACTAAGCGCAAAACACAGCGGTCGCAACTCTCACTACAAATTGCTCACAATTTGCTAGTAGATGCACTGCAGCAAGGACAGCCACCAGCAGATCAACCAGAAATCAAATATATATAACGCTACTGTAGGCGTAAGTAAGCCGTTTGGATTCTCCTATGGCTATTTTCTAGCCAAGTATGAAAGCACACTGATGAGATGACGCTGAGTTATGAAAAAATAAACGTAAAATAAAAAGTAAATGGCAGACTGTGCCTAATTGAAATCCAACCCCTAATAAATTTTCCCACTTTGGTGTTTGAGGTGGATATGTGTGTCACTAAGAGCTAAACACAACGGTAGCAAGTGCCCCTGCAAATTCCTCACAATATGGTACTAGCTGCACTACTAGTGCCAGCAAGCCCAGCCACAAGCAAACAAAAAAAAAAAGTATAACGTTATTGTAGCCCTAAGAAGGGCTGTTGGGTTCTTGTTGAATCACTCCTGCCTAACACTATTCTAATAGAACACCCTAACGCTTTCCCTGACCAGCAGCAGCTCTCTCCCTAGCGGCACCCAGACACAGAATGATCCGAGCAGCGCGGGCAGCGGCTAGTCTATCCCAGGGTCACCTGATCTGGCCAGCCAACCACTGCTATCGACGTGTAAGGGTACCACGTCATGCTGGGTGGAGTGCAGAGTCTCCTGGCTTGTGATTGGCTCCGTTTCTGGCCGCCAAAAAGCAAAACGGCGGGAGCTGCCATTTTCTCGAGCGGGCGAAGTATTCGTCCGAGCAACGAGCAGTTTCGAGTACGCTAATGCTCGAACGAGCATCAAGCTCGGACGAGTATGTTCGCTCATCTCTAATGGTGACCCATTACAATGACCTACTACAAGAATGGTAGAGAAAGTCATTTGTACCTACTGTACTTCAATGAGACCATATAATTTAGCTTTCTGTTTACAAATATGGCACAATTTATATCAAACATATCAATTTAATTATTTACATTAACATATTTCTAGATTTCTAAGTTCATACAAAAAAATAAAAATACATAAATACATCTATATGGTCAACATTTTTTACCATACTTGTATCTGAAGACTTGGCAGAAATTTTTTTTTAAATATTTCCGTCATATAATGATTATATAAGTTGGAGCAAAATGTGATATTTACATAAAGTATTTCATCCATTGTTTCTATACAATATATATTACAGTATGGTCTATACTGTACATACCAGTGGTATTGGTAGGTGACCAATATGAAGAGTTTGTAGTTCTTGTTGTAGATGGGAATGTCGTGTTTCCTGATACATAACTGCATAATATCAGGAGCAAGAATAACATGCGATGATCCATGATCAGGTCCGACTGACTGTATTCGTCTTGTGGAAAAGTGGTGGCGATATGAGTTTTACAAGTTTTACTGTACAAAGCCACATACTCTAAACAAGTAAAACAAGTTTGATGAAATACTTACAAAAATAGGTTCTGTTTTTATGAGGACGCAATACATAAAATATGACTTTCAATGTAAATGCACCGACTATAGGGAAAATAACAATGGAGGAAAAGTGGAAATGCGTCGTCTTTCTAGAAACCACTAATATGATGACATTAAAGGTATTAATTCTGCATTATATGTCATAAGGTCTGTTATGACATCAGTAGTAATATTAGCATGATATCACCTTTATTACAACTAGATGTAACTATTACACAGTGCATGAACCAAACCACAGTACAGAGCAACAATACTGCTACCATACAGTGTCAAGTTATAATGCGCACCTATCACAATAGTGGGGCACATTTACTTACCCGGTGCGCTGTGCGGGCATTTAGTAAATGTGCCCCAGTATGTGAATAGGGCTCAAATAATACTTCCATTGATGCTCCTAATAATGCCAAGATATACAGAAATATAAAACTGCAATACAACGTGCAAAAAAAACACCATTGGCGATATTGTTCATGGCTTGTACGGCTAAAAAACGTGGCATACGGAGTGAAATATGAGCCATTATTAAGGAATTGCGGATATTTTCCCCATTTCACAACCTAATGGGCTTAGAGGGATGTGAAGGGGGTCACCCAGCTGATCAGTGGAAATTTAACTCCGGGTCAGACCTGGCATAGAACAGCCCTGCCGAACTAGCATAGCGCTGCCACCAGGGGAGGGGGGGTACTGGGGTGGGACATCATACCCTGGCGGGCTTAGCAATAGTGTGTGATAAATGTGCCACCATATGTTACTCCATTCACACGTACAAAAATACTTTATCATCCATATGTAGTGCTACCATAATAACAATACAGAAATATATTGCATGCTATGACATTTATGTAATGTTTTTACCACGAATATCTCAAATAAATAAAATGAGGGGTGACCATTCTCTTTACAGTAAATAGATCATAAAAGGATAGTAGACGGAAGTAACGTCACTCACCAACCCAGATGGAAAGAATCGGAACGTCCTTTATTTGTGAACGAAACATGCAGGGTGGTCTTCTTATGCAAGCTTTGGGGACGGAGCCGTTTTGCGCTCAGTAGTGTTTTCTCAAGCCAATGGCCCATATTATTATTGTCCGTTCTGGTGACTCCATTATTTCTGTGCTGTGTCTTTGAACACACAACTGGAGGGTTTCTTTACTCATTTCTTTTAGTTTTATCTATTCCTTCTACTGGAACAAGGGTTATTCCAATAGCACAACAGGGAAGGCAACCCACATATACTTCACCTCTCCTCTTGACAATACCCTCACCAGCGCCTGGTGCCGATTTTAACATTATTATTATCTGCTCTGATAGGCAATGATTATTAATGTCTGCTCCGAGATCCATATTTATTGTCTGGTTTGGGCACTGTATTTATTGACTGGTCTTGGTCTTATAATTTCTGGAGTGGAATTTTGGTGCACGCGACGGATTGTGGCGCATCGGCGCTGGCATGCACACGTCGGAAATCGGGGGGGGTGAACGAAAACCCGACGGATTCGGAAAAACCGCCGCATTTAAAAAACAAAAATGTGTCACGGAGCTTGCACTTCCTTCACTCAGCCCGGCTCGGTGTATTCCAGTGGGTTCCGGGGAACTTCAGCGCAGCAGCGCCACCTGGTGGACGTCAGAACTACCTTAATGAATCCCGGCCGGACCCGAATCCACCGCAGCGAGCGTGCCGCTGGATCGCGAATGGGCTGGGTAAGTAAATCTGCCCCATAGTGGGGCAGATTTACTTACCCGGCTGCTGGAGTTCACAGAAAGTGCATTGTCCGACGATCATGCACTGTGCCACGATTCACTAAGATCGTGCTCCCGATATCCTGCATGTGTTGCTTCCCCGCTCAGGTCCTTTGGAGTTCACCATGTTCTTCCTGGTGCATGTAAGTGCTTGATCTTGCGACACAATTTGAAAGTTAAATCCCGCGCTCAGTCCATATCAGCCAGATTGGGCGAGAGCCCGCCCCCCAATTTCTGCTGCAAAAATCCGATCACATGTCACACAAACCCCTGTTAGATACCTGTAACAGCCGTGCAATCCCCGAAAACTACAGAAAGTTCGTTGAAAGTAAATGACCCATAGTAAATGAGCCCCAGTATAAATTCATCCCATATTAGACTTTCTTTTAACATTTCTTTTGGGGGTATCAGGACATCAGGAAAAAACTACTAGTAATGTAATATGTTATAACATTCACCACTTGGTTTAAAGAACACGTTCTCTGAAAATGAGTTTGCGCTGAATGTAAAAACCAGAAAAAATATAAATCACATAGAATGAAAAAAAAAAAAAATAACAAAAGGAAACAAAATCATGAACAGAATACATGTCCCTGCTTCCCTAAAGATCGGAATTTGTCAAAATCTCATATCTAGAAAAAACAAAAAACAGCAGTCCACTTATCAGGGGAAATAAGCCGTAAAATTTATTCCAAGCTGTGACATTCTGTGCCTAGAGATGAGGGATCCAAATAAACTGTTCGTGTTCGGGGTTCGATCGTGCCCCACGCGACCAGGACATATTGCTCATTTGGCTGCATATTGATGCCCCTAGCACTAGCCATGGCTGTGATTGGCAGAGGGGACATGCAGGGCACATCCAAACCCTATAGCAAAATGTGATGGTTTATAAAATAGTTATATTTTGGGCTCTCTTGTTTAAATCCGGCCCTGGGATGGTTTAATGGGGTCGTTTTATCCTTCAATTGGGGAAGACTCTTTCCAGTAAAGCCGCCATATTAGGCCATTGTGGTTACCAATCACTACTTTACTCATAGACCTGTATTCACACTGCTGCTTTATTTTTTTTCTATTGGTCGGTATACAGACTTACCCCCACATTATTCTGCTTCTTTTTGAACCAATTTTGAGGGTTTTTTTTGAACATCCAGCCCTCTAACTATCTCTGACCATAATCATATATAGTCCCCCCATAAATAAATATGATGGAATTAGGTCCTCCATATGTTCATTGAATCATCATAATCTTTTATCCACATTTTTTTTTTGTAGGGACAGGATATATACTGATATACAGTATATAGGTATTGGGTAGAACTGAGTTATATATATCAGTCCGGCCCACCAAAACCAATCCAAATTCCCATAGGGCCCCATGGGAGAATGAATATAGAAAGCTCCAAATCAGCATCTTGTAGTGAGATTTATTCATCCACCTGATACCAAGATGTAACCAAATTATCACCATAACAGTGTAATTCTATTCAGGACGTAATTTGGGATTTTTAATTTATTAAACATCAAGTTATGAGGGAAATGAATTTTAGACAGCGGTTGTATGAGTGACAGAAGAAATGACAAAATTAGAGGCTTAATTTTAATGTAAAACTTGTGATATATAATAGTAATAATGATAGTGGGCTGCACTTCTACCAGGACTACATAAGTCAGGTGATGGAATATTGGGACACGAGGAGCCGGAGCTGTGACATCACAACAGCTGAACAGAAGCAGAATGTGTTACTAGAGGAGACATCTGGGAGGAGACGGCTCCATGGAAGTCCTGCTGCGCATGGGATCTGCTCTTTTTGGCCTTGTTCAAACATCGCTGGGGGAAACCGCATGTATACTATGTGTTTGTGCTGTGATTATCTGGGCATTTATTACAATTATCAGGCAGAAATATCTCTCTAGGTTGTAGGTGATGGGCAGGTTTACTAACATTATCTACAAGTCAGTGTAAGGTAATAAAACGCCTTAGTTGTAGTGATGTCTAATGCTGGAGGAGGCTGATGCAGGGTGAGACTATCCGCTGTACATTTACCCCTCCAGAGGTGCTCATAGATTTAGAAAAAATTCTTTTTTTTTAAAATCTCCCTATCTCCCTATAACATTATTTTATCTTTGCTGATTTCCTGACATATTGTCCCAAGTTATGATCCCCCATGTCATTAATATATTTACAATCCCCCTAAATTAATTATTCAATCTTAACATAAACAACCCCCCCCCCGCAAAAATTACAAATATTAAACCCACTGCCTCCATATGTACATAGCGCAGTGTATGAAGGACAATCCCAATGACTTATTATACACAATGTTTCCCCAATGTAATGTTATTCTGATAATAGCGCCGCCCCCGGGAGAAGCCATATTGGGGTAACCCAGGGCCGGGCGTGGATGACTGGCTGTCACATTGATGGGGATATAAAAGTTCTGTTCTTTGTACCAGATGTGATTATACGACTAGTAAAGAAGCTTTCCCCCGTACAGGCTGTGCTATGTGTGTATTATCTCCTATAGTGAGGACACTGATACATGTCCGTGTGATCGCTGGAGGGAAGAAAAGCGCCAGTATCCGGAGGTCTGAATGTGAGCCTATTCCTGGATGAAGTCTTCCTGCTTTACCACACGGGGAGAGCGCTGGTTCATAGAAGAGCGAAGATCGTAAGTGTAAAATTACAGACGGTTCAATTTTGTGAACATATGAGCAGAGGGACCGGTTTGGGACTCTACACAAGACTGTATATGGGTATGTGCCAACACAATTCAGCAACAGTATCAGGTACCCTGTATATATATATATCTCCTAAATACATATATACAGGTATATATATAGCTATATACACTCAGTGTCCCCATTGTACTTATGTATATAAAGACAGTGTATATACACGTAGACAGTCAGAGCCCCCTTAAAGGAAACCTACCACCATGGATCTACCTATTAAGTTAGATCCGGTGGTAAGTGCCTCTAATGTATGTAAGGAGAGCACTTTTAAGGGATAATCCTTTTGTCCCCTTTATCTTTTTTAATCTTTAACTGTGGTAATATGATAATTTGCCAAATAGGCTACTGGGACGTGGAGTAGCCAGAGCTGATGCTCACTGTGTTACTTCTCCACACCCAGTAGCCCCTTTGATCCTCCTACCCAGATATCTTCAGCAGATAGCTACGAGGAGCTGCGCGCCCTCGTCCGTGAAGCCGCCAGTTCTGCGCATGCGCAGTAGCTCTGGCTTTGGACCTGAGACCACGCAGTCGGCGGCCTGCGTTCTGCACTTGCACAGAATGCCGGCTTCGCGGATAAGGGAGTGCAGCGCCCTGAAGATATCCGGGTAGAGGATCAAGGAGGCTAATGGGGCGTGGAGTAGCAGCGCAGTGTAGACTCAGCTCCGGTTACTCCACGTCCCAGTAGCCTCTTTGGTAAATTAGCATATTACCACAATTAAAGATTAGAAAAGATAAAGGGGACTAAAGGATTAGCCCTTAAAATGTCTCTCCTTACATACATTAGAGACACCTACCACCAGATCTACCTTAATAGGTAGATCTGGGTTGGAAGGTTTCCTTTAAATACATACCTATAAACAGTAAGTGGCCACATTCAGACATTGTAAGGACGTATGATGTACATCGGCATAGACGCTTATGGCGCCGGGCGTGGTACAATGTATGGTCACTGTACTCTGCCGTCACTGCAGATATGATAGAAGAAGCTCTATCTCCGGCTGTAAGATTGGCACAGGTTAGGGTGATGCCACACATGGCGTTTTTAAGCCGTTTTTGGGCTGTTTTTACTAAGTGCGTTTTCAGATCATAAAAAAAATGCATGTGTTAAAAAACTCATTCATTTTTAAAAACTGCATGCATTTCTGAAAATTGGGGTTCTGAAAACCGGACAAAAACGCATGCGTTTTCAAAAACCGCATGAATTTTTAAAAACGGATGTGTTTTTTAACGCATGCATTTTTTTACGATCTAAAAACGGCCCAAAAACGGCCTAAAAATGCAGTGTGAGACATCACCCGTAAGCTGCATCCACCAGGGCGGGCCGCGGCCCAATCGCATCAGCATTTCTATGTAAACGCCTGTGATCGGGAATGAGCCGCCGGTGTTTTGCCTACTTTGTGACAGCACCCTAAGGATGTGGTCACACACACTGCTTTGCTTCGGTTTAGAAGCGAAATCAATGCTCACGGGGGCGCGCCATAGCCCAATCGCATATGCATTTCGGTGGAAACGCCTGTGATTGGTAACTACTGAAAACGCATAATGCACCTGGGCCCTAGCATTGCGTTTGTAAATGATACTTTAGCGCCATGTGTGAATACACCTGAGGGCGCCTTCACATGTTGCGTTTTGACCTGCGTTTTCATTGCGTTTGAAACGCATACACAGCAGCTGAGGAGAGGTGATTTGCCTAATTACATCACTGTTAACATTTCCATTTACAAAACACATCGTTTACAAACGTAAACGGTAATGTAATTAGGCAAATTACATCTCATCACCTGTTGTATATGCGTTTCAAACGCAATGAAAACGCAACCAAAACGCAACGTGTGAACGCGGCCTGAGGGTACGTGCACAAGTTCAGTTTTTCAGATGCAGTTTTTGATGCCCAAACCTGGAGTGGAGTGAAAATAAAGGAGGAGTAGAACCTCTCAGGGTGCGGTCACTCGCCGCATTTAACGCATGCGTTTAAAACCACATTGCAACAGCTAAAGAGAGATTTGCCTAATTAAACAGCTGTTAACACGTTGACACATCACACGTTAACACATTGTGTTAACATTGCGGTAATGCATGTGTTTGTTAACTCATGTGTTAACATTGCATTAACAGTTGCGTTTTGTAAACGCAAGTGTTAACAGCTGTTTAATTAGGCAAATCTCTCTTCAGCTGTTGTAATGCGTTTTTAAATGCAAGCATTATATGCGGTGTGTGACCGCACCCTCAATGCTAATTCCTCACCCATTATCATCCACACCTACTTTTTCCCATTCTGTGTCAAACTCCATACATATATATATATATATATATATATATATATATATATATATATATATATATATATATAAATATTATATTAGTTTAGATCCTAGGACTTCAATAAAGTCAAAACTTTGTGATTAAAAGCCGCCTACTTTATATACCCAGGTTCATGTAATGTTGCAGCCCCAAACTGGAGCCTTTTTGATGCTACTTTTCTCAACACTAAATTTTGTATTACTAACACATTATATACACGTATACACACATATCCATATACATGCACATTTATAAATTATTAACACACAATTTCCAGATTAAAATATACAGCATACACATTATACACATGAACATATAACGCACATGCACTATACACAGAAACAAATACACATTATACACATGAACATATAAAGCACATGCACTATACACAGAAACAAATACACATTATACACATGAACATATAAAGCACATGCACTATACACAGAAACAAATACACTTTATACACATGAACATATAAAGCACATGCACTATACACAGAAACAAATACACATTATACACGTGAACATATAAAGCACATGTACTATACACAGAAAAAAATACACATTATACACGTGAACATATAAAGCACATGCACTATACACACAAACAAATACACATTATACACGTGAACATATAAAGCACATGCACTATACACAGAAACAAATACACATTATACACATGAACATATAACGCACATGCACTATACACAGAAACAAATACACATTATACACATGAACATATAAAACACATGCACTATACACAGAAACAAATACACATTATACACATGAACATATAAAGCACATGCACTATACACAGAAACAAATACACATTATACACATGAACATATAAAGCACATGCACTATACACAGAAACAAATACACATTATACACATGAACATATAAAGCACATGCACTATACACAGAAACAAATACACATTATACACATGAACATATAAAGCACATGCACTATACACAGAAACAAATACACATTATACACATGAACATATAACGCACATGCACTATACACAGAAACAAATACACATTATACACATGAACATATAAAGCACATGCACTATACACAGAAACAAATACACATTATACACATGAACATATAAAGCACATGCACTATACACAGAAACAAATACACATTATACACATGAACATATAAAGCACATGCACTATACACAGAAACAAATACACTTTATACACATGAACATATAAAGCACATGCACTATACACAGAAACAAATACACATTATACACATGAACATATAACGCACATGCACTATACACAGAAACAAATACACATTATACACATGAACATATAAAGCACATGCACTATACACAGAAACAAATACACTTTATACACATGAACATATAAAGCACATGCACTATACACAGAAACAAATACACATTATACACGTGAACATATAAAGCACATGCACTATACACAGAAAAAAATACACATTATACACGTGAACATATAAAGCACATGCACTATACACACAAACAAATACACATTATACACGTGAACATATAAAGCACATGCACTATACACAGAAACAAATACACTTTATACACATGAACATATGAAAATATACAGTACACATAAACATATACAGCATAAAGATCCTTGCACTTGCATCCTCAAACCAAGAAAATGTGCAGGGTCCTAGAGCTGATATATTGGGAAGTGATGGAATAAGGGTGGTGGAGGGCTCTGGGGGACACAGGCCGGAGCCTTCCCCGCGATTGTTTTCAAAATAGTAAATGTTACTTGTAATAAATATATACACCCCCCAGTAATATATATACAGCCCTCAGTAATATATATACAGCCCTCAGTAATATATTTACAGCCCCCAGTAATATATATACAGCCCCCAGTAATATATTTACAGCCCCCAGTAATATATATACAGCCCTCAGTAATATATTTACAGCCCCCAGTAATATATATACAGCCCTCAGTAATATATATACAGCCCTCAGTAATATATTTACAGCCCCCAGTAATATATATACAGCCCCCAGTAATATATATACAGCCCTCAGTAATATATTTACAGCCACCAGTAATATATATACAGCCCCCAGTAATATATGTATACAGCCACCAGTACTATATATACAGCCCCCAGTAATATATGTATACAGCCATCAATACTATATATACAGCCCCCAGTAATATATGTATACAGCCACCAATACTATATATACAGCCCCCAGTAATATATATACAGCCACCAATACTATATATACAGCCCCCAGTAATATATGTATACAGCCACCAATACTATATATACAGCCCCCAGTAATATATGTATACAGCCACCAATACTATATATACAGCCCCCAGTAATATATGTATACAGCCACCAATACTATATATACAGCCCCCAGTAATATATGTATACAGCCACCAATACTATATATACAGCCCCAGTAATACATGTATACAGCCACCAGTAATATATATACAGCCCCCAGTAATATATATACAGCCACCAGTAATATGTACAGCCCCCAGTAATATATATACAGCCCCCAATAATATATATACAGCCACCAGTAATATATGTATACAGCCCCCAGTAATATATATACAGCCACCAGTAATATATATATAGCCACCTATAATGCATATATATTACAGGGGGCTATATATATATATATTATACAGCACAAAGTATAACATATGTATACATCCCCCAATAATTCATATGCTGTATATACAACCACCCAGTAATACATTTGTGCAGCCCCCCATTAATACATATACATACAGGTCCTCCTGAATATATATAAAGACCCCAGTAATCATAGTAGTAATCATAGTATATATAAGGCTGGAAAAAGACGCAAGTCCATCAAGTCCAACCTTTAAGAATTAAATAAATGTTTTATCCCCATAACCTGTGATATTTTTTCTCTTCAGAAAGGCATCCAAGCCTCTCTTGAACATGTACATAGAATATACATCACTGTAGTGCCTGCGCCTGGATACTAACATCCTTTGCGCTCCACAGTCTATGGCAGAGCAGGGAACTTCTCAACAGTCGGATCAGGATCCTGGGGAGCCAGAGCTGGACCTGAACATATAGTGGGTGATTCGCCCACACTTAGTGGGTGCCCCTTTAAGGGCAAAGTGGTGTATGGTGTCGGGCAAGCAGTTTCCATATTAGGCTGTAGTGGGGGAGCCGCTCTTGTGATTAATGGCTTCCTATGACCCTAATCCTTGTTGTAGACACTCCTATAACAGCAGCGAGAGCTATGATAAGGCAGAACTCAGGATCGGCCAATCCAGATAGTAGCAGCATTATAGTAATAAGATAGACACATTTTCGGCAGTAATCTGTTCTATTGGGATATCCTAGAAATATTATACAATATTGACAAACAATAATGACATTTATTCTGACATACAATATTAGACCAGTATTACTAAATGTTAGTAAGAAATTATTAGTAGTTCAGTATATAAAGATGTATATACTAAAGATTTCTCAGGATGATAACATTTGTGTAAAGAATAATAAAATACAATATGATACATATTAAGGTACAAATTACAGGGATCAACAATCACTGGGAAAAATAATGATAAAGTGACATAGAGATTCATGTAATAATTATGGGAAGTTGCAAATAATAAGAAAAGTTTCTATTATAATAAAGCAGGTTTGGTACAGGGTGTTGTAAGCCTGACTGGGACTGGTGGTGGGTGAAAAACCATAAAGAGGACCTGTCACCCTTAAAAATCGCACTTGGAGCAGCTTCCTAAAGTAAGCAGCTGCTAGAGCTACCTCATTATTAACAGTGATAAACCGCTAGCTTTACCGAAACCCTCCAATAAAGTTAGCAGACACTGTAGCACAGAACCCTTAAAACGCCGGACTGAGTTTTCAGTGCTCCGGCGGATTTATAAGGTGGTCTGTGGAGGTGGTGACTGCAGCATGAAGCCCGGCAGACATCACCAGCCTATGGTGTGGGAGGAGCAGACTACGGAAAAGGCAGCGTCTCGGACCGCCCCCTCATGAATATTCCGGACCGCTGTGGGCTCGGTTCAGTTTTTTTTTTCAGATACGGCGCTGCAGTGTCTTCTAGATTTATCGGAGGATTTTCAAAGAGGGGAAGCACTAGAAGCTGCTGATTTTGTTAGGCAGATCCTAGTGCATTTTCTAAGGGTGAGAGGTCTTCTTTAAGGAAAACCAAAGATCCCTAAATCAGTGTCAAGAGCCTTTTGTGACAGCGAATCAATAAAATAATGTGAGATTCCCCCGTAGACGTTTTGGATAAAAAATTTCTCCCCCCATTCTGTTATTACTAATTGATATAACATGGATCCTGAGAGATTTGGGACTGCAGTTATGGACTTTTTATAGTGAAGTGAGAAAGTGTTTCTTAAAACCTTCCCTAATAATCACAATATGGTCATTAATGTGATGTCTGAGGCTTCTCCTGGTGCGGCCCATGGATTACATTTTGCAGGTACATTCTACAAAGCAGACGACCCCCGGGAGGAACAGGTAAGGAATTCATCTGCTTTATGTTCTTTTCCAGTGGATTTTCTCTCTTCCTATAAGGATGTGCAGTTACAGCTGCTCCTTCAGAGAAAGTCACATTGTGAATGGTAAAGGTTTAGACGTGGTGATCGGAGAGCTCATCCTTCTTCTATAGAACAGATGGGAAATGTAAATCCCTAAGAGAAACAAAACTTTTACTACAATTTGAGAATAAAAATAACAAGATGGAATGAATCCTCTGGAAGCATTGGCCCCTTATCCAGGGCGATAAGACAATAGGCCCCTTCCTTCCAAATACACCGCCCATCATTTACACCAGAGCACAGGACCTTGGTGACAGAATAGCCCCTACAGTCACAGGTCTAAACCTTCACCATTACATATATAGTGTTTATATACTACTAGATGTGACTATTAGTGATCACAGCCACAGGGGAAATCATTATTACTATCATACAGGCTTTATAGGTAGATGATAACTGACTGTATCCAATGTACAAATCTGACTTTCACCCGATGTCTTATAAAACATAATGGGGAATATATATAAGGGCTTTATCTGGCTACAAGCCCTGGAATAATTACAAAAACTTGTGAATCGCCAGATTATCCGGTGTGATGTGGCCTCCATGATGTTTTTCAAAATTTTTATATTTAGCCAATTGTTGTCTGTTTAGCAACTGCTCTATATTCATTTTGTGTTAACGCTGTTTATTTATTTTATGTTATTTTATTCATATTGAATTGGCTCGTACTGTGCAAATTTGGACAATTTAAGTGCAAGGCCCTGAACTTATTGTACCAATTATACTGATAGATTCATTTTGCTGTAGGATTGACTGAACACTGATTTGCAATGTACATTTTTATTCTTATAAATAGTTATGGACCCTACTAGTGCCAATACAGTAGTGTAACACATCCTCCCACTATATCCTGTAACACCCAGGATGTATTAGAGCACAGCCCGGCCTTAGTCAGCCAGTGATTATTAAAGGCTGCAATTTTTACATAGTGACACAATTGATGTCATAGAATATTTGAACATGAGTAGCCATAGCTATGACATCAAACAGCTCTACAGAAGGATGTGTTACAAGAGGTAGACATTATACAGAGGAAAGGTTGATATAAGTCCTACTATTTATGTAATTTGTTCTTTTTGGGCATGTTCACACATGGGGAAACAGAAAGAAAGGAGGAAAGTAAAAAGTAAAGGAAGTAAGAAAGGAAGGAGAAAAGGAAGGAGGAAAGGAAGGAGGAAAGAATGGAGGAAAGTTAGGAAGAAAGGAAGGGGAAAAAGAAAGTAAGAAAGAAAGAAAAGAAGGAGGAAAGGAAGGGGGAAAGGAAGGAGGAAATGAAGGAGGAAAAGAAGGAGGAAATAGAGGAGGAAAGGAAGGAGGAAAGAAAGGAGGAAAGGAAGGAGGAATGGAATCAGGAAATGAAGGAAGAAAGGAAGGGATAAAGGAAGAAAGAAAGAAAGAAAGAAAGGGAGGAGGAAAGAACAGAAGGAGGAAATAAATAAATAGAGGAAGAAAGAAAGAAATAGGAAATGAAGGAGGAAATGAAGGAGGAAAGAAAGGAGAATAGAGAGAATGAAAGGAAGCAGGAAAAGAAGGAAGAAAGGATCTAGGAAAGAATGGAAGGAGGTAATAGAGAAGAAGGAAGAAAGGAAGGAGGAAGGGAAGTTGCAATTTCTGCAGAATATTTTACTGTCAACAAGAAATAAAGTATATCATCCTCCCACTGTACCTGGGGCAGTTGTAAGTCCATGGAATACAATCACCATCCAAACCATCCAGTGTTTCATGGACTAAGAGAAATAAAGAAAAGAAAAACAAAGAGAGAAAATAAAAAGAACGGAAAATGTAAAAATAGAGAATCAAAAAAAGAAAGTAAAAAGAAAGAAGCCTTAATCATATAATTTCTGCAGAATATTTTACTGTCAACTAGAAATAAAGTATAAAGAATAACAAAAAGAGAAAATTAAAAAAAAGGAAAATGTAAAAATTGAGAATCAGAAAAAGAAATTCAAAGGAAAGAAGCCTTAATCATGTAATTTTTGCAGAATATTTTACTGTCAACTGTAAATAAAGTATATCATCCTCCTCCTGTACCTGAAGCAGTTTTCAGTCCATGGAATACAACCACCATCCAAACCATCCAGTGTTTCATGGGCTGAGAAAAATAAAGAAAAACAAAGAGAGAAAATTAAAAAAAGGAAAATGTACAAATTGAGAATCAGAAAAAGAAATTCAAAAGAAAGAAGTCTTAATCATGTAATTTCTGCAGAATATTTTACTGTCAACAAGAAATAAAGTATATCATCCTCCTCCTGTACCTGGGGCAGTTTTCAGTCCATGGAATACAACCACCATCCAAACCATCCAGTGTTTCATGGACTGAGAAAAATAAAAAAAAGAATAACAAATAGAGAAAATAAAAAGAAAGGAAATTGTAAAAATAGATAATCAGAAAAAGAAATTCAAAAGAAAGAAACCTTAATCATGTAATTTCTGCTGAATATTTTACTGTCAACTGTAAATAAAGTATATCATCCTCCTACTGTACCTGGGGCAGTTTTCAGTTCATGGAGTACAACCACCATCCAAACCATCCAGTTCTTCATGGACTGAGAAAAATAAAAAAGGAATAACAAAGAGAGAAAATAAAAAGAAAGGAAAATGTTAAATAGACAATAAGAAAAAGAAATTTTAAAGAAAAAAGCCTTAATCATGTAATTTCTGCAGAATATTTTACTGTCAACTGTAAATAAAGTATATCATCCTCCTCCTGTACCTGAGGCAGTATTCAGTCCATGGAATACAACCACCATCCAAACCATCCAGTGTTTCATGGACTGAGAAAAATAAAAAAAGAATACCAAAGAGAGAAAATTAAAAAAAGAAAAATGTAAAAATTGAGAATCAGTAAAAGAAATTCTAAAGAAAGAAGTCTTAATCATGTAATTTCTGCAGAATATTTTACTGTCAACTAGAAATAAAGTATATCATCCTCCTACTGTATCTGGGGCAGTTTTCAGTTCATGGAATACAACCACCATCCAAACCATCCAGTATTTCATGGACTGAGAAAAATAAAGAAAAACAAAGAGAGAGAAACTAAAAAGAAAGGAAAATGTAAAAATAGACAATCAGAAAAAGAAATTTAAAAGAAAGAAGCCTTAATCATGTAATTTCTGCAGAATATTTTACTATCACCTAGAAATAAAGTATATCATCCTCCTCCTGTACCTGAGGCAGTTTTCATTCCATGAAATACAACCACCATCCAAACCATCCAGTGTTTCATGGACTGAGAAAAAGAAAAAAAACAATAACAAAGAGAGAAAATAAAAAGAAAGGAAAATGTAAAAATAGGCAATCATAAAAACAAAGCCAAAAGAAAGAAGCCGGAATCATGTAATTTCTGCTGAATATTTTACTGTCAACTAGAAATAAAGTATATCATCCTCCTACTGTACCTGGGGAAGTTTTTTAGTCCATGGAATACAACCACCATCCAAACCATCCAGTGTTTCATGGACTGAGAAAAATAAAAAAAAAGTATAACAAAGAGAGAAAATAAAAAGAAAGGAAAATGTAAAACTATTGAATCAGAAAAAGAAATTCAAAAGAAAGAAACCATAATCATGTAATTTCTGCTGAATATTTTACTGTCAACTGTAAATAAAGTATATCATCCTCCTACTGTACCTGGGGCAGTTTTCAGTTCATGGAGTACAACCACCATCCAAACCATCCAGTGTTTCATGGACTGAGAAAAATAAAAAAGGAATAACAAAGAGAGAAAATAAAAAGAAAGGAAAATGTTAAATAGACAATAAGAAAAAGAAATTTTAAAGAAAAAAGCCTTAATCATGTAATTTCTGCAGAATATTTTACTGTCAACTGTAAATAAAGTATATCATCCTCCTCCTGTACCTGAGGCAGTATTCAGTCCATGGAATACAACCACCATCCAAACCATCCAGTGTTTCATGGACTGAGAAAAATAAAAAAAGAATACCAAAGAGAGAAAATTAAAAAAAGAAAAATGTAAAAATTGAGAATCAGTAAAAGAAATTCTAAAGAAAGAAGTCTTAATCATGTAATTTCTGCAGAATATTTTACTGTCAACTAGAAATAAAGTATATCATCCTCCTACTGTATCTGGGGCAGTTTTCAGTTCATGGAATACAACCACCATCCAAACCATCCAGTATTTCATGGACTGAGAAAAATAAAGAAAAACAAAGAGAGAGAAACTAAAAAGAAAGGAAAATGTAAAAATAGACAATCAGAAAAAGAAATTTAAAAGAAAGAAGCCTTAATCATGTAATTTCTGCAGAATATTTTACTATCACCTAGAAATAAAGTATATCATCCTCCTCCTGTACCTGAGGCAGTTTTCATTCCATGAAATACAACCACCATCCAAACCATCCAGTGTTTCATGGACTGAGAAAAAGAAAAAATACAATAACAAAGAGAGAAAATAAAAAGAAAGGAAAATGTAAAAATAGACAATCATAAAAACAAAGCCAAAAGAAAGAAGCCGGAATCATGTAATTTCTGCTGAATATTTTACTGTCAACTAGAAAAAAAGTATATCATCCTCCTACTGTACCTGGGGAAGTTTTTTAGTCCATGGAATACAACCACCATCCAAACCATCCAGTGTTTCATGGACTGAGAAAAATAAAAAAAAGTATAACAAAGAGAGAAAATAAAAAGAAAGGAAAATGTAAAACTATTGAATCAGAAAAAGAAAGTTAAAAGAAAGAAGCCTTAATCATGTAATTTCTGCAGAATATATTACTATCACCTAGAAATAAAGTATATCATCCTCCTCCTGTACCTGGGGCAGTTTTCAGTCCATGGAATACAACCACCATCCAAACCATCCAGTATTTCATGGACTGAGAAAGAAAAGAAAGAAAAAGAAAATAAAAAGAGGAGATAAGAAGACGTCTGCTGCAGAGTGTCACCCTTTGCTGACAGGAGGTAGGTGCTCATTCCTCTATTGTTATTGTTGCAGTTTTAGTCTTTTAGCAGGATAAGAAATGTTCTCATAATGTTCTCCAGAACTGGTTCCAGTAACTTCTGGGTCTGTAGATCTTTCTAGTCGTTATGTACATAGAATACTGGAACATGCGCTGCACAGGATGAGCTGATTTCATATGAATAAAATAAAATAAAGTAAAATAAAAGCCTTAAAGCTATAAAACAGAATAAGTATAGAGCGGTTGGTAATCAGCCAGTGATTGCTGCTTATAGAAACGTTATGGGGCACATTTACTAAGAACAGTGCAGTCTGTACTATATGCAGTGTCCTGTGTAGTGTGCAGGGGGCGCCAGATTCAGGATTTCTTTCGCCCGTTTTTCATGAATCTGGCACCTCCTGCACTGCTGCAACAGAGTGCACCATTTTTTTGGTGCACCTTTAACTTAGGCCGTGCAACACATTTCTGTTGTACTTTGCATTATAAATGTGGCGCACGACCGTCTGAGCACCGGGCGCCCATTTCAGTGGCGAACACTTCTTATATACATGTGGAAGCAGTTTACACATGAAAGAAGGTGCAAAGTCCGGCAGAAAACTGGCGCAGGGGCTTCAGTAACTCTGGGCCCATGATGTATAAACCATCAGGTAAAAGTCAGATGTGGACGGGGGATAATGTCTGTTATAGTGTAAGTATAAAGTGTGCACAAAAGCTCCAATGATACAACCTCTGTCTGTGCTCACACATAGTCACATCTAGTAGTATATACAGACATGATGGGATATATTATTCCTGGGGATAGAGAGAGATTTCCATATGCAGACGATGATTAGGTAAGTACTGTAGGTGATGCTGGAGAGAAATCTCTCCATGTGGTGACAATAAGGTGGTGGTGTCACTTACTCAGCCAGTAGTGTGAGACCTCAGTACCTCCATATCACATGCTGGGAAGGCCGTCTCCCCCTGCCCCATGTTACATGCTGCGCATTGTACAGTATAATATGTATATAACAGGACACATCCTCACAGCACAGAGCGGAGCCACCAGCCCAGATGGGAAATGTCATGGAAGGGGCTGCAGGACGGAGGAACAACTTCCCCATGAGGTCACAAGCTACTGGACTGCATGGAGCCAGATCTGTGACAGTTCCCATGGGATAAGAAGACCGGCTGACAGTGACTACATCCATGTATGTGTATGTATATGCCCTATGTCTGTATCTGCTGTAAGTGTGTGTGTGGATAAGCTGTATGTGTGAATATAATGTGTGTATACATGTATATGCATATGCTATATATGTGTGTGTATTTTCTGTAGGTGTGTGTGAATACACTGTATGTGTGAATATGCTGTGTGTATACATGTATATGCATATGCTGGATGTGTGTGTGTATTTGCTGTATATGTGTGTATATGTTCTATACTTAGTATGTCTACGCCCGACTGTATATGGAGGGTTCACCTGGACTGGTGGAGGCAGGTAGTGGTGGAAGGGGTTAATATGGGGTTAAAGCGAGTCTCCTCCTCTATCTCTCTGGACTGCGACACTCACCGGAAGCAGTACCTCTTTCCCTCCCTAATTGATTGTTTCATTTTACTGTTTTGAGTATCTGTGTCTTATAGTGCTGAAGTCACAGCTGGCGGAGTAAAATTGAAGATGAGAGAATGCTGCTTTGCTCGTCTGACCGACTTGTCACCTGGGAGTCCAGATGGATATAGTGCAGTCCCGAGCCGTTTTTCCTTCGGATGGAGAGATCACAATACAAGTGTCTACCTTTTTAAGATTTACTTTGAAAATTGTTAAAGAAAATATTATGCTAATAAATGCTGTGACTGGTTTTGCATCACCCAACATGAGCCTCGGTGTTTACTGATTTACCTATTTAAGTATTATGTGGGGATATTATGTTATTAGGATAACAGAGTTTTGTTGCCTTAAAAAGTGCGGGGTTGGGCCATATCTTGTGGGGTAAGTTTTGCATTCCACCAGTCTGTATATAAGCAAGAAGAAAAAGTAGAAATTCAGCTCACCCTTCTGTGGTCAAACATCAGGTGCCGGTGCACGGATATGCTGAGCCGAGTCAGTGCATCTTGGACAAGGGAACGATTTATCCAGCAACCAGGCTTGAAATAGGTGCAATAAAACTTCTATTTATTTCATCAAGGTATAAAAAGGCTTAAAAAAGGTACCATAATACAGACAACTGACGCGTTTCGAACTCTCAAGAGTTCTTAGTCATAGATAAGATTCTAGTAGGTATGAGCATTCATAATAAAGACATATCAAACGGAAGTGAATAGGTTGCGAGCAGGTAATTAGTCACGTCATTAAACCAGAAGGTAAGGGGGAGGAGGAGAAAAGAGAGCAGGAAGAAAAGGACAAGCCAGAAAAAAATTTATTAATACATAGAAAAAAGAAGAAACAGAGATGAAACAACATAATAGTAGTAAATTAATATACATACATCAAATCATTTTTCAAGTTTAAGCCATACGGGAATCTGGTTTGCATGGTGAGTATCCAATATGCTTCTCTATTACGCAAGGCTTTAACCCAGTCTCCACCTCTTTTTGGGCGTTTAACCCTTTCAATGGGTGGAACTGTTAAATGTGTTGTTTTTCCATTATGTGTGTCCCTGCAATGTTTGGAAACTGTGGATATATGACTAGAGATGAGCGAACATACTCGTCCGAGCTTGATGCTCGATCGAGCATTAGCGTACTCGTAACTGCTCGTTGCTCGGACGAGTATTTCGCCCGCTCGAGAAAATGGCAGCTCCCGCCGTTTCGCTTTTTGGCGGCCAGAAACAGAGCCAATCACAAGCCAGGAGACTCTGCACTCCACCCAGCATGACGTGGTACCCTTACACGTCGATAGCAGTGGTTGGCTGGCCAGATCAGGTGACCCTGGGATAGACTAGCCGCTGCCCGCGCTGCTCGGATCATTCTGTGTCTGGATGCCGCTAGGGAGAGAGCTGCTGCTGGTCAGGGAAAGCGTTAGGGTGTTCTATTAGCTTACTGTTAGGCAGGAGTGATTCTACAACAACCCAACAGCCCTTCTTAAGGCTACAATAATGTTATACTTTTTTTTTTTATTTGCTTGTGGCTGGGCTTGCTGGCACTAGTAGTGCAGCTAGTACCATATTGTGAGGAATTAGCAGGGGGACTTGCTACCGTTGTGTTCAGCTCTTAGTGACACACATATCCACTTCAAACACCAAAGTGGGAAAATTTATTAGGGGTTTGATTTCAATTAGGCACAGTCTGCCAGTTTCTTTTTATTTTACGTTTATTTTTTTAATAACTCAGTGTCATCTCATCTTGCATAGTAGTGTGCTTTAATACTTGGCTAGAAAATAGCCATAGAAGAATCGGCTTACTTACGCCTACAGTAGCGTTATATATATTTGATTTCTGGTTGATCTGCTGGTGGCTGTAGTTGCTGCAGTGCATCTACTAGCAAATTGTGAGCAATTTGGAGTGAGACTTGCGACCACTGTGTTTTGCGCTTAGTGACGCACATATCCATCGCAAAGACCGAAGTGGGAAAATTTATTAGGGCCCGGGGTTGTATTTCAATTAGGCACAGTCTGCCATTTCCTTTTTTATTTTACGTTTATTTTTTTCATAACTCAGCGTCATCTCATCTGGCATAGTAGTGTGCTTTAATACTTGGCTAGAAAATAGCCACAGGAGAATCCAAACGGCTTACTTACGCCTACAGTAGCGTTATATATATTTGATTTCTGGTTGATCTGCTGGTGGCTGTAGTTGCTGCAGTGCATCTACTAGCAAATTGTGAGCAATTTGGAGTGAGACTTGCGACCACTGTGTTTTGCGCTTAGTGACGCACATATCCATCGCAAAGACCGAAGTGGGAAAATTTATTAGGGCCCGGGGTTGTATTTCAATTAGGCACAGTCTGCCATTTCCTTTTTTATTTTACGTTTATTTTTTTCATAACTCAGCGTCATCTCATCTGGCATAGTAGTGTGCTTTAATACTTGGCTAGAAAATAGCCATAGGAGAATCCAAACGGCTTACTTACGCCTACAGTAGCGTTATATATATTTGATTTCTGGTTGATCTGCTGGTGGCTGTAGTTGCTGCAGTGCATCTACTAGCAAATTGTGAGCAATTTGGAGTGAGACTTGCGACCACTGTGTTTTGCGCTTAGTGACGCACATATCCATCGCAAAGACCGAAGTGGGAAAATTTATTAGGGCCCGGGGTTGTATTTCAATTAGGCACAGTCTGCCATTTCCTTTTTTATTTTACGTTTATTTTTTTAATAACTCAGTGTCATCTCATCTGGCATAGCAGTGTGCTTTCATACTTGGCTAGAAAATAGCCATAGCAATAGGATAGCAACGTTTGGTTTTAAAAACTAAAAAACACACAAAAAAAAAAAAAACACAAAAAAAAGTTAAAAAAAAAAATTAAAGTTATAACTCTCATTTTCAAAATGTTTAACCCGAGGGCTAGGGGTAGAGGACGAGGGCGGGAACGTGGGCGTCCAACTACTGCAGGGGTCAGAGGCCGTGGTCCTGGGCGGGGTGAGACACCACCTGCTTATGAGGGAGCAGGGGAACGCCGCAGAGCTACACTCCCTAGGTTCATGTCTGAAGTTACTGGGACTCGTGGTAGAGCACTGTTGAGGCCAGAACAGTGTGAACAGGTGATGTCGTGGATTGCCGACAATGCTTTGAGCAATTTGTCCACCAGTCAGTCTTCCACGCAGTCCACCCATGTCACCGAAATCGGCACTCCTCCAGCTCCTACACCTCAGCCTCCTCCCCCCCAGTCTGCCCCCTCCCAGCAAAATTTGCCATTTGAACCGGCATACTCTGAGGAACTGTTTTCTGGACCCTTCCCACAGTCACAAACCACTTGTCCGGTTGCTGATGAGCAATTTTCCGATGCCCAGGTTTTCCACCAGTCGCAGTCTGTGGGTGATGATGACCTTGTTGACGTACTGGAAGAAGTGTGTAAAGAGGTGTCCGACGATGAGGAGACACGGTTGTCAGACAGTGGGGAAGTTGTTGTCAGGGCAGGAAGTCCGAGGGGGGAGCAGACTGAGGGATCGGAGGATGATGAGGTGACAGACCCAAGCTGGGTTGAGAGGCCGGGTGAACACAGTGCTTCTGAGACGGAGGAGAGTCCTCGACCAGAACAGGTTGGAAGAGGCAGTGGTGGGGCCAGACGGAGAGGCAGGGCCAGAGCTGGTGCATCAGCGCCAAATGTGTCAACTAGTGAAGCTCCCGTGGCGAGGGCTCCTGCAGCGAGGGCTAGATTTTCAGAAGTCTGGAGGTTCTTTAAGGAAACACCGGATGACCGACGGACTGTGGTGTGCCACATTTGCCAAACCAGGATCAGCAGGGGTTCCACCACTAATAGCTTAACTACCACCAGTATGCATGCTATGGCATATGAATGCTAAACACCCCACTCAGTGGCAACAAGCGCGTTCACCTCCGGCCGTGCACACCACTGCTCCTTCCCCTGTGTCAGCTGATAGTCAGCCCCCTGCCCAGGACCCTGCCACAAAAACCCCATCGTCGCCTCCACGATCCTCCACAGCATCCACCAGCGTTCAGCTCTCCATACCCCAGACGCTGGAGCGGAAACGCAAATATAGTGCAACCCACCCGCACGCCCAAGCCCTTAATGTGCACATCTCCAGATTGCTAAGCCTGGAGATGCTGCCCTATAGGCTAGTAGAGACCGAGGCCTTTCGCAGCCTCATGGCGGCGGCCGCCCCTCGGTATTCGGTCCCCAGCCGCCACTACTTTTCCCGATGTGCCGTCCCAGCCCTGCACCAGCACGTGTCAGACAACATAATCCGTGCCCTGACCAACGCCGTTTCTGACAAGGTCCACCTGACCACGGACACGTGGACGAGTGCTGCCGGGCAGGGCCACTATATATCGCTGACGGCACATTGGGTTAACTTGGTGGAGGCTGGGACCGAGTCTGACCCTGCGGCTGGTCATATACTGCCGACGCCGAGGATTGCGGGGCCTACCTCGGTCCAGGTGTTTCAGGCCTACTATGCCTCCTCCTCCTCCCACCCCTCCTCCACCTCCTCCTCCGAACGACCATCCGTGGGCATGGCGCCATCAGTCGGTAGCTCTAGGCACAGCAGCAGTGCCGTCGCTAAGCGACAGCAGGCGGTGCTCAAACTGCTGAGCCTAGGCGATAAAAGGCACACCGCCCAAGAACTATTACAGGGCATCACGGCGCAGAATGATCTGTGGCTGGCACCGCTGAACCTGAAGCCAGGCATGGTTGTGTGTGACAACGGCCGTAACCTGGTGGCGGCTCTGCAACTCGGCAGACTGACACATGTGCCATGCCTGGCCCATGTGTTAAATCTGATAGTTCAGCGTTTCCTCAAGACATACCCCAATCTGTCTGATTTGCTCACGAAGGTGCGCCGCATCTGTGCGCATTTCAGGAAGTCCAGCAGAGATGCTGCCACTCTCAGGGCAGCGCAGCGCCGCCTCCAACTGCCCGCTCACCGACTGTTGTGCGACGTGCCCACGAGGTGGAATTCAACACTGACCATGTTATCCAGAGTTTACCAGCAGCGCCGAGCGATTGTAGACTGCCAGATGTCAACTTCCACCAGAACTGGTAGTCAGGTCAGTCAGCTTCCTCAAGTCTACAATGAGTAGTGGACGTGGATGTCTGATATCTGTCAGGTGCTGAGTAACTTTGAGGAGTCAACACAGATGGTCAGTGGCGATGCCGCCATCATCAGCCTCACCATCCCGCTGCTTGGCCTGTTGAAAAACTCTCTGGTCAGCATGAAGTCGGAAGCTTTGCGCTCCTCACAAGAGACGGGGGAAGAATATTCCCTTGTTGATAGCCAAAGCACCCTTAGGTCTGTTTCTCAGCGCATATCGGAGGCGGTGGAGGTGGAGGAGGATGAGGAGGAAGAGGAGGAGAATGTTGGCGAGACACAAGAGGGGACCATTGTTGAGTCCTTCAATGTTGAGCGTGTATGGGCAGAAGAAGAGGAGTTGGAGGAGTTGGAGGTGGAGGAAATGGACAGTCAGGCCAGTGAGGGGAGTGAATTCTTACGCGTTGGTACTCTGGCGCATATGGCAGATTTCATGCTAGGCTGCCTATCCCGTGACCCTCGCGTTCAAAGAATTTATTCCAGCACCGATTACTGGGTGTTCACTCTCCTGGACCCACGGTACAAGCAAAATCTTTCCACTCTCATCCCTGGAGAGGAAAGGAGTGTGAGAATGCATGAATACCAGCAGGCCCTGGTGCACAAGCTGAAACAGTGTTTCCCTTCTGACAGCGCTAGCGGCAGAGTGCGTAGTTCTGCGGGACAAGTAGCGATTGAGAGTAGGCGAGCAGGCAGCTTGTCCAGCACTGGCAAGGGTACGCTTTACAAGGCTTTTGCCAGCTTTATGTCACCCCAGCAAGACACTGTAACCTGTCCCCAGTCTCGGCAGAGTAGGGCTGATCTTTACAGAAAGATGGTGAGGGAGTACGTAGCTGACCATACCATCGTCCTAAATGATCACACAGCTCCCTACACCTACTGGGTTTCAAAGCTGGACATGTGGCACGAACTGGCGCTGTACGCCTTGGAGGTTCTTGCCTGCCCTGCCGCTAGCGTCTTGTCCGAGCGGGTTTTCAGTGCAGCTGGTGGCATCATCACCGATAAGCGTACACGCCTGTCGACTGACAGCGCTGACAGGCTGACGCTTATCAAGATGAATAAAGCCTGGATTTCTCATAATTTCCAATCTCCACCAGGTGAAGGAAGCTCAACCTGAATAATTTATCCACTCCTCCTCCTCCTCATTTTCCTCCTTCTCCTCCTATTTGTACAGTAAAGCAGAGGAAACTGGCTATTTTTTGACAGGGCCCACTGGCTCTAGCTATAGTACTTTATGCATGTAATTTTTCTGGAGGGCCACCGACCCGGTCCTCTGTTTTCAACAATTTTTGGGAGTGCCACATACAGGCACTCAATCTATTCAATTTTTATGGAGGGCCACCTACCTGCTCCTCTGGTTGGAAAACTTTTTTGGACTGCCACATACAGGCACTCAATCTATTCCATTTTTCTGGAGGGCCACCTACCTGCTCCTCTGGTTTGAAAACTTTTTTGGACTGCCACATACAGGCACTCAATCTATTCCATTTTTCTGGAGGGCCACCTACCTGCTCCTCTGGTTTGAAAACTTTTTTGGACTGCCACATACAGGCACTCAATCTATTCCATTTTTCTGGAGGGCCACCTACCTGCTCCTCTGGTTTGAAAACTTTTTTGGACTGCCACATACAGGCACTCAATCTATTCCATTTTTCTGGAGGGCCACCTACCTGCTCCTCTGGTTTGAAAACTTTTTTGGACTGCCACATACAGGCACTCAATCTATTCCATTTTTCTGGAGGGCCACCTACCTGCTCCTCTGGTTTGAAAACTTTTTTGGACTGCCACATACAGGCACTCAATCTATTCCATTTTTCTGGAGGGCCACCTACCTGCTCCTCTGGTTTGAAAACTTTTTTGGACTGCCACATACAGGCACTCAATCTATTCCATTTTTCTGGAGGGCCACCTACCTGCTCCTCTGGTTTGAAAACTTTTTTGGACTGCCACATACAGGCACTCAATCTATTCCATTTTTCTGGAGGGCCACCTACCTGCTCCTCTGGTTTGAAAACTTTTTTGGACTGCCACATACAGGCACTATCCAAATTGAATTGTCTCCATAGCAGCCTCCACACGTTGTCTCCATTGCTACCTCCAAAAGTCGTTTATATAGCTGCCTCCATACATCGTCCCTTTATCAAACGAGGTGTGTCAGGTCGAAATTTGGGTTGTTTTCATGGATTCCACATCAAAGTTGTTAACCTTGTCGCCACCCTGCTGTGTTATCCACAAAATACACTGGCAAACTTTTACCATTTACGGATATTATTTCAGCGCTTCTTGCGCATCTGTTTACATTCCCCTCACCCGCCATATCCTAAACTTATAAGAACGCTACTACACTTGATCTTATACAAAAGGTTCTTAGAAGTGCTGTTTGGGGAGTAGCCTAGAGACAGGGGCTTGGATTGGCGAAAGCTCGCCTGGCAGCGGAGCGCCAGCTCCATGCGCATCATGCGCTTCTTGCGCATCTGTTTACATTCCCCTCACCCGCCATATCCCAAACTTATAAGAACGCTACTACACTTGATCTTATACAAAAGGTTCTTAGAAGTGCTGTTTGGGGAGTAGCCTAGAGACAGGGGCTTGGATTGGCGAAAGCTCGCCTGGCAGCGGAGCGCCAGCTCCATGCGCATCATGCGCTTCTTGCGCATCTGTTTACATTCCCTTCACCCGCCATATCCCAAACTTATAAGAACGCTACTACACTTAACTTGGTGCAGGCTGGGACCGAGTCTGACCCTGGGGCTGGTCATATACTGCCGACGCAGAGGATTGCGGGGCCTACCTCGGTCCAGGTCTAAAAAAGGCCTACTATACCTCTTCCTCCTCCCACCCCTCCTCCACCTCCTCCTCCTCCGAATTACCATCCGTGGGCATGGCGCCATCAGTCGGTAGCTCTAGGCACAGCAGCAGTGCCGTCGCTAAGCGACAGCAGGCGGTGCTCAAACTGCTGAGCCTAGGCGATAAAAGGCACACCGCCCAAGAGCTATTACAGGGCATTCCACATTAAACTTGTTAACTTTGTCGCCACCCTGCTGTGTAATCCACAAAATATACTGGCAAACTTTTATCATTTACCGATATTATTTCAGCGCTTCTTGCGCATCTGTTTACATTCCCCTCACCCGCCATATCCCAAACTTATAAGAACGCTACTACACTTGATCTTATACAAAAGGTTCTTAGAAGTGCTGTTTGGGGAGTAGCCTAGAGACAGTGGCTTGGATTGGCGAAAGCTCGCCTGGCAGCGGAGCGCCAGCTCCATGCGCATCATGCGCTTCTTGCGCATCTGTTTACATTCCCCTCACCCGCCATATCCCAAACTTTTAAGAACGCTACTACACTTGATCTTATACAAAAGGTTCTTAGAAGTGCTGTTTGGGGAGTAGCCTAGAGGCAGGGGCTTGGATTGGCGAAAGCTTGCCTGGCAGCGGAGCGCCAGCTCCATGCCAAGGTCCAACTAACATAGTTTTAACTGCAGCACCTTTAATCTACTACTAGTTCACTGCCTCCATACATGGTCCCCTTATCAAACGAGCTGTGTCAGGCAGAATTTTGGATTGTTTTCATGGCTTCCATGTTAACTTTGTCGCCACCCTGCTGTGTAATCCACAAAATATACTGGCAAACTTTTATCATGTACCGATATTATTTGAGCGCTTCTTGCTCACCTCCTTTGGTTCCTCTCTGCCACCCATTGGTTTGAAGCCTGAGTCCATTTAGGGTATGTCGCCATGACACTCTCTAGCCTGCTGCCGCTGCCTCTGCCTCTGCATGCCGTCCCCTATAGTGTCAGGGTCAATTATTGGATGTTTTAGATGCTATCTAGCCTCATTCGGTCACTATGTCATGGCCATGCTGTTGCCCATAATTTTGGCATAATGGTGCGATTAAGCAGCCTCAGAGGCATCCATGCATGCTGCCCCTGCTGTTTCCTGTCCATTTCCGTGGTATTTCCATCCTTTTCTGAGGTTCCCAGGTGTTTGGCCAAGCTTCCCTGTGCAGAGCCTTGGTCCCCTTGAAAAATGCTCGAGTCTCCCATTGACTTCAATGGGGCTCGTTACTCGAAACGAGCACTCGAGCATCGGGAAAAGTTTGTCTCGAATAACGAGTACCCGAGCATTTTAGTGCTCGCTCATCTCTAATATACTACTAGATGTGACTATTAGTGATCACAGCCACAGGGGAAATCATTGTTACTATCATACAGGCTTTATAGGTAGATGATAACTGACTGTATCCAATGTACAAATCTGACTTTCACCCAATGTCTTATAAAACATAATGGGGAATATATATATATAAGGGCTTTATCTGGCTACAAGCCCTGGAATAATCACAAAAACTTATGAACCGCCAGATTATCCGGTGTAATGTGGCCTTTATGATGTGATGCTAAATTTTTATATTCAGCCAATTGTTGTCTGTTTAGCAACTGCTCTATATTCATTTTGTGTTAATGCCGTTTATTTAATTTAATTTATTTTATTCATATTGAATTGGCTCGTACTGTGCAAATTAGGACTATTTAAGTGCAAGGCCCTGAACTTATTGTACTAATTATACTGATAGATTCATTTTGCTGTAGGATTGACTGAGCACTGATTTGCAATGTACATTTTTATTCTTCCAAATAGTTATGGACACTACTAGTGCCAATACAGTAAAGTAACACATCCTCCCACTATATCCTGTAACACCCAGGATGTATTAGAGCACAGCCCGGCCTTAGTCAGCCAGTGATTATTAAAGGCTGCAATTTCTTCATGGCGACACTATTGATGTAATAGAATATTTGAACATGAGTAGCCATAGCTATGACATCAAACAGCTCTACAGAAGGATGTGTTACAAGAGGTAGACATTATACAGAAGAAAGGTTGTTATAAGTCCTACTATTTATGTCATTTGTTCTTTTTGGGCATGTTCACACATGGGGAAAAAGAAAGAAAGGAGGAAAGTAAAAAGTAAAGGAAGTAAGAAAGGAAAGAGAAAAGGAATGAGAAAAGGAAGGAGGAAAGGAAGGAGGAAAGAATGGAGGAAAGTTTGGAAGAAAGGAAGGGGAAAAATAAATAAGAAAGAAAGAAAGGAAAAAAGGAAGGAAAAAAGGAAGGAGGAAAGGAAGGAGGAAAGGAAGGAGGAAAGGAAGGAGGAAATGAAGGAGGAAAAGAAGGAGGAAAGAAAGGAGGAAAGGAAGGACAAAAGGAAGGAGGAAAGGAAGGAGGAATGGAATCAGGAAATGAAGGAAGAAAGGAAGGGAGAAAGGAAGAAAGAAAGGGAGGAGGAAAGAACGGAAGGAGGAAAGAAATAAATAGAGAAAGAAAGAAAGAAAGAAATAGGAAATGAAGGAGGAAAGAAAGGAGAATAGAGAGAATGAAAGGAAGCAGAGAAAGACGGAAGAAAGGATCTAGGAAAGAATGGAAGGAGGTAATAGAAAAGAAGGAAGAAAGGAAGGAGGAAGGGAAGTTGCAATTTCTGCAGAATATTTTACTGTCAACTAGAAATAAAGCATCCTCCTACTGTACCTGGGGCAGTTTTCAGTCCATGAAATACAACCACCATCCAAACCATCCAGTGTTTCATGGACTGAGAAAAATAAAGAAAAGAAAAACAAAGAGAGAAAATAAAAAGAAAGGAAAATGTAAAAATAGAGATTCATAAAAAGAAAGTAAAAAGAAAGAAGCCTTAATCATATAATTTCTGCAGAATATTTTACTCTCAACTAGAAATAAAGTAAATCATCCTCCTACTGTACCTGGGGCAGTTTTCAGTCCATGGAATACAACCACCATCCAAACCATCCAGTGTTTCATGGACTGAGAAAAATAAAGAAAAGAAAAACAAAGAGAGAACATTTTACTGTCAACTAGAAATAAAGTATATCATCCTCCTTCGGTACCTGGGGCAGTTGTCAGTCCATGGAATACAACCACCATACAAACTATCCAGTGTTTCATGGACTGAGAAAAATAAAAAAAAGAATAACAAAGAGAGAAAATAAAAAGAAAGGAAAGTGTAAAAATAGACAATAAAAAAAATAAATTTAAAAGAAAGAAGCCTTAATCATGTAATTTCTGCAGAATATTTTACTGTCAACTGTAAATAAAGTATATCATCCTCCTCCTTTACCTGAGGCAGTTTTCAGTCCATGAAATACAACCACCATCTAAACCATCCAGTGTTTTATGGACTGAGAAAAATAAAGAAAAGAAAAACAAAGAGATAAAATAAAAAGAAAGGAAAATGTGAAAATAGAGAATCAGAAAAAGAAAGTCAAAAGTAAGAAGTCTTAATCATGTAATTTCTGAAGAATACTTTACTGTCAACTAGAAATAATGTATATCATCCTTCTACTGTACCTGGGGCAGTTTTCAGTCCATGGAATACAACCACCATCCAAACCATCCAGTGTTTCATGGACTGAGAAAAATAAAGAAAAGAATAACAAAGAGAGAAAATTAAAAAAAGGAAAATGTAAAAGTTTAGAATCAGAAAAAGAAATTCAAAAGAAAGAAGCCTTAATCATGTAATTTCTGCAGAAAACTTTACTGTCAACTGTAAATAAAGTATATCATCCTCCTCCTGTACCTGAGGCAGTTTTCAGTCCATGGAAGACAACCACCATCCAAACCATCCAGTGTTTCATGGACTGAGAAAAATAAAGAAAAGATAAACAAAGAGAGAATATTTTAATGTCAACTTGAAATAAAGTATATCATCCTCCTACTGTACCTGAGGCAGTTTTCAGTCCATGAAATACAACCACCATCTAAACCATCCAGTGTTTTATGGACTGAGAAAAATAAAGAAAAGAAAAACAAAGAGAGAAAATAAAAAGAAAGGAAAATGTGAAAATAGAGAATCAGAAAAAGAAAGTCAAAAGTAAGAAGTCTTAATCATGTAATTTCTGAAGAATACTTTACTGTCAACTAGAAATAATGTATATCATCCTTCTACTGTACCTGGGGCAGTTTTCAGTCCATGGAATACAACCACCATCCAAACCATCCAGTGTTTCATGGACTGAGAAAAATAAAGAGAAACAAAGAGAGAGTAACTAAAAAGAAAGGAAAATGTAAAAATAGAGAATAAAAAAAGTAAATTAAAAAGAAGCCTTAATCATGTAATTTCTGCAGAATATTTTACTGTCAACTAGAAATAAAGTATATCATCCTCCTACTGTACCTGGGGCAGTTTTCAGTCCATGAAATACAACCACCATCCAAACCATCCATCCAAAAATAAAGGAAAATGTAAAACTATTAATTCAGAAAAAGAAAGCTAAAAGAAAGAAGCCTTAATCATTTATTTTCTGCAGAACATTTTACTATCACCTAGAAATAAAGTATATCATCCTCCTACCGTACCCCGGCAGTTTTCAGTCCATGAAATACAACCACCATCCAAACCATCCAGTGTTTCATGGACTGAGAAATAAAAGAAAGAAAAAGAAAATAAAAAGAGGAGATAAGAAGACGTCTGCTGCAGAATGTCCTTTGCTGACAGGAGGTAGGTGCTCATTCCTCTATTGTTATTGTTGCAGTTTTAGTCTTTTAGCAGGATAAGAAATGTTCTCATAATGTTCTCCAGAACTGGTTCCAGTAACTTCTGGGTCTGTAGATCTTTCTAGTCGTTATGTACATAGAATACTGGAACATGCGCTGCACAGGATGAGCTGATTTGGTATGAATAAAATAAAATAAAGTAAAATAAAAACCTTAAAGCTATAGAATAAGTATAGAGCGGTTGGTAATCAGCCAGTGATTGCTGCTTATAGAAACATTATGGGGCACATTTACTAAGAACAGTGCAGTCTGTACTATGTGCAGTGTCCTGTGTAGTGTGCAGGGGGCGCCAGATTCAGGATTTCTTTCGCCCATTTTTCATGAATCTGGCACCTCCTGCACTGCTCCGGTAGAGTGCACCATTTTTTTTGGTGCACCTTCAACTTAGGCCGTGCAACACATTTCTGTTGGACTTTGCATTATAAATGTGGCGCACGGCCCGACTGAGCACCGGACACCCATTTCAGTGGCGAACACTTCTTATATACATGTGGGAGAAGTTTACACATGAAAGAAGGTGCAAAGTCCAACAGAAAACTGGCGCAGGGGCTTCAGTAACTCTGGGCCCATGATGTATAAACCACCAGGTAAAAGTCAGATTTGGACGGGGGATAATGTCTGTTATAGTGTAAGTATAAAGTGTGCACAAAGCTCCAATGATACAACCTCTGTCTGTGCTCACACATAGTCACATCTAGTAGAATATACAGACATGATGGGATATATTATTCCTGGGGATAGAGAGAGATTTCCATATGCAGATGATGATTAGGTAAGTACTGTAGGTGATGCTGGAGATAAGTCTTTCCATGTGGTGACAATAAGGTGGTGGTGTCACTTACTCAGCCAGTAGTGTGAGACCTCAGTACCTCCATATCACATGCTGGGAAGGCCGTCTCCCCCTGCCCCATGTTACATGCTGTGCATTGTACAGTATAATATGTATATAACAGGGCACATCCTCACAGCACAGAGCGGAGCCACCAGCCCAGATGGGAAATGTCATGGAAGGGGCTGCAGGATGGAGGAACAACTTCCCCATGAGGTCACAAGCTACTGGACTCCATGGAGTCAGATCTGTGACAGTCCCCATGGGATAAGAAGACTGTCTGACAGTGACTACATCCATGTATGTGTATGTATATTCCATATGTCTGTATCTGCTGTAAGTGTGTGTCTATTTTGTGTAGGTGTGTGTGGATACGCTGTATGTGTGAATATGATGTGTGTATACATGTATATGCATATGCTTGGCTGTATATGTGTGTATATGTTCTATACATAGTATGTGTACGCCCGACTGTATATCAAGGGTTCACCTGGACTGGTGGAGGCAGGTAGTGGTGGAAGTGGTTAATGTAAGGCCCGTTAATAGTAGAGGTTTTGGTGCAGTGCACTTTCCTCCTCCCCCTTTTCTTGTTTAGCAGGTTTCCTCCTCTCCCTCTGTGGACTGGGGCACTCACCGGATGCACTTCCTCCCTTCCTAATTTATTGTTTTGTTTTACTGTTTTGAGTATCTGTGTCTTATAGTTCTGAAGTCACAGCTGGAGGAGTAAAATTGAAGATGAGAGAATGCTGCTTTGCTCGTCTGACCGACTTGACATCTGGGAGTCCAGATGGATATAGTGCAGTCCTGAGCCGTTTTTCCTTCAGATGGAGAGATCACAATACAAGTGTCTACCTTTTTAAGATTTACTTTGAAAATTGTTAAACAAAATATTATGCTAATAAATGCTGTGACCGGTTTTCTCACCACCCAATATGAGACTTGGTGTTTACTGATTTACCTATTTGAGTATTATGTGGGGATATTATGTTATTGGGATAACAGAGTTTTGTTGCCTATAAAAGTGCTGGGTTGGGCCATATCTTGGGGGGTAAGTTTTGCATTCCACCAGTCTGTATGTACTTTTTGTCTAAGTATAAGATGTATATGTATTATATGGGGGATATTTATCATGGCATCTGTGCCACGTCAATGGTGTAGAAGCCCAGAACTAATCGCAAATTCTAGCTTATTGCTAGCACTTGCGATTATTTTCCCCAATCCGCCACCTTCAAGCGCGGCCACGAGTGCAGAGGCTTTACTGTCCCTCTTAATGTTTAGGGCTGCACGAGTGCTGGTGTATGATAAATAACCCCCATATGTGTATATAGAGGGGCACATTTACTAAGAATGAAGCCAACTGCACTAAAAGTTCTCTGGCAGTGTATGATGCTGCGCCAGATTCATTAAGAACGTGCGCCAGAAATCATGAATCCACACACCGCGTGCACTACTCCTACTTCACAATGCACTTACATGTCCGCTTGGGAGGAAGGGAAAACAATGGGCCAATCAGTCTGTATTGATTGGCCAGTTTCAGTGATCAACATCGCAGGACAAATCAAATTGGTCCTGTGATTTCAGTGGTTAGGTGTTACCTTGCCATCCCCATGCACCCAATATACTAATCACCCTGTCTCACGAACCACAGAACCAGGAAGTCACTGAGCTCAGCGTCCGATATATTGGACCGGAGCATGAAGGAGTTAAAAAGACTGGAGTGCTATCAATGGTAAAAACTGGCATGGATCTACATAAAGAAATTTTCGGTAGTAGTCAGTTCTATGTAGTAATCCTAGTAACTTTAGTCATGGAGGGGCCATAGAGGTGCGCGGTGACTGGAAGAGAAGGCGGGCATGGGGATATCCTGCCCCATTCCTACATACTTTATTAACCCCTTAAGGACGCAGGGTTTTTCGGCTCATTTCTCGATCTCCAACTTCAAAAATCCATAACTTTTTCATTTTTACGTGTACAGACCTGTGTGAGGGCTTATTTTGTGATTTACTTTCCCGTGATGTTATTTATTTTAACATGCCGTGTACTGCGAAGCTGAAAAAAAATTCCAAATGTGGAAAAATTGTGGGCTCAGTTTTTACGACTTTCACTCTTCGTTCCAAATAACACCTCTACTTTATTCTTTGGTTCGGTGCGATCGCGGTGATTCCAAATTTATATAGGTTTTATTGTGTTTTAATACATTTTCAAAAATTAAACGACTGTGTACAAAAAAGAAAAAAAAATTTTTGCCATCTTCTGACGCTAATAACTTGTTCATACTTTGGCGCACGGAGATGTGTGAGTGGTCATTTTTTGCGAAATGAGGCGGCGTTTTCATTGCTACCATTTTGAGGTCTGTGCGACATTTTGATCATTTTTTATTTCATTTTTTATGTTATGTAAAAAGGTGTAAAAGTCGCATTTGGGCGCCATTTCCCGCCTCGGAGGTCACCGCCGCCCGTAATAGTTTTTATATTTTGATAGATCGGGCATTTTGGGACGCGGCGATACCTAATATGTTTGTGATTTTTACTGTTTATTATGTTTTATATCCGTTCTAGGGAAAGGGGGGTGATTTGAACTTTTAATATTTTATTAATTTTTTTTATTTTTTAAACTTTTTGTTTAATTTTTTTTTTCACTATCTTTTAGACCATCTAGGGTACATTAACCCTAGATAGTCAGATCGCTCCTACCATATACTGCAATACTTCTGTACTGCAATATATGGCATTTTTGCAGCACATTCATTACAATGAGCCACTGGCTCATTGTAACGAATCTGCAGATGCCAGATAGTCTCGGGTCAAACGAAGACCCGAGGCTACCATGGCAACCAATCGCCGCCCCCCGATGACGTTCGGGGGCGTGGCGATCGTAATAAAGATGGCGACGCCGCTGTCTTTTAAACGCCGGCGGCGACTTTGCCGGCGGCGTTGAAAGGATTATTAGCCGCGATCGGTGCAAGCACCGACCGCGGTTATTAGCGGTGGGGGTTTGCTGCAATATGCAACAACCCCCACCTCTGTATGAAGAGGACTCAGCCCGTGAGCCCTCTTCATACATCCCTTATACCTCTGCGCCGTAGAGCTACGGCGCAGAGCGTTAAGGGGTTACAGGCCCACAAACTCTGCCACATTTAGTGCTGTATCACAGCAAAAAGTCCTGGCTGCCAGGGACTGCAAGGCGCAACCTTCTGGCTCCCTCCGCTCATGGCTGTATAAGCAAGATCCACTGTGCCGGAGAGAGCACTGCAGGGAGTGGAGAGAGGAGAATCAGTGGCTCTGACCAATTCCTGAAGAGGAGAAGGAGCAGCGGCTGCCGGCAAGGAGGCATCAGCAGGATATAAGTATCAGGCCTCCCCCGGCCGTCTATCGCTATTTCTCCATACCTGCCCTTACACTCTTGAAGTCTTGTATGTACTGTATGAGCCGCCCTGTAAGGGTAAATTATTATTATATTATTTCCCAGGCAGCGTTTCCCCAGCTCTTCTGGTCAGCAATGAAGCTTCTTTGTGTCCCTAGCACAGCCTCCTGTCCACAGTGGATGTATGAAGCTTCTTTGTGTCCCTAGCACAGACTGGGTGGCATGAGCAACCAAAACATTATTAACATCTCTCAGGCCCTTTAATACAAATCCCCCATTAATAAACACATAACAATAAAACCATGCAGACTCTCTTTTTGTTGGGTATAAAAAAGATGGTCACAGCTTTATTTAAATAACAATTCAAAAATCTTTATCTCGTAAAGGCAGTTGATAGTAAAATCGTTCCATCGGCTCGGCCGCTGTATGCCAGCTGGACTCCCAGCTGCCAAGGTAGCCAACCGAGCCTTCACCTCCATCGCTCACTTTCCGCCAGCTGTGACTTGAATGACTAGAAGAACAATAAATTAACAACAAAAAACAAACAACAAAAAATAGGGCGAGAGGGCGGGAACGCTTCTTTGCCAGGCTTGACAAAAGAGAAGGAACCTACCCCTTTGCCACGGCTTAAATCCTTAGCGCCTGTAGGCGTGAATAATTACGAGGTAGCAGGGTGGAGATAAGCAATAAACCCACCCCTTTTAATTAAAGTGTCACCAATCCCTGACCTTAAACTTGAGCTATAGAAAAGAGCAGCCACCAGTCCAGGGGCACCTTCCTTATTTAGTCAGGCGTACCCCACAAGCTCCTGTCCACAGTGGATGTATAAAGCTGAGCATAGGTGGTCACATCCGCTCTACTACAACCGTCCTTTGTGCTCCGGGGACGGCTGGGTTAAAGGGGTATTCTCATCTGGGCATTTACATTTAATTAAATTCATTTGCCTTATGTAAACATTTCTTCAATTGGATGTTGATAAAAAAAAATGTTCCTGTGTGAAGATAATTTCTCTTAAATGTAGCCATGTTATCCCTAAGAAACCAGATAGCTTCCTCGGATACGACCACGTCACACTCTGGCAGCGGTGGCCAGACATGCGCTATGGAGTCCTGCTGGACCACCAGGATTCAGCAATCATTACCACAGGACGGCTGTGCGACATGTAGTAATTCCCAGACATTTTATATACAATAACCTTTTGTTTCTTTGTGCAATCCCTCCAGCAGAGGTGGCCGTATCCGAGGAAGCTATCTCGTTTCTAAGGGACAACATGGCTACATTTATGAGAAATTATCTTCACACAGGAACATTTTTTTTAATAACATCTAATTGAAGAAATGTTTATATATGGCAGATTAAGGAAACTGAATGTAAGTGCCCAGATGAGAATACCCCTTTAATTATTCTATTGTTGGCTGTTTTGCAACTTTTCTACATTCAGTGGCCCAGATATATTATTTTGTCTAAGTTTGCTCTAAAAACCCTTTCTTTGGAGCTTGCACGTGTATTTATTGTTTGCGTCACTTTAGTGTCATGGTTGCACTTTGTCCGACACTTTAGTAAACTGTCCACCTAAAGGCTAGTGCTCAGTGGTAGTTTGCTACATAAATTGCGTCGCAACAGCTTGATGCAAAGTGGACCAAGAAAAATATGGTGCAACTATCCTAAAAACGGACCAGAATAACTAAGAGCTTGCATCACTATTGGATTATCTGGCACAAACTGCACATTACTGGGGCAAACGGCACTAAGGCAAATTGCAGCAGTTTTGATATATTTGGGCCATTTTGTTTTAAGGCAGTTTTTTAATATTATTTTACTATATTGCATTTATTCATACTGTGAAAGGACTATTTTAGTACAAGCCTCCTGCACTTGGGTTGTAGAGAAAATAAGTATTTGGCAAGTTCTGCAAGCTCAAGAAAAACTTCTTTGAGCAATGTAGCCAAACAGATCTGGTATGGGACATGGGGCCTAGTAGTGGGGAGGGGGGTGCAATAGGGGCTGCCCTCCCACAGGGATGGACTCTAGGGACTTGTATACTTATCCCAAAATATTCAGGCTCTTGACCCGGAAATTTTAAATCCTCCAAAATTAAACCAGCCATCAATGGACACCACACCAGGTTACTTATTGTGGGTATGTGGGGGGGCCACAGCATTTATTTTTAGAGAAACAATTAATTAATTAAATAATCAATAGAAAAAATGCAAAATAGTTGGAACAAAATTCATGCCCATCCGGGCCCTTTGCTTCTTCTTGAGCAAAAACCTTTTACCCGAATGGCGTCAGACGTCATGTGGGCACCTTCATCTCGCCTTCGGGCATGTGAAAATCCGCCACGGAGCAGCCCCTTAAAATTAACACCGGCTGTGACCTCCCACACACCCAAGGTGATGCCTTCCTCAGCCAAACTCCAGAAAACCGAGCAAAATCATGTCTGAGCCAATCGTGTCCATATTAACTCCAACCACCATTAAGGGATAACAGTTGTGCCTTTCTCTGCCATAGAAGCCACATGTGTAGAGATTCTTATTTAAAGAATGTTACCCGCTCTTCTGATTGCCTTATGATCTCTGACTCCTCACCAAAACTGCAGACCGTGTGACATTGACCTCAAATGTGGTAAAACGAGAGAACTTCCTTCTTGGAGTAGATCCCCCTTATTTGGCCGACTGAGGTTGTTACCCCCAGCAAAATTATCACAACCGAGTGTTCTTGCCCGATTTGACTGATCTTCACTATTTCTGCTACAACCTGGTACCATCTTATTATGTGTATAACACGCCAGTGCACCCGTGTGTATTGACAGTTATAAGTTCAGTCTGTATGGCCGGACCGACATTTACCGCAACGCCCAGTGTAACAAGAAACTAACCAAACATGCTGAAAACCTGGAAAATTAGAAAGTAAAACTATGGGAAAGGAGGGGAAGCTTAATTAAATTAAGGGGTTAAGGTCTGGCCTAATGAAAGATTAAAACAATTGGACTTCCATTTGAACAGGAGATTTTATACCGCAAGAGTGGGCGGTGGTCTTTGCACCGATTGTGGATTAGAACCTAATAAGGTAGGGGTCTTAATTGAACTGGAAATGATATGAGGGGGACGCCTGACTCCTGTATGAAGAAATTATTACCCGCTGGGAGAAGCCGAGCGCCATAACCAACATGGGACACTGGACCTGGAACACTGGGCTGGGTTAAAAACCGTTGGCAGGACATACCGACAGGTGACCTTCCCAAAACATCGGGTCTGAAGTATCTGATATGGACTTTATCGAGGATTGGAAAGGGATAATATCCATGCAAAAATCTACCCCGAGTTAACCTGCTAAAGGGACTAATCAGACAATTCGGAGAGACCGAAAAAGGCTATGGAAAAAACCGCTTTAAATGGGGATGACAAACGCAAAACCAATGGTCTACGGGAATCTGGAGTGTGGTGCAAGACTTCCCAACCCTTTTACCATTTGATTTAAAGGCTAATCCTGCTACGCCAGCTTTTTGCCCAGTGATGATAAAAGCCTTGCCTTGTATTAGAGAATAGCCCATCTAGGGTGTAAATAAAGATAGAAGACATCTCCACGGGTTTGGTACTGCCAGAGAGAATTAACCATTAGCTCCAGGCTGCTGCATATTTCCACCACCTTGACTCCGATAATGAATTATTCATCAGGTGCTCTAGATATTCCCGACCAGATTCCATAAATAGTCTGGGAATTCCCGACCAGATTCCATAACTAGGGCATTCCGCACCAGATTCGGTAACTAGGGCATTCCCGACCAGATTCCATAAGTACGTGGATCTCTAGAATATCTGGAACTGGGAACGATACAGGGCATTGGCCATGTCATTCACAGTGTTAGGAAACATGTCTTGCTATCTGCCAAATGTTGGATTGCGGGTAGCACCGCACCAAGTGTAGAATCAGCAGCAACACCGAGATATTGTCTGACCAGAAACGGATCTCACAAGTAGCATAGGAGGGGTCCCCAAAGTCCAAGAGCTATCACTAGCGGGAATAGTAGCCACAGGGTTAGATTCAGTGTGGCCTTTGGTCTGGCCTGTCACACTGCAGCCAGCTGCTCCTCTGCTGTAGGTGGCCGAGCATGGAGTGAGGGGAGAGGAGTGTGGGGCCTAATCAAGGCCCGAGGCCTGTCATAGGCCTGAGGCCTGTTTGGGACCAGAAAAGGCCGGCTGCTGGGGATGCAGGGGGAGCAGGATGGGGTGGAGGGGTCTGAGGCCTAATCGAGGCCTGCTGGAGGCCTGAGGCCTAAACTGGGCCTGAGGCCTGCCTGAATTATACTGGCGTGATCGGGCACATGGCGATGGGGGGGGGGGGGCGGGCGGGTCTACGGAGAGGGGGGGGAAGGGTTGGTGCCGCGCATGGAGTGAGGGGTAGAGGGGTCTGGGGCCTAATCGAGGCCCAAGGCCTGAGGCCTGCTATAGGCTCGAGGCCTGTTGGGGATCATTAGAGGGTAAGTTCATGCATTGCTGGGGACATAAGTCGGGAGGGTATGTGGGGCATCGCTGTGCCGCTTACCCTGGGAAGCGTCGGGTCCTGTCGCACGCTGTTCTGCTCTGTTCTTCTTCCTTTGCGTTGCGCCGGCTGCTGATTATGTGAGGAGCACTGGGTAGGATGGAGGGACCGGGTACTGAGCCGGCTGCTGCTGCTCTCTTTCCAGCACCTGGACCTCCAGGGATTCCATAGTGAGGGTAGGCAAAAAGAGGGCACAGAGGGGGAGATCCTGACTTCACACCGCTCGGTCCTGAGGGCAGAAGGAAAGAGGCCCCGCCACGTGCCCCCAATGCTTTTAAACCACAGTGCGGGCCCCAATAGGCCCGCCCAATCCAGCCCCTTTTTGGGACCGCCTAAAGAAGGGGCCAATCGCCTTTTAAGCCGCCTTCTGCACCATCACCAGAAATCCCCTACAGTCCCCAGCCCCTTCTCTATGCGATTTGGGGCTAATGAGATTAGAGTGGATCTGGATCCTTCGAAGTTTCTCTGTCTTCACTTTATTAATCCATTAAAGCTCATGAACCAAGGATGTGGCCTCAACTTGTAAACCCCTCAAGTTATGATCTTTCTCTCCTCTAATTTGTCCCTATTAAAATCTCTGTCACAATGATTGTTCTTACCTTTCGTGTGGGCCCAAAAGTCAGGGGTCAAGTCCCTCCAAGTCCCTCATCTGAAGTGATATGAAATTCATGAACATAATTATAAGAGATTCTACACAACACTGATCTCTGTGGCTTTGTGCTTCCGAAAGTCTGAACCTATTCCCTGGATTGTATGGAGCCTCATTCATGCATCCACAGTGTCTGCAAACAGAATTCTATAAGGGAAGAGAATCAAAGTTCTACAACTCACTCACTAATGCAAGAACAAACCATTCATTGATTCAGGGTCGTACTTGGGTGCCTAGGACCCACCAGTGAAATTGATTTTGGCGGCCACCCTATTGCTACATAGAAATATTACCAATATTACAGTAGAATTTCTTGGCGCTGGTGGAGGGGGCAGCGATGTATAGACTGGATGGCATGATAATACCCAGAACATGTGTAACAAAACATGGGCCCTTTAATGCTAATCCGACCCCCTATATATAACATAACTATAAATAATGCAGACCACATCCTGTGCTGGGTAAAAAAAATGGCCACAGCTTTATTTATCCATTTAACAATTCAAAACTCTTAAGGCACTTGATTGAACCGGATCATCTTGCTCGGCCGCTGTATGCCAGCTGGACTCCCATCCGGCAAGTCGGCCAGCCGAGCGCTCTCTTTTCTATCTCAACTTTCCGCCAGCTGTGACTTAGTGCATGTAAGAAACAAAAACAAAACATAAATTAACAATTGAACAAAACATATCAAAACAGGGAGGGAGGGTGAGCCGCAGCATGAGGCCGAGCAGGGAAAGGACCAGCCTTATTAAAGCCCACGCATCAAGAGGAGGAGGAAACGTACTGAGGTAGACAGGAAGGGTAAGTAACCAAACACCCACACCCCCTTCCTTTTATTAAAGTGCCAGTCGCCTGTAACATTAAATATATAATTCCCTAAAAAACCCCAGCCTCCAGTCCCGTGGCACCTTCCCTAAGCGGTCAGGGGTGCCCCACATATAGTGATCTCTTTCTTCTGTCCTCTTTTCTAGTTATGGCTCTTGGCTTTTACACAATTCCTGTGGTGGTGATGTAACATTAGGGCATTAATGTTGGGCTGTTATGGAATTACCACTAGTTGACTGGACTTTCTGCTGGTGACTGGCTTTGGTTAGGGATGTAAGTGTAAGCAGCTGCAACACCCCTATGTATAGGCAAGGGGGTAGTTGTGAATAAGGCCCTCTCCCTGTCAGGATCCATCTGGTGAGCCTGCGCAACTCACCCAGAGGATAATGGAGAGAGATCTCAGGTAATCTGCAGCTGTAGCCTCTGCCTGGAAAGGCAATAGTTAAATGGGTGTAAGATGTTATCCAATCAGTTGGCTGTATTGTAAACCGGAGTGTGATTGGAGAGGTGCTGCCACCTGACCAGGGGGGAGTATAAGACCCCAGTGCAGGGGGAGCACTTAGGTCCTTCAGAGTCCAGTCTTTGCCTGTCAGCAGTCTGACCTCATGGTCTGTCTCAGGTCATAGCTGGTCTGTTCTTAGAGAGAACAGAGAGTCAGTGCACAGCGCACCTTTAGTGCTGTCACAGAAACCAATCCCAGGAACTAAGTCAGGAGACTCTAATACAGAGCTGCAGCTTCCACAGTTTGGACACAGCTCCATCTAAATTATCCCAGCCTGCATCTACCATCAGGCTGGTGCATTATTCCTGAGGACCCCTCTCCATGACCACTTCAGTACCGGAATCAGGATCTGCTGTTTGACCGCTTTGGCCCGTTGCCTGCTACCTGTTGTTCAGTAAAGAACGTTGATTTGCACAATGTTGCCTCCGTCTGATCCCTGGATACGGCTGTCACCACCACGGACACTCAGGGGTTGCCCCAGGGAGAACTAGATATATATACTGTCCCACCGTCCATTCTACAGTATACAATGTCCCCCTGTCCATTCTACAGTATATACTGACCCCCATGCATTCTATACAGTATATACTGCCCCCATGCATTCTACATTATATACTGTCCCCCATGCATTCTACAGTATATACTGCCCCTGTTCCATTCTACAGTATATACTGTCCCCATCCATTCTACAGTATATACTGTCCCCCCATCCATGTTACAGATTATACTGTCCCCCCATCCATTCTACAGTATATACTGTCCCCCATCCATTCTACAGTATATACTGTCCCCCCATCCATGTTACAGATTATACTGTCCCCCCATCCATTCTACAGTATATACTGTCCCCCCATCCATGTTACAGTATATACTGCCCCCCCATCCATTCTACAGTATATACTGTCCCCCCGCCCATTCTACAGTATATACTGTCCCCCCGTCCATTCTACAGTATATACTGCCCCATATCCATTCTACAGTATATACTGTCCCCCATCCATTCTACCCCCATCCATGTTACAGTATATACTGTCCCCCCATCCATGTTACAGTATATACTGTCCCCCCATCCATGTTACAGTATATACTGTCCCCCCATCCATGTTACAGTATATACTGTCCCCCCGTCCATTCTATAGTATCTACTGCCCCCTGTGCATTCTACAGTATATACTGTCCCCCTGTCCATTCTACAGTATATACTGCCCCCTATGCATTCTACAGTATATACTGCCCCCATGCATTCTACAGTATATACTGTCCCCCCATCCATTCTACAGTATATACTGTCCCCCCGTCCAATCTATAGTATATACTGCCCCCATCCATTCTACCGTATATATTGTCCCCTGTGCATTCTACAGTATATACTGCCCCCCTGTCCATTCTACAGTATATACTACCCCATCCATTCTATACTATATACTGTCCCCCCATCCATTCTATAGTATAAATTGTCCCCCCATCCATTCTATAGTATATACTGTCCCCCTGTCCATTCTACAGTATATACTACCCCATCCATTCTATACTATATACTGTCCCCCCATCCATTCTATAGTATAAATTGTCCCCCCATCCATTCTATAGTATATACTGTCCCCCTGTCCATTCTACAGTATATACTGCCCCCATGCATTTTATAGTATATACTGTCCCCCCATGCATTCTACAGTATATACTGCCCCCATCCTTTCTATACAGTATATACGGCCCCCATCCTTTCTATACAGTATATACTGTCCCCCATCCGTTCTATAAAGTATATACTGCCCCCATCCTTTCTATACAGTATATACCAGTGATGGCGAACCACAACCAAGACCCACTTATTTATCGCAAAGTGCAGACACAGAAATTTACTTTGAGATTTATACTCCCTTCTCTGTCACAGCTTTCATTGATACCAGCACCTGAGGACACCAATAAGGCAGAAAATAGGAGAAATTTGGATGATTATTGTAGCTTCCCTCCAGTGTCCCATAAACAGGAAGAATTGTCAGGGCCGGAGCAGGAGCTACAATGATAATCCAGATCTGTCCACACATTACCACTCCTCCAGTAGTCCCAGGTAGCCCTGTCACTTTAATGTAGCTCTGTGCACAGCAAGTCCTGGGCTGTCTGGGACTGCATGAAGATACCTGGAGTACCTGTGGGTAACACCCCACAACACGAAGGGACTCTGGTAACACCCCCCAACACAGAGGGACTCTGGTAACACCACCCAAACATGGAGGGACTCTGGTAACACCCCCCTCCCAACATGGAGGGACTCTGGTAATACCCCCCAACACGGAGGGACTCTGGTAACACCCCCCCCCCAACACAGAGGGACACTGATAACACCCCCCCCAACACAAAGGGACACTGATAACACCCCCCCAACACAGAGTGACTCTGGTAACACCCCGCCCCAACACGGAGGGACTCTGGTAACACCTCGCCCCAACACGGAGGGACTCTGGTAACACCCCCCCACCCAACACGGAGGGACTCTGGTAACACCCCCCCCCCCCAACACGGAGGGACTCTGGTAACATCCCCCCCAACACGGAGGGACTCTGGTAACACCCCCCCCCCCCCAACACGGAGGGACTCTGCTAACACACCCCCCCACCACCACGGAGGGACTCTGGTAACACACCCCCCCACCCAACACGGAGGGACTCTGGTAACACCCCCCCCCCAACACGGAGGGACTCTGGTAACATCCCCCCCAACACGGAGGGACTCTGGTAACACCCCCCCCCCCCCAACACGGAGGGACTCTGCTAACACACACCCCCACCACCACGGAGGGACTCTGGTAACACACACACACCCCAACACGGAGGGACTTTGGTAACACCCCGCCCCAACACGGAGGGACTCTGGTAACACCCCCCCCCAACATGGAGGAACTCTGGAAACACCCCCCCAACACGGAGGGACTCTGGTAACACACACACCCCCAGCATGGAGGGACTCTGGTAACACCCCACAACACGAAGGGACTCTTGTAACACCCCCCAACACAGAGGGACTCTGGTAACACCCCCCAAACACGGAGGGACTCTGGTAACACCCCCCTCCCAACATGGAGGGACTCTGGTAATACCCCCAACACAGAGGGACACTGGTAACACCCCCCCCCCCCCAACACAAAGGGACACTGATAACACCCCCCCAACACGGAGTGACTCTGGTAACACCCCGCCCCAACACAGAGGGACTCTGGTAACACCACCCAAACATGGAGGGACTCTGGTAACACCCCCCTCCCAACATGGAGGGACTCTGGTAATACCCCCCAACACGGAGGGACTCTGGTAACACCCCCCCCCCCAACACAGAGGGACACTGGTAACACCCCCCCCCCAACACAAAGGGACACTGATAACACCCCCCCAACACAGAGTGACTCTGGTAACACCCCGCCCCAACATGGAGGGACTCTGGTAACACCTCGCCTCAACACGGAGGGACTCTGGTAACAACCCACCCCAACACGGAGGGACTCTGGTAACACCCCCCCCAACACGGAGGGACTCTGGTAACATCCCCCCCCAACACAGAGGGACTATGGTAACACCCCCCCCCCCAACACGGAGGGACTCTGCTAACACACCCCCCCACCACCACGGAGGGACTCTGGTAACACACCCCCCCACCACCACGGAGGGACTCTGCTAACACACCCCCCCCACCACCACGGAGGGACTCTGGTAACACACACACACCCCAACACGGAGGGACTTTGGTAACACCCCGCCCCAACACGGAGGGACTCTGGTAACACCCCCCCAACATGGAGGAACTCTGGAAACACCCCCCCAACACGGAGGGACTCTGGAAACACACACACCCCCAGCATGGAGGGACTCTGGTAACACCCCACAACACGAAGGGACTCTGGTAACACCCCCCAACACAGAGGGACTCTGGTAACACCCCCCAAACACGGAGGGACTCTGGTAACACCCCCCTCCCAACATGGAGGGACTCTGGTAATACCCCCAACACAGAGGGACACTGGTAACACCCCCCCCCCAACACAAAGGGACACTGATAACACCCCCCCAACACGGAGTGACTCTGGTAACACCCCGCCCCAACACGGAGGGACTCTGGTAACACCTCGCCCCAACACGGAGGGACTTTGGTAACACCCCCCCCCCAACACGGAGGGACTCTGGTAACATCCCCCCCAACATGGAGGGACTCTGGTAACATCCCCCCCAACACGGAGGGACTCTGGTAACACCCCCCCCCAACACGGAGGGACTCTGGTAACACCCCCCCCCCAACATGGAGGAACTCTGGAAACACCCCCCCCAACACGGAGGGACTCTGGTAACACACACACCCCCAGCATGGAGGGACTCTGGTAACACCCCACAACACGAAGGGACTCTGGTAACACCCCCCAACACAGAGGGACTCTGGTAACACCCCCCAAACACGGAGGGACTCTGGTAACACCCCCCTCCCAACATGGAGGGACTCTGGTAATACCCCCAACACAGAGGGACACTGGTAACACCCCCACCCCCAACACAAAGGGACACTGATAACACCCCCCCAACACGGAGTGACTCTGGTAACACCCCGCCCCAACACGGAGGGACTCTGGTAACACCCCCCCCAACACCCCTACCCCAACACGGAGGGACTTTGGTAACACCCCACCCCAACACGGAGGGACTCTGGTAAAACCCCCCCCCCAACACGGAGGGACTCTGGTAACATCCCCCCCCCCAACACGGAGGGACTCTGGTTACACCCCGCCCCAACACGGAGGAACTCTGGTAACACCCCCCCCCCCCAACACGGAGGGACTCTGGTAACATCCCCCCCCAACACGGAGGGACTCTGGTAACACACACCCCCACCACCATGGAGGGACTCTGGTAACACACACACACCCCAATACGGAGGGACTTTGGTAACACCCCGCCCCAACACGGAGGGACTTTGGTAACACCCCGCCCCAACACGGAGGGACTCTGGTAACACCCCCCCCCAACATGGAGGGACTCTGGAAACACCCCCCCAACACGGAGGGACTCTGGTAGCACATGGTAACACACACACACCCCCAGCATGGAGGGACTCTGGTAACACCCCACAACACGAAGGGACTCTGGTAACACCCCCCAACACAGAGGGACTCTGGTAACACCCCCCAAACACGGAGGGACTCTGGTAACACCCCCCTCCCAACATGGAGGGACTCTGGTAATACCCCCCAACACGGAGGGACTCTGGTAACACCCCCCCCAACACAGAGGGACACTGGTAACACCCCCCCCCCAACACAAAGGGACACTGATAACACCCCCCCAACACGGAGTGACTCTGGTAACACCCCGCCCCAACACGGAGGGACTCTGGTAACATCCCCCCCCCCCGAACACGGAGGGACTCTGCTAACACACCACCCCACCACCACGGAGGGACTCTGGTAACACACACACACCCCAACACGGAGGGACTTTGGTAACACCCCGCCCCAACACGGAGGGACTCTGGTAACACCTCCCCGCCCCAACATGGAGGAACTCTGGAAAAACCCCCCAACACGGAGGGACTCTGGTAACACCCCCCCAACATGGAGGAACTCTGGAAACACCCCCCCAACACGGAGGGACTCTGGTAACACACACACCCCCAGCATGGAGGGACTCTGGTAACACCCCACAACACGAAGGGACTCTGGTAACACCCCCCAACACAGAGGGACTCTGGTAACACCCCCCAAACACGGAGGGACTCTGGTAACACCCCCCTCCCAACATGGAGGGACTCTGGTAATACCCCCAACACAGAGGGACACTGGTAACACCCCCCCCCCCCCAACACAAAGGGACACTGATAACACCCCCCCAACACGGAGTGACTCTGATAACACCCCGCCCCAACACGGAGGGACTCTGGTAACACCTCGCCCCAACACGGAGGGACTCTGGTAACACCCCCCCCCCCACAACACGAAGGGACTCTGGTAACACCCACCCCAACACCCCCCCCAACACGGAGGGACTTTGGTAACACCCCCCCCCAACACGGAGGGACTCTGGTAACATACCCCCCAACATGGAGGGACTCTGGTAACATCCCCCCCAACACGGAGGGACTCTGGTAACACCCCCCCCCCAACACGGAGGGACTCTGGTAACACCCCCCCCCCCAACATGGAGGAACTCTGGAAACACCCCCCCCAACACGGAGGGACTCTGGTAACACACACACCCCCAGCATGGAGGGACTCTGGTAACACCCCACAACACGAAGGGACTCTGGTAACACCCCCCAACACAGAGGGACTCTGGTAACACCCCCCAAACACGGAGGGACTCTGGTAACACCCCCCTCCCAACATGGAGGGACGCTGGTAATACCCCCAACACAGAGGGACACTGGTAACCTCCCCCCCCAACACAAAGGGACACTGATAACACCCCCCCAACACGGAGTGACCCTGGTAACACCCCCCCCACAACACGAAGGGACTCTGGTAACACCCCCCCCAACACCCCTACCCCAACACGGAGGGACTTTGGTAACACCCCACCCCAACACGGAGGGACTCTGGTAAACCCCCCCCCCCCCCAACACGGAGGGACTCTGGTAACATCCCCCCCCAACACGGAGGGACTCTGGTTACACCCCGCCCCAACACGGAGGAACTCTGGTAACACCCCCCCCCCCAACACGGAGGGACTCTGGTAACATCCCCCCCCAACACGGAGGGACTCTGGTAACACACACCCCCACCACCATGGAGGGACTCTGGTAACACACACACACCCCAATACGGAGGGACTTTGGTAACACCCCGCCCCAACACGGAGGGACTTTGGTAACACCCCGCCCCAACACGGAGGGACTCTGGTAACACCCCCCCCAACATGGAGGGACTCTGGAAACACCCCCCCAACACGGAGGGACTCTGGTAGCACATGGTAACACACACACACCCCCAGCATGGAGGGACTCTGGTAACACCCCACAACACGAAGGGACTCTGGTAACACCCCCCAACACAGAGGGACTCTGGTAACACCCCCCAAACACGGAGGGACTCTGGTAACACCCCCCTCCCAACATGGAGGGACTCTGGTAATACCCCCCAACACGGAGGGACTCTGGTAACACCCCCCCCAACACAGAGGGACACTGGTAACACCCCCCCCCCCCCAACACAAAGGGACACTGATAACACCCCCCCAACACGGAGTGACTCTGGTAACACCCCGCCCCAACACGGAGGGACTCTGGTAACATCCCCCCCCCGAACACGGAGGGACTCTGCTAACACACACCCCCACCACCACGGAGGGACTCTGGTAACACACACACACCCCAACACGGAGGGACTTTGGTAACACCCCGCCCCAACACGGAGGGACTCTGGTAACACCTCCCCGCCCCAACATGGAGGAACTCTGGAAAAACCCCCCAACACGGAGGGACTCTGGTAACACACACACACCCTCAGCATGGAGGGACTCTGGTAACACCCCACAACACGAAGGGACTCTGGTAACACCCCCCAACACAGAGGGACTCTGGTAACACCCCCCAAACACGAAGGGACTCTGGTAACACCCCCCTCCCAACATGGAGGGACTCTAGTAATACCCCCAAAACGGAGGGACTCTGGTAACACCCCCCCCCCAACACAGAGGGACACTGGTAACACCCCCCCCCAACACAAAGGGACACTGATAACACCCCCCCAACATGGAGTAACTCTGGTAACACCCCGCCCCAACACGGAGGGACTCTGTTAACACCTCGCCCCAACACGGAGGGACTCTGGTAACACCCCCCCCCCCCCACAACATGAAGGGACTCTGGTAACAACCCCCCCTAACACACCCCCCCAACACAGAGGGACTTTGGTAACACCCCGCCCCAACACGGAGGGACTCTGGTAACACCCCCCCCCCAACACGGAGGGAATCTGGTAACACACACACACCCCCAACATGGAGGGACTCTGGTAACACCCCCCTCCCAACATGGAGGGACTCTTGTAATACCCCCCAACACGGAGGGACTCTGGTAACACCCCCCCCCCAACACAGAGGGACACTGGTAACACCCCCCCCCCCCAACACAAAGGGACACTGATAACACCCCCACCCAACACGGAGGGACTCTGGTAACACCCCACCCCAACACAGCGGGACTCTGGTAACCCCCCCCCCCACAACACGAAGGGACTCTGGTAACACCCCCCCCCCCAATACGGAGGGACTCTGGTAACATCCGCCCCCAACACGGAGGGACTCTGGTAACACCCCCCCCCCCCAACACGGAGGGACTCTGCTAACACCCCCCCACCACCACGGAGGGACTCTGGTAACAGCCCCCCCCCCAATACGGAGGGACTCTGGTAACATCCGCCCCCAACACGGAGGGACTCTGGTAACACCCCCCCCCCAACACGGAGGGACTCTGCTAACACCCCCCCCCACCACGGAGGGACTCTGGTAACACCCCCCCCCCCAACACGGAGGGACTCTGCTAACACCCCCCCACCACCACGGAGGGACTCTGGTAACACACACACCTCAACATGGAGGGATTCTGGTAACACCCTGCCCCAACACGGAGGGACTCTGGTAACACCCCCCCCCAACACGGAGGAACTCTGGTAACACCCCCCCAACACGGAGGGACTCTGGTAACACACACACACACACCCCCCAACATGGAGGGACTCTGGTAACCTCCCCCCCCCCCCCCCAACACGAAGGGACTCTGGTAACAACACGAAGGGACTCTGGTAACACCCCCCAACACAGAGGGACTCTGGTAACACCCCCCAAACACGGAGGGACTCTGGTAACACCCCCCAACACGGAGGGACTCTGGTAACACCCCCCCTCCCAAAACGGAGGGACTGTGGTAAGCTCTCCGCCCCCCACACACACGGAGGGACTGTGGTAAGATCCCCCCCCACACACACACACTCACGGAGGGACTCTGGTAACATATGCAGTGACCCTTTAAATTTCTTGAAGCTACTGTGTGCGCCCTAGGAGGCAGGGACGCATGCGGCATGCTGCCAGAGTCATCGCAGGATCCTGGGGAGGTGAGTGGAATTCTGGGCGGAGAGGGACACGGGTGCGCCTGTGACCTGGGTGATGGGTCGCAGGAGCACCTGTGACAATATATATCTATACACAGCCTCCATTACCTAATATACTGCTATATACAGATTCCATTACCTAATATATCGCTATATACAGCCTCCATTACCTAATATACTGCTATATACAGCCTCCATTACCTAATATACAGCCTCCATTACCTAAGATACTGCTATATACAGCCTATATTACCTCATATATCACTATATACAGCCTCCATTACCTAATATACTGCTATATACTGTCTCCATTACCTAATATACTGCTATATACAGCCTCCGTTACCTAATATACCGCTATATACAGCCTCCATTACCTAATATACAGCCTCCATTACCTAATATACTGCTATATACAGCCTATATTACCTCATATACCACTATATACAGCCTCCATTACCTATTATACTGCTATATACAGCTACCATTAACTAATATATCGCTATATACAGCCTCCATTATATCATATACCGCTATATACAGCCTCCATTAGCTAATATACCGCTATATATAGCCTCCATTACCTAATATACCGCTATATACAGTCTCCATTACCTAATATACCGCTATATACAGCCAATATTACATCATATACCTCTATATACAGCCTCCATTATCTCATATACTGCTATATACAGCCTACATTACCTAATATACCGCTATATACAGCCTCCATTACCTAATATACCACTATATACAGCCTCCATTACCTAATATACCGCTATATACAGCCTATATTACATCATATACCTCTATATACAGCTTCCATTACCTAATATACCGCTATATACAGCCTATATTACATCATATACCTCTATATACAGCCTCCATTATCTCATATACTGCTATATACAGCCTCCATTACCTAATATACCGCTATATACAGCCTCCATTACCTAATATACCGCTATATACAGCCTATATTACCTAATATATCGCTATATACTGTCTCCATTACCTAATATACTGCTATATACAGCCTCTGTTACCTAATATACCCCTATATACAGCCTCCATTATATCATATACCGCTATATACAGCCTCCATTACCTAATATACCGCTATATACAGTCTCCATTACCTAATATACCGCTATATACAGCCAATATTACATCATATACCTCTATATACAGCCTCCATTATCTCATATACTGCTATATACAGCCTACATTACCTAATATACCGCTATATACAGCCTCCATTACCTAATATACCACTATATACAGCCTCCATTACCTAATATACCGCTATATACAGCCTATATTACATCATATACCTCTATATACAGCTTCCATTACCTAATATACCGCTATATACAGCCTATATTACATCATATACCTCTATATACAGCCTCCATTATCTCATATACTGCTATATACAGCCTCCATTACCTAATATACCGCTATATACAGCCTCCATTACCTAATATACCGCTATATACAGCCTATATTACCTAATATATCGCTATATACTGTCTCCATTACCTAATATACTGCTATATACAGCCTCTGTTACCTAATATACCGCTATATACAGCCTCCATTATATCATATACCGCTATATACAGCCTCCATTACCTAATATACCGCTATATACAGCCTCCATTACCTAATATACCGCTATATACTGTCTCCATTACCTAATATACTGCTATATACAGCCTCCGTTACCTAATTTTCCCGCTATATACAGCCTCCATTATCTAATATACCGCTATATACAGCCTCCATTACCTAATATACCGCTATATACAGCCTCCATTACCTAATACACCGCTATATACAGCCTCCATTACCTCATATACCGCTATATACAGCCTCCATTACCTAATATACCGCTATATACAGCCTCCATTACCTAATATACCACTATATACAGCCTCCATTACCTAATATACCGCTATATACAGCCTCCATTACCTAATATACCGCTATATACAGCCTCCATTACCTAATATACTGCTATATACAGCCTATATTACCTCATATAACGCTACATACAAATATAAAAACAAAATACTAATCACCTAAGGTGGTGCATTCTCTTCCTCCCTTCTTAAGCAGGTGTCGGGACGGATGGGTACAGGATGCTAGGCAGTCATCACACGGCCACACATCCCTGGGTCAGAGTGTGACGCGCAGGTGGAGTCTTCCGGCCCCGTCACACTCTCATAGAGGCCGATGCTATTGGTTGGAGCGTCAGTGATAGTACTGGAGCGGCTGGTTCTGGTGTAATCTATAGCAGGCGCCTCCTACAGGGACGGACAGAGGATCCTGCCAAAGCGCAGGTGTCGGGCGCACCAGTCTATTCCCCGGTCCACCGTTGGGCATTTATCTAAAATATTTACTGGCAAGTGTTGTTGAGACCGTTGCACTACCATACATATAACAATAAGCCCTCCCCGCGTTGGTTACGGCACACTGTCTCCTCTACTGTCTTCTGTAAACTTAGAATGACGCGATATCAATGGAAGATGCAACTGTTTCTCATATTTTCTTTGAAAGGCGGTTTAACTTTGCTAGACAGGCACTGACTTAGAGACGGTGTTGGAGATTTCAGTTGAATCTAATTCACTTTAATAAAGTCGAGCTGCAATACCAGTCACAGTCGAAGAATAAGGGGGCGCTGTTAATGGGAAAAGCAGTCAGATATTTTGGTCCTGGAGCTTTACGGGTAAAATCCGATTAGAGTAGGTTGCTTCCAGCACAGCCCACTTGTATCTGGCGGTTAGGATGCTGCTTGAGGGCAAGTAAAAAGAAAGTCACTCTGCGTCAGTTCCAGGATCTACGGGGATTGTTTAACTTTACTTGTAAAGTCAACTCTACGCACCGTGCGTTCTCACACTGAGTTATCCCTAGAAAAAAAGGCCACACTGAATCTAACCCTGTGGCTACTATTCCCGCTAGTGATAGCTCTTGAACTTTGGGGACCCCTCCTATGCTACTTGTGAGATCCGTTTCTGGTCAGACAATATCTCGGTGTTACTGCTGATTCTACACTTGGTGCCGTGCTACCCGCAATCCGACATTTGGCAGATAGCAAGACATGTTTCCTAACACTGTGATTGGCATGGCCAATGCCCTGTCTCGCTCCCAGTTCCAGATATTCTAGAGATCCACGTAAGGTACTTATGGAATCTGGTGCGGAATGCCCTAGTTATGGAATCTGGTCTGGAATGCCCTAGTTATGGAATCTGGTCGGGAATATCTAGAGCACCTGATAAATAATTCATTATCGGAGTCAAGGTGGTGGAAATACGCAGCAGCCTGGAGCTAATGGTTAATTTTCTCTGACGGTACCAAACCTGTGGAGATGTCTTCTATCTTTAATTACACCCTAGACGGGCTATTCTCTAAAAAAAAAGGCTCTTTATTATCACAGGGCGAAAAGCTAGCGTGGCAGGATTAGCCTTTAAATCAAATGGTAAAAGGGTTGGGGAGTCTTGCACCACACTCCGGATTTCCGTAGACCATTGGTTTTTGCATTTGTCATTTAAAGCGTTTTTTTCCATAGCATTTTTTCGGTCTCTCCACATCGTCGGATTAGTCCCTTTCGCAGGTTAATTCGGGGTGGATTTTTGCACGGATATTATCCCTTTCCAAACCTCGGTAAAATCCAATCCTTTGGTAAGGCCACCTGCCAACGGATTTTAACCCAGCCCAGTGTTCCAGGTCCAGTGTTCCAGGTCCAGTGTCCCATGTCGGTTAAGGCGCGCGGCTTCTCCTAGCGGGTAATAATTTCTTCATACATGAGTCAGGCTTCCCTCTTATGCATTCCCAGTTCAATTAGAACCTACCTTATTAGGTTCTGATCCACAAGAACTGTAACCCAACTTCCGCATCGGTGCAGCGACCATCGCCCCCCTCTTGCGGTATAAAATCTCCAGGTCAAATGGAAGTCTTTATTTAATCTTTAATTAGACCAGACCTTAACCCTGTAATTTATTTAAGCTTCTTCTCCTTTCCCATAGTTTTACTTTCTAATTTTCTGGGTTTTTCAGCATGTTTGGTTAGTTGGGTTTTTCTTGTTACACGGGGCGTTGCGGAAAATATATGTTCGGCCATACGGTCCGAACTTATAACTGTCAGTACGCACGGGGCACTGGCGCTGTACGCATAATAAGATGGTACCAGGTTGTAGCAGGAGTGCAGATCAGTCAAATCGGGCAAGAAAACTCGGTTGTGATAATTTTTGCTGGGGGTAACAACCTCAGTCGGGTCAAAGAAGGGAAACTCCTCCAAGAAGGAAGATCTCTCGTTTTACCACATTTGAGGTCAATGTCACATGGTCTGCAGTTTTGGTGAGGAGTCAGAGATCATGAGGCTATCGGAAGAGCTTGCAATATTCTTTATATAAGAATTTCTACACATGTGTCCTCTACAGGGAGAGGGTCTTCTTGTCTCGCAGACCTTTAAAGGGACAACTGTTGTCCCTTAATGGTGGTTGGAGTTAATATGGACTCAATTGGCTCAGACATCATTTTGAGGAAGGCATAGCCTTGGGCTGTGTGGGGGGTCGCAGCCGGTGTTAATTTTAAGGGGCTGCTCCGTGGCGCATTTTCACATGACCGAAGGTGACGTCTGACGCCATTCGGGTGAAAGGTTTTTGCTCAAGAAGAAGCAAAGGGCCCAGATGGGCAAGAATTTTGTACCAACTATTTTGCATTTTTTCTGTTTGTTATTTAATTAATTAATTGTTTCTGTGGTGTGGTGCCCATTGATGGCTGGTTTAATTTTGCATGGATTTAAAATTTCTGGGTCAAGAGCCTGAATATTTTGGGCTTAGTTTACAAGTCCCTGCAGTCTCTTTATCCCCAAATCGCATAGAGAAGGGACTGGGGACTGTAGGGAATTTACGGTGATGGTGCAGAAGGCGACTAAAAGGCGATTGGCCCCTTCTTTAGGCGGTCCCACAAAGGAGCTGGATTGGGCGGGTTTATTGTGGTCCTCCCCGGTTTTAAAAGCATTGGGGGCACGTGGAGGGGCCTCTTTCCTTCTGCCCTCAGGACCGAGCGGCAAGAAGTCTCTCACCCACCCTTGCTCTCAGGTTAATTTTTGGTGTTTCTTTCCGGGTTTCTGGCTGTTCTTTCTGTCTTCCCTTCAGATGTTGGCGGAAGGTGCCCACATAACGTCTGACGCCATTTGGGTGAAAGGTTTTTGCTCAAGAAGAAACGAAGGGCCCGGATGGGCATGAATTTTGTTCCAACTATTTTGCATTTTTTTTATTTAATTAAATTGTTTCTCTAAAAATAAATGCTTCCCCCCCCCCCCCATACCTACAATAAGAAACACGGTGTGTTGTCCATTGATGGCTGGTTTAATTTTGCATGGATTTAAAATTTCTGGGTCAGGAGTCTGAATATTTTGGGCTTAGTTTACAAGTCCCTGCAGTCTACTGGAGTGTGAGATGGTCTTTTATACTTTGTGGGAAATGGGACCCTTCAGACAGACTTGTTGTCTGGCACAAATTCACATCCAAGCAGGTTTGTCCAAATAAAAGTCCAACAATTTATTTAACACAGTCCAACAAGAACTCAACAAGCTTTCTTCAGCATAAAACAAAGATATCATTTCCCTAGTTTCAGGGTAGCAGTACAGAAGGAATAGTCCAACAATGGCTCCCCCCCACCCCCCAGCTTTTCAGGCTTTTGCTCCCACTGTGTCGCTCAGGAACTGCAGTTGGTCTTGTCTTTAGAACAGCATCGGTCCATTTGCTCCTCAACAATCTGAACACACACACCTGCAGCGAAAGGGTCAGGTATATAACACAGGTCATAGAGTCTGGAGAGGAGCCATCAAGGCAGGAACCCTGCAACATCCAAACCCTGGATCTAAAGTCCAGTTACAAAATCATGGCCCCTAAAACATTGAGACCAGGAACGTTAAAGGGACATACTGCCCATCTATCACTCTACCAAGTGATGGTTTACAACTTACAGAACAAAAATAATAATAGCTATATAACATCTATGCCTGACACACCGTGTTGTATCCAATTGGTCTAATGTAGTCAGTTTATAATTTCCAGACCTTAAAGTCAATTTTGTTGGAAGAGGTCTCCCAAAATAATCTGCAATCTGTGGTAGAAACCAGCATTGAGCCTCGGTTACATGAGACAGCAGTGATCTTGTATACTTACTTTCTCCTTATCTACATATACATCTTCCACTTTACCTGCTTTTCCGTCATTGCATGAGACGTTATAAACATTGCTGACATAAGAAGAACCTGACAATAAAAGAACCGCAAGGTGAGTGACCCAAATAAAAACAGCAGAACAGTGAGTAACATCCATAGAAGATACTGGAGCTAAGAGCAAAACTCAAAAATGTGGTGACTCAAGACATAGAAGCCGTGTTTCTATTCCCTCTTCATACCATTGTGTGCACTGCACCTCGTGGTGCCCTCCATGGTTATTTCATGGCTACAAACCTTTTTTTAATAATAATTTTTTTCATTGTTACAGTTGTGGGTTCATTTTGCCAGAGCGGGATAAGAACACTTTGGGGCACATTTACTAAGAGCAGTGCAGTCTGTACCATGTGCAGTTTGCATGTGTCGTGTGCAGGGGGCACCAGATTCATTATTTCTGGTGCCCCCCTGCACTGCACCAACAGAGTACAACACTTTTTTTGGTGCACTTTTAACATGGTCCATGTGACACACTTCTGTTGTACTTTGCATGTTAAATCTGGCGCACGTTCCGACTGAGCACTGGACGCCTCCTTCATTGCAGAAATTTGTGGTGCATGATGACTAGTGCAGCCGCACCACAGAAGGTTGTGTGTGACACAAATTACATACCTGTGCAAGCAGTTTGCACTAAAAGAATGTCCAAAGTCTAACAGAAATCTGGTGCATGTCCCTTAGCAAATGTTCCCCTTTGATTTTTATCCATTCCTGCCCTAGACCTCAAGGGGTTTTTCCAGAATTCCATGGAAAACCCTTAGAAGAAGTTGTCTGATTTTGATGCTGATGGCCTAATCTGTATCTGACACACATTGGGGCACATTTACTTACCCATCCGGAGGAGTTCAGGAAGTACAGAGCGTCCGATGATAATTCACACTGGCGCGATTCACTAAGATCATGTGCCCGATATCCTGCATGTGTCGCTTCCCTGCTCAGGTCCGCTGGAGTTCACCTTCTTCTTCCCGCTGTAAGTAAGTGCATTGTCTAGCGACACAATTTGAATCTTAAATCCAACGCTCAGTGCGAATTAGTCGGATCGTTCGACACCCCGCCCCCCATTTCTGTCGCATGAAAGTCAGCGCAGCTGCAACATAATCCGATCGCGTGCGTCACAATCCCCAGTTAAATACCTGTCACAGCGGCGCAAATCTCGAAAACTTTGAAAACTTGACGACCCTTAGTAAATAAGCCCCATTATCTGAAGCTGGAGCAGAGCTGCAGTTCTCTGCATGTCCACTATGCAATGGTAAGGAAGTGAGCATAGACCAACTTGCTGAAATGTCTTACTGTAAGACCCTCACTAATCAGATAATGATGACTAATGATGAGCGATTTTGGGCAAAATTGGGGTTTCACAGGTTCGACCTGGCATGAACTCAACACAAACCTTTTTGAAATGAAACCCCCGAAAATGGCTGTATAATAGAAGCAGTAACGGGTAGAGGGTTGGAAAAAGGTGGTAATAACAGGGCAGTTACCCTGACAAAAAATCTTCACACAAGTTTTTTTTAATAATATCCAATCAAAGAAATGTAGAAACATGGCAGATGAATCAGATAAATGTGAATGTCCAATGAGAAAACCCCTTTAAATTTCAGGTACTGAAGCAGTTGTCAATTTCAAGCTAAAATTCAGGTAGTGCGCCCCTCATTCATACACTGGAACAGCCGGATCATGTAGGATCCCTGCATCGTACATCTTAATGAACGTGAGGATGTCCATGTTGGCTGTAGATAGCCGGATCCTCTTGGGAAAGGGGGGCGGATTTGAACTTTGAGGATTTTCTATTCTGTTCTTTAACCCATGGGTGCCTGATTGCTACTACCTGGTACGGACAGGGCTCAGTCCGTGAGTCCTCTCCGTCCTCCAACTCCTGACCCCATCATTAAAGCCTTTCCAGGCCTTTTCAGGTACATACAACATACAAGAAGTATGAATTTTCCATTTCCCTCCACGGTTATGTATGTTATGCTATGACAAAAAAAATACAAAACTGGTTTATGATACTGGAACCAAAATTTGAATACATTGGGGGATTGAAAGTGAGATCTCAGTAATAAATATATGACATGACCTATAAGGTCAATGCTTTACTATGTTATCACTGCCAATTGCTGCAGGTTAGCTCTTGGCACTGACATAATCCTGTAGGAATTACACCACGTGTGTCCCTGGCCTCAGGGGCTCCTCCAAACCTTTCTCCATTAGATGTAAATAGCTTCCCATAGACTATATAAGAAGTCAAGTTGTTTCAAACGGTTTATAAAATAGTTTTATTTTGGGGCCTCACTTTTTGTTTTGCCCAGGGTCCCACATTGCCTAAAACCAGCCCTGGGGGGGTTTGATGGGGCTGTTTTATCCGCTAATCCGCTAATTTGGGAAGATTCTTTCCAGTAAAGCCGCCATATTAGGCCGTCATGGTTACCAATCACTACTTTACTCATTGGCCGGTATTTACACTTATAGTTGAGTAATTCTGCTGATTTCTTATTGTTTTTCTATTGGTCGGTATACAGACTTACCCCACATTATTCTGCTTCTTTTTGAACCAATTTTGAGTATTTCTTCTGCTTTCCTATAGGCCAGTATTCAGACTGACAGGCTGCCACATTATTGTGCTACTCTGGGACACAAGAGACACAGATTTTGGGCCTATCATTATGACCCTATGGCAGACCTGGGCATTGTACGGCCTGAGGGCCACATCCAGCCCTCTGACTATCTCTGACCGTAATTATATATGGTGTCCCCATAAATAAATATGGTGGAATTAGGTCCTCCGTATGTTCATTGAATCATCATAATCTTTTATTTACAGTTTTTTTCTGTAGGGACGGGATGTATACTGATATACAGTATATAGGTATTGGGTAGAGCTGAGTTATGTATATCAGTCCGGCCCACCAAAACCAATCCAAATTCCCATAGGGCCCCATGGGAGAATGAATTGCCCCCCCTGCTCTAGAAGAACCTTATAATCTTACTGCAAACTGTTGTATTATTGCATTTCCCATATAAATGTAGGAATCTCCAAATCACCATCTAGTAGTGACATGTATTCATCCACCTGATACCAAGATGTAACCAAATTATCAGCATAACAGTGTAATTCTATTTAGGCCGATATTTGTGATTTTTTTTATTGATTAAACATCAAGTTATCAGGGAAACGAATCTTAGACAGCGGTTAATTGAGTGACAGAAGAAATGACAAAATTACCGTATTTTTCGGCCTATAAGGCGCACCGGACTATAAGGCGCACCTCTAATAAATGCCTGCTAAGACATCTAGGTTCATATATAAGGCGCACTGGAGTATAAGGCGCAGGATCAAATGCAGTACCTAAAAATGACCAGCAGGTGGCAGACCTGTGCACAGTTCAGACCAGCTACACTTCCCTGGAAACTTGTCTTCAGCGTGTCAGAGAGCTCCGATCTCAGAGGTATGGGCTGCTGGGGGTTAATGCAGGGTGATGCAGCAGGGGTTAAGCGGTCTCCCTCTGCCCCTTCTCCTTCCCTCCTCAGCCAGGGTGTTACTCCTGTGGGGTTCCCTGTTGCTTCTCTTCCCCATGTTTTGCAAGCCCGGAGGCGTATAGCCGTTGGGCTAATGACTGCACAAAGGGGTTTTAGTTAGCGGGGTTATAAGTACAGGAATAGGCCCTCTTTAACCGAGGTGGTTTTTCCCTTTCCTTTCTGTCTCCCTGCGTATCCCAGGGAGGTGGGGGCTACGTGACTAGGGGCGGGCTTGTGTCGTGGGTGGTACAGGAAGTGAGCATAGCTTAAATAGGGGCTGCAGACGTCACTCACCCTCTTTCTGGATTGCGTTTCCCACCCGCCCTCCCTTTGTTTCAGGTACTTTCGGCGTTGCTTTTGTCACAGCTGGCGGTTAGTTGGGTTATTTGGCCTACATGCCCATTGGCTGGCAGGCATACAGGTGGGAGGGGTTTTGTTGCTCTTTGTTTGTTATTTAAATTTGTTACCTGTTCAATTTATGTTTTAAATAATACAAAAAAATAATATAAAAAAAATACGAGATGTTTATTACAATAATATATAAAGCTGTGTCCGACCCTCACGTCAACCCACATATATTTAACTTTAATACAAGTCTCTGTGTGTTTATTTATTGGCGGATATTGGTTTAAGGTTAAAGGGGCCCGTGTTCCGGCCTATAAGGCGCACCTTTGATTTCTGAGAAAATTAAAGGATTTTTGGTGCGCCTTATAGGCCGAAAAATACGGTAGATGTTTTTTATTTTATTGTAAAAATTGGGATAAAAAAGCAATAAATAATAGTAATAATGATACCAGGGCTACATGAGTCACGTGATGGAATATTGGGACACGAGGAGCCGGAGCTGTGACATCACAACAGCTGAACAGAAGCAGAATGTGTTACTAGAGGAGACATCTGGGAGGAGACGGCTCCATGGAAGTCCTGCTGCACATGGAATCTGCTCTTTTTGGCCTTGTTCACACATCGCTGGGGGAAACCGCATGTATACTATGTGTTTGTGCTGTGATTATCTGGGCATTTATTACAATTATCAGGCAGAAATATCTCTCTAGGTTGTAGGGGATGGGCAGGTTTACTAACATTATCTACAAGTCAGTGTAAGGTAATAAAATGCCTTAGTTGTAGTAATGTCTAATGCTGGAGGAGGAGGCTGATGCAGGGTGAGACTATCCGCTCTACATTTACCTATCTCGAGGTGCTCATAGATTTCGGAATAGAAAAGTGCGGCTAAAATTCTTTAAAAAAAATCTCCCTATTTTGTTTAACATTATTTTATCTTTGCTAATTTCCTGACATATTGTCCCAAGTTATGATCCCCCAATGTCATTAAAATATATTCAATCATATTATTCAATCTAACCATAACCCCCCCCCCCCAATTATAAATAATAAACCCACTTCCTCCATATGTAGATAGCGCGGTGTATGAAGGACGATCCCAATGACTTATTATAAACAATGTTCCCCCAATGTAATGTTATTCTGATAATAGCGCAGCCCCCGGGAGAAGCCATATTGGGGTAACCCAGGGCCGGGCGTGGATGACTGGCTGTCACATTGATGGGGATATAAAAGTTCTGTTCTTTGTACCAGATGTGATGATACGACTAGTAAAGAAGCTTTCCCCCGTACAGGCTGCGCTATGTGTGTATTATCTCCTATAGTGAGGACACTGATACATGTCCGTGTGATCGCCGGAGGGAAGAAAAGCGCCAGTATCCGGAGGTGTGAATGTGAGCCTATTCCTGGATGAAGTCTTCCTGCTTTACCACACGGGGAGAGCACTGGTTCATAGAAGAGCGAAGATCGTAAGCGTAAAGTTATAGACGTTTTTATATTTTCATTTTGTGAACATATGAGCAGAGGGACCGGTTTGGGACTCTCCACAAGACTGTATATGGGTATGTGCCAACACAATTCAGCAACAGTATCAAGTACCCTATATATATATATATATATATATATATACAATTTGTGACCCCATTACACCATTACATATATACCTATATACAATCATTGGCCCCATTGTACTTATGTATATAAAGACAGTGTATATACATTTAGACAGTCATAGCCCCCATGGATCTACCTATTAAGGTAGGTGCCTCTAATGTATGTAAGGATAGCCCTTTTAAGTACTAATCCTTTAGTCCTCTTTATCTTTTTTAATCTTTAATTGTGGTAATATGCTAATTTGCTACTGGGGCTTGGAGTAGCCAGAGCTGAGGCTATACTGCGCTGCTACTCCACGCCACAGTAGCCTCTTTGATCCTCCTAAGCAGATATCTTCAGCACACAGCTACGAGGAGCTGCGCGCCCTCGTCCATGAAGCCGCCAGTTCTGCTCATGCGCAGTAGCTCCGGCTTTGGACCTGAGACCACGCAGTCGGTGGCCTGCATTCTGAGCATGCACAGAACGCCGGCTTCACGGATGATGGAGTGCAGCGCCCTGAAGATATCCGGGTAGAGGATCACGGAGGCTATTGGGGCGTGGAGTAGCCGCGTAGTGTAAACTCAGCTCCAGTTACTCAACGTCCCAGTAGCCTCTTTGGTAAATTAGCATATTACCAAAATTAAAGACTAAAAAAAATAAAGGGGACTAAAGGATTAGGGGACATTAAAGGCACCTACCACCGGATTTACCTGAATAGGTAGATCTGGGTTGGAAGGTTTCCTTTAAATACATACCTATAAACAGTAAGTGGCCACATTCAGACATTGTAAGGACGTATGATATACATCGGCATAGACGCTTATGGCGCCAGGCGTGGTACAGGGAGTACAACGTATGGTCACTGTACTCTGCCGTCACTGCAGATATGATAGAAGAAGCTCTATCTCTGGCTGTAATATTGGCCGTGCGGCGCTGCTTCCTATGGAAAGGGGAGGGGTGAGCAGCGCACTACGGCCGGGCGAGCACACGTTAGTGTGAATGTACCCTTACTCATAGATCTATATACAGTCAGTGGCCACCTTACACATTTACCTATAATTATCCACATGTATATAAAGTGTGCTGCACCCATACACACAGGTAAAATATTTTGGACCGTTCTTAGATGGACTGAAAACGCATGTGTTTGTAAACAAATGCGTTTTTGTATGTTTACCATGCGTTTGGCTGGTTTTAATCCATTTCACAGCTGCCTACACTTCTAGAAATTAAGGTAAAACAGGGTCAAACTAGCCAAACGCATGGTACACATACAAAAACGCATGTCCAAGAACGTACTTTGTGACAGCACACTTAAGCTAGTGCCACACGTGACGATTTGTCTGCGTTTGCAAACAAAGCCACACCCACTACAGCATTTCTATGCCTGCGATCGGGAAAGAGCGTTAATTTAATGTAAAACACCGGCCGCTCGTTCCCGATCGCAGGTGTTTCCATAGAAACTCCGATGCAAACGCAGACAAAGCCGTGCGTGTGGCACCAGCCTAATTTTAAAACTGAGTAGTCTTTTTAAATTTCCCATTCTGTGTCAAACTCCATACATACATATATATAAAAATATTATATTAGTTTAGATCCTAAGACTTCAATAAAGTCAAAACTTTGTGATGAAAAAGCCGCCTACTTTATATACCCAGGTTCATGTAATGTTGCAGCCCCAAACTGGAGCCTTTTTGATGCTACTTTTTCCAGCATAAATTTTGGATTACTAACACATTGGGGGTCATTTACTAAGGGCCCCATTCGCGTTTTCCCGACGTGTTACCCGAATATTTCCAATTTGCGCCGATTGTATCTGAATTGCCCCGGGATTTTGGCGCACGCGATCGGATTGTGGCGCATCGGCGCCGGCATGCGCGCGACGGAAATGAGGGGGCGTGGGCGAACGAAAACCCGACGTATTCGGAAAAAACGCCGCATTTAAAAACGGAAAATGTGTCGCTCGGGACGCACTTACCTTCACTCAGCCGGCCTCTGTGAATTCCGGCGCGTTTAGATGCTTTTCAGCGCAGCAGCGCCACCTGATGGATGGCAGAGGAACTACCTTAGTAAATCCCGGCCGGACCCGAATCCAGCACAGAGAACGCACCGCTGGATCGCGAATGGACCGGGTAAGTAAATCTGCCCCATTATATACACGTATACATACATATCCATATACATGCACATTTATAAATTATTAACACACAATTTCCAGATTAAAACATACAGCATACAGATTATACACATGAACATATAAAGCACATGCACTATACACAGAAACAAATACACATTATACACATGAACATATAAAGCACATGCACTATATACAGAAACAAATACACATTATACACATGAACATATAAAGCACATGCACTATACACAGAAACAAATACACATTATACACATGAACATATAAAGCACATGCACTATATACAGAAACAAATACACATTATACACATGAACATATGAAAATATACAGTACACATAAACATATACAGCATAAAGATCCTTGCGCTTTGCATCCTCAAACCAAGAAAATGTGCAGGGTCCTAGAGCTGATATATTGGGAAGTGATGGAATAAGGGTGGTGGAGGGCTCTGGTGCCCACAGGCCGGAGCCTTCCCCGCGATTGTTTTCTAAAAAGTAAATGTTACTTGTAATAAATATATACACCCCCAGTAATATATATACAGCCCCCAGTAATATATATATACAGCTCCCAGTAATATATATACAACCCCCAGAAATATATTTACAGCCCCCAGTAATATATATACAGCCCCCAGTAATATATATACAACCCCCAGTAATATATTTACAGCCCCCAGTAATATATATTTACAGCCCCCTGTAATATATTTACAGCCCCCTGTAATATATGTATACAGCCACCAGTACTATATATACAGCCACCAGTAATATATGTATACAGCCACCAGTAATATATGAATACAGTCACCAGTACTATATATACAGCCCCCAGTAATATATATATACAGCCCCCTGTAATATATGTATACAGTCACCAGTACAATATATACAGCCCCCAGTAATATATATACAGCCCCCAGTAATATATTTACAGCCCCCAGTAATATATTTACAGCCCCCTGTAATATATGTATACAGCCACCAGTACTATATATACAGCCACCAGTAATATATGTATACAGCCACCAGTACTATATATACAGCCACCAGTAATATATGTATACAGCTACCAGTACTATATATACAGGCCCCAGTAATATATATACAGCCCCCTGTAATATATATATATATATATATATATATATATATATATATATATATGTATATATATATATATAAATATATATATATATATATATATATATATATATATATATATATATATATATTATACAGCACAAAGTAATACATATGTATTCAGCCCCTCCAGTGATACATATGTATACACCCCCCAGTAATTCATATACTGTATATACAACCACCCAGTACAGTAATACATTTGTGCAGCCCCCAAGAAATACATATATAGAGAGAACCCCATTTATACATATACATACAGGTCCTCCTGAATATATATACAGCCCCCCAGTAATACATATATATACATAACTGTAGTGCCTGCACCTGGATACTAACGTCCTGTGCGCTCCACAGTCTATGGCAGGGCAGGGAACTTCTGAATAGTCGGATCAGGATCCTGGGGAGCCAGAGCTGGACCTGAACATATAATGGGTGATTCGCCCACACTTGGTGGATGCCCCTTTAAGTGGTGTATGGTGTCGGGCAGGCAGTCTCCGAACTAGACTGTAGTGGGAAAGCCGCTCTTGTGCTTAATGGCTTCCTATGACCCTACAAATATTATGGTACAAATTACAGGGATCAAAAATCACTGGGAAAAATAATGACATAAGTAACATAGAGATTCATGTAATAATTATGGGAAGTTGCAAATAATAAGAAAAGTTTCTATTATAATAAAGCAGGTTTGGTACAGGGTGTTGTAAGCCTGACCGGGACTGGTGGTGGGCAAAAAACCATAAAGACGACCTGTCACCCTTAAAGAGGACCTGTTACCCTTAAAAATCGCACTTGGAGCATCTTTCTGAAGTAAGCAGCTGCTAGCGCTACCCCATTATTAGCAGTGATAAACTAGCTTTACCAAAACCCACCAATAGAGTTAGCAGACACTTTAGCAACGCACCGTCAGAGCGCCGGACTAAGCTTACAGTGGTCCGGCGTATTTATAAGGGGGTCTGTGGAGGCCGTGACTGCAACATGAAGCCCGGCAGTCACCACCAGCCTATGGCATGGGAGGAGCAGTCCGGGGAAAAGGCAGCACCTTGGACCACCCCCTCATGAATATGGCGGACCGCTGTGGGTTTGGTTTGGTTTTTTGAGGATACGGCTCTGCAGTGTCTTCTAGATTTATCGGAGGGTTTTCAAAGAGGGGAAGCGCTAGAAGCTGCTGATTTTGTTAGGCAGATCCTAGTGCATTTTGTAAGGGTGAGAGGTCTTCTTTAAGGAAAAACAAAGGTCCCTAAATCAGTGTTACTAGATGTGACTATTAGTGATCACAGCCACAGGGGAAATCATTGTTACTATCATATAGGCTTTATAGGTAGAGGATAACTGACTGTATCCAATGTACAAATCTGACTTTCACCCGATGTCTTATAAAACATAATGGGGAATATATATAAGAGCTTTATTTGGCTACAAGCCCTGGAATAATCACAAAAACTTATGAACCGCCAGATTATCCGGTGCGATGTGGCCTTTATGATGTTATTCAAAATTTTTATATTTAGCCAATTGTTGTCTGTTTAGCAACTGCTCTATATTCATTTTGTGTTAATGCCGTTTATTTAATTTAATTTATTTTATTTATATTGAATTGGCTCGTACTGTGCAAATTTGGACTATTTAAGTGCAGGGCCCTGAACGTATTGTACCAATTATATTGATAGATTCATTTTGCTGTAGGATTGACTGAACACTGATTTGCAATGTACATTTTAATTCTTACAAATAGTTATGGACACTACTAGTGCCAATACAGTAGTGTAACACATCCTCCCACTATATCCTGTAACACCCAGGATGTATTAGAGCACAGCCCGGCCTTAGTCGGCAAGTGATTATTAAAGACAGCAATTTTTACATGGTGACACAATTGATGTCATAGAATATTTGAACATGAGTAGCCATAGCTATGACATCAAACAGCTCAACAGAAGGATGTGTTACAAGAGGTAGACATTATACAGAAGAAAGGTTGTTATAAGTCCTACTATTTATGTAATTTCTTCTTTTTGGGCATGCTTACACATGGGGAAACAGAAAGAAAGGAGGAAAGTAAAAAGTAAAGGAAGTAAGAAAGGACGGAGGAAAGGAAGGAGGAAAGAATGGAGGAAAGTTAGGTAGAAAGTAGGGGGAAAAATAAAGTGAGAAAGAAAGAAAATAAGGAGGAAAGGAAGGAGGAAAGGAAGGAGGAAAGGAAGGAGGAAATGAAGGAGGAAAGAAAGGAGGAAAGAAAGGAGGAAAGAAAGGAGGAATGGAAGGAGGAAATGAAGGAAGAAAGGAAGGGAGAAAGGAGGAAAGAAAGGGAGGAGGAAAGAACTGAAGGAGGAAAGAAATAAATAAAGAAAGAGAAAGAAAGAAAGAAATAGGAAATGAAGGAGGAAAGAAAGAAGAATAGAAGAAATGAAAGGAAGCAGGAAAAGAAGGAAAAAAGGATCTAGGAAAGAATGGAAGGAGGTAAAAGAGAAAAAGGAAGGAGGAGATGTATCTGGGGCAGTTATATGTCCATGGAATACAACCACCATCTAAACCATCCAGTGTTTCATGGACTGAGAAAAATAAAGAAAAGAAAAAGAAAGCGAGAAAATAAAAAGAAAGGAAAATGTAAAAATAGAGAAAGTAAAAAGAAAAAAAGCCTTAATCATGTAATTTCTGCAGAATATTTTACTGTCATTTAGAAATAAAGTACATAATCCTCCTACCGTACCTGGGGCAGTTTTCAGTCCATGGAGTACAACCACCATCCAAACCATCCAGTATTTCATGGACTGAGAAAAATAAAAAAAGAATAACAAAGAGAGAAAATTTAAAAAAAGGAAAATGTAAAAATTGAGAATCAGAAAAGAAATTTAAAAGAAAGAAGACTTAATCATGTATTTTCTGCACAATATTTTACTGTCAACTAGAAATAAAGTATATCATCCTCCTACTGTACCTGGGACAGTTTTCAGTCCATGGAGTACAACCACCATCCAAACCATCCAGTGCTTCATGGACTGAGAAAAATAAAAAAAAGAATAACAAAGAGAGAAAATAAAAAGAAAAGGAAATGTAAAAATAGACAATCAGAAAAAGAAATTTAAAAGAAAGAAACCTTAATCATGTGATTTCTGCAGAATATTTTACTGTCAACTGTAAATAAAGTATATCATCATCCTCCTGTACCTGAGGCAGTTTTCAGTCCATGGAATACAACCACCATCCAAACCATCCAGTGTTTCATGGACTGAGAAAAATAAAGAAAAAAAAACAAAGAGAGAAAATAAAAAGAAAGGAAAATGTGAAAATAGAGAATCAGAAAAAGAAATTCAAAAGAAAGAAGCCTTAATCATGTAATTTCTGCACAATATTTTACTGTCAACTAGAAATAAAGTATATCATCCTCCTACTGTACCCGGGGCAGATTTCAGTCCATGGAGTACAACCACCATCCAAACCATCCAGTATTTCATGGACTAAGAAAAATAAAAAAAGAATAACAAAGAGAGAAAATAAAAAGAAAGGAAAATATAAAAATAGAGAATCAGAAAAGAAATTTAAAAGAAAGAAGACTTAATCATGTAATTTCTGCAGAATATTTTATTTTTAACTATAAATAAAGTATATCATCCTCCTACTGTACCTGGGGCAGTTTTCAGTCCATGGAATACAACCAACATCCAAACCATCCAGTGTTTCATGGACTGAGAAAAATAAAGAAAAGAATAACAGAGAGAAAACTTAAAAAAAAGGAAAATGTAAAAATTGAAAATCAGAAAAAGAAATTCAAAAGAAAGAAGCCTTAATCATGCAATTTCTGCACAATATTTTACTGTCAAGTAGAAATCAAGTATACCATCCTCCTACTGTACCTGGGGCAGTTTTCAGTACATGGAATACAACCACCATCCAAACCATCCAGTGTTTCATGGACTGAAAAAAATAAAAAAAGAATAACAAAGAGAGTAAATTAAAAAAAGGAAAATGTAAAAATTGAGAATCAGAAAAAGAAATTCAAAAGAAAGAAGGCTTAATTATGTAATTTCTGCACAATATTTTACTGTCAACTAGAAATAAAGTATATCATCCTCCTACTGTACCTGGGGCAGTTTTCAGTCCATGGAGTGCAACCACCATCCAAACCATCCAGTGCTTCATGGACTGAGAAAAATAAAAAAAAGAATAACAAAGAGAGAAAATAAAAAGAAAGGAAAATGTAAAAATAGACAATCAGAAAAAGAAATTTAAAAGAAAGAAGCCTTAATCATGTGATTTCTGTAGAGTATTTTACTGTCAACTGTAAATAAAGTATATCATCATCCTCCTGTACCTGAGGCAGTTTTCAGTCCATGGAATACAACCACCATCCAAACCATCCAGTGTTTCATGGACTGAGAAAAATAAAGAAAAAAAAAACAAAGAGAGAAAATAAAAAGAAAGGAAAATGTGAAAATAGAGAATCAGAAAAAGAAATTCAAAAGAAAGAAGCCTTAATCATGTAATTTCTGCACAATATTTTACTGTCAACTAGAAATAAAGTATAACATCCTCCTACTGTACCCGGGGCAGATTTCAGTCCATGGAGTACAACCACCATCCAAACCATCCAGTATTTCATGGACTGAGAAAAATAAAAAAAGAATAACAAAGAGAGAAAATAAAAAGAAAGGAAAATATAAAAATAGAGAATCAGAAAAGAAATTTAAAAGAAAGAAGACTTAATCATGTAATTTCTGCAGAATATTTTTCTGTCAACTGTAAATAAAGTATATACCTGTACCTGAGGCAGTTTTCAGTTCATGGAATACAACCACCATCCAAACCATCCAGTGTTTCATGGACTGAGAAAAATAAGGAAAAGAAAAACAAAGAGAGAATATTTTACTGTCAACAAGAAATAAAATATATCATCCTCCTACTGTACTTGGGGCAGTTTTCAGTCCATGGAATACAACCACCATCCAAACCATCCAGTGTTTCATGGACTGAGAAAAATAAAGAAAAAAAAACAAAGAGAAAATAAAAAGAAAGGAAAATGTGAAAATAGAGAATCAGAAAAAAAAGTAAAATAAAAAGAAGCCTTAATCATGTAATTTCTGCAGAATATTTTACTGTCAACTAGAAATAAAGTATATGATCCTCCTACTGTACCTGGGGCAGTTTTAAGTCCATTGTTATACAACCACCATCCAAACCATCCAGTGTTTCATGGACAGAAAAAAATAAAGAAAAGAAAAACAAAGAGAGAATATTTTACTGTCAACTAAAAATAAAGTATATCGTCCTCCTACTGTACCTGGGGCAGTTTTCAGTCCATAAAAAACAACCACCATCCAAACCATCCAGTGTTTCATGGACTGAGAAAAAAAAAAAAAAACAATCACAAAGAGAGAAAATAAAAAGAAAGGAAAATGTAAAAATAGAGAACCAGAAAAAGAAAGCCAAAAGAAAGAAGCCGGAATCATGTAATTTCTGCAGAATATTTTACTGTCAACTAGAAATAAAGTATATCATCCTCCTACTGTACCTGGGGCAGTTTTCAGTCCATGGAATACAACCACCATCCAAACCATCCAGTATTTCATGGACTAAGAAAGAAAAGAACGTAAAAAGAAAATAAAAAGAGGAGATAAGAAGACGTCTGCTGCAGAGTGTCATCCTTTGCTGACAGGAGGTAGGTGCTCATTCCTCTATTGTTATTGTTGCAGTTTTAGTCTTTTAGCAGGATAAGAAATGTTCTCATAATGTTCTCCAGAACTGGTTCCAGTAACTTCTGGGTCTGTAGATCTTTCTAGTTGTTATGTACATAGAATACTGGAACATGCGCTGCACAGGATGAGCTGATTTCATATGAATAAAATAAAATAAAATAAAAACCTTAAAGCTTTAAAACAGAATAAGTATAGAGCGGTTGGTAATCAGCCAGTGATTGCTGCTTATCGAAACATTATGGGGCACATTTACCAAGAACAGTGCAGTCTGTACTATGTGCAGTGTCCTGTGTAGTGTGCAGGGGGCGCCAGATTCGGGATTTCTTTTGCACATTTTTCATGAATATGGTGCCTCCTGCACTGCTCCGGTAGAGTGCACCATTTTTTTGGTGCACCTTTAATTTGGGCCGTGCAACACATTTCTGTTGGACTTTGCATTATAAATGTGGCGCACGGCCTGACTGAGCCCCGGACACCCATTTCAGTGGTGAACACTTCTTATATACATGTGGAAGAAGTTTACACATGAAAGAAGGTGCAAAGTCCGGCAGAAAACTGGCGCAGGGGCTTCAGTAACTCTGGGCCCATGATGTATAAACCATCAGGTAAAAGTCAGATGTGGACGGGGGATAATGTCTGTTATAGTGTAAGTATAAATTGTGCACAAAAGCTCCAATGATACAACCTCTGTCTGTGCTCACACATGGTCACATCTAGTAGTATATACAGACATGATGGGATATATTATTCCTGGGGATAGAGATAGATGATTAGGTAAGTACTGTAGGTGATGCTGGAGAGAAATCTCTCCATGTGGTGACAATAAGGTGGTGGTGTCACTTACTCAGCCAGTAGTGTGAGACCTCAGTACCTCCATATCACATGCTGGGAAGGCCGTCTCCCCCTGCCCCATGTTACATGCTGTGCATTGTACAGCATAATATGTATATAACAGGGCACATCCTCACAGCACAGAGCGGAGCCATCAGCCCAGATGGGAAATGTCATGGAAGGGGCTGCAGGACGGAGGAACAACTTCCCCACGAGATCACAAGCTACTGGACTGCATGGTGCCAGATCTGTGACAGTCTCCATGGGATAAGGAGACCGGCTGACAGTGACTACATCCATGTATGTGTATGTATATGCCCTATGTCTGTATCTGCTGTAAGTGTGTGACTATTTTCTGTAGGTGTGTGTGGATACGCAGTATGTGTGAATATGATGTGTGTATACATGTATATGCATATGCTGTGTGTATTTGCTGTATATGTGTGTATATGTTCTATACATAGTATGTGTACGCCCGACTGTATATGAAGGGTTCACCTGGACTGGTGGAGGCAGGTAGTGGTGGAAGTTAATTTTGGAGGTTAATTTAAAGCCTTGCACTTTAATAGGAGAGGTTTTGCTGCAGTGAACTTTCCTCCTCTCCCTTTTCCTGTTTAGCAGGTCTCCTCCTCTCCCTCTCTGTACTGGGGCACTCATCGGAAGCAATCCCTCCCTTCATCCCTAATTTATTGTTTCGTTTTACTGTTTTGAGTATCTGTGTCTTATAGTTCTGAAGTCACAGCTGGCGGAGTAAAATTGAAGATGAGAGAATGCTGCTTTGCTCCCCTGGCCGACTTGTCACCTGGGAGTCCAGATGGGTATAGTGCAGTCCTGAGCCGTTTTTCCTTCAGATGGAGAGATCACAATACAAGAGCCTACCTTTTTAAGATTTACTTTGAAAATTGTTAAAAAAAATATTATGTTAATAAATGCTGTGACCGCTTTTCTACCACCCAACATGAGCCTCAGTTTTTACTGATTTACATATTTAAGTATTATGTAGGGATATTATGTTATTGGAATTACTTTGGGAAGGAAGGGAAAACAATGGGGGGCATAGGAAAAACGGACGGTGCTGGAAATAACACAAGGAAAAATGGTTTTATAAGATTCGGCGAAACGCGCATCAGGGTGCATCTTCCGGCCTCCCCTCTGATTGCCCTTTGTCTGCCTTTCACCATGCCTGTGGGTAAGTGTGACATAGATTCCTGGAACCTTTAATACCGGAAGGTACCTCCGTTTAATTGAATTATCGTTTTTTACTGCACTATTGTCACTTCACCCCTATTTTTGTCCTATTGTTGGACGTATATATAACTTGTAAAACCCTTTTCAATATGAAATGACCTCTAAAATCATTGAATCTTACATTTTCTTGAAAAATTGCGGTTCTATTAGAAAGTCACCTAATATCCAAATAAAATATTAGAACATTTAAATACTGACGACAACATAAAGTAGATTTATGGTAAATGTTATTTAGTAACCCATTTGGATGGTTAGACTTACTGTACAATGGGAATAACATTTAGAAATCAAAAAATCACATTTTTTTCAAAAATTTCACCAATTTTCACACTTTTTAATAAATAAATGCAAACCATAACAACCAAAATATTGGTACATCACAAAAAAAATATCTCAAAATCACCTGTGTATGATAAACTGTTCTAAATTTATAACTGCAAATAGTGACAGATAACAGATTTAAAAAATTGTGCTTGGTCCTGAAGCTATATAATGGCTTAGACACAAAGGGGTTAATACACCACATACATCTTGGATAGATGGGTGAGCTCCCTAGTATAGCTGTGCCCTGTGACGTGAGATGGGAGTGGGGGGTTAGTCACAACTACCACAACATGATCAGGCAGTATGGATGGAAAGGTGAATGGTGGGAGTTCCATTGGTGGCTGTTAGTGGTATAGCCGCAGGTGAAATGCTTTACACTGCAGTACATTATCCTTATTAATCAGTGATCAAGAGTTTGTGTATAAGGAAAATGAATGAAAAGAAAACGAGAAAAAAAAAATTCCAATTATAAACCATTTTATTAACTAAATAAGACAATACAGATACAATAGAAAACAACAAGTGAAGCAGCACTCCGTATGGATAAAGTGAAGAAGTTTTTTAAAAAACTTCTTCACTTTATCCATATGGAGTGCTGCTTCACTTGTTGTTTACTGCTACGACTAACGGGGTTGTCGGACCCCGACGAAGACCTGCACCCTCCTATTTTCCACAAGGTGCCGTTCCACCTTCTGCTTTTTCCGATACAATAGAAAAGATATTTCCTAATGACTCCTTATTAGAGATGAGCGAGCACTAAAATGCTCGGGTACTCGTTATTCGAGACAAACTTTTCCCGATGCTCGAGTGCTCGTCTCGAATAACGAGCCCCATTGAAGTCAATGGGAGACTCGAGCATTTTTCTTTTTTTTTTTTAAGTTTTAAAAGTTTTTATTAAAGAATTGCGGTTTACAATAATGGAAAAAGTAATTAGTACATATAAATGTGTTACATAGTCTATTCACCAGGTTATATAATTCTTCTGATGTTTCTTAAGGCTACAAGTCCTTTTTTATAGACCAAAGATATTGGAGGGTGGTCATTTTTCTTATAGGCTTGCAGTCCATCTTGACTCTCTTATGGTGATAGTCCTTTTTATATATAAGTATTCTTTCCACGAAAGTGGTATGTATATAGTCAACAAGATAAAATAAAAAACCAAAAACATACTTAATAGTACAAATTACATAACATATGTATAAACAGAATTTAACAGGAGTGTGAGAAGAAAAAAAAACAGAAACCTGTGATTATGGGTTGTTTGTAGAATGGGTACTATTAGAAGGTATTTCTCTCCTAGTGAACGAGATTAAGACTAATTCCCAATCTTATTTATTTTATTCTAAGAGGTACGTTTCTTTGTATTTTATACTTTACTGAATGGGCTATCAAGCCAGCACTTCCAGGATTCAAGAAATAAGTTATGCTTATTTGTTTGTAGAGAAATAATTTTTTCGTATGTACATGTGGTATTCATAGTGTTAATAACCTCACTGAATGAGGGGGTAACAGCTTCTTTCCAGTGTCTAGTGATTACTAGCTTGGTTGACATCAGTAAATGAGCTACCACCATTCTTAAAGGGATAGGTATAGTTTCTATATCGATTAATAGAAGGGCTGTATATGCCTTGATTTCATTTTGCTTATGTAGGATTGTTTCTATTGCTCTGGAAGTCGCTTCCCAGAGTGGCCTTATGACAGAGCAGCCCCATAATATATGTAAGGTGGTGCCCTTTGCACCGCAATCTCTCCAGCACATAGGGGAAGTACAAGGGTAAATTTGTGCCAATCTTACTGGGGTAAAATACCACCTCATTATTGTCTTAATAATAGCCTCATGGTAGTTTGTGCATCTGAATAGTGTGTATGTGTTAGAAAAGGCTTTGTACCAAGTCTTTGTATCAAACACTTTACCCAGATCTTCTTCCCATTTTCTCATATAGGTGGTTTTTTCCGTAACATCTTCTGCACTTAATAGTTTATATATATATGAAATACCCTTTTTGTTCCCTGTTGTCCTATTTAACCATTTAAGTAGAGAGGGGACCATTTTGGGTGTCTTATTTTGGCATTTTTTTAGGAAATCCCTAATTCTGAGATATGAATAAATTTCCTGCGAGGGTAGGTTGTATTTTTCTTTAAGAGAATTAAAGGTCAGCAGTTGGCCATCCGCTAAGATATCTTGGATGGTGTATATTCCCATGTTACGCCAACTTTGCAGATTCATATCTAGGAATTGGCTTTCAAAAAAGTCCACTCCTATATCCTCAAATTTCAGAAAATACTCCTCTTGCTTACTTTGTGTCAATAACTGCCTCCATGCCCAGTCTGAGACCATTATGGCTGAGAAGGGTGAGGGGGGCGGAGGTGTTTGCCATGATTCCGCTAGTAATCTGTTTTTTAGTGGGGTGTTTCTATTAAGTATTTTTTCCAAGCCAACCCAGGCTTTGTCTGTATTGTCATTCCACCAATGTGACAATTGATCTATTAGTGCCGCCATATAGTAACTGGATAAATCCGGCACTCCTAAGCCCCCTTTCTCTCTGTGCCTAGTGAGAATGTGTAGAGCCACTCTAGGATGCTTATTATTGGGTTGGAATATAATGATTTGATAGCCGTCTGTATTGTACCAATAATACCAAATTTAGTGAGAGCCGAGAAGGCGTACGTCCAATTAACTCGATCAAACGCCTTCTCGGGGTCGACCGTTAAGAAGGTTGATGGGAGATTGCGGCGTTCGCTAATCTGCATTAGTGTTATTATGCGTCGGGTATTATCTGGTGCCTGTCTTCCTGGGGTGAATCCGACCTGGTCATTTTTAATTAGTATGGGTATTATTTTTTGAAGTCTTTGGGCTATTATTTTCGCATATATTTTAATGTCACAGTTGAGGAGTGAAATTGGTCTAAAATTTGAAGGGGTATTTGGAGGTTTTCCTGGTTTAGGGATGGTAACTATTAAAGCAGATAACATGTCCTTGGGAAAGGTACCTTCTGAGAAAGCCAATTCAAATGTTTCTTTCATGTGAGGTAATATATCTTCATGAAATTTTTTGTAATACTCTGAGGGAAGACCATCCGGTCCAGGGGCTTTTCCTGAAGGAAGTGCTTTAATCGTACGTTGAATTTCCTCTTGCGTGATAGGAAGATTTAAAGTGTTTAGATGTTCCTGGGATAATTTAGGTAAATTTATTTTATTAAGGAAGGTATCTATCATGCTTTGAGTTGGTTTTAAAATGTTGGGATCTTTAGCTAAATTGTATAAATTTTCATAATATATTCTAAATTCCTCTATAATATCTCTAGGGGATATCAGTTTCTCTCCAGATACCGGATGTAATATGTATGGGATTTTACTTTTCTGGCTTCTTTGTTTAAGGCTACGGGCCAGCAGAGCTCCGGCTTTCTGTCCCTGTGCGTAATATTTGGTTTTAAGTATCCTATGCTTGTAGGCATGTTTTTGCATTAGGAGATTTCGTAACTTCTCTCTTTCCTGGTTGAGTGCGTTTGTGAGACCAAGGGAGGGTTGTTGTTTGTTTTGTTGTTCCAGGAGATATATTCTATTGTTTAGTGTTCTGATTTCTCTTTCTTTTTCTTTAGCAGCAATAATTTGTAATTTGGTCAGTTCTCCACCTATAAACACTTTATGGGCTATCCAAATTGAAAATGGACTGAGTTTCTCTTTGGTGTTAAATTCAAAGTATTCTCTTAATGCTCTTTTAATTCTATCTGTGTATTTACTGTTAGCTATGATAGAGTTGCTAGCTCTCCAGACATAGTCACTATGTGATGATAGTTTATCTGACCACACCATAGACACCGGTGCATGGTCTGACCATCCTATGTTACCAATTTCTGTGCTTATTACCCTGTCTAATAATGTTCTGTCTATAAGAATGTTGTCGATTCGTGAGTATGATTTATGCCTTGTTGAGAAAAAGGAGTAATCTCTCTCTCCTCCGTGTTGTAACCTCCAGATATCATACAGTTCATATGACCAAAGGAGAGCATTTAGAGTGAATGATCTGTTCTTAGTTTTTGCTGGTGCAGAAGTGTCCAAAGATTGTTCATTTATTGCATTAAAATCCCCTGATAATATCAGGGAACCTCTTTTTTCTTTAGTTAGCAGTTTGAGCACTTTTTTAACAAAAGGGCTTTGTTTCTCATTGGGTCCATATATTGTTGCTATGGTGTATTATTTATTGTACATATTAAGATTATGTAGCGGCTTTCTGGGTCTATGATTTGTTTTTCTATATGTACTGCTAAGGAGGATTTGAAAGCTATTAAAACACCTCTTTGTTTTTTTGTGTAAGTAGAGTGTACAATGAGAGGGAATTTTGGATGGGACATTTTCGGAAGATTATCTTTAGAGAAATGAGTCTCCTGAACACACACATTGGGGCACATTTACTTACCCGGTCCAGTCGCGATCCAGCAGCGCGTTCTCTGCTCTGGATTCGGGTCCGGCCGGGATTTATGAATGTAGTTCTTCCGCCGTCCACCAGGTGGCGCTGCTGCGCTGAAAGTCATCTCATCGCGCCGGAATGCACCACCTCGGACCAGGTGAAGGTAAGCGCTCCCCAAGCGACACTTTTTCGGTTTTTAAATGCGGCGGTTTTTCCGAATACGTCGGGTTTTCGTTCGGCCACTCCCCCGATTTCCGTCGCGCGCATGCCGGCGCCGATGCGCCACAATCCGATCGCGTGCGCCACAATCCCGGGGCAATTCAGGTACAATCGGCGCAAATCGGAAATATTCGGGTAACACGTCGGGAAAACGCGAATCGGGCCCTTAGTAAATGACCCCCAATGTCTGCCTTTTGCTGAGCTGCCTCTTTCCAAATCATTGATCTCTTAAAGGGGCTATTGAGACCCTTGGCGTTTATTGACATTAACTTAATCCCCATTTACATATTTATCTTGAATGCTTTGCGTTGTGTGGATATACCCATTTAGCTTTAACACCTCAGTTTTCTCACTCATATTATCTTTTTGGGCTAGAGTAAAAGGATTAAATATATCCCTAGTCACAGGTGTTGACAAACAAGTAAAACATTTCAGAACATTTTTAACTGGTGTCGTCGTGTCGACGTCACAATAAACATTAACAAGTGCACCATGTGTATAAATCACTGTAGGTGCAGCATCATAAGGGATAGACATATGTCCTGTGGACATGAAGAGTAAGAGCAATTATCACGTCTCAACAATTTTCTTAATGTTTAATACATTACCACCTGACACTGGTAGTTACGAGTCCCCAATTTTTTGCCATTCACGATTCACCCGCCGAGGAGGGCCTTTGTTTGGAGTTTCGATGGGTTGGTCAGTCGCAATTTGCCAGGATTGTAGCAAGTTCATTCCTTCATCAATTGTTTTCACCGCGTGGATAGTATTGTTCTTTCTGATTAGAATTTTTGTGGGAAAGCCCCATCTGTATGGGATTTCCTGCTTTCTTAAAATTGCGGTTACTGGAGCGAGAGCTTTTCTGGCTTGTAGCGTAGCAGTTGAGAGGTCCACGAATAACTTGAGATCTTCATAAGGAGCTGGGAAGCTTTGGAGTTTCCTGGATTGTGTTAGTAGTTGTTCTTTCACATGGAAAAAAGTAAAGCGGGCTAGAGTGTCTCTTGGTACTGATTCTGGTAAATTCGGAGGTTTAGGGACTCTATGAGCCCGGTCTATGCTGAGTTCATAATCGGTTAAGTCCGGGAGCAAGGTTTTGGTTAGTTGTTGAACGTATGATCTGAGTAAATGACCTGGGACTAACTCTGATATCCCCCTAATCTTGACATTGTTTCTTCTGTCCCTATCTTCAGAGTCTATTAATTTAGCTTGTATGACCTGTATTTTTTCCTCCAGTGCTTGATGGGAGTCTACTAGATCATTATGTGCATTAGTAAATTCTTCCATTTTAGACTCTGTGTGAGACACTCTGTCCCCAATATCATTTACAGCTGATTGTAGTGGAGCTATAAGACAAGATAGATCTTTGTGTAAAGAGGATCTGAAGGCTTCTAACATAGCCTTCAACATGTCTTCTGAGACTGCTTTATTTGAAGTCTGAAACCTTGCAAAGGCATCAGGGCTTTCAGAGCTTTCAGAGGAGCCTGCTGTTATTCCCTCTTGTGCAGTGTTTGTGTTTGACATTTTCTGTCGCTGCTTCAGTGGGCTTATGGAGGGTGAGTTTGTGTGATTTGTCTCCCTCTGCTGGCAGCTGGAGGAGGAGTTTGAGTTCTCCTGTAGTTGCAGTGAGAGAGGTGGCATACTATATTCCTCCTGGATTAATGGCGGGGACGGCGCCATGTTGGAAAGGCTCTGCTCTGGTGAGTTTTCCCAGCTATTTGGAGTTGGAAAGGGGGAAACAGAGAGAAGTTCTTGTGAGTGCTTACCCCCTTTTATGATGTTTTTGGGTAGCTTCATAGTATCGCTCCGTTGGTGCCGTATGGAGCTTCGGATCTCGGGGTTTGATACTGCCGGGGAGGCTGGAGAAGCGCCGCCATTTTGGCGCCTCGCACCTTCTCCTGGAAAATAAGCTTTAATTAGCTTACTGCCGGCTCCTCCACCATTCCTTTTTCTGCTTGCCGTGTTCAGCGCTGTTCCTGGCATGATTTATGATCGTCTGGGCTGTCGTGTCAGGGAGAAACTGCTGGTCTGCACGCTGTTGAGATGGAGCTCCTCTTTCATGCGGCCATTCCTAGCAGCGGCCAAACCACGCCCCCCCACTCGAGCATTTTTCAAGGGGACCAAGGTTCTGCACAGGGAAGCTTGGCCAAACACCTGGGAACCTCAGAAAAGGATGGAAACACCACGGAAGTGGACAGGAAACAGCAGGGGCAGCATGCATGGATGCCTCTGAGGCTGCTTAAATGCACCATTATGCCAAAATTATGGGCAACAGCATGGCCATGACAGAGTGACAGAATGAGGCTAGATAGCATCTAAAACATGCAATAATTGACCCTGACACTATAGGGGACGGCATGCAGAGGCAGCGGCAGCAGTGGCAGGCTAGAGAGTCTCATGGCGACATACCCTAAATGGACTCAGGTTTCACCAAAGGAGGTGAAATTATTTCCTATGTGAACAAAAGGTTGACGGTATATTTAGTCGATAACACAGCATGGTGGCGACATAGTGACCAAATTCCATAACGTATCTGGTGAAACACCCGAAAAATGAGCCTGACACAGCACTTTTGATAAGGGGACGACATGTGGAGGCAGCCATGGAGACGACTTCCATGATTAAGAGCGACAGTATGGGGCATTCATTTTGCGCTGCTATGATTGCAACTTCAGGTCTCCAGCATGGCGGCGACAGATGGGCCGAGTTCCACTATGTATCTGGTGAAACACCTGAAAATTCTGCCTGACACAGCTCGTTTGATAAGGGGATGATGTGCTGCATATCCTCTCGTGCTCCAGCGTCTGTGGTATAGAAAGTTGAAATGAGACATTGGTGGACGCTGTGGAGGATCGTGGAGGCAAAATGGACAGGAAACAGCAGGGGCAGCATGCATGGATGCCTCTGAGGCTGCCTAATCTTGGGATGGAGCTGGCGGTCCACTGCCAGGCGAGCTTTCACCTGTCCAAGCCCCTGTCTCTCGGCTCCTCCCCACCCAAAATGGGCCTGGGGGCCAGAAGCGTTTACTTTGAAAAAAATTATAATTTTCAAATCAGGCCGGGTCGTTTGAATATTTCACCTAGGAATAATGGAATAGCATAGTGGTTCTATTTTTAATTGTTTTTACGGAAATGGTTCCATGATTAAGAGCGACAGTATGGGGCATCCATATTGCGCTGCTATGATTGCAACTTCAGGTCTCCAGCATGGCGGCGACTGATGGGCCGAGTTCCACTATGTATCTGGTGAAACACCTGAAAATTCTGCCTGACACAGCTCGTTTGATAAGGGGACGATGTATGGAGGCAGTGAACTAGTAGTAGATTAAAGGTGCTGAAGTTAAAACTATGTTAGTTGGATCTTGAGATGGAGCTGGCGCTCCGCTGCCAGGCGAGCTTTCGCCAATCCAAGCCCCTGTCTCTAGGCTACTCCCCAAACAGCACTTCTAAGAACCTTTTGTATAAGATCAAGTGTAGTAGCGTTCTTATAAGTTTGGGATATGGCGGGTGAGGGGAATGTAAACAGATGCGCAAGAAGCGCTGAAATAATATTGGTAAATGATAAAAGTTTGCCAGTATATTTTGTGGATTACACAGCAGGGTGGCGACAAAGTTAACAAGTTTGATGTGGAATCCATGAAAACAACCCAAAATTCTGCCTGACACAGTTCGTTTGATAAGGAGACAATGGGGCACATTTACTTACCCGGCCCATTCGCGATCCAGCGGCGCGTTCTCTGCACAGGATTCGGGTCCGGCTGGGATCTAAGATGGTAAGCGCCGAAAATAATCTTAACGCCCCGGAATGCACCATCCCATAGAAGGTGAAGGTGAGCGCTCCCCAAGCGACACATTTTCGGTTTTTAAATGCGGCGGTTTTTCCGAATACGTCGGGTTTTCGTTCGGCCACGCCCCCCCCCGATTTCTGTCGCGCGCATGCCGGCCCCAATGCGCCACAATCCGATCGCGTGCGCCAAAAACCCGGGGCAATTCATGTACAAGCGGCGCAAATCGGAAATATTCGGGTAACACGTCGGGAAAACGCGAATCGGGCCCTTAGTAAATGACCCCCAATGTATGGAGGCAGCTATATGAACGACTTTCGGAGGCAGCTATGGCGATGACGTGTGGAGGTAGCAATGGAGACAACGTGTGGAGCCAGCTAAAAAGACGACATGTGGAGGCTGCTATGGAGACAATTTAATTTGGATAGTGCCTGTATGTGGCAGTCCAAAAAAGTTTTCAAACCAGAGGAGCAGGTAGGTAGTCCTCCAGAAAAATTAAATAAATTGAGTGCCTGTATGTGGCAGTCCAAAAAAGTTTTCAAACCAGAGGAGCAGGTAGGTGGTCCTCCAGAAAAATTAAATAGATTGAGTGCCTGTATGTGGCACTCCCAAAAATTGCTTAAAACAGAGGACCGGGTAGGTGGCCCTCCAGAAAAATTAAATACATAGAGTACTATAGCTAGAGCCAGTTGGCCCTGGCAAAAAATAGCCAGTTTCCTATGCTTTAATGTACAAAGAGGAGGAGAAGGAGGACAATGAGGAGGAGGAGTGCATACATTATTCAGGTTGAGCTTCTTTCACCCGGTGGAGAATGAAAATCCGGAGAAATCCAGGCTTTATTCATCTTAATAAGCGTCAGCCTGTCAGCGCTGTCAGTCGACAGGCGTGTACACTTATCGGTGATGATGCCACCAGCTGCACTGAAAACCCGCTCGGACAACACGCTAGCGGCAGGGCAGGCAAGAACCTCCAAGGCGTACAGCGCCAGTTCGTGCCACATGTCCAGCTTTGAAACCCAGTAGTTGTAGGGAGCTGTGTGATCATTTAGGACGATGGTATGGTCAGCTACGTACTCCCTCACCATCTTTCTGTAAAGATCAGCCCTACTCCGCCGAGACTGGGGACAGGTGACAGTGTCTTGCTGGGGTGACATAAAGCTGGCAAAAGCCTTGTAAAGCGTACCCTTGCCAGTGCTGGACATGCTGCCTGCTCGCCTACTCTCCCTCGCTACTTGTCCCGCAGAAGTACACCCTCTGCCGCTAGCGCTGTCAGAAGGGAAATACTGTTTCAGCTTGTGCACCAGGGCCTGCTGGTATTCATGCATTCTCACACTCCTTTCCTCTCCAGGGATGAGAGTGGAAAGATTTTGCTTGTATCGTGGGTCCAGGAGAGTGAATACCCAGTAATCGGTGCTGGAATAAATTCTTTGAACGCGAGGGTCACGGGATAGGCAGCCTAGCATGAAATCTGCCATATGTGCCCAACGCGCAAGAATTCACTCCCCTCACTGGCCTGACTGCCCATTTCCTCCTCCTCCAACTCCTCTTATTCTGCCCATACACGCTGAACAGTGAAGGACTGAACAATGGTCCCCACTTCTGTCTCGCCAACATTCTCCTCCTCTTCCTCCTCCTCCACCTCCTCCGATATGCACTGAGAAACAGACCTAAGGGTGCTTTGGCTATCAACAAGGGAATCTTCTCCCCCCGTCTCTTGTGACGAGCGCAAAGCTTCCGACTTCATGCTGACCAGAGAGTTTTTCAACAGGCCAAGCAGCGGGATGGTGAGGCTGATGATGGCGGCATCGCCACTGACCATCTGTGTTGACTCCTCAAAGTTACTCAGCACCTGACAGATATCAGACATCCACGTCCACTCCTCATTGTAGACTTGAAGAAGCTGACTGACCTGACTACCAGTTCTGGTGGAAGTTGACATCTGGCAGTCTACAATCGCTCTGCGCTGCTGGTAAACTCTGGATAACATGGTTAATGTTGAATTCCACCTCGTGGGCAGTCTGCGCCGTGATGCCCTGTAATAGCTCTTGGGCGGTGTGCCTTTTATCGCCTAGGCTCAGCAGTTTGAGCACCACCTGCTGTCATCAGCTACCGACTGATGGCGCCATGCCCACGGATGGTAATTCGGAGGAGGAGGAGGTGGAGGAGGGGTGGGAGGAGGAGGAGGCATAGTAGGCCTTTGAGACCTGGAATGAGGTAGGCCCCGCAATCCTCGGCGTCGGCAGTATATGAGCAGCCCCAGGGTCAGACTCGGTCCCAGCCTCCACCAAGTTAACCCAATGTGCCGTCAGCGATATATTGCGGCCCTGCCCGTCAGCACTCGTCCACGTGTCCGCGGTCAGGTGGACCTTGTCAGAAACGGCGTTGGTCAGGGCACGGATGATGTTCTCTGACACGTGCTTGTGCAGGGCTGGGACGGCACATCGGGAAAAGTAGTGGCGGCTGGGGACCGAATACCGAGGGGCGGCCGCCGCCATGAGGTTTCGAAAGGCCTCGGTCTCTACCAGCCTATAGGGCAGCATCTCCAGGCTAAGCAACTTGGAGATGTGGACGTTGAGGGCTTGGGCGTGTGGGTGGGTTGCACTATACTTCCTTTTGCGCTCCAGCGTCTGGGGTATGGAGAGCTGAACGCTGGTGGATGCTGTGGAGGATTGTGGAGGCGAAGATGGGGTTTTCGCACGGGAGGTGTTTGGGCCGGGGTCCTGGGCAGGGGGCTGACTAGCAGATGACACAGGGGAAGGAGCAGTGGTGTGCCCGGCCGGAGGTGAACGGCCTTGGTGCCATTAAGTGGGGTGTTTAGCATTCAGATGCCTGCGCATACTGGTGGTAGTTAAGCTAGTAGTGGTGGAACCCCTGCTGATCCTGGTTTGGCAAAGGTTGCACACCACAGGTCATCCGGTGTTTCTTTAAAGAACCTCCAGACTTCTGAAAATCTAGCCCTCGCCACGGGAGCTTGACTACGGGCAACATTTGGCGCTGATGCACCAGCTCTGACCCTGCCTCTCCGTCTGGCCCCACCACTGCCTCTTCCAACCTGTTCTGCTATAGGACTCGCCTCCATTTCAGAAGCACTGTGTTCACCCGGCCTATCAACCCAGCTTGGGTCTGTCACCTCATCATCCTCCGATCCCTCAGTCTGCTCCCCCCTCGGACTTCCTGCCCTGACAACAACTTCACCCCTGACAACCGTGTCTCCTCATCGTCCGACACCTCTTTACACACTTCTTCCACTACGTCAATAATGCCATCATCACCCACAGACTGTGACTGGTGGAAAACCTGGGCATCGGAAAATTGCTCAGCAGCAACCGGACAAGTGGTTTGTGACTGTGGGAAGGGTCAAGAAAACAGTTCCTCAGATTATGCCGGTTCAAATGCCAAATTTTGCTGGGAGGGGGCAGACTGGGGGGAAGGAGGCTGAGGTGGAGGAACTGGAGGAGTGCTGATTTCGGTGACATGGGTGGACTGCGTGGAAGACTGACTGATGGACAAATGGCTAGAAGCATTGTCCGCAATCCACGACATCACCTCTTCGCACTGTTCTGGCCTCAACAGTGCTCTACCACGAGTCCCAGTAACTTGAGACATGATGAACCTAGGGAGTGTAGCTCTGCGGCGTTCCACTGCTCCCTCATCAGCAGGTGGTGTCTCACCCCGCCCAGGACCACGGCCTCTGACCCCTGCAGTAGTTGGACGCCCACGTCCACGCCCTCGTCCTCTACCCCTAGCCCTCGGGTTAAACATTTTCCAAATTACAGTGTAAACTTTTAATTTTTTTTTTTTTTTGTGTGTTTATTTTTTCTTATTTTTATTTTTTTTTTACAAAACAATGCTATCCTATTGCTTTGGCTAGTTTCTAACCTACACTGACAGCACACAACTGGATTTTGTGCAGTGCCTGATGACTTTGAGCTATAAAATGAAATAAAGGTAAAAAAAAATAAATCAGCAGACTCTGCCTAATTCTAATCAAACCCCTAATAAATTGTCCCACTTCGGTGTTTGAGGTGGATATGTGTGTCACTAAGAGCTAAACACAACGGTCGCAGGTCTCCCAGCAAATTCCTCACAATATGGTACTAGCTGCACTACTAATGCCAGCAAACCCAGCCACAAGCAAACAAAAAAAAGGAAAATATAACGCTATTGTAGGCCTAAGTAAGCCGTTGGGGTTCTCCTATGGCTATTTTGCAGCCTACACTGAAAGCACACTGCTTTGCAAGATGAGTTTGAGCTATAAAATGAAATAAAGGTACACTTTGGTGTTTGAGGTGGATATGTGTGTCACTAAGAGCTAAACACAACGGTAGCAAGTCCCCATGCAAATTCTAGCTGCACTACTAGTGCCAGCAAGCCCAGCCACAAGCAAATAAAAAAAAAAATGTATAACGTTATTGTAGCCCTAAGAAGGGCTGTTGGGTTCTTGTAGAATCACTCCTGCCTAACACTATTCTAATCGAACACCCTAACGCTTTCCCTGACCGGCAGCAGCTCTCTCCCTAGCGGCATCCAGACACAGAAAGATCCCAGCGCGGGCAGGGGCTAGTCTATTCCAGGGTCACCTGATATGGCAAGCCAACCACTGCTATCGACGTGTAAGGGTACCACATCATGCTGGGTGGAGTGCAGAGTCTCCTGGCTTGTGATTGGCTCTGTTTCTGGCTGCCAAAAAGCAAAACGGCGGGAGATGCCATTTTCTCGAGCGGGCAAAGTATTCGTCCGAGCAACGAGCAGTTTCGAGTACGCTAATGCTCGAACGAGCATCAAGCTCGGACGAGTATGTTCGCTCATCTCTACTCCTTATGTTATAATATTCATGCTGAGATTTGCATCACATTGTACTCAATACTGTACAATAGCAAAAAGGAAACAATGGAAACAGATTCAAAACAACTATTTTACTACTTGAAATTTAAAATTAACATTTTCCAAATTTAAAACCCGTAAATACAATTATGTTTATTTGTAGATTCACAATTCTAATGCCGGTAGCTGTATACAAGGAAGTTCAGATTCTTTATAGAAGTATTTTGTTCATTAGCAGGAGTCCTAGCATCGAGAAAACGCCAAAAGCTGAAGGTTTGCCTGAAAATAATAATTGGATTTTCAGTAATGGGGTAAAAAGGGAGGATGATAACAGGCAAAGCAAATAGAGAAGTAGGAAGAACTTTGCTCCGTTCAGCTACTTTTTTATTCGCATTTACTGTGATGAATCCTTGATGACAACTCAATGATGTGCATTATAGCCGGTGTTGCACTCTAAAAACTAATTTCTAGAATTTGTGTTCAAAAAAGCTTAAGACACTTACCGGCACCGTCCTTTTCATCTGAAAAAAAGAACACATGAAAATTGATGAAAATCTGCAGTATTACTCTCCTACTACTGACACAGGTTTATGTCCACACCACAGGCGATTTAGATGCATGCCTCAAATTTATTTATGGCACAGTTATTTAATGTGATGAAAATTAGGTCTCCCGAAAGAGCTATGGTGTTGTCTCCATAGTGAGATTTATAGCCTCTGCGGATGGATAACATTGCGGTGCGTTGTCCAACGAGGATTCAAGTCTGCCCCGATTCATGTAGCTTGTGTGCCCGAGTTCCTTCATCCGTCACTTCTGCACCGAGGTCCGCCGGTGTTCACATTCTTATTCCCGTTGCTTGCGACACAATTCCAAATGTTAAATCCTGGGCGTTGTCTGACGGACCGTCCCCCAATTTCTGTCGCGTGCAAGCCTTTGCCGATGCGCCAAAGTCCCAGGGCAATTCGGCGCAAAATGGAAATCGTCAAGAAACCCGACGAAAATGTGTCTGATGGACCATTAGTAAATGAGCCCCACTGTCTCATTGACTCATATGGAGCCACCTACCAAAAGGTGCGGTTAGAGGTACAGTTTTCCTTATTCCATTCCGAAGATTCGCTTTCCTAGAAATCTTTTTTTTGGAGAAGGCATCACTACCAGCACCAATGTTCTCTACCTAGTGCCACAGCAATACAGAACCCTACAACCACATTCTTAAAGGGAACCTGTCAACAGAAATTGCTCTAATTAATCAATACCAGTATGTTGTCAAGCAGCTGAACAGTTTCTAGTCATGTTTCTTTCATTACTCAGATTGATGGCATCAGCCAAAAAATCTACTTTTATGTCAGGGAGGCAGAGAGTTTAACATTGAAGTCAAGCTCTCCTGCCTCTGAGCACCTTCTCCCATGTGATTCACATCATGTGCCCAACTTCTAAAGATCTGATCAATGAGGCCTCTGGACACAGGAGCATAATTACAGTAAAGGGGGAATTTTAAGGCAGGGAAAACTTGACTTCTCCGCCTCTTTGAAGTGAGATGTGAATTAGTTTTATGATGTCAAAGTTGATATTCTGGTTGATGCCACCACGCCAGGCCATGGAAGAAACATGATCTAGAACAGTGGTTCTCAACCTTTCTAATGCTGTGACCCCACAATCCAGTTCTTCATGCTGTGGTGACCCCAAACCATCCAACTCGCAGTAAAAACACAGTAAAATTGCGGCTCTGATGGCTTTAGGCAACCCCCGGTTTTGGTCGTTCGACCCCCGCTTGGGTCCCGACCCACAGGTTGAGAACCACTGCTCTAGAAGCTGCTCAGCTGCTTGACAACATCCTGCTAGTGGGGTATTAGGCCAATTTCTGATGACAGGTTCCTTTTAACATACCTTTAAAAAGTAAATAGTATAATGGTAGATGTTATACTCCAGGCATTGGTAACTAGTGTACGGGATACCTAACATAAATCAGTCCTCTGTGTGCTCGGTACATGCACAGTAGTTCTTCTTTGGGCAGAGATGCCTAGTAAAGCTGATGCGCATGTGCCGGGCACACTGAGGACTGGTCGTATGCCTCACTGCAGCAGCATTGGTTATAGAAGATTGGGGGAAGAGGTAGAGGACCCCTTATAAAATACTGTCATTTCTGCACACATACTGTAGATAATATCGCACATAACAACTTACCTGCCAGCCTAAAAGGTCCAATGCTTACACTTCCATGGACATCAACATCAGCAGCCGCTCTAGCACCACAAGGCTACAGGAGAAAATAACCGGATATTAGTCACAATCATTATGTATTTCACATCTTCCTATAGGAAAGGTTTCATTGTTAAAAAGAGGGAAATAATGTATGCATTGTGTGATAAAGCCATTATGTGTGATATATCAGTATAGGGAGTCTGTATACAGGGCTGGGTTCTACATAAAGTACTTATATCAGTACTTACAGACACACATGAGCCGCGGCAGAGGTGCACTTGGCAGTGGAGGTATACATAGTTATGATCACCCACAAACTTGAAGACCTGGAAGTAGAACTTCCCTTGAGGGGAAACACCATTTTCTAGAACATTGATGGTACCGTCTTCTCTGTTGGGACAGCTGTGGGGAAAACATTTAAAGATTTGTATATAGCGCATATTTTAGAAGTGACGGTATTTTCAGACTCGGCGATGGCGCAGCATTGATTGTTGTATCTGTTAAAGGATGGTGAACCTGAAATCCTCCAGATTCCTTCAGGTTTTTGGGAGGCCGGTTAATACATATTATACAGACAAATAGTATTCTTTAAGGAGGATTTTAATATTGCAAATCTTTACTTATTTTTGGGTGTTATGCCCCGCACCATGACTTACAAGCTACTTTTGTCTGTCTCCCTTTTCAGAACTATATACGGTAGTACATGGAGCCTGAAGTAGCTCTTACACTGTGTAGTGGCTACGATTGGATACTGCAACTCAGCTCCCATTTACTGAACTGCCCCCTGGACAGAGCTATTGGGGGAGATTTATCAGAAGTGTCTGAGATCTGAACTGTTCTAGTTTCTCATGACAACCAATCAGAGCTCAGCTTTCATTTTCCCAAAGCCTTTTATAGAAGTAAAGATGAGCTCTGATTGGTTTCCATGGGCAACTAGAACAGTTTTACCTCAGATACTTATGATAAATCTCCCCCATTGTCTTCAATACCATCCACTGAAGGCCCCTAAGAACAGCAGGTCAGTATAGATATATAAAAGGTTCTCATTTATTTGGTTTTGTTTTAAAGTTGTAGAAAAACATTACAATGATCCCTATCTGACTTTGCACAAAAAATATTGTGCAAACTGCATGCACATGTATTTATAAAGTTTTGACCCAAATTTTGTGTCGCTGTTGCACTGTTTCTGACAAGACCACCGCTGCCACTGTGCCAGCTAGACCAGCAGCTAAGCCAACAACACTACAACTTTACCAGCTAGGCCAACACCACTGCCACTGTGCCAGCTAGACCAGCAGCTAGGCTAACACCACTACCACTGTGCCAGCTAGGCCAGCAGCTAGGCTAACACCACTGCCACTGTACCAGCTAGGCCAACACCACTGCCACTGTGCCACCGAGGCCAGCAGCTAGGCTAACACCACTGCCACTGTGCCAGCTAGACCAGCAGCTAGGCCAACACCACTACCACTGTACCAGCTAGGCCAACACCACTGCCACTGTGCCACCGAGGCCAGCAGCTAGGGTAACACCACTGCCACTGTGCCAGCTAGACCAGCAGCTAGGCAAACACCACTGCCACTATGCCAGCTAGACCAGCAGCTAGGATAACACCACTACCACTGTGCCAGCTAGGCCAGCAGCTAGGATAACACCACTGCCACTGTGCCAGCTAGACCAGCAGCTAGGCTAACACCACTGCCACTGTACCAGCTAGGCCAGCAGCTAGGCTAACACCACTGCCACTGTGCCAGCTAGACCAGCAGCAAGGCTAATACCACTGTCACTGTGCCAGCTAGGCCAGCAGCTAGGCTAACACCACTGTCACTGTGCCAGCCAGGCCAGCAGCTAGGCTAACACCACTGTCACTGTGCCAGCTAGGCCAGCAGCTAGGGTAACACCACTACCACTGTACCAGCTAGGCCAACACCACTGCCACTGTGCCAGCTAGGCCAGCAGCTAGGGTAACACCACTGCCACTGTGCCAGCTAGACCAGCAGCTAGGGTAACACCACTGCCATTGTGCCAGCTAGGCCAGCAGCTAGGCTAACACCACTGCCACTGTGCCAGCTAGACCAGCAGCTAGGCTAATACCACTGTCACTGTGCCAGCTAGGCCAGCAGCTAGGGTAACATCACTGCCACTGTACCAGCTAATCCAGCAGCTAGGGTAACACCACTGTCACTGTGCCAGCCAGGCCAGCAGCTAGGCTAACACCACTGTCACTGTACCAGCTAGGCCAGCAGCTAGGCTAACACCACTGTCACTGTCCCAGCTAGACCAGCAGCTAGGATAACACCACTGCCACTGTACCAGCTAGGCCAGCAGCTAGGGTAACACCACTGCCACTGTGCCAGCTAGGCCAGCATGTAGGCCAACACCACTGCCACTGTGCCAGCTAGACCAGCAGCTAGGCTAACACCACTACCACTGTACCAGCTAGGCCAACACCACTGCCACTGTGCCAGCTAGACCAGCAGCAAGGCCAACACCACTACCACTGTACCAGCTAGGCCAACACCACTGCCACTGTGCCACCGAGACCAGCAGCTAGGCTAACACCACTGCCACTGTGCCAGCTAGGCCAGCAGCTAGGCAAACACCACTGCCACTATGCCAGCTAGACCAGCAGCTAGGATAACACCACTACCACTTTGCCAGCTAGGCCAGCAGCTAGGGTAACACCACTGCCACTGTGCCAGCTAGACCAGCAGCTAGGCTAACGCCACTGCCACTGTACCAGCTAGGCCAGCAGCTAGGCTAACACCACTGCCACTGTGCCAGCTAGACCAGCAGCAAGGCTAATACCACTGTCACTGTTCCAGCTAGGCCAGCAGCTAGGCTAACACCACTGTCACTGTGCCAGTCAGGCCAGCAGCTAGGCTAACACCACTGTCACTGTGGCAGCTAGGCCAGCAGCTAGGGTAACACCACTACCACTGTACCAGCTAGGCCAACACCACTGCCACTGTGCCAGCTAGGCCAGCAGCTAGGGTAACACCACTGCCACTGTGCCAGCTAGACCAGCAGCTAGGGTAACCCCACTGCCACTGTGCCAGCTAGGCCAGCAGCTAGGCTAACACCACTGCCACTGTGCCAGCTAGACCAGCAGCTAGGCTAATACCACTGTCACTGTGCCAGCTAGGCCAGCAGCTAGGGTAACATCACTGCCACTGTACCAGCTAATCCAGCAGCAAGGGTAACACCACTGTCACTGTGCCAGCCAGGCCAGCAGCTAGGCTAACACCACTGTCACTGTACCAGCTAGGCCAGCAGCTAGGCTAACACCACTGTCACTGTGCCAGCTAGACCAGCAGCTAGGGTAACAGCACTGTCACTGTGCCATCTAGGTCAGCAGCTAGACTAACACCACTGCCACTGTGCCAGCTAGGCCAGCAGCTAGGGTAACACCACTGTCACTGTGCCAGCTAGACCAGCAGCTAGGGTAACACCACTGCCACTGTGCCAGCTAGGCCAGCAGCTAGGGTAACACCACTACCACTGTACCAGCTAGGCCAGCAGCTAGGGTAACACCACTACCACTGTGCCAGCTAGACCAGCAGCTAGGCCAACAGCACTGCTACTGTGCCAGCTAGACCAGCAGCTAGGGTAACACCACTGCCACTGTGCCAGCTAGGTCAGCAGCTAGGCTAACACCACTGCCACTGTGCCAGCTAGACCAGCAGCTAGGCTAACACCACTGTCACTGTGCCAGCTAGACCAGCAGCTAGGGTAACACCACTGCCACTGTGCCAGCTAGGCCAGCAGCTAGGCTAACAGCACTGTCACTGTGCCATCTAGGTCAGCAGCTAGACTAACACCACTGCCACTGTGCCAGCTAGGCCAGCAGCTAGGGTAACACCACTGTCACTGTGCCAGCTAGACCAGCAGCTAGGGTAACACCACTGCCACTGTGCCAGCTAGGCCAGCAGCTAGGCTAACACCACTGCCACTGTGCCAGCTAGACCAGCAGCTAGGCTAATACCACTGTCACTGTGCCAGCTAGGCCAGCAGCTAGGGTAACACCACTATCTCTGCACCAGCTAGGCCAGCAGCTAGGGTAACACCAATGTCACTGTACCAGCTAGACCAGCAGCTAGGCTAATACCACTGTTACTGTGCCAGCTAGGCCAGCAGCTAGGATAACACCACTGCCACTGTGCCACCTAGGCCAGCAGCTAGGGTAGCATCAGTACCACTGTGCCAGCTAGACCAGCAGCTAGGCTAACATCACTGCCACTGTGACAGTTAGGCCAGCAGCTAGGGTAACACCACTGCCCCTGTACCAGCTAGGCCAGCAGCTAGGGTAACATCACTGCCACTGTTCCAGCTAGGCCAGCAGCTAGGCTAACATCACTGCCACTGTGCCAGCTAGGCCAGCAGCTAGGGTAACACCACTGCCCCTGTACCAGCTAGGCCAGCAGCTAGGATAACACCACTGTCACTGTACCAGCTAGGCCAGCAGCTAGGCTAACACCACTGCCACTGTTCCAGCTAGGCCAGCAGCTAGGCTAACATCACTGCCACTGTGCCAGCTAGGCCAGCAGCTAAGGTAACACCACTGCCCCTGTACCAGCTAGGCCAGCAGCTAGGGTAACATGACTGCCACTGTGCCAGCTAGGCCAGCATCCAGGCTACCATCACTGCCACTGTGCCAGCTAGGCCAGCAGCTAGGGTAACACCACTGCCCCTGTACCAGCTAGGCCAGCAGCTAGGGTAACACCACTGCCCCTGTACCAGCTAGGCCAGCAGCTAGGATAACACCACTGCCACTGTACCAGCTAGGCCAGCAGCCAGGGTAACACCACTGCCACTGTGCCAGCTAGGCCAGCATGTAGGCTAATACCACTGTCACTGTGCCAGCTAGGCCAGCAGCTAGGGTAACACCACTGCCACTATGCCAGCTAGGCCAGCATGTAGGCTAACACCACTGCCACTGTGCCAGCTAGACCAGCAGCTAGGGTAACATCACTACCACTGTGCCAGCTAGGCCATCAGCTAGAGTAACACCACCGCCACTGTGCCAGCTAATTCAGCAGCTAGACTAACAAGTATGTAAGAGAAAGTTTAAAATATTAATGATGATTTAGAATAGTGATGTGAACCACATTTGAGGCTGTAACAGTTGGCTGTAATGGATGTAATAGATGCCCAAATTACAGTGGAAAAGTTGTAAAAAAAACATAAAAAGAGAAAACTTTATTTTCCAGTACAAGCCGAGTTTTTCAGGACACATTTTCAGCTAAAAACAGGCTTATAGGCTTATACTGGGGTCAATGGTTCAGATCTGACAAACTGACTGCGCCTTTTTTTCTGTCTGATTTTGTACTGAAACGATCATCTTTGGAGCTTGTACTTGTATTTATAAAGTGTTTACACCAGTTTTGTGTCTGTTAGTCAGAGTTTGTGGCTCCTTTAATACAGCGACTTTATACACTGTAAAAAAAGTTGGTGGCCACCTCCAGAGCAGCGCAGGGGGCGCCAGGATTCAATGATCTGCCGCATCCTGCACCAGATTATGTCAAAACTATACTTGTAAGCCAGCCTTGTCATAATGTCAATGTCGATGTTCAGCATCATCCAATATGTTTGGGGTGTCCAGCGCTAAGGATTTTGGAGTCAGGAAGTAAACAAAATAGGTAGTGGACAATTGGCTACACATCTCATAATGGTGTTTGACAATGCTAGATTGGTAAATTCATGCTGGGGAATGTGCTGGGCAGGAGACTCCTATATATATGACATAATTAGGAAATATGTCCCCAACATCCCACCTTGTAGCCACAACCCTCTCACATGACCAAGTGGAACGGGATGAGGAAGATATTCAAAAAGCATAGCAGCTGTCCTGGATTCCATAGGTTCTCCTCTGAGGATCTCTTTGCCAATCTAATTAGTAAGAGGTGTATTTTTTCTTTATTTTATCCCTATTTATTTTTACTGTTTTGCTTTTACGTATGTTTGTTTATTTCACATTTTTGTAACTTATAAACATATCGTCATTTAATAAGTTACTCTTTGTGGCTCTATATGTTCCCACTGTGTTCACCCCAGGTGAACGGCAATTTCCGTCAGCCCCGGAGAGATTAATGAAGCAGAACAGTCATGCGCGGCCATCTGCTCCATCCCTCTCATGGAGCGACTAGGGGTCAGACAGAGGTATGTGGGACCCCATAGGACCCCTCGTTTTTGTGAAGGCTTTCGTACTATTACAGCATGAGTCGTGAAGGGGTTAACAATATGGAGAACTGGAAGCCAATGCTATTATCTTACCTGTTTAAAATGATGTCATATTTTATATTGTCATAGATATTGTTGGTTGGTGTGGCAAAGCAGCTGACCATCCGCAGGCTGTAGTCCCCGGTAGGATCTACAATGCGAACTCCAACATATAAATTATCTTTAGTTGAGAGGTCGACTATTGGACCAGGATGTTGAGTTGTGTAGTTGATATTTTTGAAGATTTCCATCTTCACCATGAATTTTCCATTTCCCTCCACGGTTATGTATGTTATGCTATGACAAAAAAATACAAAAGTAGTTTATGATACTGAAACATGCAAATTTTTGTAGATTGGCGGATTGAATGGGAAATCTCAGCAATCATAAATATATGACATGACCTAGAAGGTCAATGCTTTACTATGTTATCACTGCCAATTGCTGAAGGTTAGCTCTTGGCACTGACATAATCCTGTAGGAATTACACCACGTGTGTCCCTGGCCTCAGGGGCTCCTCCGAACCTTTCTCCATTAGCTGAAAATAGCCTCCCATAGACTATGTAACAAATCAAATGGTTTCTAGACTAAATGCAAACCTGAACCCACTCATCATGCAACATATAACACGTAAGTAATAATCCATGTGGATATTTATTTACCTTGGATCTGGGCGAATAATGTCTGGGAGTGAGACATTGAGGTCAAGTGGGTAAGAACAGGTCACATTAATAACATATGTCTCCCTGTATATAATTCCACCGGGTGGCAAGAATATTTGGTTTTTGTAAGTTCCGTGAGTGTTGGTGACCTATGAGATATATAAGATGTAATTAAGGTAGGTGTATATGCTACATATGTGGTAATGCCTATGGGTCAAAGCCTACACCAGCCTTCATTGGTAGAGTACTACACACTATTGTCATACTAACACCACAAAGAAGACAAAACAAAAACCAAAATGTAGAAAGCAATAAATAAAACTTTCATAGATCAATTAAAACAAATCCATTTAAAAAGACAACATACTATAGAGTGGTAGTCACCGAAATGTGTCTTTTGACCCTCTTAGTGAACTTAGGAGTAAATCAATAAAAGTAAACGTTTATGGTATATAAATGAGAATAAATGATGAAAAATAAATCTTGTAGACCCAATAAACCCCAGTCTAACATTGGTTCTAGATTGCATTGTTCCTAAACCACTATAGCTAAGGCACGTCCATGTATTCTAAAATATCACTATTATAGGGATGGCTTGTGTTATGTGACTCCTGTGTGAGCTCAAGATGACTTTATATTGGCCACTACTGGTCAGAGGTTTTTGTTTTTTTGTTATTTAAAAAAAACTGACCTAATAAACCACTACCGGTGTGTCATCAAGCAGCTAAACATCTTCTAGATCATGTCTACTTCAACGCTCAGCGCAGTGGCATTGTCCAGAAAATCAGCTTTGAAGTGACATGTAATTTGGTTGTATAAAGTCAAAGAGGCGGAGACCCTAACACTGAAGTCAAGCTTTCCTCACTTCAGAATGCCCTCTTCATTGTAATTGATGGTCCTGCATCCAGACACATCACTAACCAGATCGCCTTCATTCTGAGGTGAGAAGAGCTTGACTTCAATGCTGAGCTCTCCGCCTCCTTGACTTTATACAATCAATTTACAGCTCGATTCAAAGTTATTTTCTGGATGATGCCACCATATTGGACAATGAAAGAAACCTGATTTGGAAGGTATTCAGCTGCTTCACAACATACTGGTAATGGTTAATTAGGTTAATTTCTGATGACAGGTTCTTTAAGATAAAACTAATTGTAAAACATTGAACTTGACAGGCAATTGTCTACATAGGGTAAGTAACTTAGTGAATATATAATATAAGGAAACAAGCAATGCTCCTGAAGGAGGAGGAGGTGTATTTTAATAAAAGCTTCTATTTCTGATACCTTTGGGGAAGAATGGAGGTTCTGTACTGAGTAGTGATACAAGACATGAGGAAAGAGATGTGCAAAATTGACACTTAGGATTTTATTGAATAAAACATAAAGACACACTTAAAAAACCCGACAAAGGGTACAAACCACACAAAAATCCCCAGTACAATAAAGGTAAATAGACATCAAGGTAAGTAGTTAGACATTAAAGTGCACAGTATATATATCACAAACTAGTCCGGACCATAAAAAATATATATATTAATAGCTAGCATATAAAAACATAGCGCATATATTTTTTATATGCTAGCTATTAATATATATATTTTTTATGGTCCGGACTAGTTTGTGATATATATACTGTGCACTTTAATGTCTAACTACTTACCTTGATGTCTATTTACCTATATTGTACTGGGGATTTTTGTGTGGTTTGTACCCTTTGTTGGGTTTTTTAAGTGTGTCTTTATGTTTTATTCAATAAAATCCTAAGTGTCAATTTTGCACATCTCTTTCCTCATGTCTTGTATCAGTATCCTTTAGATGTGTGACACAATATTTTTTCTACAACAATTCCCCAATCTCTTTGAAGAAGTACTGAGTAGTGATAACACAACAAGACACTAATGTAAGTTACTTACGGTGAGATCAGTTCCACATACACCATTGCCAAGAGACCAAGTAACTAGGACTTTATTATCAATGACAGGAAATCCGGTGCACCTTCTGTCTCGCAGATAAATGTTTGGAATATCAATCTTCGTAGCATTTAGCTGGTCAACGTTGAGCGTTACTGTTATGTTGTGATGTGAACAGACTGTGTCTGTGCATATGCCCTCTTTAAGGGAAAAAAGACTATCAAAGATTAGACTTTTGGAAATGTATATTTTCCTACTTTTATACTGATGGTCACGTCCAATATAATTATTGTGTAGTTTTCTTGCCATTCTTTACATTTGCCTTACCTGTATCGGCACAAATTGATGTCACGCGAGTACTCGAAGTTTTGATGCTGTGCACTGTGTAGATAGATGAAATCTATTGTTGTCCTGTTTAAGAATTTTTTTCACATTTTGACTACATTTTTCAACAAATTTATTTTTGGTCAAAAAACAGAACAGACATCTGGGAATGGAATATAAAAACAACATTACAAAGCAGGCTGGCAAAGTGCCGGGTCCCAGGGCAGGCTGGCAAAATGCAGAGACCCAGGACAGGCTAGAAGGGTGCATAGTACCAGGGCAGGGTAGCAGGGTGCATAGTACCAGGGCAGGCTAGCAGGGTGCAGAGTCCCAGGGCAGGCTAGCAGGGTGCAGAGTACCAGGGCAGGCTGGCAGGGTACAGAGTCCCAGGGCAGGCTGGCAGGGTGCAGAGTACCAGGGCAGGCTGGCAGGGTGCAGAGTACCAGGGCAGGCTAGCAGGGTGCAGAGTACCAGGGCAGGCTAGCAAGGTGCAGAGTCCCAGGGCAGGCTAGCAGGGTGCAGAGTACCATGGCAGGCTGGCAGAGTGCAGAGTCCCAGGGCAGGCTATCAGGGTGCAGAGTACCAGGGCAGGCTGGCAGGGTGCAGAGTACCAGGGCAGGCTGGCAGGGTGCAGAGTACCAGGGCAGGCTAGCAAGGTGCAGAGTACCAGGGCAGGCTAGCAAGGTGCAGAGTCCCAGGGCAGGCTATCAGGGTGCAGAGTACCAGGGCAGGCTGGCAGGGTGCAGAGTACCAGGGCAGGCTGGCAGGGTGCAGAGTACCAGGGCAGGCTATCAGGGTGCAGAGTCCCAGGGCAGGCTAGCAAGGTGCAGAGTCCTAGCGCAGGTTGGCAGAGTGCAGAGTACCAGGGCAGGCTGGCAGAGTGTGGAGTCCCAGGGCAGGCTAGCAGGGTGCAGTGTACCAGGGCAGGCTGGCAGAGTGCAGAGTACCAGGGCAGGCTGTCAGGGTGCAGAGTACCAGGGCAGGCTGGCAGGGTGCAGAGTCCCAGGGCAGGCTAGCAAGGTGCAGACTCCTAGCGCAGGTTGGCAGAGTGCAGAGTACCAGGGCAGACTGGCAGAGTGCAGAGTCCCAGGGCAGGCTAGCAAGGTGCAGGGTCCTAGCGCAGGTTGGCAGAGAGCAGAGTACCAGGGCAGGCTGGCAGAGTGCGGAGTCCCAGGGCAGGCTAGCAAGGTGCAGAGTCCTAGTGAAGGTTGGCAGAGTGCAGAGTACCAGGGCAGGCTGGCAGGGTGCAGAATACCAGGAAAAGCTGGCTGGAAGTCCCAAGGGCAGGCTGGTAGGGTGCAGAGTACCAGAGCAGGCTGGTAGTGTGCACAGTAGCAGGGCAGGCTGGAAGGGTGCAGAGTACCAGAGCAGGCTGGCAGGGTGCCGAGTACCAGGGCATGCTTGTAGTGTGCAGAGTACCAGGGCAGGCTGGCAGGCACCGGTGTTCCAGGACCTTTGGCAGGGTTCCATAGAGTCACATTAACAGCCAGTATAATCTGCCCTGAGACACCTGTGCAACAGCCAGCCTTGAGCCTAACCACGTCCCACCAAGCTTTTCATGGATACTGAAAGGCAGCTGGGTGTAGTACACAAGCCTGCCCATTGCCTAAATTATTTTTCAAGTATATAAATGATAAAAAACTAAAAACGGAGAGTTTGGGCCCTCTGAGGAATAACATGGGGTTCATGGTGGAAGGAGATGAGAAAAGGACCAATCTACTGAATGTCGCCTTTTTGACTGTCTTTACCCAGGAAAATCCCCTGGTGGAAGACACAATGAGGAATGATGTAAATTCTCTTTGGAATGTCAACGGTTTAACCCTACAAGAGGTACGGCGCCGCCTCGCAACCACTAAGATAGACAAATCACTGGGGCCAGATGGCATACACCCCCGGGTTCTGCATATATACAAAAAAGGATTAAAAAGTGATCCTGGAAACTACAGACCTAAACTATTTGAGGGGTTTGTTAGAGATGCTATCCTGGAGTATCTCACTGTACATAACCTCATAACCCAGTATTAGCAAAGGTGTATTAGGGATCGGTCCTGTCAGGCTAATCTGAATGGCTTCTATAAGGAAGTAAGTCCCAGACTGGATCTGGGGGACGCTGTGGATGTTATATATTTGGACTTTTCAAAAGCATTTGACACTGTGCCGCATAAAAGGTTGGTACATAAAATGAGACTGCTGGGACTAGGAGAAAATCTGTGTGGCACATTTACAAAGGGGCATGTACCAGCTTTCTGTAGTGTAGTGTTAACTCCTTGCACAGGTATTTAAGAAGTGTCTGCACCACAATTGTGTCGCATGCAACCCTTTTGTGGTGCGGCTGCGCTATTCTTCACTTGAGACAAATTTCTGCACTGAAATGGGCGTTCCGGTGCTTAGTCAGAACGTGGGTAACATCTAACATGCAGAGTCTGACAGAATTGTGTCACAGCCCCATGTTAATGGTGCACCAAATAAAATGCTGCACTCTCTCGGAGCAGTGCAGGGGGCGCCAGGTTCATGTACCCCTTGCACACCGCACAGACAAACTGCACATAGTACAGACTGCACTGTAGTAAATGTGCCCCAGTGTTTAGCAATGAAGCTTCCTGTAGATTGACAGCAAGCAGAGATCTAGAAACCCATGAGGTATTGATACAGAAATTGTATTTTAAAATTATGTGAGTTTTCATTATACTGTGCGAATAATAAGATTTATTTGTGAAAACAGGACAAACCCTTTAAATTATGAATTTTTATCCACTCTCACCAAAAATCAAGGCCATAGCATCAGTTCTTAGAACTCTATGGGGCCGCATTGGACATTCCGGATCGGTGGACGCAACGGAACAGGTAAGTAAATGTGCCCCTATATACTTTTGCTTAATTATTCCTAGAAATGTGTGAATTACTTGATATTTGGGTCTAATAGGTGAATAGTAACAGCTGCTATCAGCTATCAGGGGGGCGTGACCGGATGTTGAAGGGAACAGACGTGTCCCACTGAGCGCTCCACTACCCGGGGCAAATTTGAGTTAAATTAGCGGGCCAACGCTCACCCACACATGGGAGGACGACGGGGGCAGGCGACACGCCTCTCGAGGAGCCAGGAGAGGCCGGGGGCGCCGCATTCCGCGGCGGATTTCTTTAAAAAACGAGCGGTGGAAGACCCGGCGCCGCGATCCAAGATGGCGCCCGCAACTCAGAGCGGTGAGCAGGCACCCTCCACCTCTCCCCTGCAGCAGCGCTTACCATGCGCTTCCTATTGTGAGGCTCTGCTGAGCCCGAGTGTGGTGGGGAAGACACCACCATGTCCCCCCACAGCCCCCCTGCCAGCAGAGGCACAAGACACATCTGGTAGGTGCCCTGGCAATGTAGAGGGGGGTTCTTCTGAACTGCGCCCAGGAGATAAACAAAGCTCCCAGCCGTCTATACCGCAGGAGGGTGACCCGGCTTACCGGAGGTCTCCAGCCCCCTCCCTTACACCCCCTACACCAGGTCCAACTTTCACAGTGGAGGGTATGGAGATGATTGCCCCAGCCATAGAATGGACCTCACTTGCACACCAGCCTTCCATGCCGTCCTCACCCTCTCTATCTCAAGGGGAAGATGAGAGAAACTCTCCAGGAATTGCAGCCGTCAGGGAAACGCTTAATAATGTCCTACTGACATGCTCACCACAGCTGCCTCCTGATTTACACAAGAGCTGTAGTCCACCATCTACGCCTCAAGTATTATCGCCTATGCCTCTATCCTCCTTGTCTCAGCTGTCTCCACCTCTCCAAGACCCACTTTGGCTCTATATCCAACAAATGCCCACTAAAAAGGACTTTAGAGAGCTGATTGATGAAGTCAAGGAAACCTGCAGGCAAGAAATTGCAGCAGTTCATAAAGATGTACAGCAGGTGGCGCAAAGAGTGGACACACTGGAAGATGATCATAACGCCGCCCGGGCAGTAATCTCGACCTTACAACATCAAATGACTGAGCAAGCTTCAACTATTAGAGATCTGAAACGCCATGTAGAAGATCTTGATAACAGGGGATGTCGGCACAACATTAGAATACGGGGCATTCCAGAACAGCAAGGCGAAGAGAACATACATGGTTACCTACAGCGGCTGTTTAATATGATCCTGGATAGACCACCGGAGACTCCATTAAAAATGGACAGAGCTCATAGGGCACTTCGCCCGAAAACAAGCGGTCCCCCTAGGGATGTTATTTGTCATATTACTGACTTTGAGACTAAGGAGGAAATTATGAAACGCTCTCGACAACTCAAATCAGTATCCTTCCTTGGCTCTCGGCTCCAACTTTTTCAAGATCTCTCTTGGATTACGCTCCAACAACGCAGAGCCATCAAACCTCTTCTGGACATGCTACGAGATAAAGGGATACCATACCGCTGGGGGTTCCCTTTCAGCTTGACGGCTAGAAAAGATGGATTCTCTGCCACCCTCCGCTTCCCGGAGGACCTGCAGGACTTCTGCGAGACCTTCCAGATTGACCCGCCTGACCTCCCTGATTGGCCTCAGCAACCAGCGACACCAATGCTGTCTCCAACTTGGCAACCAGCCCATCCACCTAAGAAGAAGCAGAAAGCCCCAGACCGAAGGCCTCCAACGGGGCGATAAGTATCTATGTCGATGTTTCTCTTTGACCTATTCGCTATGCCTTGATCTGTTAGTATGGGTATATTTCAAATGTATGGTGGGTTAAATGTATCGTATACTAGGATCTTTTGTGTATATTTCTTAACTAATATATACCTCCTTACTTTCTTTGACCTCCCCTCTGCTTAAATGGTCCCCAGCTAGGCCCTTATCATAAGGCCCGGGTGAAACTCAGTGGTTAAAGATAGATTATTCTGTAGTATGTTGACAATCGGTTGTGATTTTCCCCCCGAAGTGAATCCTCCTGACAGTCTTCGCTCCTTCGCTGAGGAGCTGACATTCCTCTTGTGCTTTGTTACTGTTTTAGGGAGGATTTGCAGCGAGAATGGCAGTAGGCCTCCCTCGCTATACACACTTTTTGTTCTTATGTTGTTCTTAATTGAAAGTTGTAATTTGATTTTAAGGTATATCCATGGATCCCTCTATAGGTTGTTCTCCAGCGCCCATAGGCGTAGAGTGGAAACAGTATTCGGCTGGGTTCCCCCGGGAGACCCCATAGCCGAGTTTCCATCTGCTCTACTTTTCATTTACAAAGCTCACAGGCCTCACTACTTTGAAAATGGTTAAAGTCTTCTCCCTAAACGTGAAAGGCCTTAACTCAGATGCCAAGAGGCGACTAGCACTTAAAGAAATAAGACATGCTAAAGCTGATATAGTCTTCCTCCAAGAGACACATTTTACAGCATCAGGATCCTTCCATTTCGCTAAACATTGGTTCCCAACAGCCTATATGGCACATGCACCCACAAAAAAGAAAGCGGGAGTAGCCATACTGATATCCAGCCAATGTCCCTTCCAAATAGTGGATAGCGAGGTTGACCCCCAAGGTCGCTTCATTATTCTTAGGGGTACTATATATGATCTCAATGTAACCCTATGCAATGTTTATGCCCCCAATAATCGTCAGATGCCCTTCCTCGCTAAGGTTCTCTCCAAATTATACTCGACCCAGAATGAAGTACTCTTACTAGGGGGTGATTTCAATACTATTTTTTCAGACACTGCGGATCGCCTGACCCTTTCTGCACGTCCAACGCCACAGAGTGTGAAATCACTCGCATTACGTTTCCGTCAATTAATTCGTAAGCATTCCCTGTATGATCTATGGCGGGTAAATAATCCTACCGCCAAAGAGTACACCTTCTATTCCCAGCCTCATAGAACTCATTCTAGGATTGATTATTTTTTTGGTAATTACCCTGCCCTAAAAGCCATGCATTTGGCAACTATAGGCCACATTACATGGTCTGATCACGCCCCAGTCGTCATAGATATACAACTGGAAGATGCCCTTTGTAAAACAACGCACTGGCGGCTAAATGATACACTTTTAACGTCAGTGCCTTCTAGGGAAACCTTGCGGACAGTCTTGGTTAATTATTTTAAAGAGAATACCCCAACAGCACCTTCGGTCCGATTCTATGGGAAGCACATAAGACGGTCTTTAGAGGAGAGGCAATATCATTGGCTTCCAAATTAAAGAGAGATAGACTTTTGAATTACTCTAAGTTTAAACAGCAATTACGCCAAGCGGAGAGGGATTACACGTCTCACCCCACACATTCTCTACTTAGGAAGATCTTAGTGCTCCGCTCGAGAATAAGAGAGCTAGACCTGTTAGATGTCGAACGCATGCTCAAATTCTCCAAACGTAGGTTTTACGAATTTGGGAATAAAGCGCACACGATGCTGGCTCGCCAGTTACGAAATAAGATGGTTAACCAGACACCTTATCACATTAAAGATAGAAGCGGCACCCTACACTATCATCCCGCTAAGATTGCTGAGCTTTTTCACTCTTATTATTCTAACCTCTATTCATTGCTATCAGCTATCAGTCCTTTGCTTCTAGTTGCCTCAGACGTTCCTTATACAATCCTTCATATTCTCCAGTGATTTCAGTGGAGAAACAAACGTAAATTAGAACGTACTGTAGTTTATAAAAAAAATGACTGTAGAATATTATATTACATGTAACATTGTACATATACATATACACAAATAATACATCTTACCTCCATCTATGGATAATCCGGAAGTGGAACTTGCTCCAAGAAGGAGAACCAAAGCCAGAAGTGCATTAGTCATTTTTTCCGGGTTTGTGTCCTGAAACACACAAATTAGATATACATTAGACTTTTGGGCCGACACAAAAGGTAAGAACAATCATTGTGACAGAGATTTTAATAGGGACAAATTAGGGGAGAGAAAGGATCCTACATAAGATACCCACAGATACACACATAGGGGCGTATTTATCATACACTGGTGCTCGTGCTGTATCAGGGCAGCCGGCTGCGCAGGGCCTGGCGTAGAAAAAAGTGGCGCCGGCAGCAGCACTTCACACTCCCCGGCGGGGGGACAGTAACGCCCCGCGCCGGCCCACTCCCGGCCAGCCGCGCCCTCCGCTTGGCCGGCCGTGCCCCCCCCCTCCTTCACGCCTCTTCACGTCCCACTGGCGTGAAGGTGGCGGATCGGGGCAAATACTCGCAAGTGCTAGCAGTAAGCTAGCATTTGCGATTATTTCAGGCGTGGCGCAGAGGTCCTGATAAATATGCCTCATAAGCTCTAATACAGTGACCACTTACTGACCAAGGTCTCATCTACTTACCTGATATGTTCCACAGGACTCTGCAGGACTGATTTGCTCTGTTGTAGATGGAGCCCTTATATAGCAGAAGTATCATTTTATGATCCTGCACAATACTTATTACCTTGTACCTGCTAATAAACTTTCTGACATCTGAAGTCTGACATAATATTAGAGCAATGGAGGCAAATATAATGAACGTTTTGACATCTTTTACATAAATTGGCCAAACTGGCAAATCTTTAACTTTTAGGGCAGAGTAATTTGTGGCTATTGAAGTAAAGTAGGACAATCTTCGACCCAATTGTGAAGGAGAATCCCACCATAAATCAGTCCATGTGATGGGGACATCTTCATCTCAATGGTTTAACTGCTATATAGCCATAAAGATTTACTAGAAAGTAACATTTTTTGTGGTATGATGACATAAGATGAGATTGTTATCAGAAAGCAACTGCATGAATGAGGCAAGTGACATAGACAGGAATATATCACATGAGAATTTTATTCAAGGGTGAACAAAACTGAATGACCCAGTGCAAACACTTAGGCCCCTTCCACACTAGTGTTTTTCATGTGCGAGTTCTGCGTGTGCTTTTGACGCGCAGAACTTGCATTGCACTCTGTCCCATTGTTTCCAATGGGTCTTTCCTCATTTGTGTTGTTTTTCACGCGCGTGCTTGCGTTTGTTTTTCCCACCCCATTCAAGTCTATGGAGACGCATCAAAAATGTATTGCACTCGCAAGCAATGCAAGTGCAATGCGAGTGCAATGCGTTTTAAACTGATGGGTTGCTAGGTGACATGAATAATTCCCCTGCTCGAGATCGAGCATTTAATTAAAAAAAACACAGTGAAGAACAGTGAAGAATAGAATAAAAACAGTGAACACAGTGAACACAGGATCATTTAAGTGAAAAACACAGTGAAGAATAGATTACAGATGTTCGGCACATCTGCTTACTAGTCGGGAGATACGCGCGGAACGGTGCGAACAAAATAGCATGTGAAGAACACTATATATGTGTGTAAAGAGAAAACATTGCAGATGTTTCCATACATCTGCAATGTGTTCTTCACATATATAGTGTTCTTCACATACTATTTTGTTCGCACCGTTCCACGCGTATCTCCCGACAAGTAAGCAGATGTGCCGAACATCTGTAATCTATTCTTCACTGTGTTCTTTACTGTGTTTTTCACTTAAATGATCCTGTGTTCACTGTGTTCACTGTTTTTATTCTATTCTTCACTGTTCTTCACATCTGCTAACTTGTCGGGAGATAATATACGCACGGAACAGTGAAGAATAGATTGTAGATGTTTGCATACATCTGCTAACTTATCAGAAGACATTCTTTTTCAATTAAATAAAACATTTTATTCCCGAACCATGGTCCCTTTGAAAAATGCTCGAGTCTCCCATTGACTTAAAAAACGTGTGTGAAAAACGCAACGAAAACGCAAAAAAACTCGAACAACACGCGCGTGAAAAATGCAAAAACGCTAATGATTCCAAGGAAAAATGGAACAAAAACGCAGCCAAAACGTCAGTTTTTCACGCATTGCACCCTGACGTGAAATGCAACGCTAGTGTGGAAGGGGCCTTACAGGTGAATTGTGCATTTCCATGGTTATACTATAGTTGTTAGCTAGTTGCACTGTAGTCGGCCTCCCTTGTACCTGGAGGCAATGGACCCCAATTGTACTACTGTTATCTTAATATGGGAAAGAGATACTTTATTAACCCCCTAAAGCTCCTAGACCAAGGATGTGGCCTCAACTTGTACAAACCCTCAATTTATGATCCTTTCTCTCCCCAGAGATCAAAATTTCTGTCACAAAGATTGTTCTTACCTTTCGTGTGGGCCCAAAAGTCAAGGACCAAGTCCTTGCAGGGATCATCTGAAGTCATATGAAATTAATGAACACAACTCTGAGGGCGACATGAAAGCTAGCGTCCCGCTATGTTGACTTGTGATATGCACATTTTTAATTGACTTTTGTCAGTATGATGAACCTAAATAAATTTTAACCTTGTTGGAACGTACCACACTGTCTGCCTGCCTATTTTCTTCCAGCTACAATATAATTAAAGGAGGATAATGAAAGTGCGATGGTGCTAGTCTGAATAGGGACATACTTTCAGCAGGAGAAACTAATCCGGCAAGGATTACTGCACTTCATCTGTGGTTCAAGATGGAATAACGAGGGAGAAGAGTAATATTGGGAGCTCCGGTCATAGTGAAATTATTTTCTCTATATCTGTGGACTGTATAGTACCCCTGCAGAAAAAGAATTTCCATCCGAAAAAGAGTTAATTAAAGTCAAAGGGGCTGTATGGAATTAATTATTTTATTTATTATGGACTGCAGGGGGTATGAAAATTAGCAACAGTTTATACTTTCCACTCTCTGGTGCAGCACTGTGCCCCCATCCATTGCCATCCTCTGTATACAGATGCTCAATAGTGACATGGCATCCACAGTGTGCGCACCCACTACAGCCTAATCCAGGCCATCAACAGCGGCTGTGGAGGCCGCAGGGTGCAGCTGTCATCATTAAGCCACCACAGAGCGGCAGGATAGCAGAGGAACAGAGAGCATTGGGGCTCATTTACTTTTTAGGGGATTGCAAGACTTGGACAGGTATTTAACAGGTGTGTGCGCTGGGATTTTGGCACAGCTGCGCTGGGTTCCATGTGGCACAAATTAGGGGTCGTGCCGTCTGACGATGCGACTGATTCGGACTTAGCGCGGGATTTAACTTTCAAATTGCGTCGCAAGCCCAAGCACTTACATGCACCATGAAGAAGATGGTGAACTCTTCCCCTGAGCGGGGAAGCGACACATGCAGGATATCGGGCACACGATCTTAGTGAATCGCGGCACAGTGCATTGGAGTCAGACAATGCACTTTCTGTGAACTCCAGTGGACGGGTAAGTAAATGTGCCCCATTGGGGCACATTTACTTACCCGGTCCAGTCGCGATCCAGCGGCGCGTTCTCTGCTCTGGATTCGGGTCCGGCCGGGATTTATGAATGTAGTTCTTCCGCCGTCCACCAGGTGGCGCTGCTGCGCTGAAAGTCATCTCATCGCGCCGGAATGCACCACCTTGGACCAGGTGAAGGTAAGCGCTCCCCAAGCGACACTTTTTCGGTTTTTAAATGCGGCGGTTTTTCCGAATACGTCGGGTTTTTGTTCGGCCACGCCCCCCGATTTCCGTCGTGCGCATGCCGGCGCCGATGCGCCACAATCCGATCGCGTGCGCCACAATCCCGGGGCAATTCAGGTACAATCGGCGCAAATCGGAAATATTCGGGTAACACGTCGGGAAAACGCGAATCGGGCCCTTAGTAAATGACCCCCATTGTGTCAGAGAGAGGTGAGTGTGGGGGATATGCTTGCCATGTTTTACTAGACTATACTCAAAATAAAGGTTCTTCAGAAGAAGACAAGATTTTAACTTGCATTGTTGTGGAGTTTCATTTTCTTTTTCCTATGTTTCAAGTGCAGCACCAGCACGGGTGCGGATCTCCAGCACGTGTGAAAGCCAACAAACAGTGAGCTGTACATGTATTTTTTCTTGTTTGCTAGAGGTGAGTGTAACCTTCTTGTTACTTTCATACTCTCTGCTGCTCCATAAGAAAATATTTCCAGGCAATCCCTTTAATTGATGAGTTTTATGAACCATATAAATTGGTGACATCAAAGACTACAATTTGTCCAACTAAAAACAGGCCCTTGATGATATTGATGGAAAAATCAATGACTAAAAGAATGATCACGCAGGGCTAAACCAGGTCAGTCTCCGGCACCATACGACCATAGAATAGTTGGTCTGTCAATCACAGGATGCCCCAAATTTATCAATAGGGAGGCAAACTGTAGTAAGTGCAGTTTGCCTTTCGAGTGCGCAGGCTGCACCAGATTATTCCACAGCAAACAATAGACATGCTGCGGATTGTAAATCTGTTCCAATGTCCTACTGATTATTTATGCAGCATGAGGATGAGTCCAATTTGGGCATTTAATATTTTTGTGTTACTATCGCTATCTCAGCAGCAAACACTGTAATCCTTTGAAAAGGCGATATATTAGTTTAGGCTGGACAAATAAGAAAAGGAACTATAATCAAAGACATCTGTACAATTTTTTTTTTAAAAAACCTTGGGGTGGTATACGAATTCAAAATAGAGTATGTTAACCCTGCTGTGGATCCCCATCTACAGCAAAATCTTGCCTTGGAATATAGTGTTGTCCTCCCTTCTAAGGAAGGATTGGGTTGGGTTTGTCCCTTGCTTGCAGGCCTCTGACACAGTATAGAACACCTCCATTTATATCACCATAGACAATTAAAAAGTGAAAGCAAATGTATTTCACTCCATTCAAATATGTGAACCCCATGTGCATTTGTTGTTCTTCATTTTGTATTCTATTCCAACAACAATTACATATTGTATATAGATGTATTTCTGGGGTCAGGTGGCTGTATATAGATGTATTACTGGGGTCAGGTGGCTATATATAGATGTATTCCTGGGGGGTTGGCGGCTGTACTCATATGTATTACTTGGGGATTAGTGGCTGTACGTAGATGTATTACTTGGGGGGTTGGCGGGTGTATATAGATGTATTACTGGGGGGGGGGGTGGATGTATATAGATGTATTACTGGCTGTATATAGATGTATTCCTGGGGGGTTGGTGGCTGTATATAGATGTATTACTTGGGGGGTTGGTGGGAGTATATAGATGTATTACTTGGGGGGTTGGCGGGTGTATATAGTTGTATTACTGGGGGGTTGGTGGATGTATATAGATGTAATACTGGCTGTATATAGATGTGATGTATTTGTGGGGAAATAGAGGATACTGAGCAGGAGGACATGTTTCTATGCTACATACAGTGGTGTTCTCCACCAGATTTCGTCCCCCGGGGCTCCCACCAACTTTAATCCCTGTCATTTTGATATATCATTTCCAACCCCTAAAGTCAATTTTGTTGGAAGAGGTTTCCCAAAATAATCTGCAATCTGTGGTAGAAACCAGCATTGAGCCTCGGTTACATGGATAAGAGACAGCAGTGATCTTGTACATTTTCCTTATCTACATATACATCTTCCACTTTACCTGCTTTTCCGTCATTGCATGAGACGTTATAAACATTGCCGACATAAGAAGAACCTGACAATAAAAGTGACCCAAATAAAAACAGCAGAACAGTCAGTAACATCCACAGAAGATACTGGAGCTAAGAGCAAAACTCAAAAATGTGCTGACCCAAGACAGAAAGCAGTGATATTATTCCCTCTTCATACCATTGTGTGCACTGCACCTCGTGGGGCCCTCCATGGTTATTTCACTGCTGCAAACTTTGTTTTTAATAATCATTTCTAGTTGTTACAGCGGGATAGGAACACTTTTTTGCCATCCCTTCCCTAGATCTCAAGGGTTTTACCATAATTCCTGTGATACCCCTTGAAGAAGTTGTCCGGTTTTGACCTGATGACCTAATCTGTTTCTGCCACACATTCGCTGAAGCAGGATCAGAGCTGCAGTTCTCTGCATGTCCACTATGCAATGGATGGAGCTGTCTGCCTCCCAGCTTCATCCACTTTGTGGGTTTCAATAATGAAGTGAGCCTGGACCAACTTGTTGGCATAGAGTCTTATTGTAAGACCCCCCACTGATCAGATACTAATGATTAATGAGCTGGTTGGGCAAAATTGGGGTTTGACAGGTTCGACTGAATCCCGTGAAAAATTTTGGCTCCGGGATCAGACATAGCGGCAGATTTACTTACCCGGTCCATTCGCGATCCAGCGGCGCGTTCTCTGCGGTTTAAATATTGATGGAATCTTCATATAATATTGGGGCACATTTACTTGCAAGGTCGACAGCCGCCCCCAATTTGTGTTGCATGGATGCAGCGCAGCTGCACAATAAAAGGGTGGCGTGTGACACAATCCCAGCACAGACACTTCTTAGATACCTGTGCAAGCCGTGCAGAATGTGCACAGTCTGACAAAAGTGCAGCGCGCGACCCTTAGCAAATGAGCCCCACAGTCTAGAATTGTCAAGTGGCAGAGCTATAATATACATTACTCTCTAGTTTATATAGTTTTCCGGATTGTGCTCTATTCACATAGAAATCAGACTGATCCAATCAGGTGCAGAGTATTCCCCATTATTATCTGCTCAGGGGTCTCCTATATTATTATTATAGTTTTGTGTGTTGTGACGTCTCCATTGCTATTATCTGCGCTGGAGGTCAAGGTTATTATTGTCTATTCTGGTGACTCCATTATTTCACAGAAAGTTGTCCGACGATCATGTACTCTGCCGCGATCCACTAAGATCGTGTGCCCGATATCCTGCATGTGTTGCTTCAGGTCCAACAGAGTTCACCATCTTTTTACTGGTGCATGTCATTGCTAGGACTTGCGACACATTTATTAAAGTTTTTGCATTTTACAAACAAAGAAACATCCCTCTTCCAAAAAGCGGTAACAGTAGTAAGCATAATTATTGTGCCTAGAGATGAGGGGATAGGATACACTGTTCGTGTTCAGGGTGCGAGTGTGCCCCACGCAACCAGGACTTATTGCTAATTTGGCTGCTGCACAGCAAATTGATGCCCCTAGCACTAGCCATGGCTGTGATAGGCAGAGGGGACACACAGGGCACACCCAAACCCCATACCCAAATGTGATGCTCACTTTAAATGTGATGGTGTATAAAATCGTTTTTTTTGGGGTTCTCACTTAGTTTTGGCCAGGGTCCCAATTATCCTTCAATTGGGGAAGACTCTTTCCAGTAAAGCCGCCATATTAGGCCGTCATGGTTACCAGTCACTACTTTACTCATTGGCCGGTATTTACACTTATAGTTGAGTAATTCTGCTGATTTCTTATTTTTTTTCTATTGATCAGTATACAGACTTACCCCCACATTATTCTGCTTCTGAACCAATTTTGAGTATTTCTTCTGCTTTCCTATAGGCCAGTATTCAGACTGACAGGCTGCCACATTATTGTGCTACTTTGTGACACAAAAGACACAGATTTTGGGCCTATCATTATGACCCTATGGCAGACCTGGGTATTGTATGACCTGAGGGCCACATCCAGCCCTCTGACTATCTCTGACCTTAACTATATATGGTCTCCCCATAAATAAAAATGGTGCAATTATGTCCTCTGTATTTTCATTGAATCATCATAATGTTTTATTTACAGTTTTTTTCATGTAGGGACGGGATGTATACTGATATATAGTATATAGGTATTGGGAAGAACTGAGTTATATATATCAGTCCCATAGGGCCCCATGTAATAATGGATTGCCCTCCCCTGCTCTAGAAGAACCTTATAATCTTACTGCAAACTGTTGTATTATTGCATTTCCCATATAAATGTAGAAAGCTCCAAATCACCATCTAGTAGTGAGATTTATTCATCCACCTGATACCAAGATGTAACCAAATTATCAGCATAACAGTGTAATTCTATTCAGGCCAATATTTGGGATTTTTTATTTATTAAACATCAAGTTATCAGGGAAATGAATATTAGTCAGCGGTTAATTGAATGACAAGGAGAAATGACAACATTAGATGCTTAATTTTAATATAAAACTTGGGATAAAAAAGCAATAAATAATAGTAATAATGATACCAGGGCTACATAAGTCACGTGATGGAATATTGGGACACGAGGAGCCGGAGCTGTGACATCACAACAGCTGAACAGAAGCAGAATGTGTTACTAGAGGAGACATCTGGGAGGAGACGGCTCCATGGAAGTCCTGCTGCGCATGGGATCTGCTCTTTTTGGCCTTGTTCACACATCGCTGGGGGAAACCGCATGTATACTATGGGGGTCATTTACTAAGGGCCCGATTCGCGTTTTCCCGACGTGTTACCCGAATATTTCCGATTTGCGCCGCTTGTACATGAATTGCCCCGGGTTTTTGGCGCACGCGATCGGATTGTGGCGCATCGGGGCCGGCATGCGCGCGACAGAAATCGGGGGGCGTGGCCGAACGATAACCCGACGTATTCGGAAAAACCGCCGCATGTAAAAACCGAAAAAGTGTCGCTTGGGGAGCGCTCACCTTCACCTTCTATGGGATGGTGCATTCCGGGGCGTTAAGATTATTTTCGGCGCTGCAGCGCCACCTGGTGGACGGCGGAGGAACTACCATCTTAAATCCCAGCCGGACCCGAATCCTGTGCAGAGAACGCGCCGCTGGATCGCTAATGGGCCGGGTAAGTAAATGTGCCCCTATGTGTTTGTGCTGTGATTATCTGGGCATTTATTACAATTATCAGGCAGAAATATCTCTCTAGGTTGTAGGTGATGGGCAGGTTTACTAACATTATCTACAAGTCAGTGTAAGGTAATAAAACGCCTTAGTTGTAGTAATGTCTAATGCTGGAGGAGGAGGCTGATGCAGGGTGAGACTATCCGCTCTACATTTACCCCTCCAGAGGTGCTCATAGATTTAGGAATAGAAAAGTGCAGCTAAAATTCTTTTATTTAAAAAAAAAAATGTCCCTATTTTGTTTAACCTTATTTTAACCTTATTTTAACATATTGTTATGATCCCCCAATGTCATTACAATATATACAATGTCCCCTAAATTAGTTCAAACAACCCCCCCCAAAAAAAAAAATTACAAATAATAAACCCGCTGCCTCCATATGTACATAGTGCAGTGCATGAAGGACAATCCCAATGACTTATTATACACAATGTTTCCCCAATGTAATGTTATTCTGATAATAGCGCAGCCCCCGGGAGAAGCCATATTGGGGTAACCCAGGGCCGGGCGTGGATGACTGGCTGTCACATTGATGGGGATATAAAAGTTCTGTTCTTTGTACCAGATGTGATGATACGACTAGTAAAGAAGCTTTCCCCCGTACAGGCTGCGCTATGTGTGTATTATCTCCTATAGTGAGGACACTGATACATGTCCGTGTGATCGCTGGAGGGAAGAAAAGCGCCAGTATCCGGAGGTGTGAATGTGAGCCTATTCCTGGATGATGTCTTCCTGCTCTACCACACGGGGAGAGCGCTGGTTCATAGAAGAGCGAAGATCGTAAGCGTAAAGTTACAGACAGTTTTGTATTTCAATTTTGTGAACATATGAGCAGAGGGACCGGTTTGGGACTCTCCACTAGACTGTATATGGTATGTGCCTACACAATTCAGCAACAGTATCAGGTACCCTGTATATATAACATTAAAAATAGGCGGCACTCCAAAATAGTGGAAATAAATCAAGTGGTTTTTATTCCCAAGCTGCAGGAATAAGCCAGCTTGGGAATAAAAACCACTTAATTTATTTCCACTATTTTGGAGTGCCGCTTATTTTTCATGTTTTCTACTACTGAGGGATGTAGCCGACACTGTAGTGCTTGCACCCAATATCTTTTCCTTTTTTCTGTCTGCAAAGCCGCTGGAAGTTCTTTTTTTCATATATATATATATATATATATCTATATACAATCAGTGGCCCCATTACTTATATACCTATATACAATCAGTGGCCCCATTACTTATATACCTATATACAATCAATGGCCCCATTGAATATATACCTATATACATTCAGTGGGCCCATTGTACTTATGTATATAAAGACAGTGTATATATATATGTATATATATATATATATATACAGTCAGAGCCCCCTTAAAGGAAACCTACCCCCATGGATCTACCTATTAAGGTAGATCCAGTGGTAGGTGCCTCTAATATATATAAGGTTCGCCCTTTTAAGGGATAATCCTTTAGTCCCCTTTATCTTTTTTAATCTTTAATTGTGGTAATATGCTAATTTGACAAATAGGCTACTGGGGTGTGGAGTAGCAGGAGCTGAGGCTATACTGCGCTGCTACTCCACGCCCCAGTAGCCTCTTTGATCCTCCTACGCAGATATCTTCCGCACACAGCTACGAGGAGCTGCTCGCCCTCGTCCGTGAAGCCGCCAGTTCTGCGCATGCGCAGTCGTTCCGGCTTTGGATCTGAGACCACGCAGCCGGTGGCCTGCGTTCTGCACATGCACAGAACGGCGGCTTCGCGGACAAGGGAGTGCTGCGCACTGAACATATCTGGGTAGGGGATCAAGGAGGCTAATGGGGCGTGGAGTAGCCGCGCCGTTTAGCCTCAGCTCCAGCTACTCCAGGTCCCAGTAGCCTCTTTGGTAAATTAGCATATCACCACAATTAAAGATTAAAAAAGATAAAAGGCACATTTATAAATTAAGCATATTAACACACAATTTCCAGATTAAAACATACAGCATACACATTATACACATGAACATATAAAGCACATGCACTATACACAGAAACAAATACACATTATACACATGAACATATACATATGAAAATATACAGTAGAGCTGATATATTGGGAAGTGATGGAATAAGGGTGGTGGAGGGCTCTGGTGCCCACAGGCCGGAGCCTTCCCCGCGATTATTTTCAAAAAAGTAAATGTTACCTGTAATAAATATATACATCCCCCAGTAATATATATACAGCCCCCAGTAATATATATACAGCCCCCAGTAATATATATACAGCTCCCAGTAATATATATACAGCCCCCAGTAATATATATACAGCCCCCAGTAATATATGTATAAACACCCCCCAGTAATATATGTATACAGCCATCAGTAATATATATACAGCTCCCAGTAATATATGTATACAGCCCCCAGTAATATATATACAGCTCCCAGTAATATATGTATACAGCCACCAGTATTATATATACAGCCCCCTGTAATATATGTATACAGCCACCAGTGCTATATATAATATATGTATACAGCCACCAGTAATATATGTATACAGCCTCCAGTACTATATATACAGCCCCCAGCAATATAAATATATATATATATATATATATATATATATATATATATATATATATATATACAGCCCCCTGTAATACATATATATTACAGGGGGCTTTATATATATTTTACAGGGGGCTGTATATATATATATATATATATATATATATTATACAGCACAAAGTAATACATATGTATTCAGCCCCTCCAGTGATACATATGTATACATCCCCCAGTAATTCATATACTGTATATACAACCACCCAGTAATACATTTGTGCAGCCCCCAAGAAATACATATATAGAGAGAACCCCATTAATACATATACATACAGGTCCTCCTGAATATATATACAGCCCCCCAGTAATACATATATATACATAACTGTAGTGCCTGCGCCTGGATACTAATGTCCTGTGCGCTCCACAGTCTATGGCAGGGCAGGGAACTTCTGAACAGGCGGACCAGGGGATCAGGTCTGATCAGTCAGACCCGGGGAGCCAGAGCTGGACCTGAACATATAGTGGGTGATTCACCCACACTTAGTGGGTGTCCCTTTAAGGGCAAAGTGGTGTATGGTGTCGGGCAAGCAGTTTCCATATTAGACTGTAGTGGGGGAGCCGCTCTTGTGATTAATGGCTTCCTATGACCCTAATCCTTGTTGTAGACACTTCTATAACAGCAGCGAGAGCTTTGATTAGGCAGAACTCAGGATCGGCCAATCCAGATAGTAGCAGCATTATAATGATAAGATAGACACATTTTCGGCAGTAATCTGTTCTATTGGGTTATCCTAGAAATATTATACAATATTGACAAACAATAATTACATTTATTCTGACATACAATATTAGACCAGTATTACTAAATGTTAGTAAAAAATTATTAGTAGTTCAGTATATAAAGATGTATATACTAAAGATTTCTCAGGATGATAACATTTGTGTAAAGAATAATAAAATACAATATGATACAAATATTATGGTACAAATTACAGGGATCAACAATCACTGGGAAAAATAATAATAAAGTGACATAGAGATTCATGTAATAATTATGGGAAGTTGCAAATAATAAGAAAAGTTTCTATTATAATAAAGCAGGTTTGGTACAGGGTGTTGTAAGCCTGACCGGGACTGGTGGTGGGCAAAAAAACTTAAGGAGGACCTGTCACCCTTAAAAATCGCACTAGGAGCAGCTTCCTAAAGAAAGCAGCTCTTAGCGCTACCCCATTATTAGCAGTGATAAACTGCTAGCTTCATCGTAACCCTCCGATAAAGTTAGCAGACAGTGTAGCACCCTCAAAACGCCGGAATGAGCTTACAGTGGTCCCGCAGATTTGAGGGAATGGTCCGTGGAGGCGGTGAATGCAGCATGAAGCCCGGCAGTCACCACCAGTCTATAGCGTGGGAGGAGCAGTCCGGGGAAAAGGCAGCGCCTTGGACCACCCCCTCATGAATATGCCGGACCGCTGTGGGTTTGGTTTGGTTTTTTGAGGATACGGCGCTGCAGTGTCTTCTAGATTTATCGGAGAGTTTTCAAAGAGGGGAAGCGCTAGAAGCTGCTGATTTTGTTAGGCAGATCCTAGTGCATTTTGTAAGGGTGAGAGGTCTTCTTTAAGGAGAACCAAAGATCCCTAAATCAGTATGAAGACCCTTGTGTGACAGCGAATCAATAAAATAATGTGAGATTCCCCCGTAGACGTTTTTGGATAAAAAGACCCCCCCCATTCTGTTATCACTAATTGATATAACATGGATCCTGAGAGATTTGGGACTGCAGTTATGGACTTTTTATAGTGAAGTGAGAAAGTGTTTCTTAAAACCTTCCCTAATGATCACAATATGGTCATTAATGTGATGTCTGAGGCGTCTCCTGGTGCGGCCCATGGATTACATTTTGCAGGTACATTCTACAAAGCAGACGACCCCCGGGAGGAACAGGTAAGGAATTCATCTGTTTTATGTTCATTTCCAGTGGATTTTCTCTCTTCCTATAAGGATGTGCAGTTACAGCTGCTCCTTCAGAGAAAGTCACATTGTGAATGGTAAAGGTTTAGACGTGGTGATCGGAGAGCTCATCCTTCTTCTATAGAACAGATGGGAAATGTAAATCCCTAAGAGAAACAAAACTTTTACTACAATTTAAGAATAAACATAATATGATGGAATTAATCATCTGGAAGCATTGGCCCCTTATCCAGGATGATAAGACAATAGGCCCCTTCCTTCCAAATCCACCGCCCATCATTTACACCAGAGCACAGGACCTTGGTGACAGAATAGCTCCTACAGTCACAGGTCTAAACCTTCACCATTACATATACTGGGGCAAATTTATCAAGTGTCTTAAAGTCAGAATATTTCCAGTTGCCCATGGCAACCAATCACAGCTCCTTTTTAAAATATTCATGAGCACTGGTAAAATGAAAGCTGAACTGTGATTGGTTGCCATGGGCAACTGAAAATATTCTGACTTTCAGACACTTGAACAATCTGCCCCATAGTGTTTATATACTACTAGATGTGACTATTAGTAATCACAGCCACAGGGAAAATCATTGTTACTATCATACAGGCTTTATAGGTAGATGATAACTGACTGTATCCAATGTACAAATCTGACTTTCACCCAATATCTTATAAAACATAATGGGGAATATATATATAAGAGCTTTATTTGGCTACAAGCCCTGGAATAATCACAAAAACTTATGAACCGCCAGATTATCCGGTGTAATGTGGCCTCCATGATGTTATTCAACATTTTTATATTTAGCCAATTGTTGTCTGTTTAGCAACTGCTCTATATTCATTTTGTGTTAACTCTGTTTTATTTAATTTTATTTATTTTATTCATATTGAATTGGCTCATACTGTGCAAATTAGGACTATTTAAGTGCAGGGCCCTGAACGTATTGTACCAATTATATTGATAGATTAATTTTGCTGTAGGATTGACTGAACACTGATTTGCAATGTACATTTTTATTCTTACAAATAGTTATGGACCCTACTAGTGCCAATACAGTAGTGTAACACATCCTCCCACTATATCCTGTAACACCCAGGATGTATTAGCGCACAGCCCGGCCTTAGTCGGCCAGTGATTATTAAAGGCTGCAATTTTTTCATGGCGACACTATTGATGTAATAGAATATTTGAACATGAGTAGCCATAGCTATGACATCAAACAGCTCTACAGAAGGATGTGTTACAAGAGGTAGACATTATACAGAGGAAAGGTTGATATAAGTCCTACTATTTATGTCATTTGTTCTTTTTGGCACATGGGGAAACAGAAAAAAAGGAGGAAAGTAAAAAGTAAAGGAAGTAAGAAAGGAAGGAGGAAAGGAAGGAGGAAAGAATGGAGGAAAGTTAGGAAAAAAAGAAGGGGAAAAAGAAAGTAACAAAGAAATGAAGGAGGAAAGAAAGGAGGAAATGAAGGAGGAGAGAAAGGAGATAAGAAAGAAGGAAAGGAAGCAGGAAATGAAGGAAGAAAGGAAGTAGGAAAGGGAGGAGGAAAGAATGGAAGGAGGTAAGAGAAAATAAGAAAGAAAGGAAGGAGAAAGGGAAGTTGCAAAGGAAGTTGGAAAGAAAGGAGAAAAGGAAGGAAGATAGAAAAGAACAAAGTAAAGACGAAAGGAAGAAGATAAGGAAGGAGGAAAAGGAGAAGAAATGGAAAGGAAAAAAGAAAGAGACAAAAATAAATAATAAAATGACAGAAAAAAGAGAAAATAAAAAATAGAAGTAAAAAAAAAGGTTCCTCCTACACTTACTGTGGAGTGTCTTACTCTCAGCTACAAAGCATCTCAACCATCTTAGCCTACAACAGAGTATTTAAACCTCAACATCACAAAGCAACTACCCTAAAACAGCTAAAGATCATCTCATCGTCCTCCAATACCTAGGCCAATATTCAGTCCAAACACAAAAAGATAGTAAAAAAAAAAAAGAAGCATTATTCATGTACTTTCTGAAGAGTATCTTACTGTCAATTAGAAAAAAAGTATATCGTCCACTTCCTGTACCTGGCCCAGTGTTCAGTCCATGGAATACAACCACCATCCAAACCATCCAGTGTTTCATGGACTGAGAAAAATAAAGAAAAGAAAAACAAAGAGAGAATATTTTACTGTCACCTAGAAATAAAGAATATCATCCTCCTACTGTACCTGGGGCAGTTTGCAGTCCATGGAATACAACCACCATCCAAACCATCCAGTGTTTCATGGACTGAGAAAAATAAAGAAAAACAAACAGAGAAACTAAAAAGAAAGGAAAATGTGAAAAAGAAAGTCAAAAGTAAGAAGCCTGAATCATTTATTTGCAGCAGAATATTTGACTGTCAACAAGAAATAAACTAAATCATCCTCCTATTGTACCTGGAGCAGTTTTCAGTTCATGGAATACAACCACCATCCAAACCATCCAGTGTTTCATGGACTGAGAAAAATAAAGAAAAGAAAAACAAAGAGAGAATATTTTACTGTCACCTAGAAATAAAGAATATCTTCCTCCTACTGTACCTGGGGCAGTTTGCAGTCCATGGAATACAACCACCATCCAAACCATCCAGTGTTTCATGGACTGAGAAAAATAAAGAAAAACAAACAGAGAAACTAAAAAGAAAGGAAAATGTGAAAAAGAAAGTCAAAACTAAGAAGCCTGAATCATTTATTTGCAGCAGAATATTTGACTGTCAACAAGAAATAAACTAAATCATCCTCCTATTGTACCAGGAGCAGTTTTCAGTTCATGGAATACAACCACCATCCAAACCATCCAGTGTTTCATGGACTGAGAAAAATAAAGAAAGGAAAAACAAAGAGAGAATATATTACTTTCAACTAGAAATAAAGTATATCATCCTCCTACTGTACCTGGGGCAGTTTCCAGTCCATGGAATACAACCACCATCCAAAACATCCAGTATTTCATGGACTGAGAAAAAATAAAAAAAAGAATAACAAAGAGAGAAAATAAAAAGAAAGGAAATGTAAACATAGAGAATCAGAAAAAGAAAGTCAAAAGAAAGAAGCCGTAATCATGTAATTTCTGCAGAATATTTTACTATTAACTAGAAATAAAGTATACCATCCTCCTACTGTACCTGGGGCAGTTTTCAGTCCATGGAATACAACCACCATCCAAACCATCCAGTATTTCATGAACTGAGAAAAATACAGAAAAGAAACAACAAAGAGAGACTATTTTACTATCAACTAGAAATAAATTATCTCATCCTCCTACTGTACCTGGGGGAGTTTTCAGTCCATGAAATACAACCACCATCCAAACCATCCAGTGTTTCATGGACTGAGAAAAAATAAAAAAAAAGAATAACAAAGAGAGAAGATAAAAAGAAAGGAAAATGTAAAAATAGAGAATCAGAAAAAGCAAGTAAAAAGAAAGAAGCCTTAATCATGTAATTTCTGCAGAATATTTTACTATTAACTAGAAATAAAGTATATCATCCTCCTACTGTACCTGGGGCAGATTTCAGTCCATGGAATACAACCACCATCCAAACCATCCAGTGTTTTATGGACTGAGAAAATTAAAGAAAAGAAAAACAAGAGAGAGAAACTAAACAGAAAGAAAAATGTAAAAATAGAGAATCAGAAAAAAAGTAATAAAAAGAAGCCTTAATCATGTTGTTTTTGCAGAATATTTTACTGTCAACTAGAAATAAAGTTTATCTTCCTCCTACTGTACCTGTGGCAGTTTTCAGTCCATGGAATACAACCACCATCCAAACCATCTAGTGTTTCATTGACTGAGAAAAATAAAGAAAAGAAAAACAAAGAGAGAATATATTACTTTCAACTAGAAATAAAGTATATCATCCTCCTACTGTACCTGGGGCAGTTTCCAGTCCATGGAATACAACCACCATCCAAACCATCCAGTGTTTCATGGACTGAGAAAAAATAAAAAAAAAAGAATAACAAAGAGAGAAAATAAAAAGAAAGGAAAATGTAAAAATAGAGAATCAGAAAAAGCAAGTGAAAAGAAGGAAGCCTTGATCATGTAATTTCTGCAGAATATTTTACTATCAACTAGAAATAAAGTATATCATCCTCCTACTGTACCTGGGGCAGATTTCAGTCCATGGAATACAACCACCATCCAAACCATCCAGTGTTTTATGGACTGAGAAAAATAAAGAAAAGAAAAACAAAGAGAGAAAAACTAAAAAGAAAGGAAAATGTGAAAATAGAGAATAGAGAATCAGAAAAAGAAAGTCAATAGAAAGAAGCCTTAATCATGTTATTTCTACTGAATATTTTACTGTCAACTAGAAATAAAGTTTATCATCCTCCTACTCTACCTGTGGCAGTTTTCAGTCCATGGAATAAAACCACCATCCAAACCATCCAGTGTTTCATGGACTGAGAAAAATAAAGAAAAGAAAAACAAAGAGAGAATATATTACTTTCAACTAGAAATAAAGTATATCATCCTCCTACTGTACCTGGGGCAGTTTCCAGTCCATGGAATACAACCACCATCCAAACCATCCAGTGTTTCATGGACTGAGAAAAAATAAAAAAAAAGAATAACAAAGAGAGAAAATAAAAAGAAAGGAAAATGTAAAAATAGAGAATCAGAAAAAGCAAGTAAAAAGAAAGAAGTCTTAATCATGTAATTTCTGCAGAATATTTTACTATCAACTAGAAATAAAGTATATCATCCTCCTACTGTACCTGGGGAAGATTTCAGTCCATGGAACACAACCACCATCCAAACCATCCAGTGTTTTATGGACTGAGAAAAATAAAGAAAAGAAAAACAAGATAGAGAAACTAAAAAGAAAGAAAAATGTAAAAATAGAGAATCAGAAAAAAAGTAATAAAAAGAAGCCTTAATCATGTTGTTTTTGCAGAATATTTTACTGTCAACTAGAAATAAAGTATATCATCCTCCTACTGTACCTGGGGCAGTTTCCAGTCCATGGAATACAACCACCATCCAAACCATCCAGTGTTTCATGGACTGAGAAAAAATAAAAAAAAAGAATAACAAAGAGAGAAAATAAAAAGAAAGGAAAATGTAAAAATAGAGAATCAGAAAAAGCAAGTAAAAAGAAAGAAGTCTTAATCATGTAATTTCTGCAGAATATTTTACTATCAACTAGAAATAAAGTATATCATCCTCCTACTGTACCTGGGGAAGATTTCAGTCCATGGAACACAACCACCATCCAAACCATCCAGTGTTTTATGGACTGAGAAAAATAAAGAAAAGAAAAACAAGATAGAGAAACTAAAAAGAAAGAAAAATGTAAAAATAGAGAATCAGAAAAAAAGTAATAAAAAGAAGCCTTAATCATGTTGTTTTTGCAGAATATTTTACTGTCAACTAGAAATAAAGTTTATTATCCTCCTACTGTACCTGTGGTAGTTTTCAGTCCATGGAATACATCCACCATCCAAACCATCCAGTGTTTCATGGACTGAGAAAAAATAAAAAAAAAGAATAACAAAGAGAGAAAATAAAAAGAAACAAAAATTTGAAAATAGAGAATCAGAAAAACAAAGTCAAAAGAAAGAAGACTTAATCATGTAATTTCTGCAGAACTAGAAATAAAGTATATCATCCTCATACTGTACCTGGGGCAGTTTTCAGTCCATGGAATACAACCACCATCCAAACCATCCAGTGTTTCATGGACTGAGAAAGAAAAGAAAGAAAAAGAAAAGAAAAAGAGGAGATAAGAAGACGTCTGCTGCAGAGTGTCATCCTTTGCTGACAGGAGGTAGGTGCTCATTCCTCAGTAACTTCTGGGTCTGTAGATCTTTCTAGTCATTATGTACATAGAATACTGGAACATGCGCTGCACAGGATGAGCTGATTTGGTATGAATAAAATAAAATAAAATAAAAACCTTAAAGCTATAAAACAGAATAAGTATAGAGCGGTTGGTAATCAGCCAGTGATTGCTGCTTATAGAAACATTTTGGGGCACATTTACTAAGAACAGTGCAGTCTGTACTATGTGCAGTGTCCTGTGTACTGGGCAGGGGGCGCCAGATTCAGGATTTCTTTTGCCCATTTTTCATGAATCTGGCGCCCCCTGCACTGCTGCGGCAAAGTGCACCATTTTTTTGGTGCACCTTTAACTGGGGCCGTGCGACACATTTCTGTTGGACTTTGCATTATAAAGGTGGCGCACGGCCCGACTGAGCACCGAACGCCCATTTCAGTGGCGAACACTTCTTATATACATGTGGGAGAAGTTTACACATGAAAGAAGGTGCAAAGTCCAACAGAAAACTGGTGCAGGGGCTTCAGTAACTCTGGGCCCATGATGTATAAACCATCAGGTAAAAGTCAGATTTGGACGGGGGATAATGTCTGTTATAGTGTAAGTATAAAGTGTGCACAAAAGCTCCAATGATACAACCTCTGTCTGTGCTCACACATAGTCACATCTAGTAGTATATACAGACATGATGGGATATATTATTCCTGGGGATAGAGATAGATGATTAGGTAAGTACTGTAGGTGATGCTGGAGAGAAATCTCTCCATGTGGTGACAATAAGGTGGTGGTGTCACTTACTCAGCCAGTAGTGTGAGACCTCAGCACCTCCATATCACATGCTGGGAAGGCCGTCTCCCCCTGCCCCATGTTACATGCTGCGCATTGTACAGTATAATATGTATATAACAGGGCACATCCTCACAGCACAGAGCGGAGCCATCAGCCCAGATGGGAAATGTCATGGAAGGGGCTGCAGGACGGAGGAACAACTTCCCCACGAGATCACAAGCTACTGGACTGCATGGATCAGATCTGTGACAGTCCCCATGGGATAAGAAGACTGTCTGACAGTGACTACATCCATGTATGTGTATGTATATGCCGTATGTCTGTATCTGCTGTAAGTGTGTGTCTATTTTCTGTAGGTGTGTGTGGATACGCTGTATGTGTGAATATGATGCGTGTATACTTGCATATGCTGGATGTGTGTGTGCGTATTTGCTGTATATGTGTGTATTTGTTCTATACATAGTATGTGTACGCCCAACTGTATATGGAGGGTTCACCTGGACTGTTGGAGGCAGGTAGTGGTGGAAGGGATTATTTTAAGGCCTTTCACTTTAATAGGAAAGGATTTGCTGCACTTTCCTCCTCCCCCTTTTCCTGTTTAGCAGGTCTCCTCCTCTCCCTCTGTGGACTGCAGCACTCACCGGAAGCAGTATCTCCCTCCCTCCCTAATTTATTGTTTCATTTTACTGTTTTGAGTATCTGTGTCTTATAGTTCTGAAGTCACAGCTGTCAGAGAAAAATTGAAGATGAGAGAATGCTGCTTTGCTCGTCTGGCCGACTTGTCACCTGGGAGTCCAGAAGGGTGTAGTGCAGTCCCGAGCCGTTTTTTCCTTTGGATGGAAAGATCACAATACAAGTGTCTTCTGTTTTAAGATTTACGCGTTTTGAAAATTGTTAAAGAAAATATTATGTTAATAAATGCTGTGACTTGTTTTCCACCACCCAACATGAGCCTCGGTGTTTACTGATTTACCTTTTTAAGTATTATTTGTGGATATTATTTTATTGGGATAACAGAGTTTTGTTGCCTTGGCAAGTGCCGGGTTGGCCAGTCTTTATATACTTCATGTATAAATATAAGATGTATATATATCATATGGGGGATATTTATCAGGGCCTCTGTGCCACGTCAATGGTGTAGAAGCCCTGAAATGATTGCAAATACTAACTTATTGCAAGCACTTGCGATTATTTTCGCAACCAGACGTACAGATATACGGTACATCAGAGGTCAGAGCCTCTTAATGTATCGGGCTGCACGAGCGCTGGTGCATGATAAATAACCCCCATATGTGTATATAGAGGGGCACATTTACTTATAATGTAGCCAACTGCACTAAAAATGCTCTGGCAGTGTATGATGCTGCACCAGATTCATTAAGAACGTGCGCCAGAAATCATGAATCCACACACCGCGTGCACTACTCCTATTTCTACTATCACAATGCACTTACATGTCCGGTTGGGAGGAAGGGAAAACAATGGGGGACATAACACAAGGAAAAATGGAAGGTGCTGGGAATAACGCAAGGAGAAAGGGTTGATGGGGGGTGTAATAGTGATTGTGCAACATTACCTACAGGACACATGACACGTATCTCTCCAACACCACCAAATGCAGAATGGTGGCGATGGAGAGCGGGGATCTGTTCTGACTTCAATATGTCATGACTGAGATCACTGTCACTGGTCAGTCTGTATTGATTGGTGAGTTTCAGTGATCAACATCGCAGGACCAATCATATTGGTCCTGTGATTTCAGTGGGTAGGTGTCCCCTTGCGATCCCCACGCACCTCATGCACTCGTCACCCTGTCTCGCAAACCACAGAACCAGGAAGTCACTGCGCTCAGTGTCCAATATATATCGGACCGGAGTACTAAGGAGTTAAAAAGACTGGAGCGCTATCAATGGTAAAAACTGGCATGGATCTACATAAACACATTTGAGGAAGTAGTCAGTTCTTTTTAGTAATCCTAGTAACATTGTACAATAATATCACACAAAAATTACAGTCACAAGTAAAGCACATTACACATTGTTACAGTAGCAAATAAAGCGCATTAGACAAAATGACAGAAAGAACATACAGCGCTTAGGGGGGGAAGCTATGTTATCCTCAGATACAGAATCAGCGAGTTAGGGAGGCTCAGAATTAGTTCTGTCCTCCACTTCTTCTTCCTCATCTGATTAGGAGGGCCATAAATCCAGTTTTACCTCCACCTGAAAGTAATTGGCTTCCCACAGCCTCCTATGTCCCCCAAGTACTTGACTTTACTGTTGTTCCAGGAGCCTAAGTACAAACTTAGGTTATCTGAAGGTTATCTGAAATTGGCCATTTCAAATTGGCAGATGACCCGCTGGACTTGATTGTTGAGCAAACCAACTTATATGCGCAGCAATTTTTAGAAACCAACTCCAATTCCTTTCATACCAGGCCATATAGATGGTATCCAACCACTAGGGGAAAATTCAAAAATTTTGGGGATTGGTACTGAATATGGGCCTGGCATAAAATCATCCGTAAGGGACTATTCATCTAAAGATCTCTTACATTATACCCCCTTGTACAGATTAACAATGCCCAGTGGCCAATATTTGCCAGAAAAAACGTGCCAGATATGGCATAAAGCTTTAAAGAGGACCTGTCACCTAAATTGTCGGCAATAGGAGCTGCTTACTAAATCATAATCATCGGACCGCTTGCAAAGCTGTCCGATGTATTCATGAGGAGGTGGTCCGAGGCGCTGCCTCTTCCACGGACCGCCCCGCTCGCTCCATAGGCCCAGCAGTGACTGCCGCGCGCTAGGCGGCAGTCACCACCCCTAGACATGCCCCAATCCCCGCCCCCTCATGAATACGTCGGACAGCTTTGCGAGCTGTCCGACAATTACATTGTACCCGCCGCAGTGTTTGATAGCGTTACCGGAGGTTTCCGGTAACACTATTACTCTAAAACTGCGGCGTTTGATCAAGCACTAGGAGCTGCTTACTTTAGTAAGCAGCTCCTAGTGCCGAAAATTTAGGTGACAGGTCCTCTTTAAGAAATGAGTCCAAAACAGGCTACACTCACACATTTCTATATCTATGAGGGAAGGGACAGTCATATTCAGCCCCTGATTGTCCTCTATCCCTAACAATAACTGGGAAGATTGTCTGGGGCCTCCTGCATTCAGTGTTTGACCCGGGGTACCACGTGTACCTTGATAATTAGTACACTAGTGTGCCCTTGTTTCAGGGCCTGCCCAAGAAAGAAACACTGGCATGTGGGACGGTCCGCAGGAATCAGGGGCCCCTTCCTAAGACCCTAATAGGCCAAACCCTGCAGGTTGGGAAGAGCAGAATACCACACAGTGATGGGGTCCTCTTTTAAACTTTTTTAAACTTTTTTAAACAAAAGCTCAACGACGCTCCTTCCATTCTTTACCCTGTTGTGGGCTCATAAAGCGGTTTACATCCACATGGGGATTATTGCCATAGTAAGAAGAAACTGCCCAAACCCTTGTGAAACCCTTTTCAATATGAAATGACCTCTAAAATCATTGAATCTTACATTTTCTTGAAAAATTGCGGTTCTATTAGAAAGTCACCTAATATCCAAATAAAATATTAGAACATTTAAAAACCGACGACAACATAAAGTAGATTTATGGTAAATGTTATTTAGTAACCCATTTGGATGGTTAGACTTACTGTACAATGGGAATAACATTTAGAAATCAAAAAATCACATTTTTTTCAAAAATTTCACCAATTTTCACACTTTTTAATAAATAAATGCAAACCATAACAACCAAAATATACCACTAACGTGAAGTACAACACATCACAAAGAAACTATCTCAAAATCACCTGTGTATGATGGACCGTTCTAAATTTATAACTGCAAATAGTGACAGATAACAGATTTTAAAAATTGTGCTTGGTCCTGAAGCTATATAATGGCTTAGACACAAAGGGGTTAATACACCACATACATCTTGGATAGATGGGTGAGCTCCCTAGTATAGCTGTGCCCTTTGACGTGAGATGGGACTGGGGGCTAGTCACAACTACCACAACATGATCAGGCAGTATGGATAGAAGGGTGAATGGTGGGAGTTCCATTGGTGGCTGTTAGTGGTATAGCCGCAGGTGAAATGCTTTACACTGCAGTACATTATCCTTATTAATCAGTGATCAAGAGTTTGTGTATAAGGAAAATGAATGAAAAGAAAACGAGAAAAAAAAAATTCCAATTATAAACCATTTTATTAACTAAATAAGATAATACAGATACAATAGAAAAGATATTTCCTAATGACTCCTTATGTTATAATATTCATGCTGAGATTTGCATCACATTGTACTCAATACTGTACAATAGCAAAAAGGAAACAATGGAAACAGATTCAAAACAACAATTTTACTACTTGAAATTTAAAATTAACATTTTCCAAATTTAAAACCCGAAAATACAATTCTGTTTATTTGTATACTGTATGCTGTATGCTGTATACAAGGGAGTTCAGATTCTTTATAGAAGTATTTTATTCATTAGCAGGAGTCCTAGCATCGAGAAAACGCCAAAAGCTGAAGGTTTGCCTGAAAATAATAATCAGATTTTCAGTAATGGGGTAAAAAGGGAGGATGATAACAGGCAAAGCAAATAGAGAAGTAGGAAGAACTCTGCTCCGTTCAGCTACTTTTTTATTCGCATTTACTGTGATGAATCCTTGATGACAACTCAATGATGTGCATTATAGCTGGTGTTGCACTCTAAACACTAATTTCTAGAATTTGTGTTCAAAGAATCTTAAGACCTTTTCATCTGAAAAAAAGAACACATGAAAATTGATGAAAATCTGCAGTATTACTCTCCTACTACTGACACAGGTTTATGTCCACACCACAGGAGATTTAGATGCCTAGCTCAAATTTATTTATGGCACAGTTATTTAATGTTATGAAAATTAGGTCTCCCGAAAGAGCTATGGTGTTGTCTCCATAGTGAGATTTATAGCCTCTGCGGATGGATAACATTGCGGTGCGTTGTCCAACGAGGATTCAAGTCTGCCGCGATTCATGTAGCTTGTGTGCCCGAGTTCCTTCATCCGTCACTTCTGCACCGAGGTCCGCCGGTGTTCACATTCTTATCCCCGGTGCTTGCGACACAATTCCAAATGTTAAATCCTGGGCGTTGTCTGACGGACCGCCCCCCAATTTCTGTCGCATGCAAGCCGGTGCCGATGCGCCAAAGTCCCAGGGCAATTCGGCGCAAAACGGAAATCGTCGAGAAACCCGACGAAAATGTGTCCGATGGACCATTAGTAAATGAGCCCCACTGTTTCATTGACTCATATGGAGCCACCTACCAAAAGGTGCGGTTAGAGGTACAGTTTTCCTTATTCCATTCCAAAGATTCCCTTTCCTAGAAATCTTTTTTTTGGAGAAGGCATCACTACCACCACCAATGTTCTCTACCTAGTGCCACAGCATTACAGAACCCTACAACCACATTCTTAAAGGGAACCTGTCATCAGAAATTGCTCTAATTAATCAATACCAGTATGTTGTCAAGCAGCTGAACAGTTTCTAGGTCATGTTTCTTTCATTACTCAGATTGATGGCATCATCCAAAAAAATTTACTTTTATGTCACGGAGGCAGAGAGTTTAACATTGAAGTAAAGCTCTCCTGCCTCTGAGCACCTTCTCCCATGTGATTCACATCATGTGCCCAACTTCAAAAGATCTGATCAATGAGGCCTCTGGACACAGGAGCATAATTACAGTAAAGGGGAATTTTAAGGCAGGGAAAACTTGACTTCTCCGCCTCTTTGAAGTGAGATGTGAATTAGTTTTATGATGTCAAAGTTGATATTCTGGTTGATGCCACCACGCCAGGCCATGGAAGAATCATGATCTAGAACAGTGGTTCTCAACCTTTCTAATGCTGTGACCCCGCAATACAGTTCCTCATGCTGTGGTGACCCCGAACCATGCAACTCGCAGTAAAAACACAGTAAAATTGCGGCTCTGATGGCTTTAGGCGACCCCCGGTTTTGGTCGTTCGACCCCCGCTGGGGTCCCGATCCACAGGTTGAGAACCACTGATCTAGAAGCTGCTCAGCTGCTGCTTGTGGGGTATTAGGCCAATTTCTGATGACAGGTTCCTTTTAACATACCTTTAAAAAGTAAATAGTATAATGGTAGATGTTATACTCCAGGCATTGGTAATTAGTGTACGGGATACCTAACATAAATCAGTCCTCTGTGTGCTCGGTACATGCACAGTAGTTCTTCTTTGGGCAGAGATGCCTAGTAAAGCTGATGCGCATGTGCCGGGCACACTGAGGACTGGTCGTATGCCTCACGGCAGCAGCATTGGTTATAGAAGATTGGGGGAAGAGGTAGAGGACCCCTTTATAAAATACTGTCATTTCTGCACACATACTGTAGATAATATCGCACATAACAACTTACCTGCCAGCCTAAAAGGTCCGATGCTTACACTTCCATGGACATCAACATCAGCAGCCGCTCTAGAACCACAAGGCTACAAGAGAACATAACCGGATATTAGTCACAAGCATTATGTATTACACATCTTCCTATAGGAAAGGTTTCATTGTTAAAAAGAGTGAAATAATGTATGCATTGTGTGATATAGCCATGATGTGTGATATATCAGTATAGGGAGTCTGTATACAGGGCTGGGTTCTACATAAAGTACTTATATCAGTACTTACAGACACACATGAGCCGCGGCAGAGGTGCACTTGGCAGTGGAGGTATACATAGTTATGATCACCCACAAACTTGAAGACCTGGAAGTAGAACTTCCCTTGAGGGGAAACACCATTTTCTAGAACATTGATGGTACTGTCTTCTCTGTTGGGACAGCTGTGGGGAAAACATATGAAGATTTGTATATAGCGCATATTTTAGAAGTGACGGTATTTTCAGACTCGGCGATGGCGCAGCACTGATTGTTGTATCTGTTAAAGGATGGTGAACCTGAAATCCTCCAGATTCCTTCAGGTTTTTTGGAGGTCGGTTAATACATATTATACAGACAAATAGGGGCAGATTTACTTACCCGGCCCATTCGCGATCCAGCGGCGCGTTCTCTGAACAGGATTCGGGTCCGGACGGGATTTATGAAGGTAGTTCCTCCGCCGTCCACTAGGTGGCGATGCTGCGCTGAAAATCATCTGAACGCGCCGGAATACACCGAGCTGGACCAGGTGAAGGTAAGCGCTTCCCAAGAGACACATTTTCGGTTATTAAATGCGCCGGTTTTTCCGAATACGTTGGGTTTTCGTTCGGCCACAATTCAGGTACAATCGGCGCAAATCGGAAATATTCGGGTAACACGTCGGGAAAACGCGAATCGGGCCCTTAGTAAATGACCCCCATAGCATTCTTTAAGGAGGATTTTAATATTGCAAATCTATACTTATTTTTGGGTGTTATGCCCCGCACCCTGACTTATAAGCTACTTTTGTCTGTCTCCCTTTTCAGAACTACATATGGTAGGACATGGAGCCTGAAGTAGCTCTTACACTGTGTAGTGGCTACGATTGGATACTGCAACTCAGCTCCCATTTACTGAACTGCCCCCTGGACAGAGATATTGGGGGAGATTTATCAGAAGTGTCTAAGATCTGAACTGTTCTAGGTGCTCATGGCAACCAATCAGAGCTCAGCTTTCATTTTCCTAAAGCCTTTTATAGAAGTGAAGATAAGCTCTGATTGGTTTCCATGGGCAACTAGAACAGTTTTACCTCAGACACTTCTGATAATTCTCCACCATTGTCTTCAATACCATCCTCTGAAGGCCCCTAAGAACAGCAGGTCAGTATAGATATATAAATGGTTCTCTAAAGACATTTTTAAAGTTGTAGACAAACATTACAATGATCCCTATCTGACTTTGCACTAAAAATATTGTGCAAACTGCGTGCACATGTATTTATAAAGTTTTGCCGCAAATTTTGTGTCGCTGCTGCACTGTGTCTGACAAGACCGGAAAAATGTCCACCAAAAGGGCTTTTACTGCTTAGTCCAACTATGTGCCACATTACTAACACCACTGCCACTGTGCCAGCTAGGCCAGCAGCTAGGATAACACCACTGCCACTGTGCCAGCTAGGTCAGCAGCTAGACTAACACCACAGCCACTGTGCCAGCTAGGCCAGCAGCTAGGCTAACACCACTGCCACTGTGCCAGCTAGGCCAGCAGCTATACTAACACCACTACCACTGTGCCAGCTAGGCCACCAGCTAGGGTAACACCACTACCACTGTGCCAGCTAGGCCAACACCACTGCCACTGTGCCATCTAGGCCAGCAGCTAGGGTAACACCACTACCACTGTGCCAGCTAGGCCAGCAGCTATACTAACACCACTACCACTGTGCCAGCTAGGCCAGCAGCTAGGCTAACACCACTGCCACTGTGCCAGCTAGGCTAACACCACTGCTACTGTGCCAGCTAGGCCAGCAGCTAGGGTAACACCACTACCACTGTGCCAGCTAGGCCAGCAGCTATACTAACACCACTACCACTCTGCCAGCTAGACCAGCAGCTAGGCTAACACCACTGCCACTGTGCCAGCTAGGCCAGCAGCTAGGGTAACACCACTGTCACTGTGCCAGCTAGGCCAGCAGCTAGACGAGCAGCTAGGGAAACACCACTGCCACTGTACCAGCTAGTCCAGCAGCTAGGGTAACACCACTGCCACTGTGCCAGCTAGGCCAGCAGCTAGGCTAACACCACTGCCACTGTGCCATCTAGGCCAGCAGCTAGGGTAACACCACTGTCACTGTGCCAGCTAGGCCAGCAGCTAGACTAACATGTATGTAGGAGAAAGTTTAAAATATTAATGATAATTTAGAATAGTGATGTGAACCACATTTGGGGCTGTAACAGTTGGCTGTAATGGATATAATAGATGCCCAAATTACAGTGGTAAAGTTGTAAAAAAAAACATAAAAAGAGAAAACATTATTTTCAAGTACAAGCCGAGTTTTTCAGGACACATTTTCAGCTAAAAACAGGCTTATAGGCTTATACTGGGGTCAATGGTTCAGATCTGACAAACTGACTGCACCTTTTTTCTGTCTGATTTTGTACTGAAAAGATCATCTTTGGAGCTTGTACTTGTATTTATAAAGTGTTTACACCAGTTTTGTGTCTGTTAGTCAGAGTTTGCGACTCATTTAATACAGCGACTTTATACACTGTAAAAAAAGTTGGTGGCCACCTCCAGAGCAGCGCAGGGGGCGCCAGGATTCAATGATCTGCCGCATCCTGCACCAGATTATGTCAAAGCTATACTTGTAAGCCAGCCTTGTCATAACGTCAATGTCGATGTTCAGCATCATCCAATATGTTTAGGGTGTCCAGCGCTAAGGATTTTGGAGTCAGGAAGTAAACAAAATAGGTAGTGGACAATTGGCTCCACATCTCATAATGGTGTTTGACAACGATTGGTAATTTCATGCTGGGGAATGTGCTGGGCATATCCTCTCCTTAGGAGACTCCTATATATATGATATAATTAGGAAATAGGTCCACAACATCCCACCTTGTAGCCACGCCCCTCTCACATGACCAAGTGGAACAGGATGAGGAAGATATTCAAAAGAGCATAGCAGCTGTCCTGGATTCCATAGGTTCTCCTCCGAGGATCTCTTTGCCAATCTAATTAGTAAGAGGTCTATTTTTCTTTATTTTATCTATTTTTATTTTTACTGTTTTGCTTTTATGTATGTCTGTTTATTTCACATTTTTGTAACCTATGAACATATCGTCATTTAATATGTTACTCTTTGTGGCTCTTTATGTTCACATACATTTGGAGAAGTGAATTACAGCTAAACTGTGTTACCTTGTGAGTGTCTAACGGGTAGCTATAAGAAGTTTCTGTCCCGGTGAACAGCAATTTCCGTCAGCTCCAGAAAGATTTATGGAGCAGGGTGGTCATGCAAGGCCGTCTGCTCCATCACTCACATGGAGCAACAAGGGGTCCGACGGAGGTATGTGGGACCCCATAGGACCCCTCGTTTTCATGAACGTTTTCGTACTATTACAGCGTGCGTCGGGAAGGGGTTAACAATATGGAGAACTGGAAGCCAATGCTATTATCTTACCTGTTTAAAATGATGTCATATTTTATATTGTCATAGATATTGTTGGATGGTGTGGCAAAGCAGCTGACCATCCGCAGGCTGTAGTCTGGGGTAGGATCTACAATGCGAACTCCAACATATAAATTATCTTTAGTTGAGAGGTCGACTATTGGACCAGGATGTTGAGTTGTGTAGTTGATATTTTTGAAGATTTCCATCTTCACCATGAATTTTCCATTTCCCTCCACGGTTATGTATGTTATGCTATAATGAAAAAAATACAATGATACTGAAACATTGGGGGCTTGAAAGGGAGATCTCAGCATGACCTTTAAGGTCAATGCTTTACTATGTTATCACTGCCAATTGCTGCAGGTTAGCTCTTGGCACTGACATAATCCTGTAGGAATTACACCACGTGTGTCCCTGGCCTAAGGGGCTCCTCCAAACCTTTACCCATTCGCTGTAAATAGCCTCCCATAGACTATATAACAAATCAAATTATTTCTAGACTAAATGCAAACCTGAACCCACTCATCATGCAACATATAACACGTAAGTAATAATCCATGTGGATATTTATTTACCTTGGATCTGGGCGAATAATGTCTGGGAGTGAGACATTGAGGTCAAGTGGGTAAGAACAGGTCACATTAATAACATATGTCTCCCTGTATATAATTCCACCGGGTGGCAAGAATATTTGGTTTTTGTAAGTTCCGTGAGTGTTGGTGACCTATGAGATAAATAAGATGTAATTAAGGTAGGTGTATATGCTACATATGTGGTAATGCCTACAGGTCAAAGCCTACGCCAGCCTTCATTGGTAGAGTACTACACAGTATTGTCATACTAACACCACAAAGAAGACGAAACAAAAACCAAAATGTAGAAAGCAATAAATAAAACTTTCATAGATCAATTAAAACAAATCCATTTAAAAAGACAACATACTCATACTGTAGAGTGGTTGTCACCGAAATGTGTCTTTTGACCCTCTTAGTGAACTTAGGGGTACATCAATAAAAATAAACATTTATGGTATCTAAATGAGAATTAATGATGAAAAATAAATCTTGTAGACCCAATAAAGCCCAGTCTAACATTGGTTCTAGATTGCATTGTTCCTAAACCACTATAGCTAAGGTACATCCATGTATTCTAAAATATCACTATTATAGGGATGGTTTGTGTTATGTGACTCCTGTGTGAGCTCAAGATGCCTTTATATTGGTCACTAGAGATGAGCGAACATACTCGTCCGAGCTTGATGCTCGATCGAGCATTAGCGTACTCGTAACTGCTCGTTGCTTGGACGAATACTTCGCCCGCTCGAGAAAATGGCAGCTCCCGCCGTTTTGCTTTTTGGCGGCCAGAAACAGAGCCAATCACAAGCCAGGAGACTCTGCACTCCACCCAGCATGACGTGGTACCCTTACACGTAGATAGCAGTGGTTGGCTGGCCAGATCAGGTGACCCTGGGATAGACTAGCCGCTGCCCGCGCTGCTCGGATCATTCTGTGTCTGGATGCCGCTAGGGAGAGAGCTGCTGCTGGTCAGGGAAAGCGTTAGGGTGTTCTATTAGCTTACTGTTAGGCAGGAGTGATTCTACAACAACCCAACAGCCCTTCTTAGGGCTACAATAACGTTATACTTTTTTTTTTCATTTGCTTGTGGCTGGGCTTGCTGGCAGCTAGTAGTGCAGCTAGTACCATATATTTTTTTTTTTTTCCAACTTACATTTTATTGAATAGTTTAAAGTTTCACAAAAATAACAGATAGTACAACAGGATCGTTATAGTCATGAAAAGTGTACATTGTATTCACAATAAGTTCTTATAGAACCTGCACGATAGGTAGCAGAACATATACATCATGTAGACAATGTATTGGTCCTGCAAATAACTTGTCGTTATCAAGGACAAGAATGAACAAGGACCATCGAGAGGTCCATTTTCTGTTAAGCTTCTATTTTCATATTATTACTCTGAAACTTCACATCTAAATATCAGCATTTAGGAATTAAAGAAAAATAAACATAAACATTCCCGGAGGAAGAACAGTGTATACGGAAGAAAAGAAACTACCCATGGATCTCCTATGTGTCTCCATAGTAATGAGGTTTATGTCACTAAGGAAGGCCGTCTTCTATAGCGTCCCAAGAGGCCCAGATCGTACAGAATTGGTCCGTCTTTTCATGTAGAGAGGCGGTCATATATTCCAGTGTTCTCATGTGCCGCACACGTGTACATAAATCTGATAAAGTAGGGGGAGTCGACTTCTTCCAGAATAATGGAACTAGAGTTTTTGCTGCACTCAAGATATGTAGAAATAACCTAGTTCGGGGCTTCCCTAGTCCTAATGGAGGCAGTCCCAAGAGAAACGCTACCGGATCTTTTTCTAATGTAGTGTCTAGGGTTTTCTGTAGTAGCATGTGTACCTCAGACCAGAAAGTTTGGATAGATGGACAGTCCCAGAAGATGTGAAATAAAGATGCCCCAGGTCCATCGCACCTCCAGCATATGTCAGGAATAAGTGGGTTAAGTCTGTGGAGTAGCATTGGTGTATGGTACCATTGCATCAGGATTTTATACTGATTCTCTTTATAAATGGCTGACAGAGCTCCTCTGGGTGCATTCTCCCAAACTATCTTCCATACTGACTCCGGTAATGTTTTACCTAACCATTCCTCCCATTTAAGCATATATGAGTGTCTAACTGGTTCTGGGTTTGTTTGTGTCATAAGTAGAACGTATATATCTGAGATCAGACCCTTTGATGTGGAATTATTTAGACTAATCCGTTCAAACGCTGTGAGGGGTGGTATGGAGGCAGATCCCAATATTTTAAGACAAAATTGATAGATCTGGGGATAAGTATCAGTTACTGGGGTAAATTGATCGGATGCGGAACAGAGATCTGTGATAGTAAGGAGTTGTTTAGTCGTAGGATGGGCCAGGTCTCTAATTCGGAAAATGTTCATTGGCTTCCAAAAATTAACAAAGTCTGCTCCAAGACTTTGGGGTAAGTGTGGGGTATATAAAAAGGGGGTGAGCGGTGACAGCTAGTACCATATTGTGAGGAATTTGCAGGGGGACTTGCTACCGTTGTGTTTAGCTCTTAGTGACACACATATCCACCTCAAACACCAAAGTGGGAAAATTTATTAGGGGTTTGATTTCAATTAGGCACAGTCTGCCAGTTTCTTTTTATTTTACGTTTATTTTTTTAATAACTCAGTGTCATCTCATCTGGCATAGCAGTGTGCTTTCATACTTGGCTAGAAAATAGCCATAGGAGAATCCAAACGTCTTACTTACGCCTACAGTAGCGTTATATATATTTGATTTCTGGTTGATCTGCTGGTGGCTGTCCTTGCTGCAGTGCATCTACTAGCAAATTGTGAGCAATTTGGAGTGAGACTTGCGACCGCTGTGTTTTGCGCTTAGTGACGCACATATCCATCGCAAAGACCGAAGTGGGAAAATTTATTAGGGCCTGGGGTTGTATTTCAATTAGGCACAGTCTGCCATTTCCTTTTTTATTTTACGTTTATTTTTTTAATAACTCAGCGTCATCTCATCTGGCATAGTAGTGTGCTTTCATACTTGGCTAGAAAATAGCCATAGGAGAATCCAAACGGCTTACTTACGCCTACAGTAGCGTTATATATATTTGATTTCTGGTTGATCTGCTGGTGGCTCTAGTTGCTGCAGTGCATCTACTAGCAAATTGTGAGCAATTTGGAGTGAGACTTGTGACCGCTGTGTTTTGCGCTTAGTGACGCACATATCCATCGCAAAGACCGAAGTGGGAAAATTTATTAGGGCCCGGGGTTGTATTTCAGTTAGGCACAGTCTGCCATTTCCTTTTTTATTTTACGTTTATTTTTTTCATAACTCAGCGTCGTCTCATCTGGCATAGCAGTGTGCTTTCATACTTGGCTAGAAAATAGCTATAGCAATAGGATAGCATCGTTTGGTTTTAAAAACTAAAAAACACAAAAAAAAACAAAAAAAAAAACAAAAAAAAAAAAGTTAAAAAAAAATTCAAGTTATAACTCTCATTTTCAAAATGTTTAACCCGAGGGTTAGGGGTAGAGGACGAGGGCGGGGACGTGGGCGTCCAACTACTGCAGGGGTCAGAGGCCGTGGTCCTGGGCGGGGTGAGACACCACCTGCTTATGAGGGAGCAGGGGAACGCCGCAGAGCTACACTCCCTAGGTTCATGTCTGAAGTTACTAGGACTCGTGGTAGAGCACTGTTGAGGCCAGAACAGTGCGAACAGGTGATGTCGTGGATTGCCGACAATGCTTCGAGCAATTTGTCCACCAGTCAGTCTTCCACGCAGTCCACCCATGTCACCGAAATCGGCACTCCTCCAGCTCCTGCACCTCAGCCTCCTCCCCCCCAGTCTGCCCCCTCCCAGGAAAATTTGGCATTTGAACCGGCATACTCTGAGGAACTGTTTTCTGGACCCTTCCCACAGTCACAAACCACTTGTCCGGTTGCTGCTGAGCAATTTTCCGATGCCCAGGTTTTCCACCAGTCGCAGTCTGTGGGTGATGATGACCTTCTTGACGTAGTGGAAGAAGTGTGTAAAGAGGTGTCCGACGATGAGGAGACACGGTTGTCAGACAGTGGGGAAGTTGTTGTCAGGGCAGGAAGTCCGAGGGGGGAGCAGACTGAGGGATCGGAGGATGATGAGGTGACAGACCCAAGCTGGGTTGATAGGCCGGGTGAACACAGTGCTTCTGAGACGGAGGAGAGTCCTCGACCAGAGCAGGTTGGAAGAGGCAGTGGTGGGGCCAGACGGAGAGGCAGGGCCAGACCTGGTTTATCAGCGCCAAATGTGTCAACTAGTGAAGCTCCCGTGGCGAGGGCTCCTGCGGCGAGGGCTAGATTTTCAGAAGTCTGGAGGTTCTTTAAGGAAACACCGGATGACCGACGGACTGTGGTGTGCAACATTTGCCAAACCAGGATCAGCAGGGGTTCCACCACTACTAGCTTAACTACCACCAGTATGCGCAGGCATATGAATGCTAAACACCCCACTCAGTGGCAACAAGCGCGTTCACCTCCGGCCGTGCACACCACTGTGCCAGCTGATAGTCAGCCCCCTGCCCAGGACCCTGGCACAAAAACCCCATCGTCGCCTCCACGATCCTCCACAGCATCCACCAGCGTTCAGCTCTCCATACCCCAGACGCTGGAGCGGAAACGCAAATATAGTGCAACCCACCCGCACGCCCAAGCCCTTAATGTCCACATCTCCAGATTGCTCAGCCTGGAGATGCTGCCCTATAGGCTAGACTGAGGCCTTTCGCAACCTCATGGCGGCGGCCGCCCCTCGGTATTCGGTCCCCAGCCGCCACTACTTTTCCCGATGTGCCGTCCCAGCCCTGCACTAGCACGTGTCAGACAACATCATCCGTGCCCTGACCAACGCCGTTTCTGACAAGGTCCACCTGACCACGGACACGTGGACGAGTGCTGCCGGGCAGGGCCACTATATATCGCTGACGGCACATTGGGTTAACTTGGTGGAGGCTGGGACCGAGTCTGACCCTGCGGCTGGTCATATACTGCCGACGCCGAGGATTGCGGGGCCTACCTCGGTCCAGGTGTTTCAGGCCTACTATGCCTCCTCCTCCTCCCACCCCTCCTCCACCTCCTCCTCCGAACTACCATCCGTGGGCATGGCGCCATCAGTCGGTAGCTCTAGGCACAGCAGCAGTGCCGTCGCTAAGCGACAGCAGGCGGTGCTCAAACTGCTGAGCCTAGGCGATAAAAGGCACACCGCCCAAGAACTATTACTGGGCATCACGACGCAGACTGATCTGTGGCTGGCACCGCTGAACCTGAAGCCAGGCATGGTTGTGTGTGACAACGGCCGTAACCTGGTGGCGGCTCTGCAACTCGGCAGACTGACACATGTGCCATGCCTGGCCCATGTGTTAAATCTGATAGTTCAGCGTTTCCTCAAGACATACCCCAATCTGTCTGATTTGCTCACGAAGGTGCGCCGCATCTGTGCGCATTTCAGGAAGTCCAGCACAGATGCTACCACTCTCAGGGCAGCGCAGCGCCGCCTCCAACTGCCCGCTCACCGACTGTTGTGCGATGTGCCCACGAGGTGGAATTCAACACTGACCATGTTATCCAGAGTTTACCAGCAGCGCCGAGCGATTGTAGACTGCCAGAGGTCAACTTCCACCAGAACTGGTAGTCAGGTCAGTCAGCTTCCTCAAGTCTACAATGAGGAGTGGACGTGGATGTCTGATATCTGTCAGGTGCTGAGTAACTTTGAGGAGTCAACACAGATCAACCAGAAATCAAATATATATAACGCTACTGTAGGCGTAATTAAGCCGTTTGTATTCTCCTATGGCTATTTTCTAGCCAAGTATTACAGCACACTACTATGCCAGATGAGATGACGCTGAGTTATGAAAAAAATAAACGTAAAATAAAAAAGGAAATGGCAGACTGTGCCTAATTGAAATACAACCCCGGGCCCTAATAAATTTTCCCACTTCGGTCTTTGCGATGGATATGTGCGTCACTAAAACACAGTGGTCGCAAGTCTGACTCCAAATTGCTCACAATTTACTAGTAGATGCACTGCAGCAACTACAGCCACCAGCAGATCAACCAGAAATCAAATATATATAACGCTACTGTAGGCGTAATTAAGCCGTTTGTATTCTCCTATGGCTATTTTCTAGCCAAGTATTACAGCACACTACTATGCAAGATGAGATGACACTGAGTTATTAAAACAATAAACGTAAAATAAAAAGAAACTGGCAGACTGTGCCTAATTCTACTCAAACCCCTAATAAATTTTCCCACTTTGGTGTTTGAGGTGGATATGTGTGTCACTAAGAGCTAAACACAACGGTAGCAAGTCCCCCTGCTAATTCCTCACAATATGGTACTAGCTGCAAATAAAAAAAAAAAAAATTATAACGTTATTGTAGCCCTAAGAAGGGCTGTTGGGTTCTTTTAGAATCACTCCTGCCTAACAGTAAGCTAATAGAACACCCTAACGCTTTCCCTGAGCAGCAGCAGCTCTCTCCCTAGCGGCATCCAGACAGAGAATGATCCGAGCAGCGCGGGCAGCGGCTAGTCTATCCCAGGGTCACCTGATCTGGCCAGCCAACCACTGCTATCTACGTGTAAGGGTACCACGTCATGCTGGGTGGAGTGCAGAGTCTCCTGGCTTGTGATTGGCTCTGTTTCTGGCCGCCAAAAAGCAAAACGGCGGGAGCTGCCATTTTCTCGAGCGGGCAAAATACTCGTCCGAGCAACGAGCAGTTACGAGTACGCTAATGCTCGAGCATCAAGCTCGGACGAGTATGTTCGCTCATCTCTAGTAAGGAGCAAATGGACGGCTGATAAAATTTAATTCCTTAAGTTAGAGGGAGTGGTTATTGTTAGTTATTATGTACACTAACAGTTTATATATTGATGGAATCTTCATATAATATTGGGGCACAATTACTTACAAGGTCACTCGGGTTCACAGAAAGTGCATTGTCCGTCTGTAATGCAGCGTGCGGCAAATCACTAAGATCATGCGCCAGAAATCATGAATGTGTCGCTTCCCGCTCAGGCCTGACAGAGTTCACCATCTTTTTGTGGTGCACCTTTAATATAGGGCGTGTGACATAATTTTAAAAATACGCGCTTGGTCAGAATCAGTCTTTTTGCTCGACGGCACGTCCCCTAATTTGTAACGCATGGAAACAGCGCAGCTGCACAATAAAAGGGTTGCGTGCAACACAATCCCAGCGCAGACACTTCTTAGATACCTGTGCAAGCCGTTTTAACCCTGCAGAATGTGCACCGTCTGACAAAAGTGCAGCGCGCGACCCTTAGCAAATGAGCCCCATAGTCTAGGATTGTCGAGTGGCAGAGCTATAATATACATTACTCTCTAGTTTATATAGTTTTCAGGATTGAGCTCTATTCACATAGAAATCAGACTGATCCAATCAAGTACAGAGTATTCCCCATTATTATCTGCTCAGGGGTCTCCTATATTATTATTGTCTGATCTGGGCTCTTCATTATATTTTTGTGTGACGTCTCCATTGCTATTATCTGCGCTGGAGGTCAAGGTCATTATTGTCTGTTCTGGTGACTCCATTACTTCTGTGCTGGCGGGGGAGTTACTCTCTTTGAACAGTCTCTTCTTTTAGTTATCTTTACCCAGCACCGGAGGGTTTGTTATTCATTTGTTATAGTTTTATCTATTCCTTTCTACTGGAACAAGGGTGATTCCAATAGCACAACAACGAGGGCAAGCAACATATACAACACTTCTCCTCCTAACTATACCCTCACCACCGCCTGGTGCCTACTTTAACATTATTATTATTATTATTATTATTATTATTATTATTATCTGCTCTGATGGGTCATGAATATTAATGTCTGATCTGAGATCCATATTTATTGCCTGGTTTGGGCATTGGATTATTGACTGGTCTTGGTCTTATAATTTCTGGAGTGGAATTATGTGCTATATTCTGTGGTCACATTTGGTGTTTCTGCATTCCAGGAGCCAACATCCATAATGCGGAATGAGACACTATGGGGGTCATTTACTAAGGGCCCAATTCGCGTTTTCCCGATGTGTTACTCGAATATTTCCGATTTGCGCCGATTTTCCCTGTATTGCCCCGGGATTTTGGTGAACGTGATCGGATTGTGGCGCATCGGCGCTGACATGCACATGGTGGAAATCGGGGGGCGTGGCCGAACGAAAACCCGACGGATTCGGAAAAACCGCCGCATTTTTAAAAAAAAAAGTGTCGCGGAGCTTGCACTTACCTTCACTAGCAATAGGCCGGTGAACTTGAGTGCATTCCGGGGAACTTCAGCGCATTTCGGAGGAACTGCCTTAATGAATCCCAGCCGGACCCTTAATGTGCCCGATATCCTGCATGTGTTGCTTCAGGTCCAACAGAGTTCACCATCTTTTTACTGGTGCATGTCATTGCTAGGACTTGCGACACATTTATTAAAGTTTTTGCATTTGACAAACACAAAACATCCCTCTTCCAAAAAGCGGTAACAGTAGTAAGCATAATTATTGTGCCTAGAGATGAGGGGATAGGATACACTGTTCGTGTTCAGGGTGCGAGTGTGCCCCACGCAACCAGGACTTATTACTACAGACGGTCCCCTACTTAAGGACACCCGACTTACAGACAACCCATAGTTACAGACAGACCCCTCTGCCCACTGTGACCTCTGGTGAAGCTCTCTGGATGCTTTAAAATAGTCCCAGACTGCAATAATCAGCTTAAAATTGTCTGCAATGAAGCTTTATTGATAATTCTTGGTCCTATTACAGCAAAAAAATTTGAAACTCCAATTGTCACTGGGGCAAAAAAAAAAATTGTCGGGAACTACAATGATAAAATATACAGTTTCGACTTACATACAAATTCAACTTAAGAACAAACCTACAGTCCCTATCTTGTATGTAACCCGGGGACTGCCTGTAATTTGGCTGCTGCACAGCAAATTGATGCCCCTAGCACTAGCCATGGCTGTGATTGGCAGAGGGGACACACAGGGCACACCCAAACCTCATACCCAAATGTGATGCTCACTATAAATGTGATGGTGTATAAAATCGTTTTATTTTGGGTTCTCACTTAGTTTTGGCCAGAGTCCCAATTATCCTTCAATTGGGGAAGACTCTTTCCAGTAAAGCCGCCATATTAGGCCGTCATGGTTACCAGTCACTACTTTACTCATTGGCCTGTATTTACACTTATAGTTGAGTAATTCTGCTGCTTTCTTATTGTTTTTCTATTGATCAGTATACAGACTTACCCCCACATTATTCTGCTTCTGAACCAATTTTGAGTATTTCTTCTGCTTTCCTATAGGCCAGTATTCAGACTGACAGGCTGCCACATTATTGTGCTGCTTTCTGACACAATAGACACAGATTTTGGGCCTATCATTATGACCCTATGGCAGACCTGGGTATTGTATGACCTGAGGGCCACATCCAGCCCTCTGACTATCTCTGACCATAATTATATATGGTCTCCCCATAAATAAAAATGGTGCAATTAGGTTCTCCATATGTTCATTGAATCATCATAATGTTTTATTTACAGTTTTTTTCATGTACGGACAGGATATATACTGATATACAGTATATAGGTATTGGGTAGAACTGAGTTATATATATCAGTCCCATAGGGCCCCATGGGAGAATGAATTGCCCCCCCTGCTCTAGAAGAACCTTATAATCTTACTGCAAACTGTTGTATTATAGATTTTCCCATATAAATGTAGAAAGTTCCAAATCCCCATCTAGTAGTGAGATTTATTCATCCACCTGATACCAAGATGTAACCAAATTATCAGCATAACAGTGTAATTCTATTCAGGACGTAATTTGGATTTTTATTGATTAAACATCAAGTTATCAGGGAAATGAATTTTAGACAGCGGTTATATGAGTGACAGAAGAAATGACAAAATTAGATGCTTAATTTTAATATAAAACTTGGGATAAAAAAGCAATAAATAATAGTAATAATGATACCAGGGCTACATGAGTCACGTGATGGAATATTGGGACACGAGGAGCTGGAGCTGTGACATCACAACAGCTGAACAGAAGCAGAATGTGTTACTAGAGGAGACATCTGGGAGGAGACGGCTCCATGGAAGTCCTGCTGCGCATGGGATCTGCTCTTTTTGGCCTTGTTCACACATCGCTGGGGGAAACCGCATGTATACTAAGTGTTTGTGCTGTGATTATCTGGGCATTTATTACAATTATCAGGCAGAAATATCTCTCTAGGTTGTAGGTGATGGGCAGGTTTACTAACATTATCTACAAGTCAGTGTAAGGTAATAAAACGCCTTAGTTGTAGTAATGTCTAATGCTGGTGGAGGAGGCTGATGCAGGGTGAGACTATCCGCTCTACATTTACCCCTCCAGAGGTGCTCATAGATTTAGGAATAGAAAAGTGCAGCTAAAATTCTTTTTTTTTTTTTTTAAATGTCCCTATTTTGTTTAACATTATTTTATCTTTGCTGATTTTCTGACATATTGTTATGATCCCCCAATGTCATTACAATATATACAATGTCCCCTAAATTAGTTCAAACAACCCCCCCCCAAAAAAAAAAAATTACAAATATAAAACCCGCTGCCTCCATATGTACATAGTGCAGTGTATGAAGGACGATCCCAATGACTTATTATACACAATGTTTCCCCAATGTAATGTTATTCTGATAATAGCGCCGCCCCCGGGAGAAGCCATATTGGGGTAACCCAGGGCCGGGCGTGGACGACTGGCTGTCACATTGATGGGGATATAAAAGTTCTGTTCTTTGTACCAGATGTGATGATACGACTAGTACAGAAGCTTTCCCCCATACAGGCTGCGCTATGTGTGTATTATCTCCTATAGTGAGGACACTGATACATGTCCGTGTGATCGCTGGAGGGAAGAAAAGCGCCAGTATCCGGAGGTGTGAATGTGAGCCTATTCCTGGATGAAGTCTTCCTGCTTCCTACACGAGGAGAGCGCTGGTTCATAGGAGAGCGAAGATCGTAAGCGTAAAGTTACAGACGGCTTTATATTTCCATTTTGTGAACATATGAGTTTGGGACTCTCCACTAGACTGTATATGGTATGTGCCAACACAATTCAGCAACAGTATCAGGTACCCTGTATATATAACATTAAAAATAGGCGCCACTCCAAAATAGTGGAAATAAATCAAGTGGTTTTTATTCCCAAGCTGCAGGAATAAGGCAGCTTGGGAATAAAAACCACTTGATATATTTCCACTATTTTGGAGTGCCGCCTATTTTTCATGTTTTCTACTACTGAGGGATGTAGCCGGCCCTGTAGTGTGTGCACCCAATATCTTTTCCTTTCTTCTGTCTGCAGTGCCGCTGGAAGTTCTTTTTTTCATATATATATATATATATATATATATATATATATATATATATATTTATATATATATATATATATATATATACCTATATACAATCAGTGGCCCCATTACTTATATACCTATATACAATCAGTGGCCCCATTACTTATATACCTATATACAATCAATGGCCCCATTGCATATATACCTATATACAATCAATGGCCCCATTGTACTTATGTATATAAAGACAGTGTATATATATATATATATATATATATATATATATATATATATATACAGTCAGAGCCCCCTTAAAGGAAACCTACCACCATGGATCTACCTATTAAGGTAGATCCAGTGGTAGGTGCCTCTAATATATATATATATATATATATATATATATATATATATATATATAAAGGTTCGCCCTTTTAAGGGATAATCCTTTAGTCCCCTTTATCTTTTTTAATCTTTAATTGTGGTAATATGCTAATTTGACAAATGGGCTACTGGGGTGTGGAGTAGCCGGAGCTGAGTCTACACTGCGCTGCTACTCCACGCCCCAGTAGCCTCTTTGATCCTCCTACGCAGATATCTTCCGCACACAGCTACGTGGAGCTGCGCGCCCTCGTCCGTGAAGCTGCCAGTTCTGCGCATGCGCAGTAGTTCCGGCTTTGGACCTGAGACCACGCAGCCGGTGGCCTGCGTTCTGCACATGCACAGAACGGCGGCTTCGCGGACAAGGGAGTGCTGCGCACTGAAGATATCTGGGTAGGGGATCAAGGAGGCTAATGGGGTATGGAGTAGCCGCGCCGTTTAGCCTCAGCTCCAGCTACTCCACGTCCCAGTAGCCTCTTTGGTAAATTAGCATCTTACCACAATTAAATATTAAAAAAGATAAAAGGCACATTTATAAATTAAGCATATTAACACACAATTTCCAGATTAAAACATACAGCATACACATTATACACATGAACATATAAAGCACATGCACTATACACAGAAACAAATACACATTATACACATGAACATATAAAGCACATGCACTATACACAGAAAAAAATACACATTATACACATGAACATATAAAGCACATGCACTATACACACAAACAAATACACATTATACACATGAACATATGAAAATATACAGTACACATAAACATATACAGCATAAAGATCCTTGCGCTTTGCATCCTCAAACCAAGAAAATGTGCAGGGTCCTAGAGCTGATATATTGGGAAGTGATGGAATAAGGGTGGTGGAGGGCTCTGGTGGACACAGGCCGGAGCCTTTTCCGCGATTGTTTTCAAAAAAGTAAATGTTACTTGTAATAAATATATACACCCCCCAGTAATATATATACATCCCCCAATAATAAATATACAGCCCCCAGTAATATATATATATATATACAGTCACCAGTAATATATATACAGCAACAAGTAATATATGTATACAGCCACCAGTTATATATATACAGTCCCCAGTAAAATATATATACAGCCACCAGTTATATATGTATACAGCCACCAGTACTATATATACAGCACTCAGTAATATATATACACCCCCAGTAATATATATACACCCCCGGTAATATTTATACAGCCCCCTGTAATATATATATATTACAGGGGGCTGTATATATATTACTGGGGGCTGTATATATATATATATATATATATTATACAGCACCAAGTAATATATATATATACCTTCCCCTAGTAATTCATATACTGTATATACCACCCAGTAAAACATTTGTGCAGCCCCTAAGAAATACATGTATAAAGAGAACCCCATTTATACATATACATACAGGTCCTCCTGAATATATATACAGCCCCCCAGTAATACATATATATACGTCACTGTAGCCTGCATACTAACGTCCTGTGCACTCCACAGTCTATGGCAGAGCAGGGAACTTCTGAACAGTCGGATCAGGACCAGGGGATCAGGTCTGATTAGTCAGACCTGGGGAGCCAGAGCTGGACCTGAACATATAGTGGGTGATTCGCCCACACTTGGTGGGTGTCCCTTTAAGGGCAAAGTGGTGTATAGTGTTGGGCAAGCAGTTTCCATATTAGACTGTAGTGGGGGATCCGCTCTTGTGATTAATGGCTTCCTATGACCCTAATCCTTGTTGTAGACACTCCTATAACAGCAGCGAGAACTATGATTAGGCAGAACTCAGGATCGGCCAATCCGGATAGTAGCAGGATTATAATAATAAAATAGACACATTTTCGGCAGTAATCTGTTCTATTGGGTTATCCTAGAAATATTATACAATATTGACAAACAATAATGACATTTATTCTGACATACAATATTAGACCAGTATTACTAAATGTTAGTAAGAAATTATTAGTAGTTCAGTGTATAAAGATGTATATACTAAAGATTTCTCAGGATGATAACATTTGTGTAAAGAATAATAAAATACAATATGATACAAATATTATGGTACAAATTACAGGGATCAACAATCACTGGGAAAAATAATGATAAAGTGACATAGAGATTCATGTAATAATTATGGAAAGTTGCAAATAATAAGAAAAGTTTCTATTATAATAAAGCAGGTTTGGTACAGGGTGTTGTAAGCCTGACCGGGACTGGTGGTGGGCAAAAAAACTTAAGGAGGACCTGTCACCCTTAAAAATCGCACTAGGAGCATCTTCCTAAAGAAAGCAGCTCTTAGCGCTACCCCATTATTAGCAGTGATAAACTGCTAGCTTCATCGTAACCCTCCGATAAAGTTAGCAGACAGTGTAGCACCCTCAAAACGTCGGAATGAGCTTACAGTGGTCCCGCAGATTTGAGGGGGTGGTCCGTGGAGGCAGCATGAAGCCCAGCAGTCACCACCAGTCTATGGCGTGGGAGGAGCAGTCCGGGGAAAAGGCAGCGTCTCGGACCGCCCCCTCATGAATTTGCCGGACCGCTGTGGGTTTGGTTTCGGTTTTTTGAGGATACGGAGCTGCAGGGTCTTCTAGATTTATCGGAGGGTTTTCAAAGAGGGGAAGCGCTAGAAGCTGCTCATTTTGTTAGGCAGATCCTAGTGCATTTTCTAAGGGTGAGAGGTCCTCTTTAAGGAAAACCAAAGGTCCCTAAATCAGTATGAAGACCCTTGTGTGACAGCAAATCAATAAATAATCTAAGATTCCCCTGTAGACATTTTGGATAAAAAATTTCTCCCCCCATTCTGTTATCACTAATTAATATAACATGGATCCTGAGAGATTTGGGACTGCAGTTATGGACTTTTTATAGTGAAGTGAGAAAGTGTTTCTTAAAACCTTCCCTAATGATCACAATATGGTCATTAATGTGATGTCTGAGGCGTCTCCTGGTGCGGCCCATGGATTACATTTTGCAGGTACATTCTACAAAGCAGACGACCCCCGGGAGGAACAGGAATTCATCTGTTTTATGTTCTTTTCCAGTGGATTTTCTCTCTTCCTATAAGGATGTGCAGTTACAGCTGCTCCTTCAGAGAAAGTCACATTGTGAATGGTAAAGGTTTAGACGTGGTGATCGGAGAGCTCATCCTTCTTCTATAGAACAGATGGGAAATGTAAATCCCTAAGAGAAACAAAACTTTTACTACAATTTAAGAATAAACATAACAAGATGGAATGAATCATCTGGAAGCATTGGCCCCTTATCCAGGGTGATAAGACAATAGGCCCCTTCCTTCCAAATCCACCGCCCATCATTTACACCAGAGCACAGGACCTTGGTGACAGAATAGCCCCTACAGTCACAGGTCTAAACCTTCCCCATTACATATATAGGGGCAGATTTATCAAGCAGCCTGAAAGTCAGAATATTTCCAGTTGCCCATGGCAACCAATCACAGCTCAGCTTTCATTTCACCAGTGCTCATGAGTATTTTAAAGGGGAGCTGTGATTGGTTGCCATGGGCAATTGGAAATATTCTGACTTTCAGACTGCTTGATAAATCTGCCCCATAGTGTTTATATACTACTAGATGTGACTATTAGTGATCACAGCCACAGGGGAAATCATTGTTACTATCATACAGGCTTTATAGGTAGATGATAACTGACTGTATCCAATGTACAAATCTGACTTTCACCCAATGTCTTATAAAACATAATGGGGAATATATATATTAGAGCTTTATTTGGCTACAAGCCCTGGAATAATCACAAAAACTTGTGAATCGCCAGATTATCCGGTGTAATGTGGCCTTTATGATGTGATGCTAAATTTTTATATTTAGCCAATTGTTGTCCTTTTAGCAATTGCTCTATATTCATTTTGTGTTAATGCCGTATATTTTATTTAATTTATTTTATCCATATTGAATTCGCTCATACTGTGCAAATTAGGACTATTTAACTTATTGTACCAATTATACTGATAGATTCATTTTGCTGTAGGATTGACTGAAAACTGATTTGCAATGTACATTTTTATTCTTATAAATAGTTATGGACCCTACTAGTGCCAATACAGTAGTGTAACACATCCTCCCACTATATCCTGTAACACCCAGGATGTATTAGAGCACAGCCCGGCCTTAGTCGGCCAGTGATTATCAAAGGCTGCAATTTTTACATGGTGAAACAATTGATGTCATAGAATATTTGAACATGAGTAGCCATAGCTATGACATCAAACATCTCAACAGAAGGATGTGTTACAAGAGTTAGACATTATACAGAGGAAAGGTTGATATAAGTCCTACTATTTATGTCATTTGTTCTTTTTGGCCATGTTCACACATGGGGAAACAGAGAGAAAGGAGGAAAGTAAAAAGTAAAGGAAGTAAGAAAGGAAGAGAAAAGGAAGGAGGAAAGGAAGGGTAAAAGGAAGGAGGAAAGGAAGGAGAAAAGGAAGGAGGAACGGAAGGAGGAAAGAATGGAGGAAAGTTAAGAAGAAAGGAAGGGGAAAAAGACAGTAAGAAAGAAAAGAAGGAGGAAAGGAAGGAAGAAATGAAGGAGGAAATGAAGGAGGAAAGAAAGAAAGAAAGAAAGAAAGGAGGAAAGGAGGAAGGAAAGGAAGAAAGAAAAGAGGAAAGAAAGGAGGAAGAAAGGAGGAAAAGAAGAAGGAAATTAAGGAAGAAAGGAAGAAATAGGAAATGAAGGAGGAAAGAAAGGAGAAAAGAAAGAAGGAAAGGAAGCAGGAAAGGAAGGAAGTAGGAAAGGGAGGAGGAAAGAATGGAAGGAGGTAAGAGAAAAGAAGGAAGAAAGGAATGAGGAAGGGAAGTTGCAAAGAAAGTTGAAAAGAAAGAAGAAAAAGAAGGAACAAAAAAAGGTACAAGGTAAAGATGAAAGGAAGGAGATAAGGAAGGGGGAAAAGGAGGAGAAAAGGACAGATAAAAGAAAGAAAGAAACAAAGAAAATCATAAAATGACAGAAAAAAAAGAGAAAATAAAAAATAGAAATAAACTAAAAAAAGCTGTTCCTCCTACACTTACTGTGGAGTGTCTTACTCTCAGCTACAAAGCATCTCAACCATCTGAGCCGGGAACAGAGTATATCAACATCAACTTAACAAAGCAACTACACTAAAACAGCTAAAGATCATCTCATAATCCTCCAATACCTAGGCCAATATTCAGTCCATGAAATACAGCCACCATCCAGTGTTTCATGCACTGACAAAAATAAAGAAAAGAAAAACAAAGAGAGAGAAAATAAAAAAACGGAAAATAAAAAAAATAGAGAATCAAAAAAAGAAATTCAAAAGAAAGAAGCCTTAATCATGTAATTTCTGCAGAATATTTTACTATCAACTAGAAAAAAAGTATATCATCCTCCTACTGTACCTGGGGTTCAGTCCATGAAATACAACCACCATCCAAACCATCCAGTGTTTCATGGACTGAGAAAAATAAAAAAAAGAATAACAAAAAGAGAAAATGAAAAGAAAGGAAAAAGTAAAGGTAGAGAATCAGAAAAAAAGTCAAAAGAAAGAGGCCTTAATCATGTAATTTCTGCAGAATATTTTACTATCAACTAGAAAAAAAGTATATCATCCTCCTACTGTACCTGGGGTTCAGTCCATGAAATACAACCACCATCCAAACCATCCAGTGTTGCATGGACTGAGAAAAATAAAGAAAAGAAAAACAAAGAGAGAGAAAATAAAAAACCGGAAAATAAAAAAAATAGAGAATCAAAAAAAGAAATTCAAAAGAAAGAAGCCTTAATCATGTAATTTCTGCAGAATATTTTACTATCAACTAGAAAAAAAGTATATCATCCTCCTACTGTACCTGGGGTTCAGTCCATGAAATATAACCACCATCCAAACCATCCAGTGTTTCATGGACTGAGAAAAATAAAGAAAAGAAAAACAAAGAGAGAATATTTTACTGTCAACTAGAAACAGAGTATATCATCCACTTACTGTACCTGGGGCAGTTTTCAATCCATGGAATACAACCACCATCCAAACCATCCAGTGTTTCATGGACTGAGAAAAATAAAAAAAAGAATAACAAAAAGAGAAAATGAAAAGAAAGGAAAAAGTAAAGGTAGAGAATCAGAAAAAAAAGTCAAAAGAAAGAGGCCTTAATCATGTAATTTCTGCAGAATATTTTACTATCAACTAGAAATAAAGTATATCATCCTCCTACTATACCTGGGACAGTTTTCAGTCCATGAAATACAACCACCATCCAAACCATCCAGTGCTTCATGGACTGAGAAAAATAAAAAAAGAATAACAAAGAGAGAAAATAAAAAGAAAGGAAAAAGGAAAAGTAGAGAATCAGAAAAAAAGTCAAAAGAAAGAAGCCTTCATCAGGCAATTTCTGCAGAATATTTTAATATCAACTAGAAATAAAGTATATCATCCTCCTACTGTACCTGGGGCAGTTTTCAGTCCATGGAAGACAACCACCATCCAAACCATCCAGTATTTCATGGACTGAGAAAAATTAAGAAAAGAAAAACAAAGGGAGAATCTTTTACTGTCAACTAGAAACAAAGTATATCATCCTCCTACTGTACCTGGGGCAGTTTTCAGTCCATGAAATACAACCACCATCCAAACCATCGAGTGTTTCATGGAAAAAATAAAGAAAAGAAAAACAAAGAGAGAATATTTTACTGTCAACTAGAAACAGAGTATATCATCCTCCTACTGTACTTGGGCAGTTTTCAGTCCATGGAAGACAACCACCATCCAAACCATCCAGTGTTTCATGGACTAAGAAAAATATAGAAAAGAAAAACAAAAATAGAATATTTTACTTTCAACTAGAAATAAAGTATATCATCCACTTACTGTACCTGGGGCAGTTTTCAATCCATGGAGTACAACCACCATGCAAACCATCCAGTGTTTCATGGACTGAGAAAAATAAAAAAAAAGAATAACAAAAAGAGAAAATGAAAAGAAAGGAAAAAGTAAAGGTAGAGAATCAGAAAAAAAGTCAAAAGAAAGAAGCCTTAATCATGTAATTTCTGCAGAATATTTTACTATCAACTAGAAATAAAGTATATCATCCTCCTACTGTACCTGGGGCAGTTTTCAGTCCATGAAATACAACCACCATCCAAACCATCCAGTGTTTCATGGACTGAGAAAAATAAAAAAAAGAATAACAAAGAGAGAAAATAAAAAGAAAGGAAAAAGTAAAAGTAGAGAATCAGAAAAAAAGTCAAAAGAAAGAAGCCTTAATCAGGTAATTTCTGCAGAATATTTTACTATCAACTATAAATAAAGTATATCATCCTCCTACTGTACCTGGGGCAGCTTTCAGTCCATGGAATACAACCACCATCCAAACCATCCAGTGTTTCATGGACTGAGAAAAATAAAGAAAAGAAAAACAAAGAGAGAACATTTTACTTTCAACTAGAAATAAAGTATATCATCCTCCTACTGTACCTGGGGCAGTTTTTAGTCCATGGAGGACAACCACCATCCAAACCATCCAGTACTTCATGGACTGAGAAAAATAAAGAAAAGAAAAATAAAGAGAGAATATTTTACTGTGAACTAGAAACAAAGTATATCATCCTCCTACTGTACCTGGGGCAGTTTTCAGTCCATGGAAGACAACCACCATCCAAACCATCCAGTGTTTCATGGACTGAGAAAAATATAGAAAAGAAAAAAAAAATAGAATATTTACTTTCAACTAGAAATAAAGCATATCCTCCACTTACTGTACCAGGGGCAGTTTTCAGTCCATGAAATACAACCACCATCCAAACCATCCAGTGTTTCATGGACTGAGAAAAATAAAAAAAGAATAACAAAGAGAGAACATTTTACTTTCAACTAGAAATAAAGTATATCATCCTCCTACTGTACCTGGGGCAGTTTTTAGTCCATGGAGGACAACCACCATCCAAACCATCCAGTACTTCATGGACTGAGAAAAATAAAGAAAAGAAAAATAAAGAGAGAATATTTTACTGTGAACTAGAAACAAAGTATATCATCCTCCTACTGTACCTGGGGCAGTTTTCAGTCCATGGAAGACAACCACCATCCAAACCATCCAGTGTTTCATGGACTGAGAAAAATATAGAAAAGAAAAAAAAAATAGAATATTTACTTTCAACTAGAAATAAAGCATATCCTCCACTTACTGTACCAGGGGCAGTTTTCAGTCCATGAAATACAACCACCATCCAAACCATCCAGTGTTTCATGGACTGAGAAAAATAAAAAAAGAATAACAAAGAGAGAAAATAAAAAGAAAGGAAAAAGTAAAAGTAGAGAATCAGAAAAAAAAAAGTCAAAAGAAAGAAGCCTTAATCATGTTATTTCTGCAGAATATTTTACTATCAACTAGAAATAAAGTATATCATCCTCCTACTGTACCTGGGGAAGTTTTCAGTCCATGGAAGACAACCACCATCCAAACCATCCAGTGTTTCATGGACTGAGAAAAAAAAAGAAAAGAAAAACAAAGAGAAAACATTTTACTTTCAACTAGAAATAAAGTATATCATCCTCCTACTGTACCTGGGGCAGTTTTCAGTCCATGAAATACAACCACCATCCAAACCATCCAGTGTTTCATGGACTGAGAAAAATAAAAAAAGAATAACAAAGAGAGAAAATAAAAAGAAAGGAAAAAGTAAAAGTAGAGAATCAGAAAAAAAAAGTCAAAAGAAAGAAGCCTTAATCATGTTATTTCTGCAGAATATTTTACTATCAACTAGAAATAAAGTATATCATCCTCCTACTGTACCTGGGGAAGTTTTCAGTCCATGGAAGACAACCACCATCCAAACCATCCAGTGTTTCATGGACTGAGAAAAAAAAAGAAAAGAAAAACAAAGAGAAAACATTTTACTTTCAACTAGAAATAAAGTATATCATCCTCCTACTGTACCTGGGGCAGTTTTTAGTCCATGGAGTACAACCACCATCCAAACCATCCAGTATTTCATGGACTGAAAAAAATAACGAAGAGAAAAACAAAGAGAGAAAATAAAAAGAAAGGAAAATGTAAAAATAGAGAATCAGAAAAAGAAAGTCAAAAGAAAGAAACCTTAATCATGTAATTTCTGCAGAATATTTTACTATCAACTAGAAATAAAGTATATCATTCTCCTACTGTACCTGGGGCAGTTTTCAGTCCATGGAACACAACCACCATCCAAACCATCCAGTGTTTCATGGACTGAGAAAAAAAAAGAAAAGAAAAACAAAGAGAAAACATTTTACTTTCAACTAGAAATAAAGTATATCATCCTCCTACTGTACCTGGGGCAGTTTTTAGTCCATGGAGTACAACCACCATCCAAACCATCCAGTATTTCATGGACTGAGAAAAATAGCGAAGAGAAAAACAAAGAGAGAAAATAAAAAGAAAGGAAAATGTAAAAATAGAGAATCAGAAAAAGAAAGTCAAAAGAAAGAAACCTTAATCATGTCATTTCTGCAGAATATTTTACTATCAACTAGAAATAAAGTATATCATCCTCCTACTGTACCTGGGGAAGTTTTCAGTCCATGGAAGACAACCACCATCCAAACCATCCAGTGTTTCATGGACTGAGAAAGAAAAGAAAGAAAAAGAAAATAAAAAGAGGAGATAAGAAGACGTTTGCTGACAGGAGGTAGGTGCTCATTCCTCTATTGTTATTGTTGCAGTTTTAGTCTTTTAGCAGGATAAGAAATGTTCTCATAATGTTCTCCAGAACTGGTTCCAGTAACTTCTGGGTCTGTAGATCTTTCTAGTTGTTATGTACATAGAATACTGGAACATGCGCTGCACAGGATGAGCTGATTTCATATGAATAAAATAAAATAAAAACCTTAAAGCTGTAAAACAGAATAAGTATAGAGCGGTTGGTAATCAGCCAGTGATTGCTGCTTATAGAAACATTATGGGGCACATTTACTAAGAACAGTGCAGTCTGTACTATGTGCAGTGTCCTGTGTAGTGTGCAGGGGGCGCCAGATTCAGGATTTCTTTCGCCCATTTTTCATGAATCTGGCGCCCCTTACACTGCTGCGTCAGAGTTCACCATTTTTTTTTGGTGCACCTATAACTTGGGCCGTGCAACACATTTCTGTTGTACTTTGCATTATAAATGTGACGCACGGCCCGACTAAGCATCGGACGCCCATTTCAGTGCAGAATTTTGTGTCGAATGTAGAATAGCGCAGCCTGCACCAAAATGTGTAGCGGACTCTCCTTATATACATGTGGAAGACGCTTATACATGAAAGAAGTTGCAAAGTCCAATAGAAACTGGCGCAGGGGCTTCAGTAAATCTGGGCCCATGATGTATAAACCATCAGGTAAAAGTCAGATTTGGACGGGGGATAATGTCTGTTATAGTGTAAGTATAAAGTGTGCAGAAAAGCTCCAATGATACAACCTCTGTCTGTGCTCACACATAGTCACATCTAGTAGTATATACAGACATGATGGGATATATTATTCCTGGGGATAGAGATAGATGATTAGGTAAGTACTGTAGGTGATGCTGGAGATAAGTCTTTCCATGTGGTGACAATAAGGTGGTGGTGTCACTTACTCAGCCAGTAGTGTGAGACCTCAGTACCTCCATATCACATGCTGGGAAGGCCGTCTCCCCTTGCCCCATGTTACATGCTGCGCATTGTACAGCATAATATGTATATAACAGGGCACATCCTCACAGCACAGAGCGGAGCCACCAGCCCAGATGGGAAATGTCATGGAAGGGGCTGCAGGACGGAGGAACAACTTCTCCATGAGGTCACAAGCTACTGGACTGCATGGAGCCAGATCTGTGACAGTCCCCATGGGATAAGAAGACCGGCTGACAGTGACTACATCCATGTATGTATATGCCATATGTCTATATCTGTATCTGTATTGCTGCGGTGCACTTTCTTTACCCTTTTGCTGTTTAAAAGGGGGAGCGAGTCTCCACCTCTCCCTCTCTGGACTGGGGCACTCACCGGAAGCAGTACCTCCCTCCTTCCCTCCCTAATTTATTGTTTCATTTTACTGTTTTGAGTATCTGTGTCTTATAGTTCTGAAGTCACAGCTGGCGGAGTAAAAATTGAAGATGAGAAATTGCTGCTTTGCTCGTCTGGCCGACTTGTCACCTGGGAGTCCAGATGGGTGTAGTGCAGTCCCGAGCCATTTTTCCTTTGGACAGAGAGATCACGATACAAGTGCCTGTCGTTTAAGATTTACATGTTTTTGAAAATTGTTAAAGAAAATATTATGTTAATAAATGCTGTGACCGGTTTTCTACCATCCAACATGAGCCTCGGTGTTTACTGATTTACCTATTTAAGTATTATGTAGGGATATTATGTTATGGGGATAACTGAGTTTCGTTGCCTAAGAAAGTGCGGGGTTGGGCCATATCTTGGGGGGTAAGTTCTGCATGTCTAAGTATAAGATGTATATATTTTATATGGGGGATATGTAACAGGGCCATTTCCCCTGGTCAGTTTACTGCTAACACTTGCGATTATTTTCCCCAATCCCCCACCTTCACGCGGGGACTGAAGGAGGGCGCGGCCGACCAGGAGTGAGCCGGCGCAAAGCTGTATTGTCAGCACGCCTGCGCACTCGCTGCAGCTGGCAAATTTTCAAACACTGCGCAGGACCCCACCAGATACCTGGAGAGATCAGAGCTTCTTAATGTATAGGGCTGCACGAGAGCACTGGTGTATGATAAATAACCTCCATATGTGTATATAGAGGGGCACATTTACTAAGAATGTAGCCAACTGCACTAAAAGTTCTCTGGCAGTGTATGATGCTGCGCCAGATTCATTAAGAACGTGCGCCAGAAATCATGAATCCACACACCACGTGCACTACTCCTACTTCTACACCACGCACAGATCTGTCATGACGGAGATCACTGTCACTGGCCAGTCTGTATTGATTGGCCAGTTTCAGTGATCGACATCGCAGGACCAATCAAATTGGTCCTGTGATTTCAGCAGGTAGGTTGTCATCTTGCGATCACAGAACCAGGAAATCACTGCGCTCAGCCTCCAATATATCAGACCAGAGCACGAAGGAGTTAAAAAGACTGGAGTGGTATCAATGGTAAAAACTGGCATGGATCTACATAAACCAATTTTTGGTAGTAGTTGGTTTTATTTAGTAATCCTAGTAACATTGTACAATAATATCACACAATAATGGTGTATAATCTGACATAGAATATTAGAATAATTTTTATTGCAGGACCATAACTACAGGGTTGGCAGCCATAGGAGCCGCTAAGGGGCCCACAGTGTCCGGGGGCCCTGTCATCTGGGGTTCTGGGTGTATATTGGCATTGTGTATGCTATATTTTTCTGTATAACTTTATGTCTATATGTGGTATTGTATCCATGTGTGTATTTACAGTTTGTATGTTACAATATGTTGTGTATATGAAGCATGGGTGTTTATGGTACTGCATGCATGTGTGTATGCTGTATGTATATGTGGTGTGTATACTGTTTGTATGTTTATGCTGTATGTATATATGGTGTATATACAGTATGTATGTTTATGCTGTATGTGTATGTGGTGTGTATATACTGCATGTATGTGTATATATTCTGTATGGGTAAGTGGTGAGTATATATTAACCCCTTAACAACCTGGCCCTTTTGAGTTTTTTCACTTCCATTTTTCACTCACCACCTTCAAAATTCTATAACTTTTTTATTTTTTCACTTAAAGAGCTTTATGATGGCTTATTTTTTGCGAAACAAATTGCACTTCATAGTGACGGTATTTAATATTCCATGCTGTACAAATGCAGTGAAAATGGTGAAAAAACGCATTTGCAATGTTTTTTTGTGGGCTTGGATTTTACAGCTTTCACTGTGCCCCACAAATGAAAGGTCTACTTTATTCTTTGGGAATACCAAATTTGTATAGGTTTTATAATGTTTTCATACATTTACAAAAATTCTAACTTCCTGTACAATTTTTTTTTTTTTTTTTTAAATCTTCTGGCGCCAATAACTTTTTCATACTTTGGTGTACAGAGCTGTGGGTGGTGTCATTTTTTGCAACTTTTGATGGCATTTTCAGTGCTATAATTTTTAGGACTATTATAATTTTTTTAATTTATTTATGTTTACTTTTACTATTTTTCCGAGAAAATAGTAAATTACAAATTACAGGACAAATTATACGATCAACAAAAAATAATGATGAAACAGATGCCCAGGTGTAGATTTTTCTCAAGAATTATTATAGTGACTACCTGTATATAGCAAGCAACCCATGCCCCCTAGTGTATGTCAAAAACCCCATACCCCCTATCATTTAGCCAGCTGCCCATGTCCCCCAAAATAAAGCTAGCTGCCCCCTAATATATATCCTGCTGCCCCCTAGTATTGTATATAGCCAGCCCCTCCCCCATGGCGGCATACACACTATGATGTCTATGATATATAGTGCTTTATTCTCAGGCTACATTGACACAACTACGTACTGTAGTATGGTGGGCATACATCGGCGCCGGGGAGAGGAGTAACATAGGGCCCGGTGCCGTATTCCGTCAAAAGACATGTCCTATCTTTCTATGGGCTACAGAACGGTACGGTGCCAAACGTGTGCAGCACCGTACCGGTCCTGTCCGGCCCGTGAGGCCACTGGGGTGTATGGGGGACGTATGGTGGCATCTTCAGGGCTGGTACTGCAGACGGCCAGGATGTGTCATGTTGTGTCATGTGTCATCCCCCCCCCCCCCGACGACCTCACAGTTCAGTGACCAGGACAGTCTCAGGTCATACAAAGACCCGCTGCTGTCTTGTTTCATACCATGTATTGCAATTTGCGATTTGCACATTGTAATAGATTATGTGGAAAATCCCTATATACTGCCATACTATAGTATGAAAGCATATGGAATAATCAGACAACCTAAGGGGTCTGAACAACAGTAAAAAAAAGTTACAAAAACATGAAATAAAAAAAACATAAAAATTCACCCCCTTTCCCTAGACTAGAACTCATTTAAACAGGGTCGGACTGGCGATTTCAATTCTGTGCTCTTCCAACACAGATGGATTTGTAAGCAATGATGATGCAGAGAGCTATAAGCTATCCACATCATCATTGTGCATCTCTGCTGTTATGTGCACAATTGTACACAGCAGCATAGAAGAAGAAGAGAGGAGCTGCTGGGGAATGTGGAAAGGTAAGTAGGTGGTGTTTGTTTTTTTTAACTATGCTACAAACAGGAGAGGGGGCCACACTAATAGGGGAATATGAGGGGCCTACAAAAAAGGGGGAGATAAAAGGGGTAAACCTTAAAAAGAGGGAGAAGAGAGGGGCCAGAAAAAAGTGTGAGAATGAGAGGGGGATGACATTATTAGGAGGGAGATGAGAGCCATAAATGAGTGCTTGAATGGGTGTACAGAAGATCAGGGAGGCCCACAATAAGAGGGGGAGATGAGGGGCTACAAAATGAGAGGAAGATGCAAGGGACCCACAATGAGAGTATGAGATACAAGGGGCAACATTAAGAAGAGGGAGATGAGATAACCACAATTGAAAGGGTGAACAGAAGAACGGGGGGCGGCAGAAAGATTGTGGGGGAATGAGTGGGGCAGAAAAAAATGGGGGAAACGAGAAGGGGTATACCAGGGGGGGCAAAATAAGAGGGGAGTGAGGGGCTACAAAATGAGGGAGAGATGAAAAGGGACCCACAATAAGAGGAGAAGATGCAAGGGGCAACATTAAGAGAAGGGTGAGGCAGGAAAGAAGATGAGGGGGAGATGAAAGGCCACAATATAAGGGTGAGATAAGTGTCACTATATGAAGGGGAGATGAGGGGACACAATATGAGGAGAAGATGAAAGGCCAAAGTATGAGGGTGAGATGAGTGCCGCTATATGAAGGGGAGTTAAGTCACCAGAATATGAGGGGGGGATGAGGGGGAAACAGAATGAGGGGCCACAAAATGCGAGATGGAAAAAGAGGAGATGAAAAGCCACACTATGAGGAGGAGATGAGGGATCACAATATAAATAGGGAGATAAGGGGCCACTATATGCAGTGGAAATGAGAGGGCCACAATATAAGGAGGAAATGAGGGGCCACAATATGAGGGGTAGATGAGAAGGGCCACAATAGGAGAGGTAGATGAGAAGGGCCACAATAAGAGAGGTAGATGAGAGGGGCCACAATATGAGGGGTAGATGAGAGGGGCCACAATATGAGAGGCCCCAATATAAGCTGAAGATGAGAGGCACCAAATTGCTTTTAAATAATGTCCTGCTTAATGCTGACCTTTAAGGCTATGTTCACATGATTGAAGTAAGATGTGTTTTGCCATGTTAAGAAATCACTTGTTGAAGCTTCTGCCTTCTTCCTAGGATCTCTGCCTATCTCTGACAGCAGGAGACCCAATCCTACTCCCGCTATAAGTGCAGGAGCAGGAGAAAAGGCCTAAAGTCGTCTTTTGACAGTGGGCAGTAGAGGACAAGTTAAAAAGCATTGCAAACAAAATGGAAAAAATGCAACTCAAAACTACCGTATATACTCGTGTATAAGCCGGGTTTTCCAGCACAAAAAATGTGCTGAAAAACGTCCCCTCGGCTTATACACGAGTCAATATTAAGTAAAAAAAAATACTTAAAAAATAATAAACGTATATACTCACCTTCCGGTGGTCCCGATGTGCAGCGCTGCTCCCGCGATGTCCGCGCCGCTTGTCTTCAGGTGTCCGCGCCGCTTGTCTTCAGGCTTCCGCACCCGTCTTCTTTCTTCTGCTGGGCGCCGCCATGTCTTTCCCCCGGACAGCGCCTACTATGACGTCAGCAGCGGTGCGTCATACTAGGCGCCGGACGGGAGAGAGCAATGGCGCCGCCCAGCAGAAGAAAGAGGACGGGTGCGGAAGCCTGAAGACAAGCGGCGCAGACATCAGAGGAGCAGCGCTGCACATCGGGGCCACCAGAGGGTGAGTATATAAATTGGCTGTATACTACTGGGAGCAGGCTGGGCTGGCTGTATACTATAGGGGGCTGGTTGGCTATATACTGGGGGGGGGGTCTGTGACCAATGCATTTCCCACCCTCGGCTTATACTCGGATCAATAGTTTTTAACAGTTTTTGGTGGTAAAATTAGGGGTCTCGGCTTATGCTCGGGTCGACTTATACTCGAGTATATACGGTAATCTGTTTTATACATTATTAAAAATTATGTGTTTGCAATTATTTTCAAAACACGATGCAAACACATAGTTTCAGTGTGGCCTAAAAATGTACATTTAATATTCCCATGTAGCTGTAGGTGGGCCCCCAAAATCAATTTCACTGGTGGGCCCTTGGTTCCCCAGCCTGACCCTAGCTAGTCATAATATGAACCTGTGCGAGATGTTCAGCATTGGTTTATGTTCTTCTGGGATGCACCTTTCCATCCAGTGACATTCTGCTTTATTCCCTTTGTGAACAAATGTTCTGTATTCCACAGAAACTGTGAGGTGGCCACTCCTTCTCTTGGTGTATCTTATACATGTATTACTTCTTATAACTAGTCATATCAATAAACCTGAGCTGAAGTATTGGTCAAAACTTGTGCTATTTCCTCCCTAAGAACGAACTCAGACATGGTGCCGTGACATTCAACGGGTGGCTAACCCGAGGTGCAATGCAACCTGCCATGCCGCAATGTGCAACGCAGCCCCATTCCGGCAGCTACAGGAGGGAGGAGAGGTAGTAGTTGTACATGAACACTCTTGGGCCCAAATGTTGACAATCGCTCATATTAATATTGCATATTCTCTCCATACTATAATGTAATTATATGGCTTTGGTGTTTAACCAAAAAACACAAAATTTATGCAAATAATGGAAAAAATTAAAAAAAGAAATGAAACATTCATCTATTAAGCATTTTATTGGTTTCCATTAGTATATAGGACGTAAACGTCATATACATTTTATATGATTACATTAGATCTTGTAGATATTAAGTGGGATATCACTATACTACAGGCTACATGCACTCACCCGCATGAGCAGACGTGTGCTGTGAGCCGCAAGCCAAGCCCTGCTCACCCCTCCCCTCTCCACAGTGAGTGGCCACTCCACAAATCAGGACAGGAATAGGACCTTCTCTATTTTTTGTGGTGTAGACACCCAGCTTCACCTACACAGTGCACGCCTATAATGGCCGCAAGCTAACTCCCATTTTTGAGACTAACTCACAGCCGCTTTTTGCGGACATGTGCATGTAGCCTTATGATTACACAAGTAAGCAGACAATTGATTATATATGGTCATGTACTGCTGGATTAGAGTGAGTGATCATCTCAAACTGTGAGGAGCAAAGTTCCACATAGGAATACAAGGACCATCACCAGGTTCGCCACCACCGAGTAAGCTCCTAAAATAAAAAAAAGAACATGATAAGGTACTGTGACAATTATATCTGATTATAACTGGCGTCTATTTGTCTGATGGATCGTATCAGAGGATGACTGATTCAGAGGTAGCGTTGAGTTCCTTTCTTCTACTGCTTATATCGTGACTTGTTCTACTATAGTTCCATTTCTTCCTCGATTTCCATCCTTCTTCGGGAGTGAGATGTAATGTACTGCTATCAGGGTGACTGATATCGGCAGGGAGACCTGTGCCACTATGAATCACTTTACAGTTCTCTCCAGTCAATAAAAAGTGTCCGGCTCAGAAACTGTATAAAATCACATTTTATATATTAAGACATAAGTACTTACCTCCCTTAGGGGTTGTGATGACAGAGGATTCAGCTGTGAATATGAAGAAGACAGAAATTTGGGTCATCTGTAATCTAGAATAGGCATCTATGACCACATAAGTATGTCTTGTACTATGATATCACCATCTGAAATGTCTTTTAGCTGTGGGGCAGAAACTGTGGGGCAGATTTACTTACCCGGTCCATTCGCCATCCAGCGGCGTAATCTGTGTGGAGGATTCGGGTCTTCCGGCGATTCACTAAGGCAGTTCCTCCGACGTCCACCAGGTGTCGCTGCTGCGCTGAAATTCATCGGAATGCACTGAAGTACACCAAGCCGGGCCGAGTGCAGGTAAGTGCGTATCCAGCGACACTTTTTTTTTTTTTTTTAAATGCGCCGGTTTCTCCGAATCTGTCGGGTTTTCGTTCGCCCACGCCTCCAATCTCCGTCGCGTGCGCGCCGGTGCCGATACGCCACAATCTGATCGCGTGCGCCAAAAACCAGGGGCAATTCAGTGAAAATCGTCGCAAAACGGAAAAATTTGGGTAACACGTCGTAAAAACGCGATTTGGGCCCTTAGTAAATGACCCCCTGTGTGTGTTATTTGTATACTGTGACATCAATGTGTACATTATACTATGGATATATTAATCACTATACAATGTAAAGAATTTGCTGGTTCTCCATTCTTGACGTTATCATATTGCACTGATATCAATGGGGCACATGTATCATAAGTCCCTCTTTGTCTGTCTGTTTTTTGGGACTTTTCTTGGCTTTTCTGCTGGTCAGATGTTTCTTAGTGGTTTTTCTTGATGATACATGTGGCGTCTGGTCTTTAAAACAAAAGTCGCAAATAGTCTCCAAAAGTCGCAATCTGTTCCAAGCTGATTTCTATGCCTGTTCAGGGGCAGCCCTACATTTGTGCCAAAATTTGTAATTTTTTGAAACTTTTTTTTTAAAAACTCGCAACTTTCGTATCGGGATTCAAGTGATAACTCAGGGAATACTGCAGAAAACTAGACAATGACGAACCTTGAAAGGCACAAAAAAGTTGCAAATGAGCACAAGCATCATAAAAAGTCAAAAAAATTAACGAAAAAGGCAAACCAAAAGTTTCATACTGTGTATTAGCGCTAATGCTAGTGACTTTGTGCAAACGTTGCAATATTTTTTTATAAAGTTTATAAAGTTTTTAGTGACTTATCTTGTTACATATCCAAGTTATTAAGTGAAATATTATCCTGATCTATAAGGAATTACCCTTTAGCCTCTTCTCCTTATGAGTCTGCATATTACTTACTTTAGGACAGTTTCCTGCTTACTACAGTAGACGAGGAGAGGTAAAAAATGCACAAGTATATTATAAATTTGAACTTTATTACCTGTACTATTACATTCTGAAAAAAAAAATGGCTTCAAAAGCTTTGTTTAACTTTCACAATTTACTCAGTTGAAATGAGTAAAAAAGTTTTGACATATGACCTCTAGTTACATGCTGTAATACTGGTTGGCTTTCCCAAAACAAGATGTGAATTATGGCAATAATTTGTAACCACTCAAGTTAAAATTTTTAAGTAAAATTAAAAAATACAAACCTGATTTATATATCGGGCCCACATACAGAGTGGCATCAGTTGTTACTGAGTCACTGGCGCTTAGGGCTCTCATTCCACTGCAGACCTAAAAATAAAAGTATAAATGATCTAAGAATCACCACTTAAAGCCTTAAAATGTCAGCGCTACAATGACATGCAATTCTGAATCTCTGAGGACAGGAGTAGCTCATATACATAAGGGGGGCTATGAGTCCTCATTTGTGCACAAATCAGTCATAATGTGACGTGCCATACAACGCCAACCTCCGTTTTTCTAAACGCTAGCGATTCTCTGGACTTGGACTTCTCATCTCCTCATATCCCTCACCTTTATATTAATCCATTTCTGTCTTATAATTGTGTTATGTCTGAGTTACCCTTATCTTTCAATAATATCCCTTTGCTTCATATTATTTGGTGGTTATCAGCTTTGGTGTTCATATCTTTGGCATCCTAGTTATTGTGTTGTAAAGGTCTGGACTAGATGGGAGAATATTACTAAGAAGTGTATCTCTATTGTATGTATGGTTAGACTATGCTGTACTTTCCAATTTATTTTATAAAATTGGTGGTTTTGGTGTCACATTGTGGTTTTGGTGTCCAGTCACTTAGCAAGTTATCCACAGGATAGGGCCTAACTTGCTAATCAGTGGGGTCTTAGTGATGGAACCCCCATGGATCATGAGAACGGTGGTCCGATGTACTCCTGTTGCACCCCAAGATAACCGGAGCAGTTCATCTCTATAGAGCTGATGAATATTTCCTAGTTTGGTGCTGGACTATCTCCATCAGCTCCATAGAGATGAACTGGGCAGTCCATGCTGCAATGGACTCTGGTCTTCTTGGGGTGCGACGTGGGGTTCAATGGACCCCCATTCTCGTGATCCGTCCCATCACATATACCAGAATGTTAAGTCTTATCCTGTGGATTGGGCCTAACTTGCTTTGACGGGACAACCCCTTTAAAAAAGATAAGTCATACTTACTGGTGCGCAGGTTGTTGTACAAATATGGACGCCACAGTGCAGGTACACAACATCTGAATCCTTTACATATCCAAAGAGCTTTATAGAAAATTGACCGTTTGCTGAGACTCCGTTTTGTATTACTTTAATGCTAGAGTCTTGCAAGGAGGGGCAACTGAAAGGAAAGAACCCATCCGTAAATGTGTGTCAGGTATCAATAATCAGACATGAATTCACATTTGGAACGGCCCATCAGAAGAGCCGGCTTTTGTAAGACTACACTGACACAGTAATTGATCCAAAGGAACTAGAATGCAAAAGTCTTTGAAAAAATATATTGGTCGAGGGGCAGGGTTTACATCATATTCTGATGCACCATGAGTCAACGTCACGTGATCACCAGTTCACCAAGGTTTAAGCAGAACTGCTGGGTCTGATCAGACACGGTACAGATCAGTCCACACAGGGACCATTTCCCCCTGTAACTTTTAGATAACACACTTACAGTGGAAAATTTGCAAGAGAAAATGTAAAATGAAAAAACAAACTGTAGAAATGTGTCCCAGTGGCCTTAACAGCACCCAAGATAGGACGGTGAACTCCAGCGAACTCCGGCGGACATCAGCACAGCAGCGACACCTGGTGGACATCGGGCGCACTACCTTAGTGAATTGCCGGAAGACCCGAATCCTCGACCAAGAACGCGCCGCTGGATCGCAAATGGACCGGGTAAGTAAATCCACCCATTGTGTGGAACCAGGTGAGTTTATTTCCACCATAGGATAAATCCACCGGTCATCATTTAATGCACGAGGAGAGCGTTCCTCTTGTCCTTTTGTCTTTGCCTATCTATTCTATCACAGTGCACACACGTACACCCCAGTTTTCTGAGTCTGTACTATGTGCAGTTTGCCGGTGGACTGTGCAGGGGGCGCCAAATTCATCAAAACTGGTGCTCAATCTTCATTAATCTGCATCCCCTGCACTGCTCTAGAAGTGGGCACCATTATGTGTGACACAATTCTGTTGAGTTGAGTTGCTGTAATAAATGTGGCACACACTCCAACTCTGCACCGGAACGACCCTGCAGAATTTTGTGGTGCGGTGGGCAAAGTACAGCTGCGCCACAAAACTGGAACAGAGATTTTATAGAAACTGAACCAAACGCTTTAATAATTGTGGCCCATTATATATCAAAATGATGATGTTCATTTTGAGTTAATTTGAAAATTAAAAAATATTTATACTATACATTACAAAAAATTCTTTTTTTACCACTTTTTTGTAAATTTAAACACAAATAAAACAAAAATTAAAAAAAAAGTCCTAAAACTTTTGTTAAGTTCCAACTAGACCTTTGAGTCATAAAAAAATGGTGCAAAAACTTTCAAGGTAGCATGAAAAAAAAATAGGTTATGGGCCTTAATCTGATCCATATTTTAAAATTCACTAAAATTGCCCCGGTCATTAAAGCCTTTTCAGGCCTTATCATTAAGGAGTTAAAGACACAGGGAGATTTGCCTTAAGGCTACATTCACACTAACGTATGGGGGACGTATGTACGGCCGACGTATATATACGGCCGATATACGTCCCCCATAGGCAGCAATGGGCGCACGGCACCCTACGGGAGCGGTATGGTGCCGTACACGTGCGGCACCGTACCGTTCCATACCCGGGAAAAAGATAGGACCTGTCCTATCTTTTCCCGTAATACGGCGCCGTGCGCCATAGGTTGCTATGGAGAGGGGCGGGGGTGAGCTGCGCTCACCTCCTCCTCCTCTCCCCGTACACTGCCGTTGCCCGATACGGTACAGGCGGGCAACGGCAGTGTGAATATAGCCTAAGGGATATATTTTATTTTATTCCATCGTGTGGAGGATTAGTGATGTAAATTTCAGCCATTGGGGCAGATTTACTTACCCGGTCCATTCGCGATCCAGCGGCGCGTTCTCTGCGGTGGATTCAGGTCCGTCCTGGATTCATTAAGGCAGTTCCTCCGACGTCCACCAGGTGGCGCTGCTGCACTGAAGTTCCCCGGAACGCAATGGAGTACACCGAGCCGGGCTGAGTGAAGGTAAGTGCAAGCTCCGCAACACATTTTTTTTTTTTATATGTGGCGGTTTTTCCGAATCCGTCGGGTTTTCGTTCGGCCACGCCCCCCGATTTCCATCGCGTGCATACCAGCACCAATGCGTCACAATCCGATCGCGTGCGGCAAAATCCCGGGGCAATTCAGGGGAAATCGGCGCAAATCGGAAATATTCGGGTAACACGTCGGGAAACCGCTAATCGGGCCCTTAGTAAATGACCCCCATTATGTTGTGATATTATGCTTATTTTTTATTTCTTTTGTTTAGTTTAGTTCTGTAGATCAGGTAAGAGTGGGCTCATTAGTATATATTCATGAAATACATACCTGTTCTTGATGATATCATATCTTGTTGTGGAGTTTATTGAGGGTGAAGCGTAACAGTTTGTTATCTGCACGGCATACTGGGAAGCGTCTCCTACTTTCAGAATAATTCCTATGAACAAATTGGTTGCGGCTGTCAGTAGAACCTGAGAGCCCTCATAGGGGGAGGTGTAGGACGAGTCTTTATACAGAGCCATAGTTACTTGTAGTTGTCCAGTCCCAGTAACATTCACAACAGCTGAACTGCAATGAAAAGAAGAACCCAGTATTAAAGCACAAGAATATTCTATAGACAATGGAGACAAAACGTGCAGCTCCTGGACCTCACTGCAAAAATCTGTAAGAGATTCGACCAACTATCATGTGTCATGATTGCTTCTGCCTTGTATATACAGTGGATCACAAAAACTTCAGCTCATTCTTAAAGGGAACCTGTCACCAGGGACCTAATTTTCACTAAAGACAGATTGTAAAAGCCCAGGACACCTGCAGTGCAAAAATGCCTCTCTGCCTTTTCTAAGCATTTGCATTACAATATAATTGTGTGTTATAACTTGCTCTTGCATCCTGACAGAATCCTGGGGTAGTCACAGGAGTTGGGCTTTGGTTTCAAAAAACAACATGTGACTTGTATGAGCTGCAGACTGCCTCCATCTTTGTGCTCCTGTGCAGATTGTCTCTCCCCCACTGATGTCATCACACCAGGCTGTGTGAGCAGCAGGAGGAGGAGCTGTAAGGGAGCACAAAGGTGGGGGCCAAGATCTGAGGAGTGAGTAACAGACAAGGCACACGTTGTTTTTTGAAATGCAACCGAAACAAAGCCCGGTCCCTGTAACTACCCAGGATTTTGTCAGGGAGCAAGGTAAGTTGTATGCAAATGCTTACAAAAGGCAGAAAGACAGATTTGCACTGCAGATGTAATGGTCTTTTCTGAAAATGAAGTCCTTGGTGACGGGTTCCCTTTAAGCCTCAAACTTACAAATTGTATTGGATAGAGCAACACTAAAGTGGTAATTTGATGTGGTGTGCATATTGTTTGAGTCCCCCTGAATCAGTACTTTGTAGGAGCAACTTTAGGTTGGGGGATGTCTCTGCCAGCTTTGTATATCTAAAACCTGGTATGCTAATCTGTCTGCAGCACAGATGAGGCTCAGTCAGATTAGATTGGGCAGGATGAGTGAAACTGAATGGAGAAAATTGCCAAAAAATCTATGTGAAAACCTCAACCAGGATGCTATAGATTTAGGCTTAGCTAGAGGTTTACCTTCCAATAACACAACGGACCACATTTATCAAAATATGTGAATCTGTGAATCTTCATAAATCTGGCAGCCCCTGTACTTTGTTAATAGTGCAGAATTGTGGCGCACAGTCAGACTACGCAGTAACTCGCCTCTTTTGGTGCATATTTTTTCTGTCTTGCTGGACACCGTACACACAAAACTGGTGCAGACACTTTATAAATACATGTGCAAGCAGTTTGCATGTTCTTTCTAGTGTTAAGGCGGACAGAAAACTGGTGCAAACACTTTAATAAATGTGGCCCAATGACTGTAAGACAACACAAAACTGTGAATGTCCTTAAAGGGGTTTTGCCATGAAAGAAAGTTCTCAAATTTCCTAATCCCCTAGTGATGTTTAAACAATAAAGATACTTTTTAACTCCTTACTTTACAATTTTACTCATATTTATCACTTGTTTACCTCCTATAAGCTTCTGGTGTACTTTCTGCAGAATTGTGCTGCAGACAGAAATGTGGCGCATGACTGTGGGGGGGATTTACTTAAGATTTAAATAATGTAGAAGGAGGCGATTGTCCCCCTTTTTGGCGGTAACTGAAGGGGGAAGGTGGACGGCTTGCAAAGCCCACCTGGTGATATTATAAGCATTGGGAGCACATGGGGGGGGGGTCATCATTCCTTCTGCCCTCCGGACCGAGCGGCGAGAAGTCTGCCACCCACCCTGCCCTCAGGATATATTTTTTTTTTCAGGTGTTTTTCTCGTTATTGCGGTTTCTGGTTGTTTTCTCTGTCTTTTCAGATGTCACAGCATTGGCAGATTTTTCACATGCCCGAAGGCAAAAGGAAGGTCCCCACATGACGTCTGCCGGCCATCAGCCGCCATTCGGGTGAAGGTTTTTTCTCTGAAGAATTTTTTTTTCAACTGTTTATGCACTTTAAAGAGAACCCGTCATGCAAAATAACCCCCCTAAACTAAATATATTTTCATAAACTGCCATTAGAGAGCATTGCCTCTATCCCTTCATTGTCCCTCTACATGCCTGTAAACCTAAGCAATGAGGTCCTAAAGCTGTATGCAAATGACCTGGGAAATGTCCAATGAAGCATTAGCATATTCAAGCTGTCCACTCTATTCATGAGTGGGAGGCACAGCCACACCCCCAGTGCTTGACTGACAGCCTGTATAATGATGTGAGGCTGTATAATGATGTGCTTCCTGGTGCTGGTGGCCACGCCCCCTGCAGGCTGCAGCCATGTTATAGCAGAACATGTCAGATTCATGTGTAGCTGATGTCTGTGTCTCTGTATATTAGGAGGATGCAGAATGTCAGATTCATGTGTAGCTGATGTCTGTGTCTCTCACCTGTATATTAGGAGGATGCAGCATGTCAGCAGATGCAGCACACACACTAGCCATGCTTTACTATACATTACACACAGACATGAGCAGGGGGAGGGGAGGGGAGGGGTAACAGGGGTGACATCACTGCCTCTGACCATGTGACCAGCATCATTTACATGATAAAGAATAGATGATTTTACAATGATTAATGTATGAAATAACTAGATAAAGGCTGGGATGGGATCCTTATGAGCTGCTCCAACAGGTAGAGGTGACAGGACTAGTGACACAGACCTGATGACAGGTGTCCTTTAATTTCTGATGACAGGTGTCCTTTAATATGTTTTGTTATTTAATTAACTATGGTTTTTCTAAAAAAATAAATGCTGTGGCCTACCCACATACCCACAACAATTTAATGGTCCTTGTTTTTCAATGGTGGGTTAATTTGGGGGTATGTTAAGTCCCCGGGTCAAGAGCCTTGGTTTTGGGGTTATGATGTACAAGTCCCTACAGTCCACCAATGGCCCACATTTACTAAAGTGTTTGTATCAGTTTTATGTCTGACTTTGCACAGACTGCTTGCACATATATATATATATCAAGTGTCTGCCCAATTTTGTGTCGCGACTGCAGTGTGTCCGGCAAGACAGAAAAACTGTGCATCTTAAGGGCATGTTATCGTTTAGTCGGACCTTGCACCACATTTATTACTGACATGTGCAACAATTCCACAACATGAACACAGTGCAGCAAAAAAATGGTGCCCACTTCCCGAGCATTGCAGGGGGCGCCAGATTCATGAAGACCCTGCACCAGTTTTTATTAATCTGGCGCCCCCTGCACACTCCACAGGCAAACTGCAAATAGTACTGACTGCACTAGTTTTTATAAATGTGGGCCAATGACAATCTCAGCTCTGCTCTCTCACCTCATCAATAAATACACAGTCAGCTCTTCTCATCTGTCTGTAGCTTGTAGAGTAAGTCTCTGCACACTCCTGCTGCTTGCTGTATGGAAGTATCTATTTTGTAGTGTGTCTGTAATGCAGTGGGGGAGGGGCAGGAGGCAGAGAGCACTTCATTGTGCAGACAAGAGAAGCTATTCATGAGAAGAATCTGAGCATAGTCAGAAGATTTAAGGCCGTATCAGTAAAATTGGGATTATATCTGTGAAATGCTGTTTTTGTTAACTAGTGAACTAGAGAGTGTATTATTTTGCTTTACTGAATACATTTAATAATTTTTGTGGGAATATTCCTTTAACCCTCCTGCAAAACGTCGTAACTGTGTGGCGCTGAGGGAGCCGAGTTCCTGCAAACCACCGTACTATCACATGCTTCTGGCACCAGTTCACAAGTGGTGCCAGCACCAGAACTTGTAAGTGTCAGTTGTTAATTACACCCTCCAACACCCACACCCGGAGATAACTTAGATTATAGTTGTTAACCCCTTACATGCTGAGGTTATGGTTGAAACACCTTGCCCTGTAGGAAGGATTGATCCTTACCATGTCAGCCCCGTCAGGTCCCTTCTGGGTCTGACTGTAAACTGTCTGCACAAGTGTCTGCATGGTCAGACACTTAAAGGGGTATTCTGGGAATATGAAAGTCTGGCACAAAAACCAATGATGATATAAATAAATGAATACAACAATACTCAATGTCATTAGTCACAAAACATAGCTGAAATAGTTTGATTTTATGATTTACAAAATGTATAGCCTCTCTAAAGTAGGTGGAGTTATCACTAACCGTAAACAAAAGAGAATAGTAGGACCGGCACCACCCTCTCCACACAACCCGAACTCAGTGGCGTCCCAGAGTGTGGACTGGCGTCAAATCGCTGCTCCCCGGAGGTGCACGTGTGCATGCACAGTGAATCCGATAATCCCACGAGAAGAGAAAACACAGCACTCACCGGTTTGTGCAACGTTGAAGTCTTTATTCGGACGGACACAGGACAGGAGTGATGCACGCCACGACTAGGCGACGGGCCGTTTCGCGCACAAAGCGCTTCCTCAAGCCTCAGACCTCGCGAGATCTCTGGGTCCGGGTAAAATACCCGCCCCCGGCTCGCGTGGCCTTGGTAACAATAAACAATGCAATTTTTCTCGCAAGGTCTGAGGCTTGAGGAAGCGCTTTGTGCGCGAAACGGCCCATCGCCTAGTCGTGGCGTGCATCACTCCTGTCCTGTGTCCGTCCGAATAAAGACTTCAACGTTGCACATACCGGTGAGTGCCGTGTTTTCTCTTCTCGTGGGATTATCGGAGTTATCACTAAGATGGCCACCACTGGAAACTACAAGTCCCAAGATCCATTCTTTAGTTCTCAGTAACTCCTCCTACCACTTATGCTCTGCTGCCATTGATGATGTAGCAGGTTTTCTTGCTCTGTTACCATAGTAACGATGTGTAACTGCCATCAACAAAACACCGGCCATACTGGATGCACTGCAACCAACCGACTACAGCCAAACTTAGTGCTGATCACATGACCTGCCCAGGCAGGTGCAGGACATGTGATGTGGACATGTGACCAGCGGCCATCTTCTGTCCTGTGTCTTCTCTGCAACGGACAGCGCAGAGGAAATTAACGGACTGATTAAAGGGCCAGTAGCATTTTAATTCTTCATTACATTGTATGTCACCAGCATTTTCTGCTAAGGGGAGCAAAATTTTAAATAACAACTAATTACACATTAGCTTATATTTTGAGTGCCCACTTGTATATGAATTATGCTTATTCCTGGAATACCCCTTTAACACTGCACTACAATATATTAGTATTACAGTGCAGTCGCTTGGACTATATATCATCCTTTTTGTAGGATAGGATTCAAATAGTGATTATTACCTATGAAATAATGTGATAGATGAGAGCTTTCACCTATTATTCACATTACATGAATTACTCACTCTGTGAATGGCTTCAGGGCTGTTTCCAGGGCCAGCTCCAAGTCTAGAGGATACACACAGGAATACCTAATACTAAGTATATCTTCTCCACCAAGTGATGAATTTGTATCCAAGGAGAGGAAAATGTTGTTTTTAAAGATGACATGTGTGCCATTGTTCTGTACAAGGGAAGAGAAGAATTATGTTAGAGCTTTTGGGAAGGACGGTTGGTAGAAGAGGAAAGGGGAGAGACTGTCGTGGTGGCCCTAGTTGTAGCCATGTAGTCTCTACATATGATTCAATGTAAGTATAAGAACAAGTATGAACTGTATGAATATACATGTTAGCAAACCTTTTATTCTCATTCATATCTACTTACCACCATTTCGTTTCCGCAGACTCCATTCTTCAGCACAGACACCACAGATATGATGTTTGTCGTGTTGTAATCATTAAACCCTATACAGTATCTATCATTTAGATGTATATTTTTGGTGTTTAGATTAAATTTTTTCAGATCACATTTCTGGAAGGAAGCTTTCATTTCCTGAGCACCACATGAAAGCACCGGACGAATGTCTGATAAAACTGCAAAAAAAAACAATATTGTTAGTTGCAATTATGTTAATAACTGGGCTTCTTTAATGGAACTTCTATTAAACTGTCCTGTCCAGTCAGGACATATAGCAGGAATATTTGTGTTGACCTCTAGTAATAGAATGAATGTGTCATTTATGAATACATAATATGGAATAAGTAATTTTGTTCACATCAAGATGATCTTCTATGGGAAGATATAATCTAATACATCAGTGAGAAGTCCATCTTGGGCAAACAAGACAGATTGAGCAAGAGGTTATAAAATGAACTGTACCTGCAATACCACTATCATTTTTGCAATAGCAGCTGTAACGTCCACCAACTTTTCTACATTCCTCGTCAGCAGCGCATGAACAAGAATCAGGGACTGTGGCTGGATCTGCAAAAGAGTTGTAAAAAATATGAAGAACTAGGGGGAACCTGTTAGTGATATATTAGCTTTTTATCATAGCAATTATTTTACTCCAATGTGTACACAGTCATCAATGTAGTCTGCTACATAATACGTGAATAGCAACAGAAATTCATGCATCACTATATAGTTGTAGAGGCAATGGGGAGAATGTATTACAACCTTAATTTTGAACACCATTCTTAAAATTCCCCCCACTGGCAATTTGCAGTTTGGATCTACTAAGATGCTCCGTCCTCATAGAAGATCTGGAAGTGATCTCTGCTGCGTCAGGCCAGTTTTGACAAGGTTTGATATGTTGGAGATATTAGCTATAGTCTCTATTAGTACCCACCTAACCCTAATGTGGCAGGCGGAGCAGCAAAGCAAAAAACTGCTGTAAATGGGGCTTGTAACAGGCCTTGTCCATAAGAAAACTGTCGGACAAGGCATTGTAGGTCTTCCCTATAATGTTAGGAAACCATTATGTTTTTATTCTACTAGGGAAAATGGCACAAAAAATAAAGGTCCATCAACAGGAAAACCTGTCAGTACTTTACATAAATGGAGAATGTTCAAGTCATCTGTGCTAAAATCCCAGAAAATTCCATTGGCAACAGGGCAATTTATTCCAAATTCCAAATAATCCTTATACGTATAAGGTTTAGTACAAAAGTGTAAGTAAACTTTTAAGCCAAATTATTATTATTAATAATAATTATTAGTAGTAGTATTAAGTACAGATGGTAATAGAAAACTTTATAATATCCTTAATAAACCCCGTAACGACATGTTATGTATTAGTACATCACATGTCAGCTACTGAAGTATGGAGAGGACTTATGTGCTAAGTTTTTGCCAAGCTGGGTGTTTGCTGCAAATTGCCCTAGAGGCCACCAAGGTTTATTTTATTCTCATTTTATGTCATTGAAAAGAGCAATTGAAATGTCTTGTGATTAGTTCCTATTGTCTGGGAAATCCATAAAAAGTCACTTTTTTCTGCGACACAGATGTGGTACAGCATGAATCCAGTAGTAACTCTTGAAAGAATTTCTGGATATCGGAGATGGTTGATGTACAATGTCTAAACATTTATATAACACAAGACTTGATTGTATCTCAGTTTTATTCTCTTACCTGTGCAATATCCAGAATAGTATTGAGGGGGGTAACTAAATTTATACACATTAAATCCTCCAGGACAAGCCTTTATCTTCACCGATGATGTCCACTGACAGCAAGTGTCATAATAGGAAGTACAAACTGTTCCATTCACAATTCCATCGGCAGGTTCTGGATGTGCCCCTTGCAACCACATGGGGTATCTGGTGTAACAACTACCCTGAGAGGGACAAAAATCTGCCAGGCTGGATCCACCGCTTCCCGTAAAACGATACCATCCATTTAGGTAATAGTCAGAACGTCCATAATACCAGTAATAGTAGTCGTAATAATAGTAATCGCGATATGATGTGCTCCTGGTAGGTTCATTCAAGGTGGTATAGTTAAAACATGGATCGGAGCAGGTATGGTACCCATAGTATTTGATGCATTCTCTACCAAACCCACAAACATCTTTTGTACATTCATCTACCTCACACCTATATCCATCTCCAAAAAATCCTGTTGGGCAATAGCAGTAGTAGGATCCATTGTAGTTTTCACATGCAGCATTTTGGCCGCAGTTGTTGAGCTCCGGAGAAGAACATTCATCTATATCTATACAAGTGTTATTCTCTGATATGAATCCACTGGAACAGACACAGTTGTATGAGCCATACGTGTTGATACAGTAAGCATAATAGCCGCAAGGAGAAGGCCAGTAGTAACATTCATTGATATCGTAACAGGAATAGCCATCACCGCTGAAGCCGTCTTTACAGACACAGGTGTAGTCAAGGACATCTTTTTTACAGTTAGCATTGCTGCTACATCTAGAGCAAAAATCTGCGTGGAAAGAAAGCATGTACAGTCATACATATTTACTTTATGAAGATAATAGCACGGACTGGCACTCATGGAAGAGTCCAACGAAGAGACTTGTCAAAAAATGTATCCTTTATTCAGATAAAATACAATATCCAACAGTGAACCTCATCACATGTTATGAGTAAGACGCTTGGTGTCGAAATGCTTTAGCCCTGTTCTCCTCGTGTTGGATATTACATTTTATCTGAATAAAGGATACATTTTTCGACAAGTCTCTTGACGGCTGTGGGTGGATCTGTCTCCGTGCACCAACGGAGTCTCAAGAGCCCCTATTTCCAGTGGATATTCCGAGGTGGGGTGAGCTGGTGTTTTTTTTACCTTTGTGTAGTTATCTTTTTCTATATTTACTTTATGTTACATAATTTGTGGGTTGAAAAATAAGTATTTTATACTTATAAGCTCAAGTGGATCATGTTTGTCTTATAAATTGCTTACATTGAATGTATCTGCTAGAAGACTTTAAAGATAGAATGGCAAATTGTAAAAGCTTTTTATTCAGGAAGGCTGAAACGTGTAACCCACAATTACTTTTATGTATAAACAGCACCACTCAAGAATACTAGACATGCTCTGTGACCTGTTCTGCTGAAGCCAACCAAGGAGTTCAGAATCTCTGCAGGGTTCTCTTATAGGATGTCACTAGTCAAGAGTTCACCTATATTTATTAGTATGAGTATATATATATATATATATATATATATATATATATATATATATATATATAAATATATATAAAAGATAAGATGAGATCGCTGTTTATTAGTCCCACAGTGGGGAAAGTCACAGTGTTACAACAGCAGAGTACAGAGAATATAGTACACACAATGACAGAACAATAATATTAGAGACAAATGAACAACAGAAGAAAATGATAAAAAGAAGACAAATAAAGAGGACAAACAATGATCGACAGTTTGCTATTCAGTCTGAGGATGGGACCTGCAGGGACTGGTTAGTCGGGGGGTACAGGTTACTTTCGTTTGGGCCTTGTAGGTTGAACAACTTGATCTCAGCAGGAAGGAATGACTTGCGATAATGCTCCCTTTCACAGTTGGGGTAAAGCAGTCGGTCACTAAAGGTGCTCCCCGATGCCACCACAGTATCATGCATAGGATGGGAGCTATTCTCCAGAATAGATTCCAATTTACATAGAATCCTCTTCTCAGCTACCACCCCATGATTTATTTTTTATTAAAAATACATTTTTCCATATTTTTTACCTTGCTAATTTTTTTTCACACTTGGACTTGTACAAGCATTCGTCCGATCGCTTGTTTAAACCTTTACAAAGCAATACATATGGATTGAAGTGTGGCATGCTCAGTCAGTTACAGCCAGGTCCTGCCAGGAGGCCGAACAGCAGGAGCCGGCAGTCTCAGACCCTAGGGCTACAGCAGGATTTATTTGATCTCCCGGCATTCCGGGCTGCTAATTATGCACACCCCAGCATGGGAGAGGGAGAAAGGGAGGTGCATAATTAGCAGCCCGGAATGCCGGGCATCTTCTCCCCGCACTCCATGCTGCTTATGAAACGTTTATTTATCCCAACATGCTAGATGATCATAGCATGTCAATATAAGCAATGGACATTGCTGGGATCAAAATAATCAAGCGGGATCATCGCTGGGATCAAGAGGATCAGAAGTGAAAATCTGTAGCCTTCTTTCGTTATTTTCACTCATTGATTTCCTTCAAACACCTAGGACTGTTTTTCTGATCCCTGGTGTTAATGCCGGGTCTGGGGTGTGGTGACACAGCCCGACATCAACACTTGAAGGAGGCGATGTCCTACAAACTTCTTCTGACACTGATGTAGAAAGGCTGTGCATCAGAAGAAGTACCTTTAATAACCACCATAAAAACAACATAGGGTGTTCATTAAGGGGTTAAATACCTTGGATATATGATCAAATATGTTTTCCCAAAAATAATAATAGGGCCTCTTGAAATGACATGGGGAAAATCTGCACTGCAGTCCTTAGCAAAGAGACTTGGACCTAATCTTCATTCTGCATAAGTCTACCGGAGTTCTACTGTAGGAGGTTAAAAGAGTGTTTCCGTCTAGTGTTGGCTGTAGGCACCCGGGCTTTTATGTCTGCAGATATTTGAAGTACTCTGCTCAACAGGACTATAAAATCATCCTTGGATACAGTACATGTACCAATTTGGTGGGTGCATCCTAAAAGTAACACGATCTATACTTACCAGATCTGTTAAAAGTGTCACCTTTGAAAGAAGAAAAAAATAACAATGTCAAAATATTGTCAGATTCCTGCATATATCCTGCATGTATCCTGAAGAATAATAATATTTAATGATTTCTGCATAAGGTCCTGTCTATATACAGTAGGATACAGTAGGATGAATAACTATTTGTACCACTTATAGGTTTGGGTGGGGTCAAGGACGGCAGGCTCTCAGCTAGACCAGGTATTTTTCTCCAAAAGTTTTATCGATGTTAAAATAGACCAAAATAGGTAATCACAACGTGTTTCGGGGGACGGGGGTCCTCTTTTTCAAGTAAATTAAAATTCAAACTCTGGACACTGTAGGAGAGTTGTTTCAAGGTTGGCACAACTCTGGAACAACTCTCCTACAGCGTCCAGAGTTTGACTCCAACCGACATAGCATCCCGTGTTTGGAGAACACAAAGACATCGGCTGCACCTTTGACCACCATCCCTTATGCTGAGCACAACTCGACCAGGTGAGCAACCACCAACCACATCAGACACCCTGAACCGAACAATATTACCCTATGAGCACTGTTTTGTTTTGTCTCTGCTATTTGTACCGCATGAATTTTTATTCATCAATTATCATCATTGTACAAAAATTATCAGCAAATGATCTCTTCCCCACTGGGGGTCAAAAATGAAATTCACATTTTGTATTTGGAGTTTTGGAGGAAACATAAATGAACTTGCAAACTTTATGCAGCTACAGTCACGTACTTTAACCTATACACTAAGCTTATAAAGCAAAAATGCTAAGCAGTGGGGCGCCAAAAATATTTTTGATTCTCTATAGAAAGAAAAATAGATTTTATTCTTACCCAGCGCGCCGTTTTCTGAAGAGAAAAAAAAGGACACAAGTTAGTTCAAGTCTACAGGCAGTCCCCAGGTTATGTTCAAGATGGGTTCTGTAGGTTTGTTCTTAAGTTGAATTTGTATGTAAGTCGGAACTGTATATTTTATAATTGTAACCCCGGCCAAAGTTTTTTGGTCTCTGTGACAATTGGATTTTAACACTTTTAGGTTGTCATAAAAACCAGGATTAACAATTCATCTTAATAGCAGACACCTCTGATAACTGTTATAGATGTTTATTGTAGCCTAATGCTAAGGTACAGTAAATTACCAATATCCAGAGGTTCGTTTGTAACTAGGGGTTTTCTGTAAGTCGGGTGTTCTTAAGTCGGAGAGACAGTCTGTATTAACTGATCCCATCCATCATCTGACTGCAACTATTCATTTCTAGACTTATACTTACACTACACAATTAATAAAGGACTAATCTCATGACATATCCACAGACTATCCACGACCCTCTCAAGTGTCCCTTGATTCTGGTCAGGGGCAATTGGAGAAGTGGTTGTGAATGGGCCCTATTTTCCATTCAACTACCATGGAACTTGGCTACTAACTTGAGTATTGGTGTTCTCTGACCCCTATTACATGGCTTGGCTAAAAGGACAAGGGACTCTGTAAAAGATAACCGAAGATAACCAAAGATATTTGGTTAGCTACAATGCGTTTATCGTCTATGGGAATTATATTTTAAAGTTGAAGAATAGAGTGTGAAAAAACTTTTAACGCAGTGCAGGATGATTCTTGTTTTCAAAATTCTCTATTTAGTTTACTATTTGGGCCCTCCCGTAGACTAGAATCGGGAGGGCCTCACATAAAAAGCCTCCTCTTCACTCTCTCCGCAAGATGAGGTCAGTGGACCCTTTTCTTGAGAAAGGTTTGATTACCTTCATAAAGGAGAACATTTATGTTTTGCCATTTTATGATTAACTTATATGTTTACCTTTATATCCTTCAATACGGATGGAGTAAGAACTGTATGCATTGCTTTCAAATGACCAGTAGCCGGACCTGGGATAATCCAAGTAGCCTACAGAACCCCAAAATTCTGATAAGAAGGTTGTGAAGTCTGCTCTTGCACCTGAAAAAATAGAAAACACTTTAAATCAACTACATAATAATTCTTTTCGTAGATCGATGTCCTAGTGATTTTTTACTCATGGATGGCCTAATCAGATATTTTTCCCATGGTATTTTCTATGGCAATGCAGGAAATAAGTAATCACTAGATATTTATTCAGTGAATTAGTGCAAAATGTATACCTACTCGACCCATCAATGATTTTTGATATAATAGATCTTTTAGAGATCAAAAATATCTTTCACATTGTTTTTAAACAAAAAATTCAGTTCCCAAATTATCTGCTTAAGACAATCGTATCATCAGAAGCCTGTGGGGTGGGTTATCACCACATTGTTTGTGTACTTTTGCTACTTTTGACGCAATTGAGACTTTTTAAAATCCAAATCTAGTCATATTTTCCCAGTTGAAACTTGTTTGTCTCCGTTGTGACATATTTATCCCAGTTCAGATGTTTTTAACCCAGTTGAAACTTGTTTTTCCTATATTTGCCCAGTTGAGACTTATAAGTCTCAGCTATGGATACATTCACATTGACGTGTGTTTATCTGGCCATAGTCAGCGCTCACCCTGCCCCTTCCATAGTAGCCATGGCACTATATGGTGACTATATGGTCACCGTACTACGCCTGGCACCATAGGTCTATGGCGATGTATATCCTGTGCAAACTAGCGACCAGATATACCTTCAAACATGGCCCTTGTGAATAGGGCCTAAGACAAATAAGTCTCAAAAAGTAGTAAATAAAACCAGACAATGGGGCTCATTTACTAAGGGCTCCGTGGCCGCACTTTCGTGGCGTTTCCCAACTTTTTTTGGCTTTGCGCCAAATTCCGCCGGGATTTTGGCGTACGAGATCGGATTTCGGCACAATCGCGCCGGCTTTCATGTGACAGAAATCGGGGGCGTGGCTGTCGGAAAACCCAACGGATTCGGAAAAAACTCGGAATTTAAAAAAACCAAGTGTGTCGCAAAATCAAGCACTTACATGCACCGGGGAGAAAATGGTGAACTCCGGCAGACCTTGGCGCAACAGTGACACCTGCAGGAAGTCGGACGCACGAGCTTGTTGAATCACCCGGAAGACCCGAATCGTCGTCGGAGAACGGAGGATCGCGACGGGACCGGGTAAGTAAATGAGCCCCAATGTGGCAACTAAATAACTTGCCGGACAATCAAACAATATAGTGACTTAATTACTTACTTACTATGCTACCACCTACTGCAACTATCCTTTCAAAGTTCTTTAACTATGTAGTTCCTAGAAAGGCAATGTTGTAATTTGTAGTTTACTGTCTTTTATTCCAGACATTAGCTAATTCCCTGACTTTGTCTCTGTTTCCCAACCCTCTTCTGCTGATGTCCTGTGATGTCCTAGGCTAAACCTAGCCCTCAAACTTGTGCTAACCACCCACACCTTGACTTTCAAGCTTGCCTAAAAACCATTTGCTCGGACCTTTCACATCTTGACTTTCAACCTTGACAACTGACAACTCTTTCCATGAGCCTAGGTGGTTTTTTATGTTGTTTCTTTACCCACTTGGGTCAGAAAACTGACCCCCTGCACTGGGACTATTCTGAGAGGTAGCAGACTAGTGAACTTTCCATAGCAAAGTCTATATCCTTGTTAATTTTGAATATCCATATCACATAAAGAATTTCCTTGTTCTCAGCCAAAATGATTAGGTGACACAGTAGGTGCACATTCCATTTCCTATTTTTTTAAATTTATGTAAAAACAATCCATTTTTTAGACATGCCTAACAGCAGCCACATGGACCTTTCATACAGTAGTCTGTGTTTTTAGTATGTGCTTGTGGAAAGGTCATCTTGCCGGGAAGTCAGCCGTGTAGACTTTTAGCTGTGAGAACATCAATTGTAAATGATGGATTTTATAAAGGGTGTTATCTTTATTGTAATCCTGCCTGTGATGCTAATAACATGGCTGGTAAGAGGTGAACAGGAAATAATATATGTATATTGTGTAGAGGACAAGAAATTGTGGATTGGCAATCAGTATAACAACATTGTTTTAGTACTTTTAGTATTAGTATATTTAGTGTTTTTTAGAATGTTCCTACCCATTGCAGTGTTCAAGGAGCTGGTGGTTAACCTTTTGGATGCAATAATTGAGTTCTGTAGCAACTGTAAGTGATGTACACCACAGTGTGAACACGAGGTGCCGTCTGTGGTGGAGGATAGTTGGGGGCCTAATCACTTGCTTATTTGACCCTACTGATGGCAAATAAGCAAATGATTAGGCCCCCTATTTTCCTAATAGGCTGCCAATGAGTAGAACTGACTGTGTATATTAAAGTGACACTTAAATGCAATTAAATTAATACATTTTCAGCTCCAACTTGAGACTCATTTAAACAAAAAAAAAAAAATAGGTAATTATTTTTATTAAAAAAGGAAACATGTTGGAAAAATAATGTAACATATAAAGAAAAAATGAAGAAAAAAAAAACGTATTGGGGCACATTTACTTACCCGACTGATGGAGTTCACTAACATCGTGCGCCCAATATCCTGTATCTGTCCCTTCCCTGCTCAGGTCCACCGGAGCTCACGATCTTCTTTCCGGTGTATGTAAGTGCATTGGTTTGCGACACAAATTGAATATTAAATCCCGCGTTCAGTCCGAATCAGTCGGATTGTTGACGGCCATGCCCCCCGTTTTCTGTCACATGAAAGTCTGCGCCGATGCGCCAAAATCCAATTGCGTGCAACGCAATCCCCTTCTAAATAGCTTTCATAGTGGCGCAAATCCCGAGAATTTCCAAAATCTGACAAAAGTGCGCTCCCTGGACCCTTAGTAAATAAGTTGCATTGTATATTACCATGTCTTTTACAAACTGGCCTATATGTGGATCACAAAATTAAGTTCCCATGGTAAAAGCCATTAAAAAATGGTAATAATTAAAAACAGAACTAAAATGTACTACTACAACTTGAATTGTGGTAACATAAAAACTTTTTCATAATCATCCAAAAGTAAAAACAAAATTAAAATCTACTGTCTCAATAACAGAATTACAATGACCTGTTGCCATTGGTGTAACTAGGTTAGGCAGTTCCCCATAGCAGGCTTCTGAATCTTGAAGGAGTTCCCAGAAATGCTTAGCAGTGGTTTCCTAGCAGCTATTTTACCCTAAGGCTGCTGCACACAGTCTCCTGTTACTCCAGATGTTGTAGAGATGTGTCTGCTGCTAGAACCTGGGTGGCATTGACCTGGTATCTAATCTGAGCTGCTGTTAACCTGCAATTTCTTAGGCTGGTGACTCGGATGAACTTATCCTCCGCAGCTGAGGTGACTCTTGGTCTTCCTTTCCTGGGCTGGTCCTCATGTCAGCCAGTTTCTTTGTAGTACTTGATGGTTTTTGCAGCTTCACTTGGGGACAACCTACAAAGTTTTCCCAATTTTTCAGACTAATTGACCTTCATTTCTTAAAGTTATGATGGCCACTCATTTTTATTTACTTAGCTGCTTTTCTCTAGCAATAATACAAATTCTATTCAGTCTATTCAGTAGGACTATCAGCTGTGTATCCACCTGACTTCTGCACAACACAACTGATGGTCCCAATCCCACTAATTAAACCTGAGAAGGCACACACCTCTTGAAGCTCATCAAGAGAATGCCAAGAGTGTGCAAAGCAGTAATCAAAGCAAAAGGTGGCTACTAGAGATGAGCGAGCACTAAAATGCTCGAGTGCTCGTTAATCGAGACAAACTTTTCCAGATGCTCGAGTGCTCGTCTCGAATAACGAGCCCCATTGAAGTCAATGGGAGACTCGAGCATTTTTCAAATGGACCATGGTTCGGGAATAAAATGTGTTAATTAATTGAAAAAGAATGTCTTCTGATAAGTGATCAGATGTATGCAAACATCTGCAATCTATTCTTCACTGTTCCGCGCGTATATTATCTCCCGACAAGTTAGCAGATGTGAAGAACAGTGAAGAATAGAATAAAAACAGTGACCACAGGATCATTTAAGTGAAAAACACAGCGAGAAACACAATGAAGAATAGATTACAGATGTTCGGCAAATCTGCTTACTTGTCGGGAGATACGCTGTCCCGGGATCCGCTGCTCTTCTTCCACTGAAGTCTCCCCGATCTCTCCGTGCTGCCCCATGTCTCCCTGCTGCCCCATGTCTCCCTGCTGCCCCATGTCTCCCTGCTGCCCCATGTCTCCTTGCTGCCCCATGTCTCCCTGCTGCCCCATGTCTCCCTGCTGCCCGATGTCTCCATGCTGCCCGATGTCTCCCTGCTGCCCGATCTTTCCGTGCTGCCGCTGACCCATGTCTCCGTGCTGCCCGATGTCTCCGTGCTGCCCGATGTCTCCCTGCTGCCCGATGTCTCCCTGCTGCCCAATGTCTCCGTGCTGCCGCTGCCCCATGTCTCCGTGCTGCCGCTGCCCCGATGTCTCCGTGCTGTTCCCCGATGTCTCCGTGCTGCCGCTTCCCCGGTGTCTCTGTGCTGCTTCCCGGTGTCTCTGTGCTGCTCCCCGGTGTCTCTGTCCTGCTCACCGTGTTCTTCAATGTGTTCTTCACACATATATATTGTTCTTCACATACTATTTTGTTCGCACCGTTCCGCGCGTATCTTCCGACAAGTAAGCAGATGTGCAGAACATCTGTAATCTATTCTTCACTGTGTTTTTCACTTAAATGATCCTGTGTTCACTGTGTTTTTATTCTATTCTTCACTGTTCTTCACTGTGTTTTTTTAATTAAATGCTCGATCTCGAGCAGGGGAAATACTCTTCCAAGCAACGAGCCGTTTCGAGTACCTTAATACTCGAACGAGCATCAAGCTCGGACGAGTATACTCGCCCGTCTCTAGTGGCTACTTTGCAACTTTTGTGCAACTTTTTTAAAAGACACTCACAAATGTCCAGACTAAATATAAATGACCCCCCCCCCCCTAAAAAGTTTTTGGATTTCTTGGAGCCAAAAAAGGCTGATCTCTAAAGGGGTTAAATTATAATATTTATGGTACAATATAATATAGATTCTTACCAAGTGGGTTATAAAGAGTCAATGAAGGGTATGAACCGGATTGCGATATGATGAGTGTAGTAAGATTTGACGGGACATAGAAACTAACTGAGGTATTATAGTATGCACTATAATTTTCAGAAAACAGGCGAGTTGTACTGTTAACTGGAATTTTCAGAAAGAAGTTGAGCAGGTCTGATACCTATGAGGGAAAATAAGATAATTTCAATATCTGAATCTCCTGGGTCCCACTACAAAATCTATAACAGAATCTCCTGCCTGGTCAAATTTTTGGAACCTCTTAAATTAATTTTAAACTTTAAAGATTAAAGGGGTTGTCCACTTTGAGCAAATAATCAATATAGATATTGTAAGGAATAGTTATATGATTTTCTAACATACTTTCAGTATCGATTCATCTCGGTTTTCTAGATCTCTGCTTGTTGTCCTACTATAGAAATCTTCTTTGTTTACTTCCAGAAGATAAAAATCTTTCCATGGTCATATGATGGGCAGGCAGGTGCGTGAGATGTTATTATCGTAGAGAGTAATCAGAGCCATCCGATACTAACAGCTTGTGCACCTGCCAGTCCATCATATGACCATAAACTCGTTTTTATCTACGTTTTTATCGACAGGAAGTAAACAATGAAGCTTCCTGTTGAATGACAAATAGCAGAGATCAAGAAAACTGTGAAGAACTGATACAGAAAGTATATTGGAAAATTGTATAACTTTTCATTACACAAACAATATTGATTATTTGCTGAAATTGGACAATCCCTTTAATGTATAAACTCACTTTATACATCATCTTAATGCAGGATAAGGAAATAACAAATAGACAGAAAGGCTTTTTTTTTGCTAATAAAGTGTATGATAAAATTGACTATTATTATTTTTATTTCTAAAATATTAAAATTTAAAAAACATTGAATGGGTTAGTTATACTTTAACCTTTTTTTTCATTTTGGTACTTACTTTATAAGGGGTTAGATAGTAATTATGAAAAAGGAGACCATAACTGCGATCAGCAATATCTTTGTAAATCTGGAAATCATAATCAGATTCACTTCCACAAGGATAGCGGGCAAAAATGAAAACCTTGTAGAGAGACAAATATAGAAATGGCGCATATATTAACATCAATACAAACTGTATATTACAAAGTACCGAACTTGACATAGTGATTTTTGTTACAACAAATCCTCTAGATTTTTAAGAGAATGGATGGAAGTGGTATCTCCAGTTGGAAAAGAAGTGGGTTTTTTTTAAGAAAAAAATTCTTACCTTCACTTTCAAAGACTCTATTAGAGAGAATATTTGGTTGACTGTATCAGTGTTATTACTGTCCTTGGCTGACCCATCTGTTACTAACACAACAAGTGAACCAAATGGGGTGACTTTTAGGGCGTCGAGTAATCCAGTCATTGCATATTCTGGACAATCACCCCCATCAGATGTATAGAGGGAATAAACATAATTTAAAAACTGTGAAGGGGAGCAGGTGGCATAAAGAGGACCAACACCTGAAATTACAAAAAATATAATAATAATTATATCCTGATAGAAATAGTTTTTTTTTCTTGGCAATGAATTTTATTTTAACAAGCAAGTTACAAAAATCATAACAGTGGGGAAATATATCAATTTGCCACAGGGTCTCCAATGTGGATGTGGACAATGTGGGGAAATATATCAATTTGCCACAGGGTCTCCAATGTGGATGTGGACAATGGATGACGTCATCAGCGGCGACAGCGCAGCATCACAGTGTGCGACGGCCAGCGTGATCTCCCGGCCAGAGAAGAGTGAAGAAGCCGCCGGGAGCCGCGATGGGGATCGGAAGCCGCCGGGAGCCGCGACGAACATCGGGACAACGGAGGGTGAGTATTAAGTTTATTTCTTCATCTGTATAGGGGCTGCTGTATACTACTGAGGGCAGACTGTATACTGATGGGGGCTGTGCTGTATACTACTGGGGGCAGTGCTGTATACTACTGGGGGCAAGCTGTATACTACTGGGGGCAGGCTGTACACTGCAAGGGGACAAGCTGTATACTACTGGGGGCAAGCTGTATACTACTGGGGGCAGGCTGTATACTACTGGGGGCAGGCTGTATACTACTGGGGACAAGCTGTATACTACTGGGGGTTGTGCTGTGTACTACTGGGGGCAGTGCTGTATACTACTGGGGGCAGGCTGTATACTACTGGGGGCAGTGCTGTATACTACTGGGGGCAAGCTGTATACTACTGGGGGCAAGCTGTATACTACTGGGGGCAGGCTGTATACTGCAAGGGGAAAAGCTGTATACTACTGGGGGCAAGCTGTATACTACTGGGGGCAGGCTGTATACTACTGGGGGCAGGCTGTATACTACTGGGGGCAAGCTGTATACTACTGGGGGCAGGCTGTATACTGCAAGGGGACAAGCTGTATACTGCTGGGGACAAGCTGTATACTACTGGGGACAAGCTGTATACTACTGTGGGCAAGCTGTATACTACTGAGGGCAGGCTGTATACTGCTGGGGGCAGGCTGTATACTACATGGGGGTTGGATGTATACTACACCCTCGGCTTATACTCGAGTCAATAGATTTTCCCAGTTTTCGGTGGTAAAATTAGGGGTCTCGGCTTATACTCGGGTCGGCTTATACTTGAGTATATACGGTATGTTAATTCTGGTGCTGTGTGGAGTTCTGCTTAGACTTACTTTAATTGGCCAAAACTGTGCATCACAAAACAAGTCTTTTTTGGAGAGGACAGTGTACAGACTATTTTCCCGCCCCACCACACCTCCATTTTCATAGACAACGCCCTTTTCCAATTGCCACATCCCCTTAGTTGGACTAGTCAGGAAAGTGTCAAAAATAAGGTCTAAAAGCCTTCGATAATTGTGGTGCACAGCTTTTTAGACAATAGGGGTCATTTATCTTATCTTATCTTTGTTTTTTGGCTAGTTTCTGTCTGTCATTTTTTCCATCTGCTTCTTTGTTAATTTATCAATCTCACTTTTTCCTTTTTTTTCAGATCTTTTTGAGATATTTGTTACAATAAATGACCCCCCCCCCCCCCCCCCAATTTGTTTTTAACTCCAATGACCAGAAGTCTGGCTCAAGTGGATTAACAAATTCCATCCAATATATAGAAGTGGAAATGGATTTTTTTTTTATAAAGGGCCGTTGCTCCTGATTACATCATCTCATCCATCCATCGATTTTGGCACCAATCTTGGGTGTTAAAGGGGTTGTCTGAGATCTGAATATATAACATTATATGTGGCTAGGATGGGACTGCCGAGGTGGCCAGTCGAAGCTGAACTCCATACCCCTGTAAACAAACAGGGACACGGCCGGCTGAGACGGCGCTGCAAGACACCGGGAGGTATAAGCCCCATCCCGGCTGCATATAATTTATTTTTCAGGTCTCAGACAACCCACTTAACCATTTAAATGCCACTGGCAATTTTGGGGAGGATTATTGCTCCCTGATGACGTCAGGTTGCAGTAATTTAAATGCTGCTGAAGACTTTGTCAGTAGTATTTAAAAAGTTGGCACCAATTTCGGTTGTTAGTATTGGGGGTTTGGGTTCAGTACATCACTAACAGTAAGTTGGCACCAAACATGGCATGAACAGAGCCTTACTCTACATACAACAGAAACACAAAAATGAGCTCTAGAGAGATATTACTCTTACTATTAGATATTAAGTCTATTAGATATTAAGTCTTACTTGGGTCATTAAATGGTATCAGTGTGTACTTCCGTGTGGCATCAGTAGTATACGCCTGAAGACGACTGATGAGAGTACTGATAACATCTTGAACTTCATATATGAAGTAATACATTGAACCAGAAGTGTCCACAGCCAAGGTAAATGAGGGAAAAGCTGCAAATACAAAGAGTTTACATTTTATTCAAATATTAGGAGATTTATTGTGATTGAATAAATTATTATTTAATGATTCAATAATAGGCTAGTAGTATATATCTAGACAGTCAGAAAAATTGCTTATGATAAATCAAGGTCATCTTTAGACTTATCTACTCTAAATTTAAACAGTATCAAACTACTGTAAGTTGTGCACCACCAAATCCCTTAATGGGGCAGATTTACTTACCCGGTCCTGTCGCGATCCAGCGGCGCATTCTCTGTCTAGGATTCGGGTATTCCGGCGATTCTCTAAGGTAGTGCGCCCGATGTCCACCAGGTGTGGCTGCTGTGCTGAAATCCGCTGGAGGTCGCCGGAGTTCGCAGGAGTTCGCGGTTTTGCCGAATCCGTCAGGTTTTCCAATGGCCACGCCCCCCGATTTCCCTCATGTGAAAGCCGGCGGCGATGCGCCACAATCCGATCGCGTTCACCAAAATCCAGGGGCAATTCAGGGAAAGATTGCGCAAATCGGAAAAATACGGGAAACCCGATGAAAATGTGTGAATCGGACCCTTAGTAAATGACCCCCATTGTGTCTGTATTAAGGCAATACAGGGACTCCTCTTATCTTCAAAGCATTAGAAACGCCTTCCCTAATGAGTATCTAGAGATCCACTATAATAGACCTTACATAAGTATAACCAGCACAATACAGTACCAGGTATATGTGTCATAACACAATAAGAACATGAAAAACTCAAGCTGTTTTGCTCCGTAGAAGGTTAATGGGGCTGCTAACACTTTGTCCCAGTCTCTTGATGACTTTTATGCAGTGAAACATCAGCAACATATTTGTTTTTATTGCACTTTCTTACAGACACATTAACTTATTTTTAATGCTTCCAAGCCATTTACCTTCAAAGTCATAAGAAAATGAGACTAAAAATGGCATTTTTTTCCTGAGAAGAGTCAGGCTAAGAGGCTGGCCATCTGTATCTTGGGTTCTAATGTATCTTTGGTTCTGGTATCAGATAAAAGACAAGAAATGTATCTCTCAAACATCATATTTGTGTGATCTACAGAGCCGAAGATATGGACAGGTAAAGGCAGAGTTGGGAAATAGTAATCTGCAGATCCAGTTCCCGCCTTTTGTCTTTGTCTCCCTGTATCTCAGGTTCTATAGCGCACAGAACCATAAGGCACATGAAAAATGAGATTCTATTATTTAATCGTATACCACAACCATTGTTTTTACTGCTATTGAACCCAATGTATAGGTACCTAAAGTGACACTTCCCCTTACTGCCTCTCTGCCTGACTCGTCTCTACATAAGTTGGGGGAGGCTTAGGGGCTACGGGGGTGGCATAGTTTTAGATGCCCATCAATGAGACTTTATAGTACCTGTAAACATGGTATCAGATTAAACATGAGAGCTTGTGGTCCTGTGAGCTACAGTGCTACCTGAGACATCTCCTTCACTAATTTTGGTGTGAATTTAATTGACTGGGCCATATATTGGTGAGAATCCATGGTCTATGACTTGTGTTGATACAAACTGCAAAGTTTAGGTTCGTACTCAACCAAACTGGACCCAACCCAAACTTCATAAGCAGTTTAGGGCAGGGTTCAGATTTACTAGTGGTAGACAGTCACCGCTTGCATGCTCGTTACCTTGGGGGGTCTTGGGCACCTCTTTTATTATTCTTTTTAAGCTTGCTTTTGTGGAGTAATCCACTTTTTAAAAATATGTAAACGAGCCAGAGGCGTTCCGGGCGACGTCACCCAATCACCTTCTGGCTGCGGCTACTCATCTATTATTTACGCCCCTGTAATCAATATTCACTGCTTGTTCCTCCCATTTGCGCTGTAGACAGTAGTGACGTCACCGGCTGTCTGCAAGGCTAGCAAGAGGAACAAGCAATGAATATTGATTACGGGGGAGTGAATAATAGATGAGTGGCCAAAGCCAACAGACGCCTGGGTGACATCGCCCGGAGCGCCTCCGTCTCATTTTCATATTTTTACACAGTCGATTTCTTCACAAAAAGAATCTTTAAAAGTAAAATATAAAAGAGGTGCTCAAGACCCCATAAGGTAAGGAGCATGATAACGGTGACAGTCTACCACCAGTAAATCCTGTATCCTTTAATGCCTGCGAGGCATTAACTATTTAATCTTTCACTATCACTATCCTGATGGTGTGGCCCTCCCCAAAATGCCAAAATCTAACTCAGCAATTTGAATGCTGCTGACCACTTTGCCAACTGCATTTAAATAGTTAACACCCAGGGGTGTTACATGATTGAGTCTGAACCAAAACCTGAACAGGTTTTTAAAATTCAGATCCACTCATCCCTAGCTATGACCACCGTCAATTAAAACATGTGTTCTGAAATATTCTCTATAGTGCTATTGAATTTTACGAAAACATGAAGGGGGCGTTCCGGTGCTCAGTCAGACTGCGCGCAAAATTTACATTTAATGGGGGTCATTTACTAAGGGCCCGATTCGCGTTTTCCCGACGTGTTACCCGAATATTTCCGATTTGCGCCGATTTCCCCTGAATTGCCCCAGGATTTCGGCACACGCGATCGGATTGTGGCGCATCGGCGCTGGCATGCACGCAATGGAAATCGGGGGGCGTGGCCGGACGAAAACCTGACAGATTCGGAAAAACCGCCGCATTTTGAAAATGCGTAAGTAAATCTGCCCCAATGTCTGACAGAATTGTGTTGCTAAAGGTGTAAAAAAAAGTGCATCAGATTCATGCAGAATGTGCGCCAGAAATCCTGAATCTGGCGCCCCCTGCACACTATACAGGTAACTGCACATAGTACAGATTGCACTGTTCTTAGTAAATGTGACCCATAATGTTGCTCATACTCCCTATAAAGTATCTTTAGGGGAATCGAATGAATAGGAAATTACATTTTAATAAAGAAATTATGAGAAATCATGAGACTCATATCCTGGTGCAGGGGATATTATGTACATATGACCTGTAGGTAAAATGTGATTCTGTGTATACAATGTATTTGCACTGTATCTTATACCTGCTGTTAATCTTTCTCTAAGCACAGGCTACCGCATGATAGACAATGGTGATATGCTTACATTTCCCCTTATCTACACATCTTATCTACACATCTATCTCCTCTTTTACCTGATTTTGCGGCGTCGCATGACAAGTTATAAGCATTGCTGCTGCTGGCGAAATAATAACCTGGAAATAAAAAGAAAGAACCGTAAGGTGACTGACCCAAATAAAAAGTTACATAAAACTAAGTGCCTTACATAGTAAAGAAAAAGTAAAAAAGAGAAAATGATCCATCAGATCTTTGCCACACGACATTATAAATGAAGGCTTCAGGATTGGAAAAAAATTCCATTTTTGTTGCATTCAGTATACATTACATGCCCAAGCAAGTTTTATTAAAAGTTTTATGCTCAATTTTAATTTTTTTTAAATTATTTTTCTATTTTTAGGACCCCTAGGATGCTTTAATCCTAGGGAGTGTCATCATTCCTACCATATACTCCAATACTATATTGCAGTATATTGAGTAAATGCTAAGAATAATGCCATCAACACCCACCATGTATGAAGAGGGTTCAAGCCCTGAGCCCGCCTCATACCCCCTTTATGGGATTATGATGTACATATAGATCATAATACGTGAAGGGGTTAATTTGGCCTGGTTAAAGGTTGATATAGGGCTATAGCGGGCACCAAATCCCCATTCCATAAGGATTTATGAGTGGTTTAGTGTCCCAAGTATCCCTGATAGGCAACCTTTAAAAGGGGGTTACACCAGGTTGTATCAACAGGAATGTGCATTCCAATCAGATCATTTGAGGTCCCCACAGATCACAGAAATAGGAATCCCATTGCCACCAATGAATCGGGTGACAGCTCAAGCAATTCAATGTCTATGGGAGTACCGTAAATTGCTGAGCACAGCGCTAAGAGGAATAGAGGATAGGAAGAGGAGAAGAGGAAGATCCGGAGAAGGAGATACTGAAAGTGTCAATAGAGTGAAGCATCCTGAGGAGGAGCTGGTGGTCCACAGTATTCAACGCTGCCGAGAGATCCAGAAGAACAAGGAGTGAATAGTCACCTTTGGATTTAGCAGTGAGGAGATCATTGGAGACTTTAGTAAGAGTGGTTACAGTGGAATACATAGAATGGAAACCAGATTGCAGGGGGTCAAGAAGGGAGTAAGCTGAGAGATAGCGGCCCCCGATTTGTGTCGCCAAAATCCGATCACGTACACAATCCCAGCACAGACACCTGTTACATACCTGTGCAATCCCTGAAAACGTTGGAAAGTCCAACGAAAGTGAGTAGCACAACTCATAGTAAATAAGCCCCAATATATTTGTCTACTACAGAGTTTTATATGTAGGTTAAATTATTTTATGTTTCCAATAGTTTCCAAAAAAAGACTTCCAATGTAAACTATCATTTTACATATTAAATGTTTCAAATACAGTTCAAAAAATCCCTGAAATAACTGGGAAGTGAATTGACCCTTTACCCCTTGCTAGACCTTCTCAGCTTTTACATCAGCCAAAACATTACAATTTTTCCCTTCACAGACATGTATGAGGGTTTAACCTTTGCAGGACAATTTGCACTTCCTCATGACAGGTACAATATACTAGGGAGTTCAGAATGGAGCTTTATGAAAAAATAACATACTATCTATACACACTGGGGCACATTTACTTACCCGTCCCGTCGCAATCCACGAGGTGCGTTGTCCGACAGGGATTCGGAGCTGCCGAGATTCACTAAGATTGTGCGTCCAATTTCCTGAATGTGTCGCTTCCCCTTTGAGGTCCGCCGGAGTTCACCTTCTTCTTCCCGATGCATGTAAGTGCATGGCTTGCGACACAATTTTGAATGTTAAATCCCATGCGTTGTCCGAATCCATCAGATGGTCGACGGCCACGCCCCCCCCCCCAATTTGTTTCACGTGAAAGCCAGCGCCGATGCACCAAAATCTGTGACAAAAAGCCCTTCTAAATGCAACACACATCGGAAATCGTCGGATATTCCAACGACAGTGCGGTCCGCGGACCCTTAGTAATTGAGCCCCTATAGGTCAGTGTGGTCACAGGAATATCACATTTAATTAGTTTTTATTGAGGTTGTCCAGCCTTTACAAAAACTAAAAAAAATAACTTGCTTACCTTCTCCATCACGCTGGCTGACAACGGCTTGGGACATTGGGAGTGGCAGAGAAGGAAAGCCTTTTTTTTTTTTTTGGTCTTTACAGCCGCAGCTGGATGAATCATTAATACTTCAAAGGAAACCTATCATGAGGAATCTACTAACAGAAGTAGATCTGATGGTAGATTCCTCCTGCTGCCTCTGCCCTAATCTGTAATATAATAATCTTGAAACCTAATTTGTTATGAACATTTTTTTAGTAATATGGAAATTACCTGCAGAGGCTACTGAGGCTCCCAGTCTCCGGCCGGGCTAGTACACGCCCCAGTAGCCTCTGCAGTTCATTTACAAATTTCTAAAATGAAGGTTTCAAACAAGTTAGTTTCCAGGATCATTATATTACAGATCCATGTTCAATAGCAAGAAAACCTGTCTCCAGGTTTTACCCCACTAAACTATCCGACCCCTCGGGTACGATATGAAATGTCCTTTCTAGAACTCCCTCTTTTATGTGAAAATTCACTAGTTTACCTATAAAAAATATCCCCAAAAGTCAGGTAAATATATCTTTCCCATCCCAATCGTATGAGCTACAGAACTGGACATACAGTAAAAAATAAGGCGGAACTGGATCTTTATCTGCAGCTTGCTGTCTGTATCTGTGGTTCTGAAGCTCACAGAGCCACAAGCCTGATGTGATCCAAAAGATGATATTCTTATCTTTTTATGTGACACCAGGAGAAGGTTTTAGGTGTTAAAGACCCAAAGATACAGCCTTCTGTAGTGATCTTCCCCCTGCAGCCTCTAAACTTGGCACGTAAAAATGAAATGAGAACAGTCATATTTGTCTGACTTTGGGGAATATTTATTTATTGGAAATGGGTGAGATTTCACATAACAATTCTAGAAAGAACATTTCATCCTCTACTTGAGGGGGCTGGTAGTTTCATGGAGTAAAACCTGGTGACAGATTCTCTTTAAGATTTTATATTTTAAGATTATTTATATTTGGAAAAAGAAATTTTTTAAATATGACGTTAAGGACTTCAAAGTCCACAGTTGATTCATCACAAAGAGTGTCATTTACTAAGGGCCCGATTCGCGTTTTCCCGACGGGTTAACCGAATATTTCCGATTTGCGGCGATTTCCCCTGAATTTCCCCGGGATTTTGGTGCACGCATCGGCGCTGGCATGCACGCGACGGAAATCGGGGGGCGTGGCCGAACGAAATCCCTACGGATTCGGAAAAACCGCCGCATTTTTAAAAAAAAATCTGCCGCGAAGCTTGCACTTACCTTCACTCAGCCCGGCTCGGTGAACTCCAGTGCGTTCCGATGCTTTTCAGCGCAGCAGCGCCACCTGGTGGATGGCGGAGGAACTACTTTAATGAATCCTGGCCGGACCCGAATCCAGCGCAGAGAACGCGTCGCTGGATCGCGAATGGACCGGGTAAGTAAATCTACCCCAAAGTGTTTGCTGCCAGAAAGGTAGCAACAATTGTCTTTTACAGGCGGTCCCCTGTCTGGATCTGGATCTACAATTATAAAATGTACCGTTTTGACTTACATACAAATTCAACTTAAAGAGAACCTACCACCACGAATCTACCTATAAAGGTAGATCGGGTGGTAGGTGGATGTAAGGGACGTGAGGAGAGCTCTTTTTAGAGCTAATCCTCACGTCCCCGCTAACTTTTGGGAAACTTTATTAACCTAATATGTAAATTTAGTTATGCGGCTACTGGGGCGTGGAGTAGCCGGCACGAGGCTACACACATTACTCCTCCTACCCTGTTGTGTCCGGCGCTCCGCTCCTCGTAGCTGCGCGCCCTCGTCCGATATGATGGCGTTCTGCGCATGCGCAGAACGCCGGCTGAGCAGTCCCAGCTCCGAGGCCGGAGCTACTGCGCATGCGCAGTAGCCGGCTTGTCAGACGAGGGCGCGCAGCTACGGGGAGCTGCGCGCCGCACACAACAGGGTAGGAGGAGTAATGTGGCTACCGGGGCGTGGAGTAGCCGCGCTGTGTAGCCTCGTGCCGGCTACTCCACGCCCCAGTAGCCGCATAACTAAATTTACATATTCGGTCAATAAAGTTTCCCAAAAGTTAGCGGGGACGTGAGGATTAGCTCTAAAAAGAGCTCTCCTCACGTCCCTTACATCCACCTACCACCCGATCTACCTTTATAGGTAGATTTGTGGTGGTAGGTTCCCTTTAAGAACAAACCTCCGGAGCCTATCTTGTACGTAACCCGGGGACTGCCTGTACTTACCGTATATTCCGGCGTATAAGACGACTTTTGAAGACAGAAAAATCTTCTGTCTTCTCTGGGGTCGTCTTATACGCCGGTAATCCCGACCGCCCGCCGTGTATTCACTCTCCATAGCCGGTAAGTCTTTGCTGCATATTGCACAGCGACAGCGTGGGCTGCCGGCAAAGCACTGGGATCGCCACTCCCCGTGACGTCATCGGGGGCGGCGATCCGTCTCCATGGTAGCCTCGGGTCTTCCGAAGACCCGAGGCTATTTAGTTTTAACCCCTTCATTACAATGTGCTGATAGCACATTGTAATGAATGAGGAGGAAAATCCCCATATACTGCCATACTGTAGTATGGCAGTATATGGTAGGATCGATCAGACAACCTAGGGTTAAAGTACCCTAGGGAGTCTGAAAAATAGTATAAATAAAAATTAAAAAAAGTTTAAAAAAATGATAATAATAAAAAAACCTAAAATTTCAAATCACCCCCCTTTCCCTAGAACTGACATAAATATAAATAAACAGTAAAAATCATAAACACATCAGGTATCGACGCGTCCGAAAATGCCCGATCTATCAAAATATGTTAACGGTTAGCGCCCAAAGTCTATAAAAAGTGATCAAAAGGTCGTACAGTCCTAAAAATTATATCATTGAAAATATTATCAAATTTCGCAAAAAATTACACAACCCACAGATCCGTACACCTAAGTATAAAAAAGTTATTAGCGCCAGAAGATGGCAAAATCAAAAAAATAATTTTTGTACAGGAGGTTTTCATTTTTGTAAATGTATGAAAACATTATAAAACCTTTATAAATTTGGTATCCACGTAATCGTACCAACCCAAAGAATAAAGTAGACATGTCATTTGGGGCGCTCAGTAAAAGACGTAATATCCAAGCCCACAAGAAAATGGCGCAAATGCGTTTTTTCACCATTTTCATTGCATTTGGAATTTTTTTCCCGCTTATGAGTACATGGCATGGAATATTTATTAAAATAAAAATTTAAGGTACAGTATGGTAACATTTACAGTAAAATGGACGATGGTAATGTTGTTGTTGTATGCCTTATGTTTATGAGCGACAGTTTTCCTGCTATATACCTGCATGTTGTAAGAATTTAAATTAAAAAAAGGACCATGTTAAATTCAAATCTGTTTTTTTTTTAATTTTTACCGGTGTTTTGTATGCGTTGGAAAAGGGGTAGTCTTATACGGCGAATATATCTTAAACTCTATATTTTAAACAGGAAAGTAGGGGGGTCGTCTTATACACCAGGTCGTCTTATACGCCGCAATATACTATGAATATGGATTAGAGTTAAATTTTTAAAACGTATTGGAGTACAGGCAGTCCCTAGGTTACATACAAGATAGGGTCCGGAGGTTTGTTCTTAAGTTGAATTTGTATGTAAGTCGAAACTATATATTTTATAATTGAAGTTCTAGACAAATTTTTTCCTTTTGTCCCAGTGACAAATTTTTAATTTTTTTGCTGTAATTGGACCAAGGATTATGAATAAAGCTTTATTACAGACACCTTACAGCTGATCATTGCAGTCTGGGACTAAAGTAAAGCATCCAGAGAGCTTCACCAGAGGTCACAGTGGGCAGAGGGGTCCGTCTGTAACTATGGGTTGTCTGTAAGTCGGGTGTCCGCCTGTACAATTAATATAAAATTTATTATACATGAATCACTACTGATTTGCAAAATTGCGTAAACTTTACCTTTCTAGGTTGCTGTTTGTACAAGAAAATAACTATAAAGTAAAGCTGTAAATAATAAAACAGATGTAGTACGTATATAATATAAAGCATTAACATTTTTGTCCATGAAGATTTGGTAAAATGTGCTGTCAAATGCTGATAACAGAAGACTGAACATAATATGATATTTACATGAAAGCTTTCATCCATTGCTGCTATACTGTACATACCAGTAGTATTGGGGGGTGACAAATATGAAGAGTTTGAAGGTCTTGTTGTAGCTGGGTACATTGTGGTGTTTGATGCAGATGTGGATAATATCGGGATAGAACACAATGTAAGAATATACAGCGAGAAGATAATGCGATGCTCCATGATCAAGTCCAGCTAACTGTATTTGTCATGTGTAAAAGAGGTGGCAATATTTATATATGTGCTGCACCTAGTGATGTGCGCAAAACTTGTAAAACCACATAATTTCAGGTTTTACAAGGAAGCAATGAATATGAGAATATATGATATGCACTGTATGTGCACCTGTTATAATAACAATGGAAGCATTGTAAGCTATTGTCTCCTTTTTTGAAATGACAAAAGCAAAGATTTCAAGGCTTACACCCTATGCCATAGGTTCTGTAATGTATAAAAGTGTGCTTGACTCTAGTAGAAAAATGAGTAGCCCTCATGTAACTTTTATTATAATCAAATGTAAGTCAGCTCAAACATCAAAAGAGTTAGGCTCAAATTTCCCACAAAATAAGATAGAGAACAGATACAACAACAATAGTAAATTTTATGATCCATTAAACTAGCAGCCCCCTCCGATAGGATATGAAATGTCCTTTCTAGAATTCACTCTGTTATGGAAAATCTCCCCCGTTTACCTATTAAAAAAAATCCCCTCCAAAGTAATTTGGGAATGAACAGAGAAAAGTCATTTTTTGCCTGAGATGAGTCAAGTTTAGGCGCTGCAGGGAATGTGTCACTTCAGGAAAATACAGTACCCAGAAACTTACTAATGATATCTTATTAAATATAAGAATCTCATCTCTGCTCACTTTCACCGGAGTTTGGAGAAGAGGTTTGTATAGTTAAAAGGGCAATAATTTGGCATAAAAGAGGAAATGTTACAAATCATATTTCATACCCTACCCCAATGGGGTAAAATCTAGTTTTACTGGTTCCCTTTAAAGCGATGGGCAGCATGTATGAAGAGCAGTTGAAGACATTTGTCTTTAGTGCCCTTAATATTTGTTATCCTTCCTTCTAAAATCAACATTTAAAATTATGCTAATAAGCTTGAAAGGCTACTGTGGCAGTTCCCAGCTCTCCTTCATGTTGCAGGTTCACAGGCTGTTACACTGTCTTACCCTACCCTTATGTTTCCTCAGCACTTCCCCTCCCTCTGCCTGATGTAATTTTACTGCAGAACAGAAAGTATCAGTAAACAGTGGGAGGAGGAAGTGCTCCTCAGCCTATGAATCTGCAGCACGGAGGGGCTCTGGGATCCACCCCATTAGCCTGTCAAGCTCATTAGCATAATTTTAAAAATTGATTTTAGAAGGAAGAAGACCATGGATAACAAATATAAGAAGTTGCCACAGTCACGGTAGCTGGATCTATAAGTGCACCAGAAAGATTTTAGTGCATTTTTGGATCTCATTTGGTGCAATTTTAGACACAACTCACTTACAAAATCTCAGAAAACATGGTGCAAGGTGTTTGGATGAAAATTACAAACTGAAAGCTATTACCCTGTGCCTATGTATACATTTATGGGCTCATTTACGCGGCCGTTCATGGGGGGCTGCAAAATATAGACGGCAATGGCGGCACACCGGCGGTACTGTGCCACACATGTGAGGCAACGATCCGCGCCGTACACCGCAAAAAGATAGAGCATACTCTATCTTTTTGGGAGTGTGCGGCCGTGTGCCTCTGTTTCCTATGGAGGGAGGAGGGGTCACCTCCTCCTCCTCTCCAGCACACAGCGTTATGCTCGCATGTGAATGCACCTTTAAGTAAATTAGATCAAAAATACTATACCAATTGCTAACAATAATACATCTGATTAAATTATTGGGGTGATGGAATATTCCCCATAAAATCAAAATGGGGTAGGGAAAGTGCTTGTAATAATAACATGACAAAAAAGTAGACAAAGAAAAAATGTAAAAAATATATTGAAAATGATGGTTAAAGGTGCTCGGGGTGTTCAGACCCAGTTACTCTTATAGTCGTAAAAGAAGCAAGTCACAGTCTCACTCTCCCTCCCAAAGTGCTGGTGTTGTTATTCCTGTTGCATTGACGACTTCCTTCTCCATCTTCCGTTGCTCCCACTGGACTCTCAATGTCAGAAAAGAACTCTGCCAGAGGTGCTTCCACCATATTCCTCATGCCTCATGCTCCAGTGGTGGAATGAGAGATGCTATGTTATCCTGGTAGCGTGGATCCACCAGGAAGGCCATCCAGTAATCAGAAATGGTGATTATTTGGAGAACTCGGGTGTCATTGCGCAGACACTCCAGCATATAGTGGCTCATGTGGTCCAGGCTGCCCAGAAGCAAAGCCAAGCTGTTCTGGAGAGGGAGGTGTCTCCATCTTCTATGCATCTCTCCAACCACCCTGCATGTACAAACGGGAGCTGCTCCATCGTCACCATGCCCTGAGGAAAACTCTTCCTCCTTCTAAAGTGACCGCTGGACAGTGCTGTACCAGACCACTGGTCATGCAACCCACCCTGCGAGGTAACATCCCCAGGTAACATCCCATACAACAGGTAACAGATAACAACAGCAGTATTGCCATACTCAGGAGAAACTACGCAACAGCTATTGAGATTTTTTTTCTCCTTTTATCCAGCATAATGGTGGAAAGTTTAGGTCCGAATACACCCTTTATTGTCAAATTTTGAACATTCCAAATAGAACCTTCATTTTGTTTTAAATCATGTTAGAAGCTTAAAGGGTTAAAAAGGTTTAACCCCTTAATGACCTGTCCCTTTTTTGTTTTTGTGTTTCGTTTTTGCACTCCCCTCGTTCAAAAATCTATAACTTTTATCTTCCACATATCTCTCTGTCTCCTTGCTTCCTTTTTGCTCTTCCTTTTTCACTTTCCCCTTCAGGGGCTTTTTGTTCTCTTTTCTCATTCTTAGGGTGCATTCACCCGCGGTATGCCCACCGTGCGCCGTGCGGGCATACCGCCGGGTGCTGGAGAGGATGTGACCCCTCCTCCCTCCATAGGAAATAGCGCCTCACGGCCATACACCAGGGAAAAGATAGAGCATGTTCTATCTTTTCCTGGTGTGCGGTGCGGAACGGTGCCACACATGTGTGGCACCGTACCACCACCATGCAGCCATTGCCGTCTAGGGGACGTTTATGCGGCCGCATGTACATCCCCACAGACAGCAGTGTGAATGAGCCCTTACCATTTTTGTTGTCATTTTCCCCTTCAGGATTTTTTTTTTTTGCCTTTTCCTCTCTTTACTGGTTTCTTTCCTACTATGTCTCACGTTTCTTTTTTTCTCTCCTATTTCCCCTTTTTCTCCTCTTTACAGCTTCTATTCTTTCCCTTTCTTGTTCCTCCGATACATATTCTCAGTTTTCAGTACATCTAACCCTATCCAACACATAGTTCACCTTTCTCTCTTTCCATCCCTGGAATGACGGGTGTGTCCATACGTCACCTTCCTCTTCCGGTTTTAACATAAATTCTCACAAGCTCAACTCACATATATCTATAACTAAGAATCCTAATGGATCGAAACGCGTCAGTCAGAACGTTCTCTTTTACTGCCTTGGCAATGTAATGTTTTTAACTCGACTTAAACAAATTTTGGATTTTTTATCGATCTTTGGAACACATTTGGTTGTTTACACTAAAGAGAAAGTGCAAAGTCCGACAGAAAACTGTTGCAGGGGCTTTAATAAATCTGGACCAAGCTGCACAAGTTTATCTCGTGTTTCTACTATCATGTTTCCGTCATCACGCCAAGGACTACATGGAAAGAAACTCAACTTTTTAGTCATAAAATTTTCTTTACTGTAAACGGGTAATATTTTCCACATGCAAAAACTTTAAATATGAAGATTGTTTTGTTTAATGGAGACAGCCAAGGTCAAGTATATAACATGATGAATACCAATAGGGATAACCACTACACCAATAGCAAAGTCCCTATACTATCTCCAAAATGAATACCAATAGCAGTATATAGAACCACAATATTGAAGTCAAAGCCAAATAGCCAATGCAGTAAAAACCTTTTTATCTTTATTTCCACATAGCAATCAAAAGGACAAAAATTGTTAAAAACATCACGTAAAACACACAACAAACACACAAAAAGCGATGGTGGTTAATTAATAATACAGTCAGCCGTCCCAAAGGACATGTAAACAAATATTTAAGAGAGCACAATGTATATATTATGTACAGGACCCAGGCAGTATTATTGCCCTCCCAAAAGAAGCCCCCCTTGAGGAAGCTACGGCGAAAGGTACGTCGGGGTGCTGCGGTGGTGGTCAGGGAGCTCTTACACTTTTTGGTAGGCACCTATGTACATAACGCACCCTTCTTTTGGGAGGGCAATAATACTGCCTGGGTCCTATATATATATACATTGTGCTCTCTTAAATATTTGTTTACATGTCCGTTGGGATGGCTGACTGTATTATTAATTAACCCCTTATCACCGACACTAGTTTTCAGCTCACTGACCAGACTCGATTTTTCAAATCTGACATGTCTCACGATAATTGGTTATAACTTCGGAACGCTTTAACATATCCTGGTGATTTTGAGAATGTTTTCTCGTGACACATTGTACTTCATGTTAGTTATAAAATTTAAGTGATAAGTTTTGCGTTTCGTTCTGAAAAAAAGTGAAAATTTGGCAAAAGTTTGTAAAAATTCTTCATTTTCCAAGTTTGAAATGTTCTGGTTTCCAGACAGGAAGTAAAACTACCCAAAAAGTTTGATAATTAACATTTACAGAATATCTGCTTTATGTTGGGATGATATTTTATGCTTCCGGTCATTTTTCTAGGATGTTATGAGGTGCAGAACTTTAGGTGCGATTTTTCTTATTTTCATGAAAATTGCCATAACTCACATTTTGAGGGACAACTCAGCTTTCAAGTGACTTTGAGAGGCCTAAATAATAGTAAAACCTCATAAATTACCCCACTATAGAAAGTTCACCCCTCAACATATGTAAAACAACTTCTATTAAGTCCATTAACCCTTTAAGTGTTTCACATGGGTTAAAAAATATGGACCTGCGATTTAGAAACTATGGATTTTTTTTGGAAATACATTCATTTAGGCCAAAACTGACATTTTCAGAATAAATTAAATGATGAAACGCACTGCAACGCTTGATGCCCAATTCCTCCCGAGTGTACTGATACCCCATATGTGGTGGTACACTTCTGTACAGGCGCACGGCCGAGTATAGAATGAATGGAGGCGCCGTCCACAGCAGATTTGTATTGTCACATTGTACGACCTATAAATTTTTATTTTTTTTGGTAATGCGATCATATGAGGGCTTATTTTTTATGGGATGAGATACAATGTATAAATAATTTATTTTGGGAGTCTAAAGCTTATTCATGAGATTTTATTAACTATTTCAAGGGGGACACAAACAAAATCATCAATTTTTATTTTGGATTGTGAGCATTTTGCCCCCCCCCCCCCGCTCACCGTAACGTAAAAATAATATTTTATCTTTATTCTCTGGTTCACTACGATTGCGGTGATACCTCATTTATATAGTTTTTCTTATTTTGCTCAATTTTCCTGAGCAAAACCAATATTGGAGAAAATCGCATTGTTTTTACTATTGACAACTTTTCAGGGCCATAACTTCTGTATTTTTCTGTTGTCAGATCTGGTTGAGGGCTTATTTTTTGCGAAAACAGTTGTTCTTTTCAGTCGTATCATATTAGGTACCGTAACTTTTTTTGATCACTTTTTAGAACATTTTTTGTGATGGTGTTTGATGAAAAATTGTATATTATGGGAAGTTTTTCGAGTTTTTTTTTTACGTAGTTCACCGAGCGGGTTCAATATTGATTTAGATTTATTGTACAGATTAATACGGACGCGGTGATACCAAATATGTACGTGTTTTGTGTTTTATATACTTTATTTGCATTTTATGTGTTACTGGGGAGATTATGGGACTTTTATTTTGTTTATTTATTTAATTATATTATAAAAAGATTTAATTTTTTTTTTTTTACTTTTTTACATTTTCTACTTCTTGGCTTGAATAAGCGATCATCCGATCGCTTATTCAAGCCTTTACACTGCAATACACTTGTATTGCAGTGTATAGTGAAAGTAACTGAGCATGCTGCGCATGCTCAGTTACTTACAGCCGGGTCCTGCCAGGAAGGCAGGACCCGGTGAGAAGAGGAGCCGACAGCCCCGGGTCACTCGTCGGAACCCGGGGCAGCGGCAGGAGGGATCGGATCCCCCGGTAAGCACACCGGGGGGGTCCGATCCACGGGGGACACACTTGCACGCCGCGGTCATGTTTGACCGCGGCGTGCAAGGGGTTAAACACCCGGGATCGGAGTTTTTCCGATCCCGGGTGTTAGTGCCGGGTCTGGGCTGTGATATCACAGCCCGACACCGGCACCAGCGAGACCCGGTGTCCCGAAAACTTCTTCTGATGCGCCGCCGTAGAAAGGCGTCGCATCAGAAGAAGTACCCTTAATGACCGCCGTAGAATCCCGATAGGGCGGTCATTAAGGGGTTAACCACCTTGCTTTTTCTGTGTTTGTTGTGTGTTTTACGTGATGTTTTTAACAATTTTTGTCCTTTTGATTGCTATGTGGAAATAAAGATAAAAAGGTTTTTACTGCATTGGCTATTTGGCTTTGACTTCTATATTGTGGTTCTATATACTGCTATTGGTATTCAAGTATATAACATGGTCTAGTCTGGATTTCTGATATCGAAGAACTGCTGTCTGTCATGTTGAACTCTGACATCATCCATTGTCAGTAGAACTGGCATGTAATGGTGTGTAAGTGCTATCTATATAGAGGTCATTGTACAGGAGGGGGAGGAGATAAACTGTGACATCATCTATTGTCAGTAGTGATGTAATGATGGGTCAGTGTTATCTATATAGAGGTCATTGTACAGGGAGGAGGGGGGGGGGATAAGCTGTGACATCATCTATTGTCAGTAGTGATGTAATGATGGGTCAGTGTTATCTATATAGAGGTCATTGTACAGGGAGGGGGAGGAGATAAGCTGTGACATCATCTATTGTCAGTAGTGATGTAATGATGGGTCAGTGTTATCTATATAGAGGTTATTGTACAGGCAGGGGAGGAGATAACCTGTGACATCATCTATTGTCAGTAGTGATGTAATGAGGGGTCAGTGTTATCTATATAGAGGTCATTGTACAGGGAGGGGGAGGAGATAAGCTGTGACATCATCAATTGTCAGTACTGATGTAATGATGGGTCAGTATACATAGGTATATACAGTATATACAGGTCAGTAGTGGCGTAGAGAGCATGAAATAATTGCAAAAGCTATCTTATTACTAGCATTTGCGATTAGTTGCCCTAATCCGCCACCTTCATGCCAGTGGGTTGTGAAGGGGCGTGAAGTGGGGACTCGGTTAGCTGTGAAAAGTCACTGGCTCTGTTTATTTCTACGGCAGGCAGGGCTTGGCGTTGAATAAATGCTGTGCGGCACCCTGCCTGATACAGCCTCTTGATCAAGAAGGTGGTTAATGTATTGCCATGCGAAAATGCAGCAGCCGGGCTATCATACCCCGCAGCATGAGCGCCGGCGTATGATAATGTAGGAATAATAATACTATATGCAACAACTACTTTTGTATGTATTGTATGTATGAGCCTTTGTCTAGGGACATTGTAAATGTTAATAAAGTAGTTATTAAAAAAAAAAAACTCCCTGAGACAGGAAGAGACAGCACAGACATCTTTCCTTGCTTGCTGCAGATGGACTGATAGCAATACAGACATGTTATCCTGTATGCTGAGAAAGTTCTGTTCATAAATAAAGTTCCTTTTTATTATTCCACTACTGGAGAATGATATGCATAATCTGCTGCTAACAGACAAATCAGAAACAGGGCGTAACTTGAGGGGGTGCAGAGGTTGCGGGGCCCAAGAGGTTTAGGGGGCCCTTATGGTGTCACTTTCCCATATGAGACAACTATTTCTATAAACCATACATTATAGTGGGGGGCCTGGCACAGATTTTGCACTGGGGCCCATCAGCTTCTAGTTACGCCACTGATCAGAAGTGTCTGAGGTAAAACTGTTCTAGTTGTCTATGGAAACCAATCAGATTGAAGCTTTAATTTTATAAACAGCTGTGGGAAAATGAAAGCTGAGCTCTGATTGGTTGCCATGAGCAATTTGAACAGGTATGCTCTCAGACACTGCTGATAAATCTCCCCTATCTGTCTGTAATATAACAGTTTTAATCATCCCAAACATAAGTTGTATCACATACAATGTGACCAGGTAGGTCTGCTCTGTATGGTGCTGCTTCCCTTCCCTGTCCTATGCCCATACAGCAGATGACCACCAAATACTGGGAATGTTTATTTTTTGGGGCAAAATGAATGAAGTTTCCAAAAAAATTACATCCCATTTCCATACAGTTTTAACCTCTGTGAAGCGCCTAAGGTTGACAAATTTTTTAAAAGTTATTTTACATACATCAAGGGCTATCATTTTTATTGGAGGTTAATTAATGGATTTTCTCTATTATTTAAGCCTCTCAAAGTCACTTGATAGTTGAACTGTTCCCTAAAAACTTTAGTTTGTAATTAGAGATGAGCGAGCACTAAAATGCTCGGGTACTCGTTATTCGAGACGAACTTTTCCCGATGCTCGAGTGCTCGTCTCGAATAACGAGCCCCATTGAAGTCAATGGGAGACTCGAGCATTTTTCAAGGGGACCAAGGCTCTGCACAGGGAAGCTTGGCCAAACACCTGGGAACCTCAGAAAAGGATGGAAACACCACGGAAATGGACAGGAAACAGCAGGGGCAGCATGCATGGATGCCTCTGAGGCTGCTTAATCGCACCATTATGCCAAAATTATGGGCAACAGCATGGCCATGACAGAGTGACAGAATGAAGCTAGATAGCATCTAAAACATGCAATAATTGACCCTGACACTATAGGGGACGGCATGCAGAGGCAGCGGCAGCAGGCTAGAGAGTGGCATGGCGACATACCCTAAATGGACTCAGGCTTCAAACCAATGGGTGGCAGAGAGGAACCAAAGGAGGTGAGCAAGAAGCGCTCAAATAATATCGGTACATGATAAAAGTTTGCCAGTATATTTTGTGGATTACACAGCAGGGTGGCGACAAAGTTAACATGGAAGCCATGAAAACAACCCAAAATTCTACCTGACACAGCTCGTTTGATAAGGGGACCATGTATGGAGGCAGTGAACTAGTAGTAGATTAAAGGTTCTGCAGTTAAAACTATGTTAGTTGGATCTTGGCATGGAGTTGGCGCTCCGCTGCCAGGCGAGCTTTCGCCAATCCAAGCCCCTGTCTCTAGGCTACTCCCCAAACAGCACTTCTAAGAACCTTTTGTATAAGATCAAGTGTAGTAGCGTTCTTATAAGTTTAGGATATGGCGGGTGAGGGGAATGTAAACAGATGCGCAAGAAGCGCTGAAATAATATTGGTAAATGATAAAAGTTTATTAGTATATTTTGTGGATAACACAGCTGGGTGGCGACAAAGTTAACAACTTTGATGTGGAATCCATGAAAACAACCCAAATTTCTGCCTGACACACCTCGTTTGATAAAGGGACGATGTATGGAGGCAGCTATATGGACGACTTTTGGAGGTAGCAATGGAGACAACGTGTGGAGGCTGCTATGGAGACAATTTAATTTGGATAGTGCCTGTATGTGGCAGTCCCAAAAATTTTTCAAACCAGAGGAGCAGGTAGGTGGCCCTCCAGAAAAATAGAATAGATTGAGTGCCTGTATGTGGCAGTCCCAAAAAGTTTTCAAACCAGAGGAGCAGGTAGGTGGCCCTCCAGAAAAATTGAATAGATTGAGTGCCTGTATGTGGCAGTCCCAAAAAGTTTTCAAACCAGAGGAGCAGGTAGGTGGCCCTCCAGAAAAATTGAATAGATTGAGTGCCTGTATGTGGCAGTCCCAAAAAGTTTTCAAACCAGAGGAGCAGGTAGGTGGCCCTCCAGAAAAATTGAATAGATTGAGTGCCTGTATGTGGCAGTCCCAAAAAGTTTTCAAACCAGAGGAGCAGGTAGGTGGCCCTCCAGAAAAATTGAATAGATTGAGTGCCTGTATGTGGCAGTCCCAAAAAGTTTTCAAACCAGAGGAGCAGGTAGGTGGCCCTCCAGAAAAATAGAATAGATTGAGTGCCTGTATGTGGCAGTCCCAAAAAGTTTTCAAACCAGAGGAGCAGGTAGGTGGCCCTCCAGAAAAATGGAATCGATTGAGTGCCTGTATGTGGCAGTCCCAAAAAGTTTTCAAACCAGAGGAGCAGGTAGGTGGCCCTCCAGAAAAATAGAATAGATTGAGTGCCTGTATGTGGCACTCCCAAAAATTGTTTAAAACAGAGGAACGGGTCGGTGGCCCTCCAGAAAAATTGAATAGATTGAGTGCCTGTATGTGGCACTCCCAAAAATTGTTTAAAACAGAGGACCGGGTCGGTGGCCCTCCAGAAAAATTAAATGCATAAAGTACTATAGCAAGAGCCAGTGGGCCCTGTCAAAAAATAGCCAGTTTCCTCTGCTTTACTGTACAAAGAGGAGGAGAAGGAGGAAAATGAGGAGGAGGAGGAGTGGATCAATTATTCAGGTTGAGCTTCCTTCACCTGGTGGAGATTGGAAATTATGAGAAATCCAGGCTTTATTCATCTTAATAAGCGTCAGCCTGTCAGCGCTGTCAGTCGACAGGCGTGTACGCTTATCGGTGATGATGCCACCAGCTGCACTGAAAACCCGCTCGGACAAGACGCTAGCGGCAGGGCAGGCAAGAACCTCCAAGGCGTACAGCGCCAGTTCGTGCCACATGTCCAGCTTTGAAACCCAGTAGTTGTAGGGAGCTGTGTGATCATTTAGGACGATGGTATGGTCAGCTACGTACTCCCTCACCATCTTTCTGTAAAGATCAGCCCTACTCTGCCGAGACTGGGGACAGGTGACAGTGTCTTGCTGGGGTGACATAAAGCTGGCAAAAGCCTTGTAAAGCGTACCCTTGCCAGTGCTGGACAAGCTGCCTGCTCGCCTACTCTCCCTCGCTACTTGTCCCGCAGAACTACGCACTCTGCCGCTAGCGCTGTCAGAAGGGAAATACTGTTTCAGCTTGTGCACCAGGGCCTGCTGGTATTCATGCATTCTCACACTCCTTTCCTCTGCAGGGATGAGAGTGGAAAGATTTTGCTTGTACCGTGGGTCCAGGAGAGTGAACACCCAGTAATCGGTGCTGGAATAAATTCTTTGAACGCGAGGGTCACGGGATAGGCAGCCTAGCATGAAATCTGCCATATGCGCCAGAGTACCAACGCGTAAGAATTCACTCCCCTCACTGGCCTGACTGTCCATTTCCTCCTCCTCCAACTCCTCCAACTCCTCTTCTTCTGCCCATACACGCTGAACAGTAAAGGACTCAACAATGGTCCCCTCTTGTGTCTCGCCAACATTCTCCTCCTCTTCCTCCTCATCCTCCTCCGATATGCGCTGAGAAACAGACCTAAGGGTGCTTTGGCTATCAACAAGGGAATCTTCTTCCCCCGTCTCTTGTGACGAGCGCAAAGCTTCCGACTTCATGCTGATCAGAGAGTTTTTCAACAGGCCAAGCAGCGGGATGGTGAGGCTGATGATGGCGGCATCGCCACTGACCATCTGTGTTGACTCCTCAAAGTTACTCAGCACCTGACAGATATCAGACATCCACGTCCACTCCTCATTGTAGACTTGAGGAAGCTGACTGACCTGACTACCAGTTCTGGTGGAAGTTGACATCTGGCAGTCTACAATGACTCGGCGCTGCTGGTAAACTCTGGATAACATGGTCAGTGTTGAATTCCACCTCGTGGGCACGTCGCACAACAGTCGGTGAGCGGGCAGTTGGAGGCGGCGCTGCGCTGCCCTGAGAGTGGCAGCATCTGTGCTGGACTTCCTGAAATGCGCACAGATGCGGCGCACCTTCGTGAGCAAATCTGACAGATTGGGGTATGTCTTGAGGAAACGCTGAACTATCAGATTTAACACATGGGCCAGGCATGGCACATGTGTCAGTCTGCCGAGTTGCAGAGCCGCCACCAGGTTACGGCCGTTGTCACACACAACCATGCCTGGCTTCAGGTTCAGCGGTGCCAGCCACAGATCAGTCTGCGCCGTGATGCCCTGTAATAGCTCTTGGGCGGTGTGCCTTTTATCGCCTAGGCTCAGCAGTTTGAGCACCGCCTGCTGTCGCTTAGCAACGGCACTGCTGCTGTGCCTAGAGCTACCGACTGATGGCGCCGTGCCCACGGATGGTAGTTCGGAGGAGGAGGTGGAGGAGGGGTGGGAGGAGGAGGAGGCATAGTAGGCCTGAAACACCTGGACTGAGGTAGGCCCCGCAATCCTCGGCGTCGGCAGTATATGACCAGCCCCAGGGTCAGACTCGGTCCCAGCCTCCACCAAGTTAACCCAATGTGCCGTCAGCGATATATAGTGGCCCTGCCCGGCAGCACTCGTCCACGTGTCCGTGGTCAGGTGGACCTTGTCAGAAACGGCGTTGGTCAGGGCACGGGTGATGTTGTCTGACACGTGCTGGTGCAGGGCTGGGACGGCACATCGGGAAAAGTAGTGGCGGCTGGGGACCGAATACCGAGGGGCGGCCGCCGCCATGAGGTTGCGAAAGGCCTCGGTCTCTACTAGCCTATAGGGCAGCATCTCCAGGCTAAGCAATCTGGAGATGTGCACATTAAGGGCTTGGGCGTGCGGGTGGGTTGCACTATATTTGCGTTTCCGCTCCAGCGTCTGGGGTATGGAGAGCTTAACGCTGGTGGATGCTGTGGAGGATCGTGGAGGCGACGATGGGGTTTTTGTGGCAGGGTCCTGGGCAGGGGGCTGACTATCAGCTGACACAGGGGAAGGAGCAGTGGTGTGCACGGCCGGAGGTGAACGGGCTTGTTGCCACTGAGTGGGGTGTTTAGCATTCATATGCCTGCGCATACTGGTGGTAGTTAAGCTAGTAGTGGTGGAACCCCTGCTGAGCCTGGTTTGGCAAATGTTGCACACCACAGTCCGTCGGTCATCCGGTGTTTCCTTAAAGAACCTCCAGACTTCTGAAGATCTAGCCCTCGCCGCAAGAGCCCTCGCCATGGGAGCTTCACTAGTTGACACATTTGGCGCTGATGCACCAGCTCTGGCCCTGCCTCTCCGTCTGGCCCCACCACTGCCTCTTCCAACCTGTTCTGGTCGAGGACTCTCCTCCGTCTCAGAAGCACTGTGTTCACCCGGCCTCTCAACCCAGCTTGGGTCTGTCACCTCATCATCCTCCGATCCCTCAGTCTGCTCCCCCCTCGGACTTCCTGCCCTGACAACAACTTCCCCACTGTCTGACAACCGTGTCTCCTCATCGTCGGACACCTCTTTACACACTTCCACTACGTCAAGAAGGTCATCATCACCCACAGACTGCGACTGGTGGAAAACCTGGGCATCGGAAAATTGCTCAGCAGCAACCGGGCAAGTGGTTTGTGACTGTGGGAAGGGTCCAGAAAACAGTTCCTCAGAGTATGCCGGTTCAAATGCCAAATTTTCCTGGGAGGGGGCAGACTGGGGGGGAGGAGGCTGAGGTGCAGGAGCTGGAGGAGTGGCGATTTCGGTGACATGGGTGGACTGCGTGGAAGACTGACTGGTGGACAAATTGCTCGAAGCATTGTCAGCAATCCACGACATCACCTGTTCGCACTGTTCTGGCCTCAACAGTGCTCTACCACGAGTCCCAGTAACTTCAGACATGAACCTAGGGAGTGTAGCTCTGCGGCGTTCCCCTGCTCCCTCATAAGCAGGTGGGGTCTCACCCCGGCCAGGACCACGGCCTCTGACCCCTGCAGTAGTTGGACGCCCACGTCCCCGCCCTCGTCCTCTACCCCTAGCCCTCGGGTTAAACATTTTTAAAATGAGAGTTATAGCTTTAATTTTTTTTTAACTTTTTTTTGTGTTTTTTTTTTTTTTTTTGTGTTTTTGAGTTTTTAAAACCAAACAATGCTATCCTATTGCTATGGCTATTTTCTAGCCAAGTATGAAAGCACACTACTATGCCAGATGAGATGACACCGAGTTATTAAACAAAATAAACGTAAAATAAAAAAGGACAAATGGCAGACTGTGCCTAATTGAAATCCAACCCCTACTAAATTTTCCCACTTCGGTCTTTGCAATGGATATGTGCGTCACTAAGCGCAAAACACAGCGGTCGCAAGTCTCACTACAAATTGCTGACAATTGGCTAGTAGATGCACTGCAGCAAGTACAGCCACCAGCAGATCAACCAGAAATCAAATATATAACGCTACTGTAGGCGTAAGCCGTTTGGATTCTCCTATGGCTATTTTCTAGCCAAGTATGAAAGCACACTACTATGCCAGATGAGATGACGCTGAGTTATTAAACAAAATAAACGTAAAATAAAAAAGGACAAATGGCAGACTGTGCCTAATTGAAATCCAACCCCTACTAAATTTTCCCACTTCGGTCTTTGCAATGGATATGTGCGTCACTAAGCGCAAAACACAGCGGTCGCAAGTCTCACTACAAATTGCTGACAATTGGCTAGTAGATGCACTGCAGCAAGTACAGCCACCAGCAGATCAACCAGAAATCAAATATATAACGCTACTGTAGGCGTAAGCCATTTGGATTCTCCTATGGCTATTTTCTAGCCAAGTATGAAAGCACACTACTATGCCAGATGAGATGACGCTGAGTTATTAAACAAAATAAACGTAAAATAAAAAAGGACAAATGGCAGACTGTGCCTAATTGAAATCCAACCCCTACTAAATTTTCCCACTTCGGTCTTTGCAATGGATATGTGCGTCACTAAGCGCAAAACACAGCGGTCGCAAGTCTCACTACAAATTGCTGACAATTGGCTAGTAGATGCACTGCAGCAAGTACAGCCACCAGCAGATCAACCAGAAATCAAATATATAACGCTACTGTAGGCGTAAGCCGTTTGGATTCTCCTATGGCTATTTTCTAGCCAAGTATGAAAGCACACTACTATGCCAGATGAGATGACGCTGAGTTATTAAACAAAATAAACGTAAAATAAAAAAGGACAAATGGCAGACTGTGCCTAATTGAAATCCAACCCCTACTAAATTTTCCCACTTCGGTCTTTGCAATGGATATGTGCGTCACTAAGCGCAAAACACAGCGGTCGCAAGTCTCACTACAAATTGCTGACAATTGGCTAGTAGATGCACTGCAGCAAGTACAGCCACCAGCAGATCAACCAGAAATCAAATATATAACGCTACTGTAGGCGTAAGCCGTTTGGATTCTCCTATGGCTATTTTCTAGCCAAGTATGAAAGCACACTACTATGCCAGATGAGATGACGCTGAGTTATTAAACAAAATAAACGTAAAATAAAAAAGGACAAATGGCAGACTGTGCCTAATTGAAATCCAACCCCTACTAAATTTTCCCACTTCGGTCTTTGCAATGGATATGTGCGTCACTAAGCGCAAAACACAGCGGTCGCAAGTCTCACTACAAATTGCTGACAATTGGCTAGTAGATGCACTGCAGCAAGTACAGCCACCAGCAGATCAACCAGAAATCAAATATATAACGCTACTGTAGGCATAAGCCGTTTGGATTCTCCTATGGCTATTTTCTAGCCAAGTATGAAAGCACACTACTATGCCAGATGAGATGACGCTGAGTTATTAAACAAAATAAACGTAAAATAAAAAAGGACAAATGGCAGACTGTGCCTAATTGAAATCCAACCCCTACTAAATTTTCCCACTTCGGTCTTTGCAATGGATATGTGCGTCACTAAGCGCAAAACACAGCGGTCGCAAGTCTCACTACAAATTGCTGACAATTGGCTAGTAGATGCACTGCAGCAAGTACAGCCACCAGCAGATCAACCAGAAATCAAATATATAACGCTACTGTAGGCGTAAGCCGTTTGGATTCTCCTATGGCTATTTTCTAGCCAAGTATGAAAGCACACTACTATGCCAGATGAGATGACGCTGAGTTATTAAACAAAATAAACGTAAAATAAAAAAGGACAAATGGCAGACTGTGCCTAATTGAAATCCAACCCCTACTAAATTTTCCCACTTCGGTCTTTGCAATGGATATGTGCGTCACTAAGCGCAAAACACAGCGGTCGCAAGTCTCACTACAAATTGCTGACAATTGGCTAGTAGATGCACTGCAGCAAGTACAGCCACCAGCAGATCAACCAGAAATCAAATATATAACGCTACTGTAGGCGTAAGCCGTTTGGATTCTCCTATGGCTATTTTCTAGCCAAGTATGAAAGCACACTACTATGCCAGATGAGATGACGCTGAGTTATTAAACAAAATAAACGTAAAATAAAAAAGGACAAATGGCAGACTGTGCCTAATTGAAATCCAACCCCTACTAAATTTTCCCACTTCGGTCTTTGCAATGGATATGTGCGTCACTAAGCGCAAAACACAGCGGTCGCAAGTCTCACTACAAATTGCTGACAATTGGCTAGTAGATGCACTGCAGCAAGTACAGCCACCAGCAGATCAACCAGAAATCAAATATATAACGCTACTGTAGGCGTAAGCCGTTTGGATTCTCCTATGGCTATTTTCTAGCCAAGTATGAAAGCACACTACTATGCCAGATGAGATGACGCTGAGTTATTAAACAAAATAAACGTAAAATAAAAAAGGACAAATGGCAGACTGTGCCTAATTGAAATCCAACCCCTACTAAATTTTCCCACTTCGGTCTTTGCAATGGATATGTGCGTCACTAAGCGCAAAACACAGCGGTCGCAAGTCTCACTACAAATTGCTGACAATTGGCTAGTAGATGCACTGCAGCAAGTACAGCCACCAGCAGATCAACCAGAAATCAAATATATAACGCTACTGTAGGCGTAAGCCGTTTGGATTCTCCTATGGCTATTTTCTAGCCAAGTATGAAAGCACACTACTATGCCAGATGAGATGACGCTGAGTTATTAAACAAAATAAACGTAAAATAAAAAAGGACAAATGGCAGACTGTGCCTAATTGAAATCCAACCCCTACTAAATTTTCCCACTTCGGTCTTTGCAATGGATATGTGCGTCACTAAGCGCAAAACACAGCGGTCGCAAGTCTCACTACAAATTGCTGACAATTGGCTAGTAGATGCACTGCAGCAAGTACAGCCACCAGCAGATCAACCAGAAATCAAATATATAACGCTACTGTAGGCGTAAGCCGTTTGGATTCTCCTATGGCTATTTTCTAGCCAAGTATGAAAGCACACTACTATGCCAGATGAGATGACGCTGAGTTATTAAACAAAATAAACGTAAAATAAAAAAAGACAAATGGCAGACTGTGCCTAATTGAAATCCAACCCCTACTAAATTTTCCCACTTCGGTCTTTGCAATGGATATGTGCGTCACTAAGCGCAAAACACAGCGGTCGCAAGTCTCACTACAAATTGCTGACAATTGGCTAGTAGATGCACTGCAGCAAGTACAGCCACCAGCAGATCAACCAGAAATCAAATATATAACGCTACTGTAGGCGTAAGCCGTTTGGATTCTCCTATGGCTATTTTCTAGCCAAGTATGAAAGCACACTACTATGCCAGATGAGATGACGCTGAGTTATTAAACAAAATAAACGTAAAATAAAAAAGGACAAATGGCAGACTGTGCCTAATTGAAATCCAACCCCTACTAAATTTTCCCACTTCGGTCTTTGCAATGGATATGTGCGTCACTAAGCGCAAAACACAGCGGTCGCAAGTCTCACTACAAATTGCTGACAATTGGCTAGTAGATGCACTGCAGCAAGTACAGCCACCAGCAGATCAACCAGAAATCAAATATATAACGCTACTGTAGGCGTAAGCCGTTTGGATTCTCCTATGGCTATTTTCTAGCCAAGTATGAAAGCACACTACTATGCCAGATGAGATGACGCTGAGTTATTAAACAAAATAAACGTAAAATAAAAAAGGACAAATGGCAGACTGTGCCTAATTGAAATCCAACCCCTACTAAATTTTTCCACTTCGGTCTTTGCAATGGATATGTGCGTCACTAAGCGCAAAACACAGCGGTCGCAAGTCTCACTACAAATTGCTGACAATTGGCTAGTAGATGCACTGCAGCAAGTACAGCCACCAGCAGATCAACCAGAAATCAAATATATAACGCTACTGTAGGCGTAAGCCGTTTGGATTCTCCTATGGCTATTTTCTAGCCAAGTATGAAAGCACACTACTATGCCAGATGAGATGACGCTGAGTTATTAAACAAAATAAACGTAAAATAAAAAAGGACAAATGGCAGACTGTGCCTAATTGAAATCCAACCCCTACTAAATTTTCCCACTTCGGTCTTTGCAATGGATATGTGCGTCACTAAGCGCAAAACACAGCGGTCGCAAGTCTCACTACAAATTGCTGACAATTGGCTAGTAGATGCACTGCAGCAAGTACAGCCACCAGCAGATCAACCAGAAATCAAATATATAACGCTACTGTAGGCGTAAGCCGTTTGGATTCTCCTATGGCTATTTTCTAGCCAAGTATGAAAGCACACTACTATGCCAGATGAGATGACGCTGAGTTATTAAACAAAATAAACGTAAAATAAAAAAGGACAAATGGCAGACTGTGCCTAATTGAAATCCAACCCCTACTAAATTTTCCCACTTTGGTGTTTGAGGTGGATATGTGTGCCACTAAGAGCTAAACACAACGGTAGCAAGTCCCCCTGCTAATTCCTCACAAAATGGTACTAGATGCAAATTAAAAAAAAAAAAAAAAAGTAGAACGTTATTGTAGCCCTAAGAAGGGCTGTTGGGTTCTTGGAGAATCACTCCTCCAGAGAGTCCCTTCAGCCCTGCTACAGCTAGTGTCCCTGGGACTCCCACCATGATGCCTCTGACTATGCCCTACTATCTGGGGGCCCCCTGGTTACCCTACTACGAGGGAGAATCACATACTCTCCCTGAATTCAGGGACAAGTTGTTAGCCACCTTCGCCTTGCTCCCGTTCACAGAGGAACAGAAAGTGGGCATCCTCATCGGGCAGTTGAAAGGACCCGCTCTCCGGGAAGTGAAGTCTTGGCCCCGAGAACAGTGTCAGAATGTGGTCCAAATTCTTGATAGGCTGCGCAACACCTTTGACAAGTGCACCGTCTCCGAGTTGAAGCAGAAATTCTTCGGGAAAAGACAGAAGCCCCAAGAGTCCCTCCGAGACTTTGCCCTCTCCCTACAGGAGACATGGAAGGCCATCACCTGCCTTGAGCCCAAAGATCATCTCTTCTCAACATGCCCAGGCCTCTTTCCTCGAGTTTAAGGAAATTGCCATTGACATATTAGGAGACCGACCACCTACTGGACCGCAGAAAGAGCTTGAATGGAAGAATCTGCTCTCGCTTGCCATCCCACGCAGTCAACATCACCTACTCCTGCAGCTATGGAAGTTACTGGCATAACAGGACCGGTCCCTAATCTGGCGGACACCCTGCATCAAATCCTCGATCGGTTGACCCAGTTGGAAGTAACTGTCTCCGCTATGAGGAGGAAACCTCCAGAGAACCCGGTACGGTCAGCTACTCCTCGTGAACCTCCGACTAAACAACGCCCAAAAGAAGCGAAGTCGTTAAGCACCTGGAGTCAGAAGAAACCCCGCCAGCGGTGCAGCTACTGCCATAAATATGGGCATGAAGAGAATGATTGTCGTCAGTTAAACGACAAACCCTTGGAGCTAAGGGACGACCTCCAAGGGAAGAACTTGTAAGTCCCCGAGATGCTAACTGGATGCCCAGGTTCGTGGGGACTCGCCCCATGGTTCATGTAACCATCGACGGAGTTACCCTACCGGCCTTAATTGATACCGGCTCTCAAGTGACCACCCTCCGGAGTGCTGCCTTCGAGAAATGCAGAGGAAGAGCATCCTTAGTCCAGCCTCCAAAGGTTTACTTGAACATCATTGCTACGAACGGAAAACCCGTACCCATCCGCGGCTACTGGGAGCCCACGCTAACCATTGGAGACACTGAGTTAACCAGACAGGGCGTAGTGGTGACACGTGTGCCCGAAAACAGTAACTTCTCCCTGGTACTGGGTACCAATGTCCTCCGCAACTGCTACCCTGAAGTGCTGAAGGCTCTCCACGACTCCCTGCCAACAGTGCCCAACGGTTCCCGGAAGGTAATTCAGGAGACTATGCAGGTTCTAGCGGCGCAACAGAAATTTGCTGGCCCTAATGGAGAAATCTGCCGAGCCCGGATCAAGGATCCCCAACCTGTCCGCCTTCAACCTGGGACTGAGACGTTAGTATGGTGTCGAGCCTGCATGGGCGTCCAAGGTCAAGACTACCAGGCGATAGTAGAACCTCTACCAGCTGATGAAGACCTGCCCATTCTAGCCGCCAGGAGCCTAGTCACTGTATCCCGAGGACAAGTACCCATTCGATTACTAAATGTGGGAGACTCCCCAGTGGATCTGAGAAAGTACCAAGCCGTAGCCACTCTCTTCAGTGTCCATCCTGAAGACTTGGTGGAAACCTCTCTGTCTGCCTCCCAACAGTTGGAAGTGAAGCAAAGTGCTGAAGGTGAGCCTGCCGAGCAACCCTGGTGGCTTGAGCTCAATATTGGAGACGACGATTTTACTCCTGCAGACCAAGTACAAGGTGTCCTGGATGTCGTTATGAAGCACCACCAGGCCTTCAGCAAACACCCACTGGATTTTGGGCAGACTACTCTGATTCAACACACCATCCCTACTGGCTCTCCTCCTCCTATCAAGGAACGATATCGGCCCATACCTCCAGCCCGCTACCAAGAGGTAAAGAAGCTGGTACAAGAGATGAAGACAGCCAACGTTATCCGGGAGAGTCACAGCCCATGGGCTGCCCCGCTGGTCCTTGTGAAGAAGAAGGATGGAACCCTTCGATTCTGTGTTGACTATAGGAAGATCAACAATATCACCCACAAGGACGCCTATCCTCTGCCTCGAATCGAGGAATCCCTCGCAGCCCTAGGGTCAGCTGCCTACTTCTCTACCCTGGATCTGACCAGTGGCTACTGGCAAGTGGCCATGGCACCAGAAGACAGAGAAAAGACGGCTTTCACCACCCCAATGGGCCTGTTCGAGTTCAACAACATGCCGTTCGGGCTAGGCAACACCCCAGGCACATTTCAACGGCTGATGGAGAGATGTTTGGGTCATCGCAACTTCGAGACCGTCCTGCTTTATTTGGACAACATTATCATCTACTCCAAGACTTATGAAGACCACCTCCACCATCTGGCTGAAGTCTTCCAAATCCTGACCCAACATGGGTTGAAGGTCAAGCCATCCAAGTGCCACCTGCTACAACCTAGCGTCAAGTACCTGGGACATGTGGTGAGCGCTCATGGAATTGAGCCAGATCCAGAGAAGATTGCAGCTGTCTACGACTGGCCTACCCCATCAACAGTACGGGACATCAAAAGCTTCCTGGGATTTGCCAGTTATTACAGGCGTTTCATCCCGAAGTTTGCCCAGCTGGCGGCTCCTCTGCAAGAGCTTCTAAGGGGCCTGCCAAAAGAGAGCCAACGTTCCCGAGTATCCATTGAGTGGACGGCCGAACGAGAAGCTGCCTTCCAGATGCTCAAGCAACGGTTGACTGAGCCTCCGGTGTTGGGATATCCAGACTACAGTCTGCCTTTCACCCTATACACTGATGCCAGCAAGCAAGGTCTAGGGGCGGTATTATCCCAGCTCCAAAACGGAACTGAAAGGGTCATAGCCTACGCCAGCCGTTCCCTCCGAGAACCGGAGCAAAACGACCAGAACTACAGTTCCTTCAAGTTGGAGTTTCTGGCGTTAGTCTGGGCTGTGACCGAAAAGTTCAAGGACTACCTAGCTGCATCATCTTTCACTGTCTTCACAGACAATAATCCTTTGGCGCACCTGAACACCGCACGTCTTGGAGCACTGGAACAACGGTGGGCCTCCAGACTTGCCAATTTCAACTTTACCATCAAGTACCGGGCTGGTAAGACCCACGACAACGCCAACGCTCTGTCCCGTCTCCCTGACCAGTGGGAAGGACCCTCCACGGATGCTCAGTGGGAAGATGTCGAGATGCCAGCATTCTATGCCCGGTTTGTGCGTCAAGATGCCCAGAGAGTTTACTCCCTACCGACAGAGGCAGCGCCAGCTACTCCTCAAGAAGAGTCAGAGCCCCCTGCGGAAAAGGACCTCTGGATGAGTCTTCAGGCTGATAGCCGTGCCATAGGAGAAGTAATGGACTATCTCTCTAGTGGGCGAGTGCCTGAAAGAATCCGGCGCAGAAGAGCTGATGGAGAACTGTCTCAATTGTGGCGCCAGAGAAAGACTCTGAGCATGCACCAGGGTCTGCTAAAGAGAAGAACTCTGGACCCTATCACTTATGACCGGCTATACCAGATTGTGATTCCCAGGAGGGACGCCAAGATAGTACTGGAAATGTACCATGACCAGTCCGGACACTTTGGCGCTCAGAAGACTGAAGCCACCCTCCGAAGGCGATTCTTCTGGGTCAACATGAAGTCCGACATTGAAGCCTGGTGTCGAGAATGCCCAGCCTGCGCCATCGCTCGTGGAGAGCGACACAATCAAAGGGCCCCTCTACGTCCCATTGTGAGCCAACGGCCCTTGGAGATCCTGGCATTGTACCACGTGAAGTTGGAGCCCAGCAGATCCGGTCACAGTTATGCTCTTACGATCATCGACCACTATACCAAATTTGTGGTTGCAGTACCTGTCAGAGATCTGTCTGCAAGGACTACCGCAGCGGCCCTGGGGAAGAGCTTCATCCTCCCCTATGGCTGTCCGGACCAGATCCTTACAGACCAAGGAACAGCATTTGAGTCCCAAGTCTTCCAGGAGCTGTGCACTCTATATGGCTGCAAGAAGCTGAGGACCACAGCCTGTCATCCCCAAGGCAACGGGCTTTGTGAAAAGATGAATCAGACTCTAATCAATATGCTGAGGACTCTGACCCCTGCAAAAAGGGCTGACTGGCCAAAACTGTTGCCCGAATTAGTGTACCTGTACAACAATACCACTCATTGCTCCACAGGATACACCCCGTATTATCTGATGTTCGGGAGGCACGGCCATCTCCCTGCGGATATGACCTGGGACATGGAGTCCCCTGATTCCCAGTCTTTACTCCCCCAGACTGACTGGGTTCACGAACACCAGAGGCGCCTGGCGGATGCCAGAGAAGTTGTGGATCTGCGGTTAGAAGAGGCCCGGGAGAAACAAAAAAGGGACATTGATCGTAATGCCTGTGCTGAGCCTTTTGCCCCAGGAGATCGAGTGTGGCTGCGCAACAACCATCCTACTAGTAAGCTAGATGGGCGTTGGGAGCGTGAGCCATACCTAGTTAGGGACAGTCTCTCCCCTGAAGTCTACGAGATTTCAAGAGGAGACCGTCCACCATTCCGGGTACATAGGAACCGTCTGAAGAGATGTCTTCGTCCTTTTGCCCCTATGTCCACACCTCTCACCTCGACCCCCAACTTACAGACCTCCTTGTGTTCGCCTACCCCCAGTTTCTTGGAACTTGTGACTGTGCCTCAATTCTGTTTTGTTTCCACTCCAGTAAGAGGTACCTCAGAGAGACCATCATCCCCACCGCAGTCTCCAATACTGCTGCTTGTGGAGGATGATCCGGCTCCACTGTCTGCAACCCCTGAAACATCAGAGCCAGCTGAGACTCCGACTCCAGCGCCTGAATCAGAGGAGGACGATGAGGAGATTGTTATCTTCTCCCAGCCGGAACTGCGGAGGTCTCAAAGGGAGACAAAAGGTAAAGCTCCTGCGTACCTGCAGGAGTACCAACTGGTGTCACACAGAAGGAGGAGGCAGGTACGTTTTTCTGACACCGAAGTACTTACCACCGAAGAAGATACTGAGTAACCCCTGAAGGGCTGTAGCCCACTTCAGGTACTATGTACATATTGTGTATTTATTTCTGTCCTTATCCCTAAAGAGCCAGAAACTGTCCTGAGACTCTTACCCTTATTTATCTCAGTCCAGAGATTATACATTGTCTTGTGCTATGATAGCACCCTTCCTCTGCCACAGCAGAGATTTCTTCAAAGGACTCTGTCCCTCTCCAAATAGAGGAGACACTTTGCTTCTCAGTGCACTTTTCCCCACCTCAAGGGCTGTACCCAGAAGATGGACTTTGTTACTAGAGACCTTCTGAGAGACTTTTGCCAGATACTCCAGGGAAAAGTTGCTATTGCTATTGACTACTATATTGCACTTAATGCCTTCCTTCTAGGTATGGACGTTATGCTTGCACTTTTTATGCCTTTTCTTTGCAGGAAAAGAGACATTTGCTATCCTGAGTGGCCTATCTACCTCTGTAACGTTTGTAACGTTTTAAGATGTGTACCCATTGGGCTTCTAAGCCAATGTGAGTTTACAACCTGTTTGCACACTGTCATATCTGCCAGTAGTCTGCACTAACCCTTTCATAGGCTTTTCAGGTTGTAGTGTGGCTGTGTCGGACCGTCTTTTTGTAAAACACTGACCGCTACCTGATCCCTCAAACTGAGGTTTGCACATGGGGGTAGTCCGTAAACTGCGGGTCTTAAGGGGACCGGGGGTGTTACAGAGTTAGCACCTGGATGCCAGTCATACATGGGTAAGGATGCCAGTCAGGAGGTACTTGTGTCGCATATGCTAACGCAATGCAGATATACACACTATATAATTGCCGCCAGGGAAGAAGTGTTGATAGAACAAATATACAGGCCTTGGTGCAAGGAGTGGATTACAGGACATGACACCACACCTTTCCTACTGTACAGTTCGGTTTAATGGCGTCAGCGACCAACTGTCATACAGCTACATGTTTTGTCTTAGTCCGACACCAACCCAGGTGCCTGTCTCCAGGACCATGGGCGGTTTGTCCCTACACCTCACATAGCCTGCACTTCCCAGAAGTGCCCGTATCCACCTCTGCCCCCTCAAGCCATCTGTAGTCGAGCCGAGGGCGGCTCTTTCAATTGCCCCCGGGGTATGCAACACCCTCGCCGATGCAATGGCGAGGGAGGGTTTGCGAATACGTCCCACCTGCATGTAACCACATCACACTACATGGTCCTTATAGGACATAGGGGTATTGCAGTGGTGAATCCTGCCTGGCAAGGCAGGAGTTAAGTGTTTTGTATGATGCAAGATGCTATTGTCCAATGATCTGTGTTACATCCTGTCCTCTGTAAGCTGAGATGTGATTGGAGGAGCAGCCACCACCTGACCAAAGGAAGGTAATAAAACCCCCTGGCCAGGAATGTTCTAGAGATCTTTTCAGAGAGATTCTGTTGTAGGAGAATCCTAGAGATCAGTGAGTAATCTCTGTCTAGCCCATACCAGAGCAGGAAGAGCTTAGCCCCTGCCTCTGAAGAGTGGAGTCTAAGACTAGAGTTAGTGTAGTGAGGAAAAGGGGTATCATCTTACCTTTAAAGGTGATACCTGAAGCCCTACAGGACAAGCTGAAGCTTCCTACCAGGACACAGCTGCCTTCCCAGCCTGCCCTCTACATCCAGGCTGGTGAACTATCTCCTGAGGCTCCCTCCAACTTGCATCTCAGCACTCCATCTACCTGTTAAAGGCACGTTGCTGCGGTTCCTGCCGGTTCAAATAAACCGGTCCCTGCTAATACGGCTGCCTTCATCACCGGCACCCTGTCCATCACCCAGAGACTCACACTCGGGACATTGAGGGGTTGCCCCAGGGAGATCCGCTATAGCAGCCTCTCCCTCATCTTTTCTTGCCAACACCACCCTGCTGGAGACCTGCCAGGCTGTAGGACAGCCCTCCGGTTCCCCCGTACCAAGCACCGTGACAATAGCGTGCTTAGGCCGCAACCGCCAGCCACTCCGGTACCGCGGGCCCCGGCTGTCTCCAGGCCTCACCTCAAAGGCTAGGCCCCGGTGGGGGATGTTCCACATCCATAACCTTTACATGGATCTATATTTTACTTCAGGGATACCACCAAGTCCCTATCTTTACCTGGTGCCAAGGACCAGTGTCAAAAGACACTAGTATAAGGCACCAGGAAGTAGTATAGAGAGCTGTCAGGTACAGACTGATGTTAGGTTTGGTGGAGAGCATGCAATGGGTTAGGTCAGAAGGCACAGTAGGATAAGGTTGCATAAAAAATAATAAAAAGTCAGGAAATATGCCAAAATCAGAGAGTCACAGAGCAAAAGCAAAAACACTGGGAGGGCCTGGCACAAATTAATTGCGTAGAGCTGACAAAATATAATGGGTGGCCTTTTAGAGTGACTACTGTGGGAGGTAGCACATCAGCAGGATAGTCTGATCGCTAGAGTTCGGGATATACTTAGTGCCAGGAATGAGGAGGATTACAACCTGAGCTATCCTGAAAGACTCAAATAAAGGCTAATGTATATGAGTGCTGAGGCAGACTTTTCTAGGTGTCATTTTACCAAGTCAGAATAGAAATTGCATATTACTCAATGATTATGATTGATGTAAACACTATACACTCGAAAGACACAGACCAGACTTTTAGTATTCTTCCATGTTTTAATGACGCATGACTGCCACCAGGTATTTTTTTTTTTTGGTTATACCTTTTTTATTGTAGAGTGTCTAGGCCTTTAGGAAACCTGGTGTCCAAGGGTAGAGGTGAGCTCCTTTACAGTAACAATGCTACCTGTACTTTCCTGACATCAGTTCTGAATTCTGGAAGCAAAATTATTGTCTCGCTGCTTTACATAACTATGAAAAACATGTATGTTGGTGACGGTGATCAGTGTGTCATGCATTCTTTTAGATTTATGGCTGCCTCTTAAAAGTTTCTATTTAAAGAGCATCTGTCATGTTTAATCTTATATATGTTTGTAAAGAATAACCTTCATTATGTAGAAAGTCTATGTTCATGAAAGAATTTACAAAAGTTAAAGGCACAGCCCTACAAAGATATAGGGGGTCATTTACTAAGGGCCCCAATCGCGTTTTTCCATCTGGTTACCAGGTTTTTTGGCGCACGGGATGGGATTGTGGCGCATCGGCGCTGGCTTGCACGCGACAAAAATCGGGGGGGGGGGGGGCGTGGCCGTCAGAAAACCGACGGATTCGGAAAAACCTCTGGATTTAAAAAAAAAAAAAGTGTCTCTTAACATGCGCTTACCTGCACCCAGCAACGGATCGTGAACTCCAGTGAACTCCGACGGACTTCAGCGCAGCAGCAACACCTAGTTGACATCGGGCGCACTACCTTAGTGAATTGCCTGAAGACCCAAATCCTCCACAGAGAATGCGCCGCTGGATCGCGACAGGACCGCGTAAGTAAATCTGCCCCATAATATCCAAAGGTAAATTATTTATTCATAGTTCATACGGTTAAAAAGGGCAAATGTCCATCAAGTTCAACCAAGGAAGGGAAGGGATTGGATGAGGAAGAGATTTATGGGAAACAATTCTATATAGCATAACCATCAATGTTATTTAGGTGTAAAAAGGCATCTAGACTAGAGATGAGCGAACATACTCGTCCGAGCTTGATGCTCGTTCGAGCATTAGCGTACTCGAAACTGCTCGTTGCTCTGACGAATACTTCGCCCGCTCGAGAAAATGGCAGCTCCCGCCGTTTTGCTTTTTGGCGGCCAGAAATAGAGCCAATCACAAGCCAGGAGACTCTGCACTCCACCCAGCATGACGTGGTACCCTTACACGTCGATAGCAGTGGTTGGCTGGCCAGATCAGGTGACCCTGGAATAGACTAGCCCCTGCCTGCGCTGCTCGGATCATTCTGTGTCTGGATGCCGCTAGGGAGAGAGCTGCTGCTGGTCAGGGAAAGCGTTAGGGTGTTCTATTAGAATAGTGTTAGGCAGGAGTGATTCTACAAGAACCCAACAGCCCTTCTTAGGGCTACAATAACGTTATACATTTTTTTTTTATTTGCATCTACTACCATATTGTGAGGAATTTGCAGTGAGACTTGCGACCGTTGTGTTTAGCACTTAGTGACGCACATATCCATCGCAAAGACCGAAGTGGGACAATTTATTAGGGGTTGGATTTCAATTAGGCACAGTCTGCCATTTCCTTTTTATTTTACGTTTATTTTTTCATAACTCAGCGTCATCTCATCTGGCATAGCAGTGTGCTTTCATACTTGGCTAGAAAACAGCCATAGGAGAATCCAAACAGCTTACTTATGCCTACAATAGCCCTTATATATTTTATTTCTGGTTGATCTGCTGGTGGCTGTCCTTGCTGCAGTGCATCTACTACCAAATTGTGAGGAATTTGTAGTGAGACTTGCGACCTTTGTGTTTAGCGCTTAGTGACGCACATATCCATCGCAAAGACCGAAGTGGGAAAATTTATTAGGGGTTGGATTTCAATTAGGTACAGTCTGCCATTTCCTTTTTATTTTACGTTTATTTTTTCATAACTCAGCGTCATCTCATCTGGCATAGCAGTGTGCTTTCATACTTGGCTAGAAAATAGCCATAGGAGAATCCAAACGGCTTACTTACGCCTACAATAGCGTTATATATATTTTATTTCTGGTTGATCTGCTGGTGGCTGGCCTTGCTGCAGTGCATCTACAACCAAATTGTGAGGAATTTGTAGTGAGACTTGCGACCTTTGTGTTTAGCGCTTAGTGACGCACATATCCATCGCAAAGACCGAAGTGGGAAAATTTTTTAGGGGTTGGATTTCAATTAGGCACAGTCTGCCATTTCCTTTTTATTTTACGTTTATTTTTTCATAACTCAGCGTCATCTCATCTGGCATAGCAGTGTGCTTTCATACTTGGCTAGAAAATAGCCAAAAGAGAATCCAAACGGCTTACTTACGCCTACAATGGCGTTATATATATTTTATTTCTGGTTGATCTGCTGGTGGCTGTCCTTGCTGCAGTGCATCTACAGGCAATCCCCGGGTTACATACAAGATAGGGTCCGGAGGTTTGTTCTTAAGTGGAATTTGTATGTAAGTCGAAACTGTATATTTTATAATTGTAGATCAAGACAAAAAAAAAATTTGGCCCCAGTGACAATTGGAGTTTAAGCATTTTTTGCTGTAATGGGACCAAGGATTATCAATAAAGCTTCATTACAGAACCTTACAGCTGATCATTGCAATCTGGGACTATAGTAAAGCATTCAAAAAGCTTCACCAGAGGTCAGAGGGGTCTGTCTGTAACTATGGGTTGTCTGTAAGTCGGGTGTCCTTAAGTAGGGGATTGCCTGTACTACCAAATTGTGAGGAATTTGTAGTGAGACTTGCGACCTTTGTGTTTAGCGCTTAGTGACGCACATATCCATCGCAAAGACCGAAGTGGGAAAATTTATTAGGGGTTGGATTTCAATTAGGCACAGTCTGCCAGTTTCTTTTTATTTTACGTTTATTTTTTTAATAACTCAGCGTCATCTCATCTGGCATAGCAGTGTGCTTTCATACTTGGCTAGAAAATAGCCAAAGGAGAATCCAAATGGCTTACTTACGCCTACAATAGCGTTATATATATTTTATTTCTGGTTGATCTGCTGGTGGCTGTCCTTGCTGCAGTGCATCTACTACCAAATTGTGAGGAATTTGGAGTGAGACTTGCGACCTTTGTGTTTAGCGCTTAGTGACGCACATATCCATCGCAAAGACCGAAGTGGGAAAATTTATTAGGGGTTGGATTTCAATTAGGCACAGTCTGCCATTTCCTTTTTATTTTACGTTTATTTTTTCATAACTCAGCGTCATCTCTTCTGGCATAGCAGTGTGCTTTCATACTTATAGCCATAGCAATAGGATAGCATTGTTTGGTTTTAAAAACTAAAAAACACAAAAAAAACACAAAAAAAAGTTAAAAAAAAATTAAAGTTATAACTTTCATTTTCAAAATGTTTAACCCGAGGGCTAGGGGTAGAGGACGAGGGCGGGGACGTGGGCGTCCAACTACTGCAGGGGTCAGAGGCCGTGGTCCTGGGCGGGGTGAGACACCACCTGCTGATGAGGGAGCAGGGGAACGCCGCAGAGCTACACTCCCTAGGTTCATGTCTGAAGTTACTGGGACTCGTGGTAGAGCACTGTTGAGGCCAGAACAGTGCGAACAGGTGATGTCGTGGATTGCGGACAATGCTTCGAGCAATTTGTCCACCAGTCAGTCTTCCACGCAGTCCACCCATGTCACCGAAATCGGCACTCCTCCAGCTCCTGCACCTCAGCCTCCTCCCCCCCAGTCTGCCCCCTCCCAGGAAAATTTGGCATTTGAACCGGCATACTCTGAGGAACTGTTTTCTGAACCCTTCCCACAGTCAAAAACCACTTGTCCGGTTGCTGATGAGCAATTTTCCGATGCCCAGGTTTTCCACCAGTCGCAGTCTGTGGGTGATGATGACCTTGTTGACGTAGTGGAAGAAGTGTGTAAAGAGGTGTCGGACGATGAGGAGACACGGTTGTCAGACAGTGGTGAAGTTGTTGTCAGGGCAGGAAGTCCGAGGGGGGAGCAGACTGAGGGATCGGAGGATGATGAGGTGACAGACCCAAGCTGGGTTGAGAGGCCGGGTGAACACAGTGCTTCTGAGACGGAGGAGAGTCCTCGACCAGAACAGGTTGGAAGAGGCAGTGGTGGGGCCAGACGGAGAGGCAGGGCCAGAGCAGGTGCATCAGCGCCAAATGTGTCACGTAGTGAAGCTCCCGTGGCGAGGGCTTCCGCGGCGAGGGCTAGATTTTCAGAAGTCTGGAGGTTCTTTAAGGAAACACCGGATGACCGACGGACTGTGGTGTGCAACCTTTGCCAAACCAGGATCAGCAGGGGTTCCACCACTACTAGCTTAACTACCACCAGTATGCGCAGGCATATGAATGCTAAACACCCCACTCAGTGGCACCAAGCCCGTTCACCTCCGGCCGTGCACACCACTGCTCCTTCCCCTGTGTCAGCTGATAGTCAGCCCCCTGCCCAGGACCCTGGCACAAAAACCCCATCATCGCCTCCACGATCCTCCACAGCATCCACCAGCGTTCAGCACTCCATACCCCAGACGCTGGAGCGGAAACGGAAATATAGTGCAACCCACCCGCACCCGCACCCTGCGGCTGGTCATATACTGCCGACGCCGAGGATTGTGGGGCCTACCTCGGTCCAGGTCTTTCAGGCCTACTATGCCTCCTCCTCCTCCCACCCCTCCTCCACCTCCTCCTCCGAACTACCATCCGTGGGCATGGCGCCATCAGTCGCTAGCTCTAGGCACAGCAGCAGAGCCGTCGCTAAGCGACAGCAGGCGGTGCTCAAACTGCTGAGCCTAGGCGATAAAAGGCACACCGCCCAAGAACTATTACAGGGCATCACGGCGCAGACTGATGTGTGTCTGGCACCGCTGAACCTGAAGCCAGGCATGTGTTAAATCTGATAGTTCAGCGTTTCCTCAAGACATACCCCAATCTGTCTGATTTGCTCACGAAGGTGCGCCGCATCTGTGCGCATTTCAGGAAGTCCAGCACAGATGCTGCCACTCTCAGGGCAGCGCAGCGCCGCCTCCAACTGCCCGCTCACCGACTGTTGTGCGACGTGCCCACGAGGTGGAATTCAACATTAACCATGTTATCCAGAGTTTACCAGCAGCGCCGAGCGATTGTAGACTGCCAGATGTCAACCTTCACCAGAACTGGTAGTCAGGTCAGTCAGCTTCCTCAAGTCTACAATGAGGAGTGGACGTGGATGTCTGATATCTGTCAGGTGCTGAGTAACTTTGAGGAGTCAACACAGATGGTCAGTGGCGATGCCGCCATCATCAGCCTCACCATCCCGCTGCTTGGCCTGTTGAAAAACTCTCTGATCAGCATGAAGTCGGAAGCTTTGCACTCGTCACAAGAGACGGGGGAAGAAGATTCCCTTGTTGATAGCCAAAGCACCCTTAGGTCTGTTTCTCGCATATCGGAGGAGGTGGAGGTGGAGGAGGATGAGGAGGAAGAGGAGGAGAATGTTGGCGAGACACAAGAGGGGACCATTGTTCAGTCCTTCACTGTTCAGCGTGTATGGGCAGAAGAAGAGGAGTTGGAGGAGTTGGAGGAGGAGGAAATGGACAGTCAGGCCAGTGAGGGGAGTGAATTCTTACGCGTTGGTACTCTGGCGCATATGGCGTATTTCATGCTAGGCTGCCTATCCCGTGACCCTCGCATTCAAAGAATTTATTCCAGCACCGATTACTGGGTATTCACTCTCCTGGACCCACGGTACAAGCAAAATCTTTCCACTCTCATCCCTGGAGAGGAAAGGAGTGTGAGAATGCATGAATACCAGCAGGCCCTGGTGCACAAGCTGAAACACTATTTCCCTTCTGACAGCGCTAGCGGCAGAGTGCGTAGTTCTGCGGGACAAGTAGCGAGGGAGAGTAGGCGAGCAGGCAGCTTGTCCAGCACTGGCAAGGGTACGCTTTACAAGGCTTTTGCCAGCTTTATGTCACCCCAGAAAGACACTGTCACCTGTCCCCTGTCTCGGCAGAGTAGGGCTGATCTTTACAGAAAGATGGTGAGGGAGTACGTAGCTGACCATACCATCGTCCTAAATGATCACACAGCTCCCTACAACTACTGGGTTTCAAAGCTGGACATGTGGCACGAACTGGCGCTGTACGCCTTGGAGGTTCTTGCCTGCCCTGCCGCTAGCGTGTTGTCCGAGCGGGTTTTCAGTGCAGCTGGTGGCATCATCACCGATAAGCGTACACGCCTGTCGACTGACCGCGCTGACAGGCTGATGCTTATTAAGATGAATAAAGCCTGGATTTCTCATAATTTCCAATCTCCACCAGGTGAAGGAAGCTCAACCTGAATAATTTATGCACTCCTCCTCCTCCTCATTTTCCTCCTTCTCCTCCTCTTTGTACACTAAAGCAGAGGAAACTGGCTATTTTTTGACAGGGCCCACTGGCTCTAGCTATAGTACTTTATGCATTTAATTTTTCTGGAGGGCCACCTACCCGGTCCTCTGTTTTAAACAATTTTTGGGAGTGCCACATACAGGCACTCAATCCATTCAATTTTTCTGGAGGGCCACCTACCTGCTCCTCTGGTTTGAAAACTTTTTTGGACTGCCACATACAGGCACTCAATCTATTTCATTTTTCTGGAGGGCCACCTACCTGCTCCTCTGGTTTGAAAACTTTTTTGGACTGCCACATACAGGCACTCAATCTATTCCATTTTTCTGGAGGGCCACCTACCTGCTCCTCTGGTTTGAAAACTTTTTTGGACTGCCACATACAGGCACTCAATCTATTCCATTTTTCTGGAGGGCCACCTACCTGCTCCTCTGGTTTGAAAACTTTTTTGGACTGCCACATACAGGCACTCAATCTATTTCATTTTTCTGGAGGGCCACCTACCTGCTCCTCTGGTTTGAAAACTTTTTTGGACTGCCACATACAGGCACTATCCAAATTAAATTGTCTCCATAGCAGCCTCCACACGTTGTCTCCATTGCTACCTCCAAAAGTCGTCCATATAGCTGCCTCCATACATCGTCCCCTTATCAAACGAGGTGTGTCAGGCAGAAATTTGGGTTGTTTTCATGGATTCCACATCAAAGTTGTTAACTTTGTCGCCACCCTGCTGTGTAATCCACAAAATATACTGGCAAACTTTTATCATTTACCAATATTATTTCAGCGCTTCTTGCGCATCTGTTTACATTCCCCTCACCCGCCATATCCTAAACTTATAAGAACGCTACTACACTTGATCTTATACAAAAGGTTCTTAGAAGTGCTGTTTGGGGAGTAGCCTAGAGACAGGGGCTTGGATTGGCGAAAGCTCGCCTGGCAGCGGAGCGCCAGCTCCATGCCAAGATCCAACTAACATAGTTTTAACTGCAGCACCTTTAATCTACTACTAGTTCACTGCCTCCATACATGGTCCCCTTATCAAACGAGCTGTGTCAGGCAGAATTTTGGGTTGTTTTCATGGCTTCCACATCAAACTTGTTAACTTTGTCGCCACCCTGCTGTGTAATCCACAAAATATACTGGCAAACTTTTATCATGTACCGATATTATTTGAGTGCTTCTTGCTCACCTCCTTTGGTTCCTCTCTGCCACCCATTGGTTTGAAGCCTGAGTCCATTTAGGGTATGTCGCCATGCCACTCTCTAGCCTGCCGCTGCTGCCGCTGCCGCTGCATGCCGTCCCCTATAGTGTCAGGGTCAATTATTGGATGTTTTAGATGCTATCTAGCCTCATTCTGTCACTCTGTCATGGCCATGCTGTTGCCCATAATTTTGGCATAATGGTGCGATTAAGCAGCCTCAGAGGCATCCATGCATGCTGCCCCTGCTGTTTCCTGTCCATTTCCGTGGTGTTTCCATCCTTTTCTGAGGTTCCCAGGTGTTTGGCCAAGCTTCCCTGTGCAGAGCTTTGGTCCCCTTGAAAAATGCTCGAGTCTTCCATTGACTTCAATGGGGCTCGTTATTCGAGACGAGCACTCGAGCTTCGGGAAAAGTTCGTCTCGAATAACGAGTACCCGAGCATTTTAGTGCTCGCTCATCTCTAATCTAGACCCTTCTTGAAGCTCTCTGCTGTCCCTGCTGTGACCAGCGCCTAAGGCAGGCTATTCCACAGATTGACAGTTCTCATAGTAAAAAAAGCCCTGTCGCCTCTGATGATTAAACCTTATTTCTCCAAATGGAGACAGTGCCCCCGTGTCTTTTGATTTGATTTAATTGGAAAAAAGGTAAATAAATGAAGCAACTTTGCAAATAGTTCCCTCTAATTGATGTAACTGAAAATACATCCATCTTGCCTCTCAATTGAGAGGAGATGTTAATCCAGCGATTTATTCTGACTGCCAGAATAAGCCCTTTGTATCAACCTTGGGATAAGCCTTATTGGGCTTTTTTGTCTTCATCTTGGTCAACACTGTAGGATGTTGGCTTGGACTTGTTTACCCTGCTTTTTTCACTATCCACCTTTTAACCACCTAATGTGAATCAAGACCAGGTCACTACTTCTCTTAGTCTTAGGCTTAGCCAGTTGGGTCAAGAGACCTCCTGTATGTCAACTGGACAGGCAAACAAGTTAGGGCAAGATGAGTCCTGTAAGAAGTTTCTTCTTGGCAAAGGAGCTTTTGTATAGTCTGTGCTGCTGCTTGACATAATATAATACTCAATGACTTTGTATTCAATAGACTTTTTTACTATATTGTGTAAAACAAACAACTCTTATGTGACCAAACAGGTTTCTACCGCATACACTTTTTTCTTTCTATTTTTGTTTCTCAAGACAATAAACTAGAACTTTAATAGAGGCAGGTTCTGTATGTAAAAGTTCTTGTTTATTCTCCTTATTTCAGAGTCCTTATGTATAATAGGGAAACGAAAGAAGAGACTTAACTAAGACACCTGTTTATTCTGGTTATATTTGTATTTTTTGTGAGTTATTGAACTCCATCCTCCAACTTGAGCCTATGATGATCCACTTAACTAAGAGAAAGCCCAGAAGAAGACGGGCAGCTGCCAGATATCTAACTTTTAAAACATTTTCTCTAAAAGCTAATAAAAGTTAACCAAAAAATAACAACCAAATAAAAGTTTGTCAGTAAGGTTCCACTGTCCCTGTGTGACCAAGTGTGTAACAAGACAATAGTAAAGAAAATGTGTGGGAAGGAACATTTGTATTCCACCAATATTTTCACAATTTTCTTCCAGAATATATATTTTGTACACCATTTTTTTGGTGTAAAGAAAAACGTAAATCTAATTTGGAACATTTAATTTGCACTGAAGGGTAACTTTGGACTTTGCAAAACATTATTCCCAGGGCATGATCAATCTCCACCAATATTATCAGATCATTTGTTATCAAATGTTCTGCTATACTAGTATAATACTTTTTTATTAACAGTTCAGTTCACCAGTGACGGCACATTTACGTATTGAAGTTAATAGTTTTAGTCCCTTTTTTCTAAAGGACCAATAATTATTCTAAAGGGTGAAGCATAAAATGTGGATTTTTTTAATTATGCTCCCTCAGATAGATATGTCTTGAGGAATCAAGAAAGGATCCTGAAGTCAGTGGTTGATCTCTAAAGATATGTTCATCTGAGGCAATGCAGTGCCTTATCCTTCGGAATTCTCTGTACCGAAACCCTTCTGAAAAGATTGATTGACCGCCAATAGCCACACCATTAAAAGGGGTATTCCCATGAAGACAAAATACTTACTCAGGATAACAAAATGATACATTTAAGAATTCACTGTCATTAATAAAAGTACAGCATGGCACAGATATAATTCCAACCTGTCTCTATCAGTCCTGGTGTATACAATTTTGGTTGCCCCGGGATCTGACCGTAAATCTTCTGAATATGGTTGAGCAGGGCAAATTCTTCTCATGAAAAGTTTCTGCTGTCTGCACCATGCAGTGTGATCTCTGCCCCTTTTCCCCTTCACACGCTATGTGATATAGCTAAAAAAGATCATACAGCTGTCTGTGTGTTATAGGTGGGTTAGCAGAGCTGTGAATGCAATTGTGTGTTATTTCCATCTCATACATCTCATCATCTCTCATATCTGATCTGTCTAATCTCAATTTCCTGTGTCAGATACTAGTAGAATGTTCAGAACCTAAATAAAAATGTAGATAAACCCTGGACCCTGATCATCTAAGCACATTGTCAGCACACTGGGGTCATAATGGGGGTCATCTACTAAGGGCCCGATTCGCGTTTTCCCGACGTGTTACCCGAATATTTCCGATTTGCGCCGATCTCCCCTGTATTGCCCCGGGATTTTGGCGCACGCGATCGGATTTTGGCGCATCGGCGCCCGGCATGCACGCGACGGAAATCGGGGGGCGTGGCCGAACGAAAACCCGACGGATTCAGAAAAACTGCCGCATTTAAAAAAAAAAAAAATGTGTAGCGAAAATTGCACTTCCCGTTAACAGGTATAGGCTGCTGAATTTCAGGGCATTCCAGCGGGGTCTCGGCGGACTTCAGCGCAGCAGCGACATCTGGTGGACGGCGGAGGAACTACCTTAGTGAATCCCGGCCGGACCTGAATCCAACGCAGAGAACGCGCCGCTGGATCGCGAATGGACCGGGTAAGTAAATTTGCCCCAATGTGTCTGCTTAGAGAATTACTTATAAAGTTACTTGGGTGCTATAACTATGTGCCTGAAAAGCAGAAAATTAAACTAACATAACTAAACACAAAAGATATCATCACAATGTTTCTATTACATTGAAGTACAATTTGTGACGAGAAAACAATCTCAAAATCCCCTGGATATGTTAAAGTGTTACAATGGCACAACCTCTTATAATGACACAGGGCAAATTTTAAAAATCAGGCTCCGTCCTAAGGCCCTAGAATGGCTTAGACCAAAAAGGGTTAAGGTTGCAACCTTTGTATTAAAATTGTAGAGATGTTTACAGTAAACATTCTTGTTTGGTATGAAGTCAGGATAGACCAGTTTCATATAACCTACACTTTAAATGTTTTACGTTATGAAAAATGTTTTTTTTATGTAAATCTGTAAAAGCCCCTACATACTTATTGAAGTATTTACATATAATACAGTCATCTTCCAACTGGCCTCATATTTGTTTTCCATGGGCTCCTTCCTTCTAAAATCAACTGAGCCTGGAGGGATCATGGTGGTATTACCAAAGCCTCTCAGATCGGCAGATTTACAGGCTGTTACAGTGTGTAAGGAACAATTTCCACTCCCACTGTTTGCTGAAACTTCCTCTGCTGCAAGCAGGGTTAGGGGGAAGTACTGAGAAATCAGAGGGACAGGGTGAGACAGTGTAACAGCCGGTAAAGCTGCAGCACTCTCTTAAAACCCCTAATAGCCCTTCAGGTTCAATAACATAATTTTGTGAGTTAATTTTAGAAGGAAGGAGGACATGGATAACAAATATAAGAAGATTACCACAGTCAGGGTGCCCGGATCTATGAGTAAGTGTCCCTGATTTATCATGATGGATTTTGATAGTAGCTAGTCTTACTATCCTCATACTATTAATAGTTAATTGGTTGTTTACGTAGTAGTAATATTATTAGTTACTTGGTTGGTTTACTCATTTAGGTAGATATAAATGTACCTCTGGGTTTGATAAAAACAAGAAGTTTAAAATAACTAACTTTTCCCCTAGACCCTTGATGGTGAACCTTTTAGAGACCGAGTGCCCAAGATACAACTAAAATCCACTTATTTACTGTAAAGTGCCAACGTGGTATTTTAAGCAGTAACTTATTGCTACCTGTTCTTCCACATCATTCAATTGTATCAGCCCCTTGAGGCCACTAATACAGTTAAAAGAGGGAGGGCACATTCAGACTCTCATTGTAGCTTCTCTCCAGGGTCTCTGTGTAGAGAAAGAATGAAGGGTCCAGCAGGATGACCTCCAAAGATAATGCAGCCCTGTCCATACCTTCTCAGTTTTCCCGCAGTTCTAAAGAGCCAATGAAGTGTCGCTTTAAAAAAGCGCTGAGAGCAGCATCTCTTAAAGGGGTTGTCCGAGTTTTTGAAAAAAAGATAAAAGTGGCCGGGACAGGGCTGCTTAAAAAAAATAAAGCTGTACTTACCTCCCGGTGCCCTCCCGTATCCAGCGCTGCTGTCACTCCGGTCCGGGCGCCATGTAAACAAACATGGCCGCCGGAGCAGCGCTGGATTCAGCTTCCGGCCGGCCGTGGCCGGGCACGCCTATCCGCAGCATTGTGTATGGGGACCGGAAGGTTGTCGGGTCCGGCCGGAACCGAGTCCAGCGTTGCTCCGGCGGCCATGTTTGTTTACCGGAGTGACAGCAGCGCTGGATACGGGAGGGCACCGGGAGGTAAGTACAGCTTTATTTTTTTTAAGCAGCCCTGTCCCGGCCACTTTTATCTTAGCGCACGGGGACGTTCTATAACGTCCTGCTTCTGGCACCGGCTCACGAATGGTGCGGGTACCAGAATCAGCGGTTGTCAGCTGTCTAGTACAGCTGACAGCCTGCGCTAACACCCGCGATCGGAGCCGGCTCCGATCGCGGTTGTTAACCCCTTACACACCGCGGTCAAACATGACCGCGGCGTGTAAGGGTGTTTGCGCGGTGGATCGGATCCCCTGTGCCACTTACCGGGGGATCCGATCCACTTCTGGGCAGCTCCGAGGACTGGCATGTGCCCCGGAGCTGCCCGGTCTCCATGGCAGTCAGACCCCTTCCGGGTCTGACTGTAAACTGTCTGAGCATGCGCAAGCTTGCTCAGACAGTTTACACTGCTCTACAATAAAATAGTATTGTAGAGCAGTGTATTGAACTTAAACCAGTGATCAGAGCATCACTGGTTCAAGTTCAAGTATGTATAAGTAAAAATATGCAAAAACACTTAACACTACACATTATAATAAATAAAAAATAAATACATAAAAATATAAGCCCCTAAAATGTCACTTTCCCATAAAAACACTTAATAAAGTATCAAAAACACAAAAAACCCGCATATTTGGTATTGCCGCGTCCGTAACAATCTGTATAATAAAACAGAATCGTTACTGGACCCGCACGGTAAACGCCGGAGGAAAAAAAACGCAAAAACTTTCCGAAAAAAGATCATTTTTAATTAATACCCTATAAAAAAATGCTCTAAAAAGTAATTTAAAAAATGTTATGCACTCCAAAATAAGCCCACTAAAAAGAACAACTCTTCTCGCAAAAAAATAAGCCCCTAACTAGATTTGTCAGCTGAAAAATAAAAAAGTTATGCATATGAAAAGATGGTGATGCTAAAATGAACAAGATTTTCTCCAAATTGGTTTTTATTCAGTACAATTGAATAAAATACACAAAACCCCCACATATTTGGTATCCCTGCGTCCGTAACAATCTGCATAATAAAACAGAATCATTATTAGATCCGCAAAGTGAACCCCGTAAAAAACAAAACAAAAAAAAGCTCCAGAAAAAAGATCATTTTCAATTAATACCCTATAAAAATGCTCTAAAAAGGGATTTAAAAAATGTTATGCACTCTAAAATAAGACCACTATAAAGAACAATCCTTCTCGCAAAAAATAAGCCCTTAAACAGATTTGTGAGGCGAAAAATAAAAAAGTTATGCATATGAAAGACGGTGATGCTAAAATTAACAACATTTTCGCCAAATTACTTTTTATGCAGTAGAAATGGGAAAAAAATAAAAAATCTATATAAATGAGGTATTTTTGTAATCGTGGCGACCCATAGAATAAAAATAATATACTATTTTTATGGTATGGTAAACAGCCAAAAAAAAAACCCCATAAAAATCTTCCTGAAAAGTGATGATTTTCATTTCCTCCACCAACAAAGAGTTAATAAAATCTCACCAATTAGCCTATAGATTCCCCCAAATTACGTACCAGAAAAGTGCATCTCATGTGGCAAAAGAAATAAGCCCCTATAGGTCCACATTAAAAAAAAGAAAAAAATTATAGCCTGTACAATGTGACATAGCAAATCTGATCTGGATGGCGCCTCCTTCCCTTCTATGCCTGGCCGTGCGCCCATACAGCAGGTTACCACTACATATAGGGTATCCGTGTACTCGGGAGAGATTGGGTAACAAACTTTGTGGAGCCTTTATTCATTTAATCCATTGTAAATGTTTAATTTTCCACCCAAAATGGGTGTATTGTGAAAAAATATTACAATTTGCAGACTGCACCTCCATTTTGTTTTAACCCCTATAAAACACGTAAAGCGTTAACAAACTTCTTAAAAGTGGTTTTTCATGAGTCTCGCTATTATTTAGGCCTCTCCGTGTCCATTAGAAGTTGAGCAGGTCCATCTAAATACAGGTTTTGGTGATTTTACAAAAAATTTGAAAAATGATAGCTAAATTCTGAGCCTCATAACATTCTAGTAAAATATGTGGAATCTTAAAAAGCCATGCCAACATAAAGCAGACATTTGGGAAATGTAAGTTATAAATTTATTTGGGAGCTATGACTATCTGCATCAAAAGTAGAGAATTTAGAACGTTGAAAATAAAGAATTTTTCCAAATTTTTGCCAAATTTTGTTTTTTTTCATAACTAAACACAAAAGATATCATCCAAATTTTTAAACTTATTTGAAGTACAATGTGTCACGAGAAAACAATCTCAAAATCCCCTGGATATCTCATAGCGTTCCAAAACTATAACCACTTATAGTGACACAGGTCAGATTTGAAGAATGGGGCCGCGTCCTTAAGGCCAAAAGAGCCTGAGTCCCTTAGGGGTTAAAGGGGTATTCTCGTCTGGGCATTCACATTCAGTTTGATAAATCTGCCATATATAAACATTTCTTCAATTAGATGTTATTAAAAAAATTGTTCCTGTGTGAAGATAATTTCTCATAAATGTAGTAATTTTGTCCCTTAGAAACGAGATGGCTTCCTCGGATACGGCCACGTCTGATAGATTGAGTGCACAAATAAACAAAAAGGTTTTTGTATACGAAATGTCCTGGAGTTACTACATGTCCCACAGCCGTCCTGTGGTAATGATCGCTGAATCCTGGTGGTCCGGCAGGACTCTATAGCCCAAGTCTGGCCACCGCTGCTAGAGTGTGACATGGTCGTAACCGAGGAAGCTATCTGGTTTCTAAGGGACAACATGACTACATTTATGAGAAATTATCTTCACACAGGAACATTTTTTTTAATAACATCTAATTGAAGAAATGTTTATATATGGGAGATTAATGAAACTGAATTTGAGTGCCCAGACGAGAATACCCCTTTAAGTACCCTTGGGGGTCTTAAAGATACTCATTCATTAAAGAAACCTAAAAATTCTAATACAAAACAGTAAAAATTCTTAACATGTTAGGTATTGCCAAGTCCCAAATTGCCGGATCTATCAAAATATAATAACGTGTTTTCTCTGCGGTTAACCCCATAATGGCAAATACCGTCCAAAGTCGTAAATTACACTTTTTGCAACACATAAAATTTTTTTATAAAAAGTGATCAAGAGGTCGTACAGTCCTCAAAATGGTAGCATTGAAAACATCACCTCATCTTGCAAAGATTCACACCATATACAGCTTCTTACAACAAAGTATGAAAAAGTTATTAGCACCAGAAGATGGCAAAATGAAGACTTTTTGTACAAGAGGTTTTAATTTAAGAATAAAGTAGACACGTCATTTGGAGCACTCAGTGAAAGCTGTAAAAACCAAACCCACAAGAAAATGGTGCAAATGCATTTTTTCACCAATTTCACTGAATTTGGAATTAATTTCCTGCTTTCCAGTACACGGCAGGGAATATTAAATACCATAACTATGAAGTAACAAATTGCACTTCATAGTGATTGCATTGAATATTCCATGCCATGTACTGGGAAGCAGGAAAAAAATTCCAAATGCAGTGAAAATGGTGAAAAAACGTATTTGTGTCGTATTCTTGTGGGCTTGGATATTACGGCTTTCACTTCACGCCACAAACGATGCATCTAATTTATTCTTTGGGTCAGTACGATTACAGGGATACCAAATTTGTATAGGTTTTATAATGTTTTCATACATTTACAAAAATTAAAACCTCACGAACAAAATTTTTTTTTTATTTTGCCGTCTTCTTGTGCTTATAACTTTTCCATACTTCGTTGTATGGAGTTGAGGGTGGTGTCATCTTTTGGGACTTTTGATGATGTTTTCAATGATATTATTTTTAGGACTGTACGACCTTTTGATCACTTTTTATAGAATTTTAAATTTTTTTTTAAATGGCAAAAAAGTGCCAGTTTTGACTTTGGACGCGATTTTCCGTTACGGGGTTAAACGCAGTGAAAAACCGTTATTATATTTTTATAGATGAGGCATTTTCGGACGCGGCGATACCTAATGTGTTTATGATTTTTACTGTTTATTTATATTTATATCAGTTCTAGGGAAAGGGGGGTGATTTGAATTTTTAGGTTTTTTTATTATAATTTTTTTTTTTTACTTTTTTTTTATTTATTTTTTTACTATTTTTCAGACTCCTTAGGGTACTTTAACCCTAGGTTGTCTGATCGATCCTACCATATACTGCCATACTACAGTATGGCAGTATATGGGGATTTTACTCCTCATACATTACAATGTGCTGATAGCACATTGTAATGAATGGGTTAACCCGAAGTAGCTTCGGGTCTTCGTGAGACCCGAAGCTACCATGGTGACAGATCGCCGCTCCCCGATGACGTCACAGGGAGCGGCGATCCTCAGAAAGATTTGCCGGCGGCGATCAGCAAGAAAACACCCGCGATCGGTGCCGGCACCGATGGCGGGTGTTACCGGTAAGCCTTTGCTGCAATATGCAGCAGAGACTTACCGGCTATGGAGAGGGCTCGGCCCGCGAGCCCTTTCCATGCATAGGAACGCGACCGCCGCCATGAATACCGAAGTAACCTGTTAATATCTCTATATCTATCTATCTATATATATACATATATATATATATACTAAATTCTTTGGGGCTCATTTGTCTTTTTTATTTATTCTTTTTTGTTATTTTCCTGACTTTTGATATATTTGCAACTTTTCCACTTGCAAAGTTAGACATGCAAGAATTTTTCAGTGCTGCGCCTGATATATCTTTAAAATCCAGATGTGAATGTAGGCAAAAGTCACAATTTTGTCGCAAATCATGGTTAAAAAGTTGCAAGTAAACTCCAGTCCTGATCAGGCGTAGGGAAAACCTTAGAAGGAGCTGCAGAAGAATTAGAGATTTTTGTGCAAAAACCTTATAAACTCAGCAGCTAAGATAAATAAATCTAGTCCAAACATCCCCCCCCCCAAAAAAACAAGAAAAAGCACACACTGATGTCCTGACTAAAGATCAATAACCACCTTCAAATACTTAAAGAGGGAATTTCCCTGTTATCTATAAGTTTTGTCTGTAACAATTTCTCCCTCTAGTGGTAGGAAAATATTGTCCTGAGAGACTCACACAAAGGTGAACACATTGACATCCTGTGATTGTAACCAGAAGAGATCTTTATTCATATTGCCATAGGGCACCACTACCACCACATGTTATGGATAGAACAGAACAAGAAAGTAACCAGCAGAAGACCATATCACCAGTAATACAAAGCACAATATCACATCAGATGTTAAAGGAAACCTATCATTTGATTTGATACACTATGAAGCAAACATACCTTGAGAATGCTGTAGCTGCACTGATGCAGGATCATATTTTGTGCTGAGGAGTTTCCCAGGACCCTGGGAAAGCTGGGTCAGGCTGGCTGACATAAACACATTACACACAGAGATTGTAATTACAAATGGAGGTTAACCAAGCATGACTAATCAACCTGGTGCAGAAATTGATTATTCTGCCTTTTGGCACAACCTAGGGATTAAATCATCCTCTCATGCAGTGAATTACTCAGGTGCTAGAAGAAGCGAGACAGAGCTTAATTATCATAATTTTATATCTGTTTTATCAGCAAAACCACTCAGCACAGGGAATAACCAAGATATGATCCTGCATCAGTGTAGCTACAGCATTCTCAAGGTATATTTGCTTTATAATGCATCAAATCAAATGGTAGGTTTCCTTTAAAGAATTTGATACATTTTTCTATGAATAGTTAATTCCGGACTGAAATTAGCTTCTCCTCAGAATATCTTGTCCCATGAAATGTATTTTACAGATTTTTTTTTACATGCAATGATACATTTCTAATATATGTTTAAAGATATCCTAAATGCAATTTCATTACAATCAGTGCGGATACAGAAGTATGCAAATTCTATTTGACAAACAATTGATTATAAAAATTAATTTCAGGTTGAAAGGTAAGTGATCGACTCAAACTGCAAATAGCAAAGTTCCTGATAGGAATACAAGAACCATGGCCAGGCTCGCCACCTTGGAGTAGGCTCCTGCAATAGAATCAAAGACTGTTATAGGGTACTGTGCAAAAGATATGTAGCTACAACATGTATCTATCTGTCTATATGGTAGACAACTGGTATGGAAAAATATAAAAGAGAGTAATGTTGGGTAAAGCCTATATTATAGGACATAATAATAAACTGGAGATGTCAATTATACCTAAAACATTTTATTTAAAGTGGACCTGTCACCAGAAATGTCATTTTAGTTGGTGATAGGTTCCAATAGACTATAATATGCTAATTTTAATATGCCTTTGTCAGTTTTCTGAATAATTTCAGTACTTAATATAAGTTTCATTCATATTACCCTTGTCTGCAAGCAGTATGTGTTGAGTCCTTGGGGGGGGGGGGGGGTCGAGGAACAGCTGTAGCCTGTATGTGCCTATATCTCCTCATATATTCTTTGTCTCCTCCACACCATCCCCCTCCCTCCCCTGCCTGCTCAATGGACATGGCAGGAAGGGGGAGGGAGCTGCATAAGTTTGGAGGTGAGTAAAATGATATAAGCACACACTGGCTGCAGCTGTCCCTCCGCAGGACTCACCACATGCTGCTGGTTGGGAGCCAGGTAATATGAATCAAGCTTATATGTACTGAAATGATTCAGAATTCTGACAAAGGCATTTTTACAATCAGCTAATGGAACCTGCCACCAGTTAAAAATCACATTCCTCGTTACAAGTTCACTTTGAAGTGAACAGTAATATTTAAAGTTAAAGGCAATTGCTGAATGATTTATGCTTCATCTTGGATATTTCTTGCAGACAAGTTATTTTTATCATTAACCTTTTGTTCTATAAGCATGAAGTACTTACCTGCGGTGGGTGGGCTGGTAGTGGGATCAACTAAAAATGCAAAAAAAAGTAGTTAGTAAAAGCAAATTTGGATCACATTCAATCCAGAATAGGAGACCACAAACATTTTTGACAATATGCAATAACTATATCTTTCAAGAAAGCAGAAAATGCGGATGAGTTTAAGGCCTAAGAGGAGACAGAATGAGGTGAGTGTGGATAAAGGAAGAAGAGAGATGAAAAACTGCAAAGAATCACACATTTAAGATGTCAGTAAACATTTGGGTGCACAAATGTGGCAATTTCATATATTATATTTAAGGTTTATAATGTTATATTGAAGGGGTTGTCCGAGTCGTAAAAAAAAAGTGATTTGTGGCCGGGATGGGGCAGTTTAAAACAATATACTAGTACTTACCTCTGCAGTCCCCCCCCAGCCATGCCCGTTTGTTCACACAACCTCCCGTCCTTATTCTCTGTGCTGTATTATGCGCTGAAATATAGGGACAGGCACGAGCTGGAGAGACAACAGCGTGGGACACTGGGAGGGACTGCATAGGTAAGTACTAGTTTATTGTTTTAAGCAGCCCCATGCTGGCCACATATCACTTTTATTACGACTTGGACAACCCTTTTAACAGTTGTGTCACGGGGGCATATCTATGCTCCCCACCGGGTGCCAGCGCCCCAGCAGTCTAAATCACCCGTCCTAGCTCCTGCTCTGGCTCCCCCAGCGGTCTGGTGCGCTCGTCCCCACCTCCTAGATTGGTGCTGGCCATTCCCGGAATCTGTGATAAGCCCACCTCTTCCTTCACACCCTGCCAGATATCTGTGCCTTGTGCCTGAGAGAAAGCTTTGATCCTATACCCTGTTCAGTTCCCGACTTTGGTCCTGTGATGCCTGACCTGACCTTCCGCAGGCAGTATGTTATAGAGCAGAAAGAGATGTGCCAGTGGTACATAATGTCCTATCTACAGGCAGAATGTTATAATGCAGGAGGAGCTGAACAGATTGTACATGGTGTCCTATCTGTAAGGAGCATTTTATAGAGCAGGAGTAGCTAAGCAGATTGTACATAGTTTCCTATCTGTGGGGAACATGTTATAGTGCAGGAGGAGCTGAACAGATTGTACTCAGTGTCCTATCTGTAAGGAGTATGTTATAGAGCAGGAGGATCTGAGAAAATTAATTTAAAGCAAACCTGTCACCAGGAATGTCATATTTTGCTGGTTTCAGGTTCCAACAGCCTATGCTATGTCAATTAAAAAAAATCCCTTTGTCAGCATTCTAAATCATTTCAATCTTTTATAATACTTTATTTTATATAACTTGGCTCCTGGTCAGCAGTGTGTGGGAGGAGGGGGGGGGGGGGGGTAGAAGCTGCAGCAGCCTGTGTGTCTGTGACTCAGTCTTCTCATACATTCTTACTCTACTCCACACCTTCCCCATCCATCCCTCCCTCCCCTACCTGCTCAATGCACATGACAGTTGTGGAGAGGGAGCTGGAGGAGTGTGGAGAAGAGGAGACATAGACACACAGGCTGCCCCTCCCCCTGCCCCAGGACCCACCACACACTGCTTGTAGGGAGCCAGGTAATGTGAAATAAAGTTTTATAAAGTGCTGAAATGATTCAGAATGCTGACAAAGGCATTTTTTAAATCAGCATAGCAAAGGCTATTGTAACCTGTCACCAGCTAAAAATGTCATTCTGCTTAACCTTGCATATTCTTCTTTGAAGCTCATTTGGAGACTAGAAGTGTAGAAGGCAGACTTCTCCACAGCTATGAATCACCGATTGATGTTCAAGCTGACGTCTTATTTAAATAAAAAATGTAAAATAATATTAAAATTTACAAACCTTGTTTATTGATAGGGCCTAAACCTAAAGTGGCATCACTCGATACGGTATCAGTGGCGATCAAAGCTCTGGCTCCACCGCAGCTCTAAAAGCAGAAGATTTTTGGTAAGGTTAGCCTCTTCACATCAGTCATCTGTTTATCCTGTATATGTCCTAATTATTGATATTCTCTTTTGACAGGACATATACAGTATTTTTTGTATTATAATAAGTTTGTTGAAAAAATTCTATGAAAGTGCTGGAAAGTTGTAATGATTATGGTCAACTCTGTCTCCAAAAGTGCTAAATATACAGAATGGGGCAGATTCAGTATCCTTGTGTGCCCAAGTTCCTGCATATGTCGCATACAGTAACGCCCCTGCATACAGTAACGCCTCGCGCCGGCCCACTCCCGTCCGGCCGCGCCCCCCACTCGGCCGGCCGCGCCCCCCTTCACGCCCCACTGGCGTGAAGGTGGCGGATTGGGGAAAATAATTGCAAAAGCTAGCAATAAGCTAGCATTTGCGATTAATTCAGGGCCTCTGCGCCACTGGAGGTGCGCAGAGGTCCTGATAAATATCCCCCATAAAGTTTATGCAAATGGGCCGGAGGTAATCACCGTTCAGCTACCCAAGCGTCCCCTGGCTCCGTCGGAACATAATTTATTCACGCCCCCTCATGCCCACATACTCCGAGCCGGGAGAAAGCGTCTGCCTCCTAAAAATTTGTTGTTTTCTTTGTCTGTGTGTTTTTACTTTATATGTACCGTAGGTCATGAATGACTCGATGGGGCATTTTCCACAGTTTTTTAAATTTAATCTAAATTTTTTTTCACTTTTGAGTTTTCACCTGTAACTGAGGCTGATGTTTGATCAGAGCTGTACTGGGTCTGATTAGACCCAGCAGATCTGATTAATCCCTGTAGACCCGGTGATCACTTGACTGCCGACAGCTGCATAGCTAGTTATAAATAAATAGAGCAGATAAAAAATAATATAACTTGTATAATTATGCTAATGATCCTGAAGGGTTACTGGGGCAGTTCCAAGAACCCCTCTAGGGCTCCTGTATCTACTAACAACTGAGAGATAAATTAGATTAATAATCAAGGGAAATATTCTCTAGGCATCGAAAGCGTTAATGCTTTGCCTCCTTATGTCTCTGAGGTGGATGGACCTCAGAAGGTTTTCAGATACACTGCTCACTTCAGGAGAAAGAAGCAGAAAAAAGACGCAAAGGGGGAAATTTATTGTTGCACTACCAGTCCACACACATTTTTTGTTGGTCAAATCAGAAAAGTGCCAAACATTGGTCTAAAATACAAATATTCCTTAAGCCATTTTAGAGCAAATCCGTCATATTTTGGCACTTTTCTGACTCTAATCTAAAAGCATGTCAAATATTCGAAATTGACAGTCTTACGGCTCTTTCACATTGGCGCTTTTTTTTTACATCCGTGGTTCAGTGATTTCCACAGAAGCCTCACACATTTGGGCAGATTTACTTAACCGGTCCATTCGCGATCCAGCAGCGCGTTCTCTGTGGAGGTTTCGGGTCTTCCGGTGATTCACTAAGGTAGTTCCCCCGATGTCCACTAGGTGTCGCTGCTGTGCTGAATTCCGTCGGAGTTCACTGAAGTTCACAAAGCCAGGCCGGGTGCAGGTAAGCGCGTGTCAAGCGACACATTTTTTTAAAAAAATACGGCGATTTCTCTGAATCCCACAGGTTTTCGTACGACCACACCCCCGATTTCCGTCGCGTGCATGTTGGCGCCGATGCGCCACAATCCGTGTGAGCCAAAATCCTGGGGCAATTCAGGGAAAATCGGCGCAAAACTGTAAAATTCGGGGAACGCGACCGAAAAACGCGATTCAGGCCCTTAGTAAATGACCCCCATTGTTTCGAAGGCGTGCTTGCACATTGGCTTGTTTTTTTCACTGATCTGTTGTCCATGGAAAAAAAAAATTATAAAATCTGTTCTATTTTTTCACAGATGTAGATCACAGAAGCCCATAGAAGTTTATAGGGACGCAATAAAATCTGATAAGGCTGAGAAATCAGGTGTTATGTTTTCTAAGCAATGTTAAACCTTCAGATGGAAATGGACAAAATGGAAACAAAATGGAGACAAATCACTAAATAAATCCTATTTTGGACGCTGAAAACTTCTTTTTTTTTTGTTGTGTTATGCTATTGGATACATGAACTATAAAAGAGACAGAACTTACAGGTGCGCAGGTCCCGTTACAGACATGGATGCTGCAGTACAGATACACGGAATTCAAATTCTGTACGTAGCCAAAGAGCTGAATAGAAAAGCGTGGGCTACTAGATTCTCCGTTTCCTGTCACCTTTATGCTATTGTCTTGCTTAGTGGGGCAGCTGAAAAAGAGAATATAATACATCCGAAGTCATTATGGTATCAAATATAAGCAGTCTATAGACAATTGTGTTTGTGTCTTGGAACAGGTATGGGTTATTAAGGAATAAAGTGGATGCATTAAGCTTCAGCCCACAAGAACATTTTCTATCTGATATATACAAAAGATGTAAGTCATTTTCTTGAAACATCTTAGAAAACAAAATGGTGGACATCAACATATCCTTGTTATAAAGCCTAGTGTCTCCTTCAGGTCTGGTCTACACCTTAGACTTGACTGACTATCAGGTCTCCTCTGCAGTGTTGGCTGCAAGTTTCAGTAGGTCCCTGGGTGACAGAGCCTCAGTGGGCCCCTTTGCAGTGAACACAAGTGGCGGTATTAAAAATTCAGAAACTAACACAGTCTCCTATTCCCTAAAATATACCATAGTTTATCATACTAAACAGCCCCCTCATGGTTATTTTATATAAAGCCCTTCTAACCCTCATGGATTCATGTACAGCCTTATGTGGGCCCTCCAGCAGCTCTGGGCCCTGCCACTTGCCCAGGTCTGCCCAATGCTTCTGCTAGCCCTGCTCCTCTGTATTGGTTTTTATGTCATATGCGGCTTAATTGCTCAGGTTCTGTTAGTTCTGTGGGGTGACTACCTTGTCGATCTAAGGTCCACTTCACAGCTCACTTATGTTTTCAGTTATTTCCTACAGTTGTTTTAAGCTACATCCAGGAGAGATGGAACACGCAGGTAGGTGCAAATCTTTCCATTATACCTCATCTCTTTGCAGTACCCGGAAAGACTTGCACCCGTTCTGTGCTCCTGGTTTTGTCTCCCAATGACTGAAGGAAATAATAACGGCCTATCGGAGATGTGAAATGGCCCTAACACGTGCAATGAGCACAACAAATGTTATTATGTAGATCAAAGTGGATTTATATGGAAGCAGAGAGGATCGTCCGATACGTCTTCTCTAATTGGGTTAAACTCGGTACCATAGACTAAACAAGAAATAAAAGCAATGGAAACATTTTAAAGGAGCATTCTATTGGTCAATGGTCACTTGTGTCTAATTTTTGAGTTGGCTTTTGCGACTTTCTTTGTGCCTAAGTTCACCATTGTCTAGTTTTCTGCTGTGTTCCCCGAGTTATCACCTGAATCCAGATGTAAAAGCTGCAACTTCTTTTTCAAAAAGTTGCAAATTTTGTCGTAAAACCTTGGCTGCCTCCTACGGCATGTAGAAAACAGTTTAGAGAGATGCTTGTGACTTTTCTTTTGAAATGTTGCAAAGAACCTAGAATCCTTAAATGCCACATGTATCTAAGGAAAAAAACACTAAGATACATCTGACCAACAGAAACGCCTAACAAAGCCACCAAGGCCGAACTTGGATATGTGTGCCCCAATGAATCACATACCTGTTCTTAATTATGTCATATTTTGGTGTGGAATTCACTGAAGCTGCAGCGTAGCAGTTTGTTATCTGCACAGAATACTGAGAACTTCCTCCAAGTTTCAGGATTACTCCAATATACAGATTGGTCTTGGACGTCAGCGTCACCTGGGATCCCTCATAGGGTGATGTGTAGGTGGAATCTTTATAGATGGCCATCGTCACTTGCAGCTTCCCAGTGCCTTCTACCACTACCACTTCTGAGCTGTAAAGATAATTAAAGTCTGTGTTACAGAATATTCTTTGGCCACAGAGCTATAACCGTACAGCGAAATATTGACAAACAGCATCTTCAATGCAAAGTCTGTTAAAGGGTCCCAATTACAATGTGTCATGTATACAATGGTGTCTCATAAGAAGAGGAGTCATTGGGCCCACTGAGGTCTTAGGGCCTGGGTATTGCTGTTACCTTTGCGCATCTTTTTGTTGAGATGAGTTACATAGGGATTTAAGCGATGATCACAGGGCCAATAAGATTTTACCAAGATAGAAATTTATAATAAAGCTAATTTGTTCTACTAATCATCCTCTCGGTCTCATCATTGTGGCAGACACCTGGTCTACAGCCTGGGCGGACTGGCTGGAATTGCCACCTCAATCGGGTCCTAAGAATTGCCACCACTACAATACTGGAACCAGTGACCTGGAGCATGGACAGTACCCTTTTTATTTTTATTAGGTTAGCACTGCCCTGGACCCAAGGGGACCCAAACTGTTGATGAGCCATTTAACCATGGTTTTAGAAGCTTTAAGGTTCTTCTAGTATGACAAATGGGATGTAGTTTTATTAAAAGGGTTGTGGTTTAGTGGGTGTGCAACAAAAACTATGCATATGCGCGACAATGTTGCCAAATAGATGGTGCAAAGAAATACGTCAAATTTATAATTCAGCATTAGAATCTTTGATAAATCTTCAGCAAATTAAGACTGTCTGCCTTACTTTGACTAGGTTCAGGGAAAATAATTATACTTACGGATACTTTGCCAATTAAGGCAGCCTTGCAGTTGTGTGGAAACTTATAGCCATTGATACTCCACTAGGAGATTCTGGGAAATATGCAAACAAGTTTTCCAGGATGGGATAAGATAAAAACACACCTCCTTTACTACCTTGTATGGCAGCCTCCTAAGCATGAAGCATGAACTTCAGAAAGCCAAATGACATGATGTGGGATGAAAGCCAAACCAGTATATCTATTCCATAAGGAACAGATTCCCAACTCTAGACAGCAATGTTTCGATGTGGTTGCATCTCTTCAGTAAAGTGTAGCAAACTGTTTTAGCCGACTGATCGAGTGTCTTACTTTGAAAGACTTTTGATAAATCTGCCTCATTGTCCTAGCCAATGCTTGCAATGTAATTTCCATATTACATAAATTCTATTGTTTTTCATACCTGGAGAATGGCTTCAGGGCTGTCTCGAGGGACAGCTGCATGTCAAGCGGATACACACAAGAAATGTTAATTGCAAGTTCATCCACACCACCAACCAATTCAGCCGAGGATAGTAAAATGGTGTTTTTAAAGATTACATGTGTGCCGTTGTTCTGTAGAAAGAAAGGTTGCTATTATAATTTTTTATCCTTTTAGATTTTTATCGTCTGTTTTTGAAATTAAACATGTACTGTTCTCTCGAGAGATAGGAATATATTTTTAACATGGGTGGGGGATTTATCATATGCTTGCGTTTTGTGTGGGGGCCTATGATGAAACCCTGCCCCTCTGCCACAATCGGATATATCATATCATCTACCTAGAGTAATCGATTGCACTAGCATACAATTCTATGCTATTACCAGTAATTGTTCAGGCTTTAACGATCATTGGCTGTAACAGGTGCACAGACCCACTCTACCACTAGCCGTGCCCCCTTCATGCCCCTCCACTCCCTCTTGAGTCCAGTGTTCTTAAATCGATGATTGTATGTATATTCTTTTAGGACAAGGAAGTATATACTATAAAGTCAATAAAGGTTCAAAATAATGCAGCACCTTATCTGTAGGAAGGGCTCAAACAACGGTCCCGGATGTATCCAAGACATCCGAAAGTTTGAAGAAAGTATAATGTAGTGTGACCGGAGCTCTATATAATCTTCAAGTCCCTTAGTTTTAATCCAAATTCATGCGTATTATGTGTACATCTTCCAATAAAATCGCTTGACCTATTGGACCATTAATGTCTCAGACGAAAATAAGGCACCATCCAGACACGGAACCCCTCAAATGTATTTCTAGTCCTTTAGATTTTCCTAGTAGCATGTCCCACTATACAGAGAAAAAAATGCTGTCATAGTGTAGACAGTTCCAAATATTCAATAGTTTATTATCGAATCTCATGCCCCGGAAGAAGCTAAAGTGCAAAACCCAGGCTCGGGCAGTGACTTGGGGCATCCTCGTGGATTTTACATTGCGCAATTTTATCTGATTTGAAGATTATATAGAGCTCCGGTCACACTACATTATACTTTCTTCCTACTATAAAGGCTGGTGGAAAGAAGAGATCTTTTACAGATAGATCTACACTCTGTAGCAATGAGTGGTAAGAACCTGCAAAGTGATTTGGGCCTCCTAATACTGTAATAGTAAGAAGCAAAGTAGAATCTGGACTTGAGATATGGATCTTTTGTGTAAGTCAAATATGGTCAGGATTCATATTATACTGTACGTTTTGCCTTTCCATTTGACACAAGACAGACAGTATATGTTGCCGCTCCTACTATTCTATATTTCCTTCATGTCTACTTACCACCAGCTCGTTTCCGCAGACTCCGTTCTTCAGGATAGACACTACAGTTATGATGTTTGTTGAGTTAAAATCATTAAATCCTGTGCAGTAGCTATCAAGGAGATGAACGTTTTTTGTATTCAGGTTATGTTTTTCTAGATCACATTTCTGAAAGGTAGCTTTAATTTCCTGAGCACCACATGAAAGCTCTGGTTGAAGGTCTCCTAAAGAGGGAAAAGTGGGAGAAACATTATTATGGACCATATCTCTACTCACAACTCCCCTCTATAATAACATTAACCTATAGAAGTTCTCATTTGAACTTAGTTTCTGGTAGCAAAATCAAAGCAGCTTTGCTTTTTCTACTTGACCCTAAAATAGGAAGCTGTTGTAGGCACCCCAAACGAAATTCTGCATACGAGCAATGAGAAGATGCTATAGAGGGGCATCTGTAACTTATAGTTGACCAGGTTTAAATATACTTGCTCACATTTAATAGTTAAATGAACTATTTCATGTCTGCTTTTGGGTGTGATCCACGCACCCTTTTGAGGTGTGACACATTAGGGCTCATTTACTAAGGGTCTGGGGAGCGCATTTTCGTCGGGTTTCCTGCCGATTTCCGTTTTGCACCGAATTGCCCCGGGATTTTGGCGCACGTGATCGGATTTTGGAGCACCAGCGACGGCTTGCACGCGACAGAAATGGGGGCGGTGTAGCGTTGGACAACCCGACGATTTCGGACAACATGCAGGATTTAACATTTAGAATTGTGTCGCAAGACACGCACTTACAGGCACCGGGGAGAAGAAGGTGAACTCCGGCGGACCTCGGTGCAGAAGCGACGGATGCAGGAACTCGAGCGTACGACCTTAGTGAATCGCGGCAGACTCAAATCCTCATCGGACAACGCACTGCAGGATCATGAAAGGACCGGGTAAATAAATCTGCCCCATCCTTTTGTTTTATCTCATATCTGAGATTATGTGGATGTAGGAACGTTCCATACTTCAGGACATTTCAGGAGAGTTGGTAAGTCTTTGTCCACTGCTCTACAGTCCTTTCAGGCGTGCATCTACTGAGGAACAAGTTGAACCTCTTGCTTTGGAGCAGAACCACCTGTGTGGAGTATCAGGGGTACATACATCTTATTTGTAGGTCTGGGAGGAGGGGCAGAGCAAATGTACTGGACTGACTGTATATATTACATGTACTATGTATAACTAACAATTATAGCTTGGACTAATGTCTCTTGTTATCTGATATAAACTAAGGTGTCATACACTGGACTTACACTTGGCTTAAAAAGAGTGGCTTGGAGGGAGTGATTCCTTGATTCCTTTCAATAGTTTACCTCACGCCTGTCCCTATGACCTTATCAAGAGGCCGGCATGTTTACATTGCTCCAGGGAGTCCATGCATCCCCACCGGATTGAGGTATCAGTTTTGTAGGTTTGATGCTTGGACTCCCTTTCCTTGGGGCAGCCTTTGGTTTGTCAAAAGTTGCCACCACAATGTTTCACAGACTGTTTCCCATTCATCTGACACAAGCCTTAGGCCTCACCAGGGCTGAGAAAGCCCTGAAGGACATGTCTGGCGATTGCACAGCCAGATCATGGTGTGGTGAGACACAGAGAGCTCACCGCAATGTGATCCGATATCATAAACCTCTATGGGGGCCGTCATCTGCCCGCCAATTATGCGGCCAGTTCACAGTCCCCATAACGGACGTGGTCATGTGAGGCCTAAATAGGATATTCCGTTGCCTCTTAAATTAATTTCTCATTATTGTATGCAAACTGGATTTTTGTGCATTTAGCATATAATGGGGGTCATTTACTAAGGGCCAGATTCGCGTTTTCCCGCAGTGTTACCCGAATATTTCCGATTTGCGCCGATTTTCCCTGTATTGCATCGGGTTTTTGGCGCACGCGATCGGATTGTGGCGCATCGGCGCTGGTATGCATGCGACGGAAATCGAGGGGCGTGGCCGAACGATAACCCAACGGATTCGGAGAAACTGCCGCATTTAAAAAAAGAAAGTGTCGCGGGACACGCACTTACCTTCACCAAGTATAGGATGGTGCACTCCGGCGGTCCTCGGGGAACTTCAGCGCAGCAGAGACACCTGGTGGACGTCGGAGGAACTACCTTAGTGAATCGCCGGAAGACCCGAATCCACCGCATAGAACGCGCCGCTGGATTGCGAAAGGACCGGGTAAGTAAATCTGCCCCAATATATTTATAATTTGGATAGAAGCTGTGAATGCATTATTGTAATGTGATTATATTATACTGTACGACACACTTCTTAGATATACCGTAATATATGTTGTATGAACATACCCACAGAGCCGCCATCATCTTTGCAGTAGCAGCCGTAATGTCCATCAACTTCTCTACATTCTTCATTGTCAGCGCATAGACAAGAATCTGGGACCGTGGAGGGATCTGGAAACAAAGATGTCAGCAAAGATGTCAGCAAAGATAGCACATGCTATATCGATATCATAATAGTAACATCCCATCCAGAGAAGGTAAATTACTAATAAGCACATAACAAGCAAATCTTCTGTTCACAGCAACTTGTGAACGACCCATGGATAGAAGGCTTTCTCCTCCAGGATCAAATGCTTCATAGCAGCTCCCAAACATCTCCCTCTTCCCACTGAGCTTCAGTCTTCTTAAAGGGGTTGTCCAGGAGTTAAATTCATTTTTAATAGATTGCTTGGGGAGGCTTAAAAAATGTAAAAAAAAAAATAATGGTCACCTCTCTCCTCGATGGCGATAAACCGCCGCACCGCATGTCACTGCCAGTCTTGGTTTGTATACAGAGGCTGCCAGTGGCATCCCAATTACTGCTACTCACCTGCTACAACATTAGTTTCAGGCTGTAGCAGATTGTGCAGCAGTGACTGACGTGGAGAGAGAGGAGTATAAGTCCATTTAAAAGTTTTAATTACCCCCCCCCCCCCATATATATATATTTTTTAAATTTTACTTCTGGTGAACACCTTTAAATCTCTGCCGTTATCCCAGTGCAACCCAAAAATATAGTTGATTACAAATGCAGTGGTTTAGCAGAAGAGTCCCTACAATAAGTGCAGAATTGAACTCCACTACCATTCTTCCTTCCCTTATCCATTTATGTCTGCAGAACATACAATGCATTCCTACCCTTCCTACTGCTTATAAGAAATGAAGGGGAGAACCCTATAAGCAGGAGACAGATAAGACTATAGCCGCATTATATAAAATACTATGATGGGAAATGTAGGCTACAAGTTGGCAGACAACATATACATCATATAAGATGGGACACAAGACATGCAGTAATAGTACTGTATTCTAGATGGGCTGCCTTCTGGGTATAACCACAAAACCCAATCTAAAAGTTTGGCCTCCCCACAGGGGTTTGTGCCATGAGGAGCCCAATGGATAACGTTTTGAGCAAAACCATAAAAAAATGTCTTCTCTCTGAAACCATTTCCCTGTATTAAAATACTATAAAATAGGGCAAAAGGTAAGTATGAACAGTAGCATGATCCTGCAGGTCAACAGTGAAATATCAAAAGTACTGTACATGATACTGGCTTGTAGTTTTACTATACTTTTAAAGTTAATGTCCATAATACTGGAGATTTGTATATTACTGTGTATCTTGCAAAACATTATTGTATCTCAGTTTTATTCTCTTACCTGTGCAATATCCAGAATAGTATTGTATAGCATAACCGAATTTATACACATAAATTCCTCCAGGACAAGCCTTTATCTTCACCGATGATGTCCACTGACAGCAAGTATCATAATAGGAAGTGCAAATTGTACCATTCACAATTCCATCGGAAGGTTCTGGATGTGTCCCTTGCAACCACATGGGGAACATGGTGTAACAACTACCCTGAGAGGGGCAGTAATCTGCCATCTGACTTCCACCACTGCCTGTAAAGCTATACCATCCATTCAGATAATAGTCCGAGCGTCCATAATACCAGTAGTCATAGTAATACAAATGATATGATGTGCTCCTGGTTGGTTCATTCAGGGTGGTATAGCTTAGGCATGGATCAGAACAGTTATGGGACCCATAGTATTTGATGCATTCTCTACCAAACCCACAAACATCTTTTGTACATTCATCTACCTCACACCTATATCCATCTCCATAAAATCCTGTTGGGCAATAGCAGGAGTAGGATCCATAGTAATTGGTACATACAGCATTTGGGTCGCAGTTGTTGAGGTCAGGGGAAGAACATTCATCTATATCTACACAAGTCTTATTCTGTAATTGGAAGCCGCTGTAACAGACACATTCGTAGGACCCGAATGTGTTCAGACAGTAAGAATAAGAGCTGCACGGATTTTGCCACGTATAAGCGTTACATTCATCAATATCGTAGCAGGAATAGCCATCACCGCTGAAGCCGTCTTTACAGACACAGGTGAAGTCAATGACATCTTTTTTACAGAGAGCATTGCTGTCACATCTGGAGCACAATGCTGTGAAAACAAAACATTTTATACCGAGTTAGGAATTTTTTTTTTAATTACAAGCTAAATTGGAAACATTACTAACATGTCTATGGGGCACACGTATCATAGTTTCAGCTAGGCAAATTGCGACTTTTCTTGTTTTGCTACTTTTTTTTTGCGACTTTTGTTGGCGCTCTTCAAGTGCACCTCGGTCTGCACCTTTTCCAGTGTGCCTCATGTATCTTAACTTTCCAGATGTTCCGTGCGACTTTTCACCTTTTTTGCGACATTTTTGTGACTTTTTAGGTGCAAATCTGCACCTGGTCCAGGCCACGTGAAAAGGAAGTTTTTTATTTCATGGACCAGATTTTAACATGTAAATTGGAATTATTTCACGTGCTTTAACTGTTTAACATTTTGCACAGTAACCTCTTTCGTCAAAATTCTTAAATTTTTGCATTTAAAAAAAAAATGTATTGATTAGATCTAAGGGTGAGGTCACACGTAGAGGTTTAATTGCGTTTTTAATGCATTTTGAAACTAATTACAACGGCTGAGGAGAGGTGATTTGCCTTATTTCATTACTGTTAACATTTGTGTTTACAAAACGCAATATAAACGCCGTGTTAACGCATGTGTTAACATTGCGTTTACTATGCGTTTTGTAAATTCAAATGTTAAAAATAATGAAATATGCAAATCACCTCTCCTCAGCTGTTGTAATTAGTTTCAAAATGCATTAAAAATGAAACATGTTAAATCCCAAATTAACAGTAGTGTCCACTCCTGTATATAACCCCCTCACATGGCTTATGTCCATGTGGATTTGAGACATTTGCAACAAAAGTCTCAAAAAGAAGCCAAAATTTGCGCCTGCCAGGATAGGAAAAACTGAACATGTATCACAAGTAAAAAGACAGGATCATACATAAGACGCAAAAAGGAGCCGCCAAATGTCTCTAAAATTCACCTCAGAGAGACCAAACTATAATACAAGTGCCCCTATGTTTATCCTAAAACTGATGATGACTAAAAACAATCAATATCTGGTGATACACTCCCTTTACAGCAAAATGTATACTGCCATGCTACTATTTCCATAAAGGAAAGAGTCATTTGGTGTAACCTGGGTCTTTCCTACAGCTCCGCACTAGATCTCTGTACAAGCAGTAACACTGACTCTGTGTCCGGAGTGGTTTGTGCACATTCATGTGAATGCCCTGAGTTCTATTTGCATCACTGCCCATAGCTGATGTCACAACCAGGAAGTCCCGCCCACTTCAGCTAAGAGTGTTTTATAGATGGCCTCATATATCAAATAGCCCTATATCTTAGGCTAGGAAGAAGCCAGCAGCATGACACCAGTATCGTTGAAATTGTTGTCAAAATCTCTCTCCAGCTGTGCTAAAACTATTTTTTGTCAAGTAACTTTACAGTTACGCTATAAACCACTGACACATGCCCAGCTGCAATTCAATTTTTAGGAGATAATTTGACAACGACATATGTTCAGGGAATAAACTTGGATAGAGAAAATTGTGTCAGTCCTCTAATTTTGATGTGGGGTTGGTGAGTGCCCCCCACTACAGTTTTCCCAACTTGCTGGTGTATGACATAATTTCATAGGTTATATATACTGTAAATATACTCTATACAATGCAAATCTATTAAAGTGGAACCCAGTAAAACTCAAGTTTTTCATGAACTTGTTTCTAGGGGTTAAGACATACATTGTTCCAGTCTTCTAATTATACAAAATCTTATAATATATATTTTTAATTAGCCTCATCAGCAAAATAATAAATGTAATAATCATTTTTTTCTGAATCTGTAAAAAACACATTAAAAAAAACTAAGGACATCAAATTTATTTTAAATTATATCAATATGAATAATTACATGTCATGCATTTGACATACAGTGCTCTAATAGATATGAATTATATTCACCTGATATAACTGTTACATGTACTATAAATATACTCTATACACTGGAAAAATTTACCATATCTATTAAACTGAAACCGAGTAAAAATCTAGTTTTTCATGAACTTATTTTCTAGCGGGGGAAATATACATGCTTACAATCTTCATATAAACATAATAATGCTGATGTTAATTAGTTTTATCATCTTTTCCCCCTGAATATATGCTATAGCAGTGATGGCAAACCTTTTAGAGATCGAGTGCCCAAAATGAGACCCAAAAAACACTAGCTTTTCCCAAAGTGCTAACACGGCAATTTAGGCGGTAACAAACTAATCCGACCCTGTCCACACCGTTTCACTCTTTGGACAGGACAAAGCAGCACAGGATGGGTCACTTTAAAATATCAGGGCACTACTTGGACTGCCTGAGACTGCAGGACGGTGCCATGTCTGGCAAACTCTGTGCCTGGTAGACAGCCCGTGTGCCCACAGAGAGGCCTCTGAGTGCCATCTCTGGCACCAGTGCCATAGGTTCGCCACCACTGTGCTATAGGCATAAAACATACAATAAAAATGTATACTTACAAGATGTGTTGAATGTGAAACCTTTGAAAGAAAAAAAAGGAAAAAAAATGTCACAATAATTTTAATAACAGGCCTACCTTGCACCTTTCTAATTTATTTTATTAAACCTTCCATATCCCTGTATTGACACTGCTGGGAGCTAATGGTTTACAACATTCAAACCCTGAGTTAGATCTACTACAAATCTAAAGCTATCCCATTATTAGTGTCACACTGTACCAATAAATAAAAAAAAGATAGATAGATAGATAGATAGATAGATAGATAGATAGATAGATAGATAGATAGATGCTAGATATTTGGACTTTTAGATGCACCCTAGATTTAGTCTTCCAAAATAATAAATAGTATGTTTGACATAAATTAAAAATTCTCTGTTGGTCACACACAAGTACAGCACATACAGCTCTGCTACAACCATGCACGCTCACACAGCCCTGCTACATCCATTTCCTCACACATAGCTCTGTTATATCCATTCCCTCACGCAAAGCTCTTCTATATCCATTTACTCACAGACAACACTGCTACATCCATTTCCTCTCCAACAGCCATTTAATCACAAAGAGCTCTGCTACAACCACTCACTCACACAGCTATGTTGCATCCACCTATATATTCACTCACATTAATATATTCAGTACTGCTACATCCATTCCCTCTCACACAACCATTCACTCACATACAACTCCACTACATCCATTTCCTTACACACAGTTTTGATACATCCCTTTACTCACACACAGTTCTGCTACACCCATTCACTCAACCAGCACTGCTACCATTTACTCACACAAAGCTCTGCTGCAGCCACTCATATACATTAACTCACATGAATATATTCAGAACTGCAGCATCCATACAATGAGAGCTCTGCTGCATCCATTCATTCATACACAACTCTGCTACAACATTCACTCAAACACAGCTTTGCTGTATACATTCCCTAACCCAAAGCTCTGCTACATCCATTTACTCACAGACAACTCTGCTACATCCATTTACTGCCACAGAGCTGTGCTACAATCATTCACTAACTCACAGCTCTGCTACAACAGTTTACACACACAGAGCCCTGCTACAAGCATTCATTCACACAGCTCTGATACAACCACTCACATAGATTCAGTCACATAAATATATTCATTACTACTACATCCATTCCCTCACACATGGCTCGGATACATCCATTTACTCACACACAGCACTGCTACATCCATAAACTCACCCAGCACTGCTACAACCATTTACTCACACAGCTCTGCAGCAACCACTCATATACATTCACTCAAATGAATACACTCAGCTCATCCATTCACTTTCTCACACAAACACACACACACACAAAGCTCTACATCATACCCTTTGGCAGCCAAAACATCTTATCTGGCTTCCCTGACCCCATCCCCTGGAAGCATTGTAGGGTTTAATGACCTTGCAGGGATGCAGGAAGCATGTGATCAGTCACATGCTACTGACATCACTCTATGTCCTGCGGTAATGGTCAAGTCGGGACGGCTGGGAGAGGGCGAGAGAATTGTGAATACAGTTTGGGTGAAATGTTTTGTGAGTACTTCACTATATCCGTGACAGCTATCGACGTTTAGACTATAAGTGGTGGGCACTTTTTAGCCAGATATTTTCTTGCAAAAAAGTCCATCTTGAAGTACAAAAAATATACTATAATGCAAAAAAATGCATCTTATATTACAAAAAAAATAGTTTAATAATTTTAAATGAATGATAGATAATAGATAAACCGATATTCAGAAAACACAGGTTAGTGAACAAAAGTCTTTAAAATCTATTTAACCTCACTGTACTGTATATTTTACAGAAAAGAAAGGTAGTTTTACTTTAAATAAAGCAGATTAAAAGATCATAATTGCTAGAAAGTAACAATAAGGTTTTATGTGGGATATAAAATCCTGGCTTAGGGTTATATTCAGTGGCGTAACTAGAGTCCTCTGGGCCACGGGGTAAAATTCTCAACAGGGCCCCCCCGCGCTATGCATAAAAACATTGAACACCATCCACCAGTAGCCATAATCAATGTCCCCCCAGCCACCGGTAGCCATAATCAATGTCCCCCCATCCACCGGTAGCCATAATCAATGTCCCCCCAGCCACCAGTAGCCGTAATCAATGTCCCCCCCAGCCACCGGCTGAAACGTAGCACTTATCGAATAAAAGAATTCCTTTTTCACTGAACTTGGAGTGCCACCATTTTTTGATCTTTATATGCAATAGGATTTAACAAACCTGAAGGTTGAGCACCCGATTTTTCTTAACTGGTGCAGCTGAATTGTGAATTGTTTTAATTTATACATATATATATATATTTTACATTTACTTTGAGTTTATCACCAAATCAGTTACCTCATATATTTACCTTTATATCCTTCAATACGGATGGAAAAGGCACTGTATGTATAGACTGTAAATGACCAAACACCAGAAGGAGGACGTTCTAGGTAAAGGACAGTGCCCCAAGCGTCTGAGAAGAAGGTTGTGAAGTGTTGTGTAATACCTAACAAAAAAGATGAACAGTTTAAACCTTGTTGCAATAAACAGAAGTTTTAACCTTTATAAGGCAAATGCATGATTTTTTTTTTTTAGATTTTTTAAAATTGAGATGAGATGAAATGAACTTTACAGTAATAACATTTTGGGGTGGTGATACCTCATGAATGAAAACAGTTGGGATTGTGAGAACTGTGATCCCAGCTGTTAGTGCAGAGGAGCGGCTGTCACATACAGCCGACCTCCTGCACTGATCACACAGGCTCTACTCAGGAACGTCTGGATGCGCTCAATTTGGGCATTTCTGGACATTCCTGAACATCCACATGTAGAAAGGGGTTAATCAGATATTGCCACTCTTGAAACAAAATCATCATCAATCATCATCATCATTAACAAACATATAATGACTGATATAGCATCCTTTGGTTTCTGAATCATCATGAAAACATCATCCACCCACTCCTCCAGCCACTAACCCATCCAATCCCCTGTTATGTATTAATGAAATGTTCTGGGAAAAGGTATAAATACTATTCATGAGACTATTGGCACTGTGACTATTTAGGCTACTGTGGGAGCACCCTTATTACATTGCTAATTTGGGGGCTCTGTTTGAATATTGGCTACTGTGGGAGCCCTGAGACTATATTGGCTACCGTGAGGGGCTTGATTTCTATGTTGTACGCTATGGGGCATATTTACTAAGGGTCGCGCTATCCACTTTTGTCAGACTGTGCAAGTTCTTTGTGGCTAAAACGGCTTGCACAGGTATTTAAGAAGTGTGTGCTCTGGGATTGTGACCCTTTTGTGGCGCAACTGCGATGGCTTCCATGCGACACAAATTAGGGTGCGTGCCGTCGGACGTTCAGACTGATTTGGACTAAGCACCGTATTATTCTTTCAAATTGAGTCGCAGGCCCTATGTTTAAGATGCACCACAAAAAAGATGGTGATCTCTGTCGGACCTGAGCGGGGAAGCGACACATTCATGATTTCTGGCGCACGATCTTAGTGAATCGCCGCACGCATCATTATGGATGGTCAATGCACTTTCTGTGACCTTGTAAGTAAATGTGCTCCAATGTTCTGGTTGGTTCTGATAACATATCTATGTGTTCATTTTTGTTCTGGCACTGTTTCTATGTAGGAAACCTGTTTCTGGTGCAATCTTGGTTCTGGCATTAAATGTATGTACACATCTTGGTTCTGTATGTAGTCTATTCTTCACAGCATCAAAATAATGGGGCACATTTACTTACCCGGTCCTGTTGCGATTCCCATTCCGGACGGCCTGACGAAGAAGAAGTCCGGCGCGATTCACGTAGCTCGTTCGCCCGAGCTCCTGCATGTGTCGCTTCCCTGCCGAGGTCCGCCGGAGTTCACCTTCTTCTTCCCGGTGCTTGTAAGTGTGTGTCTTGCGACACAATTAAAATTTTAAATGCCCGCGTAGTCCGAATCCGCCGAGTTGTCCGACGGCCACGCTCCCGATTTGCGTCGCATGAAAATTGGCGCGATTGCACCCAAATCCGATCGCGTGTGCCAAAAACCCCTGTTAAATGCGGCCAAAACCCCCTGAAACCTGATGAAAATGCGGCCCGCGGACCCTTTGTAAATGAAACCCAATATGTGCAGGGAAGGTGGGTTGGTGGGCCCACAATATTTGCCAGTCAGTGTCCCCAAAATCCCTTTTTGCAGTCCTGGAGCTATCAGATTACATTGCAATACTTTTCATAGAATAATAACGTTACAAGTTCTTACCAAATGAATTATAAAAATACCAATTGCTGTTTGGACCTGATATTGATACAATAAGGGAAGTTAGATTTGATGGCACTGAGAAGCTATCACTGTACCACCAGTAGGTCCAATCAGTATCAAAAGAATACAGACGAGTTGTACTGTTAATTGGAACTTGCATGTAGAAATAGAGGAGGTCGGCAATCTATAAAGAAAAATAAAGATGATGAGAAATACAGAAGCAACGAGGTTCCAATGCAAAATCAGGAGTAGAGTTCAACTTGCACCTTATTTTATTTGTAATACTGTTGTCGTAATTATGACAGAGAAGTTATTGCTACCTCACCACTGTATACAGGCGGTCCCCTACTTAAGGACACCCGACTTACAGACAACCCCTAGTTAAAGACGGACCGCACTGCCCACTGTGACCTCTGGTGAAGTCTCTGGATGCTTTAATTTACTCCCAGACTGCAATGATCAGCTGTAAGGTGTCTGTAATGAAGCTTTATTGATCATCCTTGGTCCAATTACTGAAAATCCAGTTGTCACTGGGGTTTTGACTTCCATACAAATTCAACTTAAGAACAAACCAATGGAACCTATCTTGTATATAACCCAGGGACTGCCTGTATAAATATTACTGCAATAGAATACTCAAAAAGCAGTGGACCCTATGCCTCACCCTTTGCCCCTCCTGTTATAACACACTTACATTCCCTAAACTTCTAAATTCCCTTGCATTCCCTTCCAGCATCATACCCAGTATTTTACCCAACCTAACAAATAATTCATTCATTCAAGCCTGACCGCTAAGGAAGGGGATTGACTCCTGACATTCCTAGGAGGTATTAGATATATTTCTTCGGGTGAGATTCATCAGTGTCTGAGAGCAGAACTGTTCTAGTTGCTCATGACAACCAATCAGAGCTTTTACTTTTCCCTGGTCATTTTTAAAATGAAAGCTAAGCTTTGATTGGTCGCCATGGGTGACTAGAACAATTCTGCTCTCAGACACGTCAGAGTATTTTTTTTTTGGGAAGCGACTTCCTCCAAGATTTATAAAAAATAACAGAGAATTTAGAAAATCATCTTATCCTCAGCCATCAGTTACCCCCACTGATGTAGAATTAATAGAATGGGCTATATACGAAGGGTATATTTGTTAATAAACGAATTAAAGGGATTCGCTTATGAAAGAAAATTCTCAAACTTCAATCCCCTAGTGATGTTTATACAATGAAGATTGTTTTAACCCCTTACTATATAATTTTATTGCAGTGTTAACTCATATAACTTAGTAATGGTCAGTGTAAGATTCCAGAGTGTGGGCGGGGACTCTCTAAGCAGACATTTCATGATTCATTTAGTTCTGTGAGCTGGAAATATGGTTACATTATCAGGGTCCAGGTTTATATACACTTTAATTTAACTTCTGAACATTCAGAGATGAGAGATGATAAAATCCATGAGATGCATATTACACAAGACTTTCTCTCCAGTGCTATAACAGCCATTACATACTATCAGCTCTACTATATACCTCCTTCTGCCCTGGATAAAGATCTTATCTGCCTGTAGCTTGTAGCTTTACCTTCCTCACACGCGGCAGGAAGTCTGTGTGTGTGTGAGCACCAGAGTCAGTCCAGGGGCAACCAAAATTGTATTAAACCCAGACTTATAGAGACAGGTTGGACTTATATCTGGGAAATGCTATATTTTTCTTATAACATTGAATTACAGAATGTGTTATTTTGTTACCCTGAGTAAATTTAAGAAACTTGTCTTCATTCTAATACCCATTTAACCATTTCCTATTCGGGTACTTACATAGGAAGTTGAATAAGAAGCTTGAAAAACAAGGCCGTAACTGCGGGTGGCAATATCTTTATAAACCTTGTAGTCATATCCATACATACTGTCACAATAACCAGCAAAAATGAAGACCTATGTAGAGGGAGAAGTGGAAATGATTTATGTCTTGTGATCTGTTCACATCAGGATACTAGATTATTAAAAATTCTTGCCGAATGCATTGCAATCATTTACCTTAACCTTTAAAGAATCTAATAACGAGAATATTTGGTTGACGGTATCTGTGTCATAATAGTCCTTGGCTGACGCATCTGTAATTAATATGACTACAGAACCGGCTGGGGTGGCTTTCAGGGCTTGCAGTAATCCGGCCATTGCTAATTCTGGACAATCATTCCCACTTTGGGCACTGAGGAAATAAATGGAATTGAAAAAATCTGTTGGCGAACAGGAAACTTGTAGTGGCCCAACATCTGAAAAAAAAGAAAATGTATAAGGTAAAATTATTGCAATATATATAATCGAGTATAAGCCTAGTTTTTCAGCACAAAAAATGTGCTGAAAACCCAAACTCGGCTTATACTCGAGTAAAAAAATATATCAAAACTCACCTTTCGTGCTTCCCCCGCTGCTGGCTATATACTGGGGCAGGGGGCTGGCTATATACTGGGGGATATGGGCTGGCAGGCTATATACTGGGGGGCAGGTGCTGGCTATATACTATGGGGCAGGGTCCGGCAGGCTATATAAATGGGGAGGCTGTGACCAATGCATTTCTCACCCTCGGCTTATACTCGAGTCAATAGGTTTTCCCAGGTTTTTGTGGTAAAATTACGGGCCTCGGCCTTGGGTCGGCTTATACTCGAGTATGTATGGTAGTTTGAAGGAATTGCATTTGATTCTATAGAATCCCTGATACAGTACTTGTATGAGAAGGGGATAAGGACTAAACTTTGCTGCCAAGCTACCTTTCCTTCCCAGAATCCCCAGTGGAGCATGCATGGTGCTTAAGCCACCAGAAGCCTACAAAGGTGACCTTTAACCCCTTAACGACCTGGCCCTTTTTTGTTTTTTCATTTCCATTTTTCACACCCCACCTCCAAAAATATGGGCATATATGGGAATTTTCATCCTCATACATTACAATGTGCAATTAGCACATTGTATTGAATGGGTTAAAATGAGACAGCCTCGGGTCTTTGAAAGACCCGAGGCTGTCATAGCAATGGATAGCCACTCCCCGATGACATCTCGAGGAGCGACATTCTTCGGCAAAATGGCTGCACCCATGCGATAGACAAGATAACACCCGCGAACGGTGCTAGCACCGATAATGGGTGTTACCGGTAAGTATTTGCTGCAATATGCCCCAAAGATTTACCGGATGTGGAGAGGGCTTAGCCCGTGAACCCTCTCCATGCACCGGCACCCGAAGCGCGCTGTACTATCACGGCGCTCGTCAGTAAGGGGTTAATGTCAAATCCTCCCTAATGAGTTTTCATAGTTCTCAGACCCCATCGAGAAACCCTCAACTTATTCCCTTTTATATAATAGACAAAGGTAAGGTATAGATATGAAGTCTCACATAAGTCTTTATGCAAAAGAAAAAACATGAATTAAAATCATTTCTTACTTGGGTCATTAAATTCCATCAGTGTGTATTGTCGTGCTACTTTAGTAGATGAATCCAGGCGAGTGACAAGGTCCTTAGCAACATTTTGGAGTTGATAGAGATAGTAAGACATTGAACCAGATGTGTCTACGACCACAGTAAGTGACGGGAATTCTAGAAACAGATCAGTATTTTATCTGACAGTGATATAAAGGTTACATTTTCAATTAATACATTGTTCCTGCAATACTTTATGATCACCGATGACTAGAAAAATTGGACCAATGGCAGTCTGTTGGGGTTTAGGTAAAAATGTTGAATTTCTGAACTAATGTTGATGGTGTTTTCATACGTTTCTTTGGGATCCACAAGGAGAAGAAAGGGTTTGAAAATTCTATCCGTAGCACCAAAAACATCTATAACATTTGTGCCATTTATTCAGGCTTCAGCATCATCCACTGCCCATAAAGTTAAACAAGAGATGTGTTATTGACTGTGATTTTGTACTTTTTTGGCGTTCTGTCCTGCACTAATCTGTACTTTGCCTTATTTCACTCCTGGCTCTCTTAATTGATTTCTACCACAGCCATATATCTCCTGTTGATTCTGGGCTGCCAACGGTTAACTAGCTTTGATGAACAGATGCCTCCTCCAATAACATTCTTCCCTTGCTAGTCTGGTTTATATGGATCCCAGGCCACCAGTCCAATCACTCATATATTGTCTGCCTATTTTCCAGTGCTTGCTAAGTCCTTTTTGGAGCTTGCTAGAGTTTTCTAGACTACTGTATTTTGGATCTTCTGAACCCTATTGGTTCAAGTATTTTGTACAAACATAGGCTACATTCACACGCCCAGGAGCGGAGGAGGGGATGAGCGCTGCTCACCCCCATCCCTCTCCATAGCGATGTAAATTGAATAAATATAAAGGGGCTGGGGAGAGGATTAGGGGGAACATATTTGGTGGGGGTATTTTTTGGGGGGAGTGACAGGTCCTCTTTAAGCAAAGGTTACCTGCAAAAGAGACATTGTTGATATTTCATATTACTTCCACCTTTCTACTAATATACTCTACATATAGTATATCTTAATGGTACCTGTATCTGTATCATTGCAAGACACATGAGTATCACTGTTGTCAGTCACATATTCATAACCTAGAATAAAAACATAACAATTTTTAGTACCAAAATACTAAGCTGCTTTGATAGAACAAAGAGGATTACATAAAAAGATAATATAATTTTTGTCTTCTCATGCTTGCCATCTTGGAGACACAATTTTTTTCTTTGCAAATTGTGGGGGTACTGCTGTATATTTAGAATTTATGATCATTGGACGCACCCCCATAGCGGCATAACTGTTGGGTGTTAGTTTGAAATAAATTTTCCTACGACTGCAGGGAAATGTATTTAAGGGTATGTTGCTTTAGGGTTTTTTTTAGTGAAAAAGTGTTTAATAACGAAACAAAAAATGTACACATTAATAATTACATTTCATTTCAAACTATCTACATATATTCCTACAAAGTATTGTTTATAATGGGTGACTGTTTTATATTCAGGTGGTGGCTATTATAGACAGTTTGCAAAAGCTGCACCATATGTTAGATGAGGTCAGCACCTTCCCCCCTTACAGTAGGATGGTGAGAAAATAACAAAATGCACAAAAGTGCAAAAAACAATTGATAATAAAGTAAAAGCACATGCAAAGAAGCACAGGCGTATTATACGTATTACAGTCTTGCACAGTTATTTGCCCCAGTTTTGCAGTGCTTACGCATTTGCACTCAATGGGACACATTTACTCAACCGTCCCGTTGACGACGACAACGATCCGGAATGTTCGAAGAGGATTCGGAGCTGCCGCGATTCACTAAGATCGTGCGTCCAATTTCCTGCAGGTGTCGCTTCCCCGCTCAGGTCCGTCGGAGTTCACCTTCTTCCTGGTGCATGATTTTTAAATTCTGTGGTTTGTCCGAATCAGTTGGGTTGTCCGACCGCCACGCCCTTGATTTGTGAAGCAAGAAAGCCGGTGCCGATGCGCCACAATCCGATCGCGTGCTCGGAGCAACTCGGGGCTATTCAGCGCAAAACGGAAAAATTTGGGAAACCCATAATGTGTCCGACAGACCCTTAGTAAATGTGCCCCTATAAGTTATATCAGAATTCATTACTAGCCATTTACTGAAACAAGACCTGTACAAGCAGCCGTCAGGGAAACAGGCAATGAACAAAAAGCAGCATACAACTTCCACCTAGAAAGATAGGTACCCAAAAATGTATCATGACTGCCCAGTATTTAACAGTAAAATCCATACAACTCTCCCAGCAACAAGAAAGTACTTGTGTGCCAACAACATTACTACAGGAGGTCCCCTTCTTATGAACACGCGACTTACAGACGACCCCTAGTTACAGACGGACCTCTCTGCCCACTGTGAACTCTGGTGAAGCTCTCTGGATGTTACTATAGTCCCAGACTGCAATGATCAGCTGTAAGGTGTCTGTAATGAAGCTTTATTAATAATCCTTGGTCCAATTACAGCACAAAATCTTGAAAATCCAATTGTCACTGGGACAAAAAAAATGTTGTCTGGAGCTACAATTATAAAATATACAGTTTAAGGCTACATTCACACTGCCATATGGGGAATGTATATACAGCCGACGTATATACCATGTATATAGATCCCCCATAGATGGCAATGGGTGCACGCCGGCATACAGGAGCGGTACGGGGCAGCACGTATGCATCAATGTACCGTTCCATACCTGAGAAAAGAAAGGACATGACTAAAGAACCGATCTTTTACATAACCTGGGAACTGCCTGTACCTTGTTTTTACTTTTTAAAATGCTTTTTATATGCATTATTTTTTCTCATAAAAACAGTTATTGTATGAATTTGGCCACCTGCCTTACATATACGGTGGAATTTATCATACGCCGACACATAGACCTCTTGATGAATACACCGGGCGACCCAACCTGGCGTGAAAGCACTGATAAACATCCCCCATAGTTTCAGCCTGAGATGACAAGCTATATAGCAAGTTACAAAAAAAGGTTACATTAAAGGAAACCTACCACTGCTCGCATGGCACATAGTTTAGTTAGGCTCGGTGAACTTTAGTTTAGCTAAAAAAAAGATTTTCTTACATATGTAAATGAGCCCTACGGTGCTAACCTATGTCATCTTCGGGCTGGCGATGGCTTCCGATGTTTACTTATTCCCGCCTCCTTCATATTACCCGTCCTCCTTCAGGTGCCGAGAACCGTGACGTTACCAAGCTCTCGGCACATATCGCGCATGCGCAAACACTAAGCCTCGCACAGCCGGCCGGCGATAGGTGCCGAGAGCTTGATGACGTCACAGCTCTCTGCACCTGAAGGAGGACGGGTAATATGAAGACATATTAAACATTGGAAGCCATCGCCAGCCCGAAGACGACGTAGGGTAGCACCAGAGGGCTCATTTACATATGTAAGAAAATCGTTTTTTTAGCTAAACTAAAGTTCGCCGAGCCTCACTAAACTATGTGCCGGCATCAGCATTAAGTAGCCTACAGGTTTCCTTTAAAGGGGTTGGCCACTTTATCTCATGTATCTTGTAATGTGTGTGTAAGTGTAGGGGCAGAATAATAGGTAATTTATCAATATACATTTATTAATAGTTCTTTTTCGCTTTCTTGATATGTGAAGTGAAGCCTCCTGTCTTTTAGCTCATCAGATATTGCTGTCCATAAAATGGCTGCAGGGTCATGTGATCTCCAACTGGCGATTGCTCATGGACAGATAGGATCACATGACCCTCCATCTGCTGCTATTGTATGTACAGGAATGTCTGGCTGATGAGGTAAAAGACAGGAGGCCTCACTTTACATATCAGGAAAGCGGAGCAGAACTATTATTAGATGTATATTGGTAAATTACCTATTATCCTGCCACACTTACACATACTGGAGCACATTTACTTACCCGTCCGGAGGAGTTCACCGAAAGTGCATTGTCCGACGATAATGCACTCTGCCGCGATTCACTAACATCGTGCTCTTGATATCCTGCATGTGTCGCTTCCCTTCTTTTTCATGGTGCATGTAAGTGCTCAGTGTGCCTCGGCATCCCTGAGGACGCCACGCATGCGGCAAAACATGTCGGGGGGCTGTAGTGCTCAATCACTTTTTATTTAGCGATCAAAGGACCTATATAATACATATGTAGATAGGAATAATCAGTGGAAATATCTGAATGTGGATATATGGATGGTGTACAGTATGTGTGCCCAAGACATTACAAGTGTGATTGAGGTTGGAAAGCTTCTTTGAAGTGACACAGCAGAGATAGCAAGCGGGAGTGCCCACACTCCAACCTCCTTACTATTGCCATAATCACAGTGACATTTACGGTACTAATAACATCACTGAGAGAGAGAGTAACGGTGTATCATATCACTAGATGTAATTGATGAATGGAGACTCAGGGGTGACACCTAGTGTCCCAAGTATTTACTATTTATCTGTGATTTAGTGACACTTTCCTCTCTATATCCTGTGCTAAAAAGAAAATATTGACAGTGTGAAAAAGTTAACACACCAGACTATACACCACTCAGGCCACCAATAAACAAAGAAAATATATCCCTATTATTACATCGGTTACTCTAGGTCCTGGGGATTTTTAAATTTTATTCTTTGTAGTGTCTCACTGAAATTTTTTAAAGGAAACCTACCACTTCTGAAGATAGGTATGAGATGCAAACACCGGGCACCAGCTCAGGGTGAGCTGGTGCCGGTGCTTAGTCTCGTTAGTGTTAAAACAGCGGTATCGCGGTTTTAACACTTTTTAAACTTTATAGTAGAAACTGCTTCGGCGCTGCGCGCGACCGTGCGCGCGCAACGCCTGCGGCATTTCCAATGTAGGCGCGCGCACGATCGTGCGCACGCAGCGCCGAAGCAGTTTCTGCTAGAAAGTTTAAAAAGTGTTAAAACCGCGATACCGCGGTTTTAACACTAACGAGACTAAGCACCGGCACCAGCTCACCCTGAGCTGGTGCCCGGTGTTTGCATCTCATACCTACCTTCAGAAGTGGTAGGTTTCCTTTAAGTTAAGACGAAAAGAAAAGGAATCTTTAGTTGTTGACCAATGGGTCTCAGTGAGGTCTTATCCGGGCCTTTTTTGTAAAATTACCCATATTTATTTACTGAGCATTGATCATGTAGTTTAGTATTTTTGTCAAGCAGATAAGATTCTGTTATTTCCGAAGCAGCCATCTATCCGTACTAGAGATCCTTCCGGTCCAGGGGCGTCAAACTCACTTTTATCGTGTTCCACATCGGCCTTATGAGGCCAAATGTAATTTTATAAATTTATGAATGTGTCTACTGTGTAGCAGTTACATTTATACAGGATTACAATCACACTCTACTCTTTGAGGGCAACCGCAAAGCTGAACACATTGTTAAATAGCCTGAGACACTGGCATGACCTATATGTGCCTGCATATGCCAAGTCACCGTGCCCCCTTTAATTTAATAGTCACAGTTCTCACTTTTAGTTAATAGTCATAGTGCCCCCTTATAGATAATAATCACAGTGCCCACTTTTAGGCAAAAGTCACAGTCTCTGTAACTAGAAGGGTACTAATGCTATTTTAAATTCTTTAACTTCATTGGATCATTTGGATGGTACTAACTTCAGGAGAGATATTATTCATTGCACTACCTAAGAAGTTCAGTGCATTATATAAGAGATCAAACAATCTCATTTAAGTGTCCCCTTGTGGATCCATTGCTATGACAGCCTTGGGTCTTCTGAAGACCCAAGGCTGTCTCGTTTTAACCAATTCATTACAATGTACTAATTGCACATCGTAATATATGAGGATGAAAGTCCCCATATACTGCCATACTGTTGTATGGCAGTATATGGTAGGATCGATCAGACAACCTAGGGCTAGGGAGTCTGAAAAATAGTAAAAATAAAAAAAAGGTAAAAAAAATTATAATAAAAAAACCTAAACATTTAAATCACCACCCTTTCCCTAGAAGTCATATAAATATAAATAAACAGTAAAAATCATAAACAAGTTAGGTATCATCTCGTCTGAAAATGCTCGACATATCAAAATATAATAACAGATTTTCACTGCGTTTAACCGTGTAACAGAAAATAGCACCCAAAATAAAAAATGGCACTTTGCCATTTTGAAAAATATATAAAATTTAATAAAAAGTCATCAAAAGGTCATACCGTTATATATACGGTAGCATTGAAAACATCATCAAAAGTCACAAAAATTACACCACCCACAGCTCCATACACCAATGTTTGAAAAAGTTATTAGTGCCAAAAAACGGCAAAATCCTCCCAAAAAATTTTGTACAGGAAGTTTTACTTTTTGTAAAGATATGAAAACATTATAAAACCTATACAAATTTGGTATCCCTGTAATCGTACCGACCCAAATAATAAAGTAGACCTGTCATTTGGGGCACACAGTGAAAGCTATGAAATCCAAGCCCACAAGAAAACGGCACAAATGCATTTTTTCACCCTTTTCACTGCATTTGGAATTTTTTTCCTGCTTCCCAGTACACGGCATGGAATATTAAATACCATCACTATGAAGTGCAATTTGTTACGCAGAAAACAAGCTGTCACACAGCTCTTTACGTGTAAACATAAAAAAAGTTATGGATATTTGAAGGTGGGGAGTGAAAAATGGAAATGAAAAAACAAAAAATGGCCAGGTCTTTATGGGGTTAATCATCCATCACACAAAAAATTATATTGCAATTTCTATTAGGAAAAAGGGGGAGAATATATTTTTTCCCTATATTTTCCCCTCTTTTATATGAATAGAAATTGTCACTACATATTGGTGGTGTACACCTTAGCAGCATTAATTCTGGGGTATTGGGAATACTATATAGTAATTTTTAAAAAATTTATATTAGTCGCAATCAAAAAACTTTTGGACTCCTAATGTGTTTTCAAATAAAATCTACATGTTTTTTTGCAAAAATAAGGCCTCACACACAAACTTCAAAACTTATGGCACATGGAGGGTGGCGTTGCAAAAAGTTTTTTATCACCCCAAAAGTATTTCATTATGCATAGGAAGGTAATAAAAAAAAAAACCCTAAACATTTGGTAACTATGGGTTTTGACAAATAGAAAAAAAATATTGCCCCATATTTATCAAAAATAGTGCAAACTGCACTTTGGAGGTTATTTATCATTAGGGTGGCTCCTTGGGACAGTTCTATGTCTATTTTTGGAGCTCCACTGCCCATCAGATTCATTTAATAAATGGTCTTATAGTCTATTTTCTGTTTGGGATTTTTTTTTTAAAAAGTCCCAAAAAAGTCTCAAAATGCATAAAAAGTCTCAGCACATAGACCAGCAGGGGACTGGTGTAAATTTGTCATAAATGTGGTTTTGCATGGCGTAGCACTAGCAGTAGTTCTATGTTTATGCCAAATTAATGAAGAGGTGTATATAGTCCTGTGAGACTTTCTAGCAGTAAAAAGTGTCAAAAACTCTCAATGTGACTACTTTGAGACTTTTTAATACCAAAAAAGCCCAGGAAAACCCATGATAAATAACCTCTTTGTGTAGTTTGCCTGTTTAGTATACAGAGGGCGCCAGGTTCATGATTTCTAGCCCTTTCTTCATGAATCTGGAACCCCTTGCACTGCTCCGACAGAGTGCACCAACTTTTTTTGGTGCACCTTTAACATAGGGCTTGCAACACAATTCTGTCAGAAACTGGATGATGAATGTGGTGCAGAGTCTGACTGTGCACTGGAACGCCCCCTTCCATGCAGAATCTTGTGTCGCGTGGGATATAGGGCAGCCATGACACAATAATATTGTGGACACTTTATAAATACACATGCAAGCAATTGGCATTGAAAAGAATGTGCAAAGTCAGAAAAAAAAAAAAAATTGGCGCAGAGGCTTTAATAAATCTCAGCCATAATGTTATTTAGGTTTCACGATATGGGCAGAAAAGTTTTATTAGTAAAAAAAAGTCAGAATTTGTTATTAACCACAGAAATGGTTAATTTAAAAAATCCCCAGTAGAGCATATAAAACCCAAAATTGTGCTACTAAAACTACATTTTGTCAACGAAAAAACAAGACCCCATACAGCTACAATGGACGAAAAATATAAAAGTTATGGCTTGTCAAAGGAATTTACGAAAAAAACGGATAAATGGCGGTTAAAATTTCTGCAGAATCAAAAGATCTACATCCTTAAGGTCCTTAAGACTTTCACTTCTTAATATTGTAAGTACAAAATTGATATAATAAAAAACTATTTGTAGAAGTTAATAAAAAAAAAAATCATTGACCGTTTTGTCATGCCCCCCTACATACCACTGGTTGTCTCCATTGATGAGGGCATCGTTGTGAACCATTCTGATGCATACGTGCATGATATCAGGAGTAAGAATAGGATGTGGTGCCCCATTGTGCCTGATCAAATGTACAGTAAGTGTTGCAATATTTATAGGTTTTGCTGCACCTAAAACATGCTAAAACCTAAAACATGCTGTACCACATCATTTCAGGGAAGCGATAGAATGAGGAAGAAATTCACCAAAAATTCAAGTATATGGTATGTAAATTATTAGACCGCAGGAGCTTTACTGCATAGTCAAGGTAATAACGTTCACTTTCTGTGCCGTAGGACTCAAAAGCACATAATAATAATAGAATTAAGAACAATGTGCCTTAAGGAATTAGGAATTACAAAGACAGCACCGAAAATCTAAGCCGCGACTACTAATCACCAGCTTTTACTAGACTAAACCCGCAGCCCCCTCTGGCAGTATATGGATTCTTCTTTCTAGAATGACCTCTTTTATGTAAAAACTTGCGTGATTACCCATAGAAGAAATCCCCTCCAAACACCTTGGGGGGGGGGGGGATTTACTAATTCTGGCACAAGCACGACTGTCGGCATTGGAGATCAGTCTCCGGAAAGCACAGCCCGATGTATTAAAGTGGGGCACGGCTGTTAGTAATTAATGGGTAGACGGAACTAATCAGTTGTGCGCCATAAAAATGCCGACATCAATGATATGTGCGCCAAAATCATACATGGGCTGCGCCTTCATTTTGCTCTCTGACCATTTTTTTCCTGGTCTGTTGTGCGCCAAAATTTGCGCCAAAAAATGCCGCCAAAATACACATAAATGTGACGGATTATGTGGAAAAGCTAGGTCACGCCCATTTGTGCCAAAAAAACCCCCAGAGGAGTTGGGATCATCGGAAACATCTGTTCTTTCTGGCGCAAACTCATTATAAATGATCAGCAACAATTCTGCGCCAAAACAAAATGTAAAATCCCGGCATTTTTTTGCCACAGATACGATAATACATCTGTCCCCTTGTGTGCAAACGAGCAGAGAAGAGCCACATTGAGATGAGTCACTTTTAGATGATATTTTATATGATCTCAAAAATATGGTTCTAAATATGGTCATATTATTTTTGTTGGTAAATGACAGAGATTTTACATAAAAGAGGAGATGATCTAAAGGATATGTCATGCCCTACCTGAAGGCAAGGTTGAGACGAGGGGTAGGTGGAGGTATGTAACTGCCTAGATATTCGTTTTGCTCATAGTCTAAATATCACTCAGTGTTCCTGTCATGGTACTGGGACTATGCTGCCCACCCCATGTACTGAGTGTGAACTACAGAAAGCCAGTGCAGCAAGCTGTAGGCAGTGCAGCCACCCGGAGCCCTTACCTGCTCTTAACTCCTCACCCAGCTGCTACACTGCCACAGCCTGTAACCAAGTAGGGGCAGTTGTACTTTTATTACTGACAAATAAGCAGCATGTGTGGAGCATGAGTGCTTTCTCATCTCTCCCAAAAAAAAAGTTATTATCCCCACCACCAAATCAGCTCCCGGTATAGTCTGCTGCTACAGTACTCACCCCTCCTGTTTCTGGAATAGACTGTAGTCAGAGGGTGGGGGTGAATGTGAGAAGAGTCAGACCAAGGTAGTAGATCAAGAAGACAATAGGTTCATGTCATATCTGTCTCCTATCTGTTTTCTAACCCTTTCCTCCAGCCTGTGCAACATCCCCCACCAGTGGCGTAACTAGAAGATGATGGGCCCCAGTGCAAAGTCTGTGCCAGGCCCCCAGCTATAATGTATGGTTTATAGTAATAGTCCTCTCATATGGGAAAGTGATACCATCAGGGCCCCCTAAGCCTCTGTACCCACTCAAGTTATGCCCCTGTCCCCCACCTGGGCCTAGCCTTTTCTTGGGGCCTGGAGGCAGCCGGGGCCCAGAATACCGGAGTGGCTGGCAGTTGCAGCCTTGGGCACACTGATGTCACAGTGCTTGGTATGGGGACCAGAGGGCAGCCTGGCAGGTCTCCAGCAAGTGGTGTGTGCAAGAAATATGGAGGGAGAGGCTGATGTACTGGTTCTCCCTGGGGCAACCCCTGAGTGTCTGTAAGATAAGTCCTTGGGTAATGGATGGGTTTACCATACAGTCACATCGTTGGATAACATTCTACACCCACTTAACTATTGCCTTTCCAGACGGAGGCTACAGCTGCTATTACCTGAGATATCCCTGCATTATCACTTGGTTGAGTTGATCAGACTTATTATAATGATCCTGACAGGTAGAGGGCCTTATTCAAAACGACCCCCTTGCCTATATGTTGGCAGGGGCGTTGCACATGCTTCTCTTCTCTGTACTCAGTTCAATCTTTGTGTGCAATTTTCTAACCCTCCCACTGATTATACATCTCCACCGTTGCTGTCCTGGATTGGGGCAAGAAGTGATGGACTATACAAGACTTCTTAAAGCTGCTGCATGAAGGGAATGAAGGTGGTAAATACATGTGGAATATGGAAATGTGAATGTGCATTAAACACAGTGGGGTTAATTCATTTGGACTGACTAGGCTTATAATATCTCTTGGTAAATACTAGTGCAAACTCTGCCACCCCAGTAGAGTTTTTTGCTATAATTTATTTTTTTTCCTATAGGCTGGGTATACCTTTAAGAGGAGGCTACAGGGTATATACCAGGGGCAGGGCCTACAGCCTATATACTGGGGGGACAGGAGCTGATGGTTATATACTAGGGGCAGGGAAGCAGGCTATATACTCAGGGGGAAGGGAGCTGCAGGCTGGGGGGCAGGAGCAGATGGCTATATACTAGGGACAGGGGAAGCTGACTATATACTGGGGGGCAGGGGCTGCAGGCTATATACTGGGGAGTGGCAAGGGCTGCTGGCTATATACTAGGGGGGCAGGGGAAGCAGGCTATATAATGGGGGCTATAGTCTATATATTGGGGGATAGGGGCTGCTGGAAATATACTGGGGCAAAGGGCTGGCTTTATACTGGGGGCAAGGGGCTTCTGGCTATAAACAGGGGGTATGAGCTGGCAGGCTATATACTAGGCTTATACTTGAGTCAATAGTTTTTCCCAGTGTGTTAAAATTAGGGGCCTCAGTATTTATTCCAATAATTTTTTTTCTAATTTTGTTACAGTATTTATTTATAGTTTACATCAGAAAAAATGTTTCAAATTCTCCCTGTCAAAATCATCATGATTGACTGAATCATCAAGAATAGCAAAATGTGTGAATGGTTGCAGGTGCTAGAGTAAAATGACTTCTTTAAAAAAAAAAAAAAAATAGGCAATACGAAATATATTGCCTATAATGATTAATATTTTATTCAATTAGTATTATGCTCTGTATATCATAATAAAATCAGCAGAATGGGGGAGGACCTATATATCATAAGTAATTGAGGGAGGCTGTATTAGAATAGTATATTCACAATAAAGTACAATGCAGTCATATTTCTGTATATTGTATGAGTGAGCAGACCCACAAAGGTTCACGCAGCTTTAAAACGTATAAAAAAAACAAAATTAAAAAGGTAAAAAAAAAGTTTGATTTAATTCACCCCCTTTTTCCTAGAATGCATATTCAAATGCATAAATATAAATGACATCTTTAAAGACTTGTCTATCAAAATCTAAAAATGTTTATCCCATATTGTGAAAGTGGTAAGAGCAAAAAAAACCTCTATATTGCAGTTCTTTTTACTTTTTAGCATCAATAAAATTTAAAAGTGATCAAAGGGTCATTAAGGTATTATAGGCTCATTATGGTATAAATAAAACATCAGCTTACCCTGCAAAGAAACTCCATGCGCTGAAGTAAGAATAAGTTACAGTTCAGAATATGGCAAAACATATTTTTTTATTTTATTTTTTAACCCCATTGAGGACGCAGCCTGTTTGTAAGTTAGGGCTCAGTCCTTTTTTCAAAAAATTGACCAGTGTCTTTTCCTGTGGTAATAACTTTTCAACACTTTAAAATATCCCTGTGAATTTGCGATTGTTTTCTTGTGAGACATTTTCTCTGATTTTTCTCGGATCAGTTACTTTTTGGGTGGTAAAAATTCAATAATTGAGGAGAAATTTGAAAAATTACAAATTTCTAAGTTTCATATGTTCTACTTTTTAGGCAAAAAGTCAAACCACAATTTGACACCACACCTGTGCTGCACCGTACCGCTCCCGTAGGGAGTTGTGCGCCCATTGCCGTCTATGGGGGACGTACACTCACCGGCCACTTTATTAGGTACACCTGTCCAACTGCTTGTTAACACTTAATTTCTAATCAGCCAATCACATGGCGGCAACTCAGTGCATTTAGGCATGTAGACATGGTCAAGACAATCTCCTGCAGTTCAAACCGAGCATCAGTATGGGGAAGAAAGGTGATTTGAGGCCTTTGAACGTGGCATGGTTGTTGGTGCCAGAAGGGCTGGTCTGAGTATTTCAGAAACTGCTGATCTACTGGGATTTTCACGCACAACCATCTCTAGGGTTTCCAGAGAATGGTCCGAAAAAGAAAAAACATCCAGTGAGCGGCAGTTCTGTGGGCGAAAATGCCTTGTTGATGCCAGAGGTCAGAGGAGAATGGGCAGACTGGTTTGAGCTGATAGAAAGGCAACAGTGACTCAAATCGCCACCCGTTACAACCAAGGTAGGCAGAAGAGCATCTCTGAACGCACAGTACGTTGAACTTTGAGGCAGATGGGCTACAGCAGCAGAAGACCACACCGGGTGCAACTCCTTTCAGCTAAGAACAGGAAACTGAGGCTACAATTTGCACAAGCTCATCGAAATTGGACAGTAGAAGATTGGAAAAACGTTGCCTGGTCTGATGAGTCTCGATTTCTGCTGCGACATTCGGATGGTAGGGTCAGAATTTGGCGTCAACAACATGAAAGCATGGATCCATCCTGCCTTGTATCAACGGTTCAGGCTGGTGGTGGTGGTGTCATGGTGTGGGGAATATTTTCTTGGCACTTGGGCCCCTTGGTACCAATTGAGCATTGTTGCAACGCCACCGCCTACCCGAGTATTGTTGTTGACTATGTCCATCCATTTATGACCACAATGTACCCAACATCTGATGGCTACTTTCAGCAGGATAATGCGCCATGTCATAAAGCTGGAATCATCTCAGACTGGTTTCTTGAACATTTTTATTCAAAAGGAGAATGGGAAAAGAAGGGAAAAGTGGCAGTAAAAATTAACTTTTATTCTTTATTATTCTAAAAAAGATAATGCTCTTAATTAAATTGAGTGAAATTTATTAAAATCAAAAAACTGATAGGGAAAGTTTTGGGGATATTCTTCCCCTACATGCAAGTATAGACCCCTATAATTTAATTTGCATGTGATCCCCTGAGTTGAGGGATTCATAAGAGGGTTGGTAGAATTCTTATTCCACCATTCTTTTGCTAGCAACTTCATGTAATAAGTAACCTTAGTTATCTTTGTCCTATGTTGTTTGTTTAGAGATCAATTATCTGTTCACACATCATTAAAGAAACAATGTTGCAAGTCGTTGTGCTCCGTGTGTCTGTTTCTTCACACACACACCGAGTCAGCTCACATTTAGCAGAGTGCGATGTGAGATCTTTCAATTAGAAGTCACAGGCATATATGTGATGTTTCATTTAGATGTCACTGGCATATATGTAGATTTTATTACTTATAGCACTGTCTCATCACTATTTATTAGGATCTCTTTTAATTCTTTCTTATTGCGATTCTATTCACTCTGCTTGCATGAGTCTCAGCGGTCTAGTGTGATCGCATGCTGCGGAGCTCTCAAGCTAAGTTGATGTGTCAGGTAGTCACAAATGTGCGCTCACAGATTATATCTGCACTGTGAGACGTAATTGCGCTTCACTTGTTGTCCCAAACTGGCGCGTTATACGCCGGCAGAAAGTTACACTGCTGTGTGTCGCGTGCGGACAGGAGAGCGCTTTCTCCAACTTATACTATAAGGTGCTGTATTGCTTCATTCTTTTCCCCGCGTTTGCGAGGATTTGTAGCCACTGTCAAAAGCTCCTGACACTGGTTACTTCTATTACAGAGTTGCTATCTATCCCTCATTATCATTAGTAAAACTTTCCCTACAGAACCCTACGGCCGTTTCGCCGCCATAATGCGGCTTCATCTAGGGGTGTCGGCGCTCGTTTCCGGGCGCTTTTTATTCAGATCGATTTGATTGACATTGCTTATAGCCAATCAAGTTCTTTTTGTGCATTTGCAAATTTTTTTATTGTGGCAACCCATTGAACTTGCTGGAGTTTTAATGGAGAAAAATTATTATTAATTCGATACGTATATTTTAATCACTATGTATTTATACAACTAGAGAGAGGGAATGATGTGATTCCACTCTTGCGTTTTTATAGATTACACATAAAACTACTAAAATATAACTATTTACACAAGAATAACAATAATTCTTCTGACTTCATTATTATACCTAAAGAGTGTCCTGCTTGGACACAACTTCCTTACAGAAGTTTGTAGATTACAAAAGAGTCAATACCTAATGGCGACCCAGAACTTAGCTGACAGAGTTAAACAAAGATTTGTCAACCAAAACAGCGAGGCAGGCAATGTATTTTTGAAGGATGGTATTAACAGTAGTGAAGTTAATCCAGAAAAAGAACTAAATGACCTACTCAATGATTTCAAAGAGTTATCTATCAAACAGTCTAGATCATGGTGGACCAAAAGAACATTAGAACAATATTTAACTGAGAATCTCACAACCAGAGGACTGAGAATCCCAATTTTTCCCACCTATGAATTAAGCAAGCCAGGCTTAAAAAATAAATGGGAAACCAGTCTAATAGAATGTTCCCGAACACTAATGCATATCTTGATAGAAGATGAAAAACATACACTGGAGCAAATAGAACCACAGATTAGTAATACAATAGAGAAACTTGAGAAAATAGGGACAACCTTTGAAAGTTTTGAGGACAAATTTCAGAAAACCTTAAACCAAGTAGATAGAGCAGAGAGTAAAATCAAAGAGAAAAAGAAGAGAAAATATCAAAGGGATCTGAAGGACTATAAGACTGGACAAATCTATACCTGGGGGAAAAAATCGGATAGGGTACAGTACAATAGAGAACAGACAGGAACTCGGGAAACCAGTGAAGTGGAGACAAGTGACTACTCAGAGGCTGAGACAGAGCCAGAAAACGAGGAGGGTAGGAGAGAAAGACCCAAGAGTCACACACCTAGAACAGAGAATCTAGAACCCATCCCGACTTCTACTGTCCTAGAGGTCCCCCCCCCCCCCCCCCATTTTTTAAGGGATCGTCTGAAATGGGGATTCAGAGAACAGAGAAGAGGACAAAGCTATCACAGAGGGAGAATGAGAGGAAGAGGGAGAATAAAACACTAAACTCCCAACCCCAAATGGGAACAAAGGATATGCAAATTCTAAACCTCTCAAAACATGTACTAACAGGAGCTCAATGTACAGTACTTAAGAAAGGTCTTAACTTTTGTCTACCAAGACGCCTCAACAAATTTGAATGTATAAAAGATTTACATCTATTTGGCAGGAAGCTAATATACAAAAAACTCTTTTCACAATCAGGAGACTTAGCCATCCAGGAAGATAGGGTGGAAGTGGAGGAAGAAGCTCTGGAAAGCCTGGAAGCCCTATGGATGGAGAATTTCTACAGACCTAATATAGATGAAGATCTTGATACATTAATAAATTTAATCAGAGAACAAGATAAATCAGGAAGAAGTATATCTTATGAAAAGAAGATTTTGAGACCTAAATCCCAAAATATGCCCTCCTTAGATAAGAACCCCCAGGTAAAAGTCTTCATTGATTTAGTTTCAACTGAAATAATGGCCCTCCCAGACACCACCTTCAAGGACAATCTAACTAAAGACGAACGTATTGCACTCAAAGAACTGAAGAATTTGGATAGTGTAGTTTTTAAAAAATCGGATAAAGGGGGTAATGTGGTTATTTGGCCTAAAGATCAATATGTAGCTGAAGCTCATAAACAATTACATAATAAAAACTGCTATAAAGCCCTATGGGCAGACCCAACAAAAGATTTCCAGAGAGATTATGATAATCTTATCAGAGAAGGACTGGAGAATCGAGCAATAACGAAACAAGAGAGGAATTTTTTAGAAAATAAACATCCTAAAGTGGCAACTTTTTACATGTTGCCTAAGGTACACAAGAACATAGAGTGCCCACCTGGTAGACCAATAGTGTCGGGCATTGGTTGTCTCACAGAAAAAGCCAGTCAATGGCTGGACAACGAATTACGGAAATATGTGTATCAGTTACCATCTTACACCAGAGATACAATGCAAGTACTACAAGAACTAGATGGCATAAAACTAGAACCAGATGAAATTTTAACAACGTGTGACGTAGAAAGCCTATATACAAGCATAGGGCATGATGTGGGATGCAAAGCAGTGGAATATTTCCTCCTGAAAGATCCGGAGTACAGTCCAGCTCGCAGAGAGTTTGTACTCAAACTCCTGCGTTTCGTCCTCACAAGAAACTACTTTACCTTCTGTGGCCGCTTCTACTTGCAAATTCATGGCACAGCCATGGGGGCAGCCTGTGCACCCACCTTTGCGAATCTATTTTTAGGCTGGTGGGAGGAAGAGGAAGTTTTCAGAGACAACCACCTGGGATGGAAAGACCACATTACATTGTGGCGCCGATATATAGATGATGTGGTATGCATCTGGAAAGGCAATGAAAACGAACTCCAAGAGTACTTTCAGGCTCTGAATAGGAACGAACTTAACATCAAGCTTACGGTAGAACATAGCAGAAACCAAATACCATTCTTAGATCTAAAGATAAATCAAGGTAAAGATGGGAAAGTAGAGACAGAGCTTTATAGGAAAAAGACAGCAACCAATAGCATCTTAGATGCACGGAGTGCTCATCTGCCAAGAACAATCCAGGGGATTCCCAAAGGAGAATTCCTAAGGATGAGAAGAAATTGCTCTTCCTTTGAAAAATTTAAAGAAGGAGCCAAAGATCTTAAGGAACGCTTGAAACAGAGACATTACAGCAATAGATGCATAAAAACTGCATATAATATAGCACTGAGAACTGACCGAAGGACCCTCTTGAAGGTGAAAGAAAAAACAAAGGATGAGGAAATAAGATTCATCACACGTTATCACACCCAGTGGATCGAAATGAAAAACATCCTTAAAAAGTACTGGACAACTTTACAGTCAGACCCAGATTTAAAGAGCTCAATAAGTGAGAAAGCAACCTGTGGATATAGGAAAAGTGTCACAATAGGGGATCAAATTACGAGTAGCCACTATATACATCAAAAAATTCACAAAAAGACCAAATATCCAGGATTCTTTCCCTGTGGGATATGCACAGGATGTCAGATTCTGATTAAAAAGAATAATTTCACAGACAACATGGGAAATGTATTCGCAATTGAAGAACATATAACATGTGCATCAAAAGGGATAATCTATATACTACAATGCACATGCAATCTGCATTATGTGGGCAAGACTAAGAGAGAACTGAAGGTGAGGATTAGAGAGCATCTGAATAAAATAAAAAACTATAGGAAAGAGGAAGAAAAATGCAAAAAAGAAAAAGTTGTGTTCCAACCCACACCTGTGGCTAGACACATGAATATAGTCCACCAAGGAAGATTAAAGGAAACCTACCACCACAAATCTACCTATAAAGGTAGATCGGGTGGTAGGTGAATCAATGGGACGTGAGGATAGCCCTTTTAAGGGCTAATCCTCACGTCCCCGCACTGTTTTATAAACTTTTATTACTTATATATGTTAATTTACTTATGCGGCTACCGGGGCGTGGAGTAGCCGCATCTGAGGTTACACGAGGCGGCTACTCCACGCCCCGGTAGCCACATTACCCCTCCTACTCACCATGTTCGGCGCGCAGCTGCTCGTAGCTGCGCGCCCTCGTCCGCCGATCCTGCCGTCTGCGCATGCGCAGAACAGCAGGCCCGCGCCTGCGCGGTCACTGCTCTGAAGCCGGGGCTGCGCAGGCGCGGGCCTGCTGTTCTGCGCATGCGCAGACGGCAGGATCGGCGGACGAGGGCGCGCAGCTACGAGCAGCTGCGCGCCGAACATGGTGAGTAGGAGGGGTAATGTGGCTACCGGGGCGTGGAGTAGCTGCCTCGTGTAACCTCAGATGCGGCTACTCCACGCCCCGGTAGCCGCATAAGTAAATTAACATATATAAGTAATAAAAGTTTATAAAACAGTGCGGGGACGTGAGGATTAGCCCTTAAAAGGGCTATCCTCACGTCCCATTGATTCACCTACCACCCGATCTACCTTTATAGGTAGATTTGTGGTGGTAGGTGCCCTTTAAGTGAATTGAAAGGATGGGCAATATGCCAGAAAAAACTCAATATTAGGGGAGGCGACCTTGATAAAATTTTGCTCCAAAAAGAAAGCGAATGGATTTTTAAAATGAACTGCGTCAGCCCCAAAGGACTAAATGAGTCCTTCAATTTTGGTTGCTTTCTATAAGTTTTTTTTTTTTTTTTTTTTTAAGGTATGATCTCACCTAATAAGGGCTCACTGTCACTCATATAACATGATCTTGGGCTCTCTTAGTATTGTTATTATTGGGTCTATGGAATAATTGTATTTAAAGCACTATAATAAAAAAGGCCCTCAGCTCCTCCATTCTATCTAGAATAAAGGGACAAAAATTAAGAAAAAAAGCTATGAATATACAAATAGGATAAATATATGATCTTCCTGGTGCAGACAAAATATCTACAACAAAGAACATCATCTGCACCAAAAATCAATAATATTTCAAAAATTCATATGTACATAACAAATTAATTAAAAAAAGCATATGTGAGTTTTATGTGTAATCTATAAAAACGCAAGAGTGGAATCACATCATTCCCTCTCTCTAGTTGTATAAATACATAGTGATTAAAATATACGTATCGAATTAATAATAATTTTTCTCCATTAAAACTCCAGCAAGTTCAATGGGTTGCCACAATAAAAAAATTTGCAAATGCACAAAAAGAACTTGATTGGCTATAAGCAATGTCAATCAAATCGATCTGAATAAAAAGCGCCCGGAAACGAGCGCCGACACCCCTAGATGAAGCCGCATTATGGCGGCGAAACGGCCGTAGGGTTCAGTAGGGAAAGTTTTACTAATGATAATGAGGGATAGATAGCAACTCTGTAATAGAAGTAACCAGTGTCAGGAGCTTTTGACAGTGGCTACAAATCCTCGCAAACGCGGGGAAAAGAATGAAGCAATACAGCACCTTATAGTATAAGTTGGAGAAAGCGCTCTCCTGTCCGCACGCGACACACAGCAGTGTAACTTTCTGCCGGCGTATAACGCGCCAGTTTGGGACAACAAGTGAAGCGCAATTACGTCTCACAGTGCAGATATAATCTGTGAGCGCACATTTGTGACTACCTGACACATCAACTTAGCTTGAGAGCTCCGCAGCATGCGATCACACTAGACCGCTGAGACTCATGCAAGCAGAGTGAATAGAATCGCAATAAGAAAGAATTAAAAGAGATCCTAATAAATAGTGATGAGACAGTGCTATAAGTAATAAAATCTACATATATGCCAGTGACATCTAAATGAAACATCACAAATATGCCTGTGCAGGGCCGCTTCTGCCATGAGGCGGGATGAAAATCCCGCCTCAGGCGGCATTTTGCAGCTCCGTTCAGAGGGCGGCGTTCGGAGCGATCGCCGCTCACCTCACGTTGCCTTGCCGCCGGCAATACCGCCGCTGTGTCCCGGGCGGTGTTGCCGGCGTTTGCGCAGCAGTAAACCGCTGCGCTTAGTCTCCGCCCCCCACGTGTGCCTCCGCGGTCCCGCGGACCGCCCTGACTTCCTCTGGCGCCAGAAGTTCGCGCGCGCCAGAGGAGAGAGGACAGCTGAGGACCGCCCCGCACCTGCTTCAAACAGCTCCCGGCCTCTGAGGTAAGAAACTACTAAGGAGGCTTATGTCGGCCTGGTGTGTCTTTGACTGAAATGCCTATAACCAGTCTTAGACACACCAGGCGGCAGCCCAGTGGATAGGGTTCGATTTCTATATGAACCCTGTCAACTTGCACTGCAGGAATATGAGGAGAATATTCCTTTCATGTGGCTTTCTGCATTGGAAAGGGTTAATATGGCATTGAAAGGGTGGTAAAGGTAGTCCTTTACCACCCTTGCATTGCCATATTAACCCTTTCCAATGCAGAAAGCCACATGAAAGGAATATTCTCCTCATATTAACCCTTTCCAATGCAGAAAGCCACATGAAAGGAATATTCTCCTCATATTCCTGCCATGTTGCTTTCTGCAAGGCAAGATGACAGGGTTAATACAGGAAATTTTCCAGCTTGATAGTTCTTAACCCCTTCCCGACGCGCGCTGTACTAGTATGGCGCGCGCCGGGTCCCAGGGCATGGAGAGAGCTCGCGGGCCGAGCCCTCTCCATAGCCTGTAAGTCTTTGCTGCATATTGCAGCAAATGCTTACCGGTAACACCCACTGATCGCTGCTAGCGGCTTCAAAAAGTTGGCGGCGCATGGGCGCCCCTTATACTGCCATACTGTAGTATTGCAGTATAAGATAGGATTGATCAGACAACCTAGGGTTAATGTACCCTAGGGGGTCTGAAAAATAGTAAAAGTGAAAATAAAAAAAAGTGTAAAAAAAATTAATAATAATAAAAAACCTTAAAATTTCAAATCCCCCCCTTTCCCTAGAACTGATATAAATATTAATAAACAGTAAAAATCATAAACACATTAGGTTTCGCCGCGTCCGAAAATGCCCGATCTATCAAAATATAATAACGTTTTTCACTGCGTTAACCCCATAACAGTCCTAAAAATGATAGCAATGAAAACGCTGTCAAAAGTCGCAAAAAATTACACCACCCACAGCTCCTCACCGTACCGCTCTGTGCGCCCATTGCCAGACTATGGGGGACTTGTGTGTGTGTGTGTGTATATATATATATATATATATATATATATATATATTTATATACACACACACACACGACCCCAACAGTTGTGTGAATGTAGCCTAAGGATGTATTCACACAGTTGATTTTTGTATGCATTTTGAAATGCACGTGACGGAACGCATGCATCTTAAACACATGTGTTTTGCATGTATTGTTTAGGTGGGTTGCTTTAAAAGTGTCTTTTTTCTTTTCTAGGCTCCTGGACCCTATGGATTAAATAACAAGTGGATTTTATTACAGTTAATAAAATGGTCAAAGAGGGGTCTGGGGGAGTTTTTATTTCAATAAAAAAATTATTTTACATTTTGTGTGTTTTTTTTATTGTTACCACTATGCAGCCTTAGTAATATTCGCTATCTTACAGACGGCGACCATTACTAAGGCTGGGGGCTTAGTGTCGACCACTAACCCCCAAACAATTACCCCGGCACCCACCGCCACCAGGGGTGTCGGGAAGAGCCGGGTACCCGCAGGAACAGACCATCTACACTGATGGTCTGGCCCTGAGGCGGCAGCAGGCTGGTTTTGCTGGGCCAGGAAGGGCCAATAATATCGGCTCTTCCTGCCCTGGCACTGCCAGGCTGCTGCTGCTGGTTGTATCTGGCTGAAGAAGTAAAAATGGGGGAACCCTATTCGTTTTTTTCCCCCTAATTATTTATTTATTTATTTAACAAACAACATGAGTCCCCCCTATATTTTACTTCTTCAGCCAGATACAACCAGCAGCAGCAGCCTGGCAGTGCCAGGGCAGGAAGAGCCGATATTATTGGCCCTTCCTGGCCCAGCAAAACCAGCCTGCTGCCGCCTCAGGGCCAGACCATCAGTGTAGATGGTCTGTTCCTGCGGGTACCCGGCTCTTCCCGACACCCCTGGTGGCGGTGGGTGCCGGGGTAATTGTTTGGGGGTTAGTGGTCGACACTAAGCCCCCAGCCTTAGTAATGGTCGCCGTCTGTAAGATAGCGAATATTACTAAGGCTGCATAGTGGTAACAATAAAAAAAAACACACAAAATGTAAAATAATTTTTTTATTGAAATAAAAACTCCCCCAGACCCCTCTTTGACCATTTTATTAACTGTAATAAAATCCATTTGTTATTTAATCCATAGGTTCCAGGAGCCTGCAAAAAAATGAAAATACATTAATATGCATCATATAAATACTACTCACCTGTCCTCAAATTCATACAGTGCTATCCTAATCCCTGGAAGCAGCAAGAATAGGGACTTATAAATATCAAATACTCTCCCTAAAAGAGGCGTAGTTTTCCTTATCCCATCCTGGAAAACTTTGCATATTTTCCCAGTCCCTGCTCTCTCTATTTCCATGTGATGTGCCACCTATTGGCCAAATTTAATGATTGCATCTAGATCTGTAACTAAATATTGAAGAGTATAAATAACTGTTAATGTTGAATATAGTGGCATATATATGTATATAATTTTTCTCACCTTGACAGTTTGGATGTGAGTTTTATTGGGAAATTGTATGTTCTCATTTGTGTAAAAATTCTGTGTTTGCCACAAAGTTGCATGAAGGTAGTAGAGGGTGTCAACTGACAAGACAGATGCAATCACTGGATTGTCTGCTTTCAGAACTATATAGGTTTTAGTGCATTTACTTTTCAATGTGGAGATGTAGTGAAGCATTTTAATGAATTACTACCAGTGGACGAAATCTGACCATGGTCATTCAGTTTACACAGCTCGTTATATCACACGGCTCTGATTACTCTCTGTGATATAACGAGCCGTGCACCTGTGTGACCATGTTCAGATTTCTGTCCACTGGATGTAGACGTAGAAGCTTTCTGTAGAATGACAGCAAGCAGAGATCTAGAAAGCCATGAGGAATTAATTCAGAAAGTATAATGGAAAATTGTATAACTTTTCAGTATGCAAACAATAACATTTATTTGCTGAAATGGGAACACCCCTTTAAGTTTTTGTCATGTTTTAATACCGATGCATAATAGACAATGCATGCTATAGACAGAAGCATATTTGTCAGCACTGTAGATGAGTTTAAAAATTGCTCTGTGTATTGAGACCTGTAACTATTTAAGAAATTATAACATGAAACACTTATTTTCAGAGAAACGGAAGAATGTCTGATGGAAGAAAGCGCCTCTCTGGAGCGGCATACAAAAAGAGGCGTGAAGCCAAAAATGCTGCTCTTGCCAAACAAAAAGGGTCTCTGTTGAAGTTTTTGTCATCAGAACCACAACGTGAACCCTCTTCTGAACACAGTGAAAACGTCACCATGTCTAGCGATGTTGATCCTAGCACAAGTGCTTCTTCATGCAACCTTGCACCTGTTGAACTTTCTGGTTCCTTACAGACATCAGCAACGTCTCCTGAATTTTTACATGGTCCTGAAGAACAAAGTTCTGAAGACGTATTTGCAGAGGTGTTATCTACTACATCAACATCAGAAATGGATGTAATTTTGGTTCAAGAAGAAGCTGAACTGGAACCCAGTGCAACTGAGGTGGAGCTTGATCTGCGGCCTGGATCCAGTTTGGACTTTGAGCCTATACTATTGCAAGATCCGGGTCTTTGGATGGACATGAACAGAAACCTGAGGGATTTCCTTGTATTGCATGGTCCCCAGCAAGTGAAACGTTTTAGATATCCCAAGGATGGAAGTAAAAGAAGCTTTGACCGCAAGCATTATAATCGTGAACTTCCCAACAAGGAGATAACAGAAAGGCAGTGGCTCATGTATTCAGCAAGCAAAGATGCTGTTTATTGCTTTTGCTGCAAAATTTTCCCTCCTCGATTTATTGTAGCTGCCTTGTGTTCTACTGGTACAAGTGATTGGAGGAACTTAGTTCGAAATTTGGCAACCCACGAAAAAACCGATTACCATGAAAGAGCATTCCAGAAATGGAAAGATCTTGAGACAAGATTGCGGATGAACCTAACCATTGAAGATCAAAATAAAGTAGTTATTGAAGCTGAAACACTTCACTGGCAAAATGTTTTAAAAAGATTGATTGTGCTTGTTAGAACACTGGCTGTGCAAAACTTAGCTTTCCGTGGGACATCCAACAAATTATTTGAAAAAAACAATGGAAACTTCCTGAAGTTTGTGGAGGCAATAAGCGAATTTGATGAGGTCATGGAGAAACATGTTAGAAGAGTAACCAATCATGAAACTCACAATCATTATCTTGGAAGTGGAATTCAGAACGAGATGATCCAATTACTGGCACAACAAGTAAGGCAGAAGATCCTAGCGCAGCTGCATTTTGCAAAATATTACTCGGTTATCTTAGACTGCACTCCTGACATTAGCCACAGAGAACAGATGACTTTAATGGTGCGCTTTGTTCGATTGCAGGAAAGTGATACCACTGTGGTGACCATTAAAGAACACTTCTTGAGTTTTATTGAAATGGAAAGCACAACTGGTGGCGAAATGACAAGTGTCCTTCTTCAACATCTGGAAAAACTTGGAATTGACTTCAAAGATATGCGAGGTCAGGGCTACGATAACGGCGCCAATATGAAAGGCAAAATCAGCGGTGTCCAGGCTCGTGTGCGGGAACTAAATCCTCGCGCTTTTTTTGTACCTTGCAGCTCACATTCATTGAACCTTGTTGTCAGTGATGCTGCATCAACTTGTGTGGAAGCTGTGGAATTCTTTAATGTAATTCAAAGCCTCTACATGTTTTTTTCTGCATCCACCCAACGATGGAACCTACTAAAGCAGAATTTGGCAACTTCACAACAATATTTAACCCTAAAACCATTGAGCACTACACGCTGGGAAAGCCGAATAGATGCTGTGAAGGCTGTCAGGAACCAGTTGCCAAAAATAGATGATGCCTTGACTGCAGTTATGGAGGATACTACCTTGACAGGCACAGCTCACTCAAAGACTGTTGCAGAGGCTAGAGGAATTCAGAAAAATGTTACAGAGTTCAAATTTTTTTGTGGCCTTGTACTGTGGTTTGACATTTTATTTGAAATAAACGTCACTAGCAAGAGACTCCAAGGCATTGAAATGGACATTTCTGGGGCCATAGAACAATTGGAAAAAACCAAATTGTACCTTCAAGAATATCGTTCTGATGCACAATTTGAAAATGTTCTGAAGGATGCAAAGAAATTAGCAGAGGAATTAAATGTTGATGGAGATTTCCCAGCAGTCCAAGGAAGAAAACGCCGCAGAAGAAGACTATTTGATTATGAGGCAGAGGATGAACAGCTCACAGATCCAAAGGAAGTTTTCAAAGTTCAGTTCTTCTATCAGATTTTAGATTGTGCAATCCAGTCAGTAGAGGAACGTTTTTTGCAGCTTCGAGAGCACAGCAGTGTCTTTGGGGTACTGTATAAAATACCCCAAATAAAAGATTGGACAGTGGAAGAAATCAACATCCATTGCAATAAGTTAGGAGAAATTCTAGCACACGACAATCAACGGGATATTGATGCAGCAGATTTATGCCATGAACTAAAATCTGTCTCCAGATACATTCCCACTGATTGTATCACACCCAAGAGTGTTTTAGAGTATATTGCGAAAACAAAAATGACCAGCATATTTCCTAATATCTGCATCGCTCTTCGCATTCTCCTTACACTTCCAGTAACCGTTGCAAGTGGTGAGCGCAGCTTTTCCAAATTAAAGCTCATCAAATCATATTTGCGGTCAACTATGACACAAGAAAGACTCATTGGCCTGGCCACAATATCCATTGAGCATGAACTTGCCCAAGAATTGGACCTGAATGAAGCAATACGTACATTTGCTTCTCAGAAGGCAAGAAGAGCAACTTTATTTTAACATATTGTTGAAGTTTCAAGTTCTGGTTTGTGTTTCAAGTTAAGCAAGTTGGCAAGTTATCAAGTTTTTGCTGTTGAGTTTTTCTGATCCAGAGAGAGAGTAACCATTAAGTCTTCCTGGTAAGTCAATGTTAGCACAAATAACGACAGAAAGTTTATATCTTTTTCTAAAACTTGCTTACTGAAATTCACAGAAATACCTGTTACTTTTTAGTGTATTGAATATGCAATGCATTTTTCTTTTCAAGATCAAAATCCTAATTATTTGTCTATGTTTTTCGTCTTTATTATAGTTTCAGGTGTTTGATTACTTAAAGTTTCAAGAAGAAGTTTAAAAAATGTGGGCCTTCATCCAGATATCCTGGTAAGTAACTGTTTTACTATTTAAATTCTCTATTTATTTGCAGTTTCAAGTTTTGCCTAGTAAAACTAGTAACATTAAATATTTTCTGTCTTTATTATAGTTATATTTCTGCACATGGGTGAAATATTGTCTGATGCAAAATTTGCTGAAAGAAGCTGGATATAGATTTTTCTGGTAAGTTATCATTTTTCTACTTACAGCTGTGTCAATATTCACATTTAACTGTCATATCATGCATCATTATATCTAAATGTTTAATTTAACTGTGGATGATTTTCAGTAGTAGGCTACAAGGACTTTTTTTTTTACCTCTTATGCGGGAAGGGGGGGGGGGGCAGCATTTTAATTTTCGCCTCAGGCAGCAAAAAGGCTAGAATCGGCCCTGTGCCTGTGACTTCTAATTGAAAGATCTCACATCGCACTCTGCTAAATGTGAGCTGACTCGGTGTGTGTGTGAAGAAACAGACACACGGAGCACAACGACTTGCAACATTGTTTCTTTAATGATGTGTGAACAGATAATTGATCTCTAAACAAACAACATAGGACAAAGATAACTAAGGTTACTTATTACATGAAGTTGCTAGCAAAAGAATGGTGGAATAAGAATTCTACCAACCCTCTTATGAATCCCTCAACTCAGGGGATCACATGCAAATTAAATTATAGGGGTCTATACTTGCATGTAGGGGAAGAATATCCCCAAAACTTTCCCTATCAGTTTTTTGATTTTAATAAATTTCACTCAATTTAATTAAGAGCATTATCTTTTTTAGAATAATAAAGAATAAAAGTTAATTTTTACTGCCACTTTTCCCTTCTTTTCCCATTCTCCTTTTGAATAAAATTGAACTAGTTTATGGTGGTGTACACTTGGCAGGAAATAAACTACTAAAATATAACTATTTACACAAGAATAACAATAATTCTTCTGACTTCATTATTATGGTTTCTTGAACATGACAATGAGGTCACTGTACTCAAATGGCCTCCACAGTCACCAGATCTCAATCCAATAGAGCATCTTTGGGATGTGGTGGAACGGGAGATTCGCATCATGGATGTGCAGCCGACAAATCTGCGGCAACTGTGTGATGCCATCATGTCAATATGGACCAAAATCTCTGAGGAATGCTTCCAGCACCTTGTTGTATCTATGCCACGAAGAATTGAGGCAGTTCTGAAGGCAAAAGGGGGTCCATCCCGTTACTAGCATGGTGTACCTAATAAAGTGACCGGTGAGTGTATATCGGCCATATATACGTCGGCCATATATACGTCTCCTATACGACCATCTGAATGTATCCTAAGATGTAATATTGCCTGCTAGCTGGGGGCCGTGAGGTAAATGCCCTAAGCTGGGGAACACTGGGTGGTAAACTTCTTAAATTCCCTGGTGTGGTAGGAGGGGTTCACACTCGAATTGGGAAATAGCGCATGTGTGGTCCCGGGCAACCCACTAGCAGTATTTCTGCTGCATGTGTGACGACGGAATAGCAGCTGAGCATGCGCACATGGGGTAGGTGGTGATATGGAACGGTTCAGCCAATACTGAGCCTTTCATAGCTAGAGAAGGGCTTTTTGAGAGGAAATTGCTGTATGTAAGATTTATGCTTATGGTTCAAACATATAGTAGACTCCTGTAGTGTTGGGTGTTAGAATTAGTACAAGAATTATTCTTATTATTAATTGTATTGTTAATGCAATGGGAGGAGTGGAATGATTGTACTTTGTGTTGGATGTATGAAATATTGAATAGGCAATAAGTATATGTTAGTCAAATTATCTAATTGTGGGTGAGCTGGGAGTACAAACACCCCCAATTAGGTAATTTGACTAATAGATATTTGTATTGTATTATATTAATAATAAAATTAATAATAATAATAATAATAATAATAATAATTGTACTAATTCTAATACATAACACTACAGGAGTCTACTATATGTTAGAACCATCTGCATAAATCTCACATACAGCAATTTCCTCTAAAAAAGCCCTTCTCTAGTTCTCCCTCTGCCTATGACAGTCTCAGTATGGGCTGAACTTTTCCAAATTACCACCAACTCCATGTGCGCATGCGCAAGCCCTATTCAGTCACCACACACAGAGCAGATATACTGCTGGTGGGATACCAGGACTAACAATTCCAATTCAAACACAAGCCGCTCCCACCACATCAAGGAATTTAAGAATTTTACCACCCATCTTAGGGCATCTACCCCACGGCCCCCAGCTATCAGGTAATATTACATAACTATAAACAATATTAATTGTTTATAGTAATGAAGCTGCTATACTATCTACATATATATTTATTTATTTATTCATTCATTTTATCAATCTTTGTACAAATGTTTCTTCTCTGCACCCAGTTTGATTTTTTTTTTAATTTTACATCCTCTTTTTAATAATAATAATAATAATCTTTTTCATATAGTGCCATCAAAATTCTGTTGTTACTAATCTTATTAATTTTGATATTTTAATGGTTATGTACAAGCGTAAGCTTTCAATATTGATCTATAGCCCCTATACTAATATAAAGATGGTTTAGTTACATTCCGTCATTACTTAAATGCATTTATTTAGTATTCATTATGTATTATTAATGTGTGTGTGTATATAACATTTACATATACACTCACCGGCCACTTTATTAGGTACACCTGTCCAACTGCTTGTTAACACTTAATTTCTAATCAGCCAATCACATGGCGGCAACTCAGTGCATTTAGGCATGTAGACATGGTCAAGACAATCTCCTGCAGTTCAAACCGAGCATCAGTATGGGGAAGAAAGGTGATTTGATGCCTTTGAACGTGGCATGGTTGTTGGTGCCAGAAGGGCTGGTCTGAGTATTTCAGAAACTGCTGATCTACTGGGATTTTCACGCACAACCATCTCTGGGGTTTCCAGAGAATGGTCCGAAAAAGAAAAAACATCCAGTGAGCGGCAGTTCTATGGGCTGAAATGCCTTGTTGAGGTCAGAGGAGAATGGGCAGACTGGTTTGAGCTGATAGAAAGGCAACAGTGACTCAAATCGCCACCCGTTACAACCAAGGTAGGCAGAAGAGCATCTCTGAACGCACAGTACGTCGAACTTTGAGGCAGATGGGCTACAGCAGCAGAAGACCACACCGGGTGCCACTCCTTTCAGCTAAGAACAGGAAACTGAGGCTACAGTTTGCACAAGCTCATCGAAATTGGACAGTAGAAGATTGGAAAAACATTGCCTGGTCTGATGAGTCTCGATTTCTGCTGCGACATTCGGATGGTAGGGTCAGAATTTGGCGTCAACAACATGAAAGCATGGATCCATCCTGCCTTGTATCAACGGTTCAGGCTGGTGGTGGTGGTGTCATGGTGTGGGGAATATTTTCTTGGCACTCTTTGGGCCCCTTGGTACCAATTGAGCATCGTTGCAACGCCACAGCCTACCTGAGTATTGTTGCTGACCATGTCCATCCCTGTATGACCACAATGTACCCAACATCTGATGGCTACTTTCAGCAGGATAATGCGCCATGTCATAAAACTGGAATCATCTCAGACTGGTTTCTTGAACATGACAATGAGTTCACTGTACTCAAATGGCCTCCACGGTCACCAGATCTCAATCCAATAGATCATCTTTGGGATGTGGTGGAACGGGAGATTTGCATCATGGATGTGCAGCCGACAAATCTGCGGCAACTGTGTGATGCCATCTTGTCAATATGGACCAAAATCTCTGAGGAATGCTTCCAGCACCTTGTCGAATCTATGCCACGAAGAATTGAGGCAGTTCTGAAGGCAAAAGGGGGTCCAACCCGTTACTAGCATGGTGTACCTAATAAAGTGGCCGGTGAGTGTATATATATTACATTGTTCTAGCATGGCTACTGAGAGTTTCCTTGGAAGGCAGCACCATTTGGTATCACAAACAGGTGTTTGATTAGAGTTGTGCCTAATAAGCAGCACAACCATATCTGGTGAGCCTCTTTCCACTTATTACCACCACATTTATATTTAATAACAGAGCCTACTTGTAACGTCCGTGCCTAAACGTTGCACTATTCGCAGTTGGCAGAATAGGTGGCGTTATTTTTTTGCGTGAACTGTGGCTTGGATTCTGAGCCACGCCCTGCACCTTACATTTCAGCCCTGCCCCGCAAGGGTTACTGCCTGATTGACAGTTACTATGGTGTGCTGCTGGAGGCATGTCCAGGAAATGCCATATATACCTGCCTACTCCCATTATACCTTGCTGGTTATTTCAGTCTTACCTGTGTATCTAGTGCTGTTGCTATCTTGTTTGGTATTCTGTGTATTGACTTCTGCTTTGCCTACTGACCATTCTATTTGCTATACGATTCTGTACCTTTGCCGCTATCTTTGTTTTGACCCGGTTTGTTTGACTCCGTTTGTCTTATCTATGGTTTGTCCCTCAGTGTTGTTGTCTCTCCCTGTGTGACCTGTGTTTGTTTTCTGTGCACCAGTGTGAACACCGGTCTATTCCTGTATTCCGGTTCCCTGTTCAGTCTTGTATTACATTTCTGTGCACCAGTGTGAACACCGGTCTATTCCTGTATTCCGGTTCCCTGTTCAGTCTTGTATTACATTTCTGTGCACCAGTGTGAACACTGGTCTATTCCTGTATTCTGGTTACCTGTCCGCACCACCATCCAGAAGCTGCTAAACAAAGTAAGTTTTCTCTGTTATCTTGTAGGGTCCCTCAGGGACTGTCAGTTAGGTTCCAGATAGTGGGTTCGCCCTTTTCAAGAGCGGTGTATCTGCTTTAGGCAGGGCCTTAGCCCGCAAGGACGTCGCAGGGGGAGATCGCCACCACTTACCTAGTCTGGCAGCTAGCGCCAAGCCTGGTTGTGGTTGCTTGGTTGCTGGACAGGTACTGACACTACTACTCTTTTCTCTTATCTTTCTCTGCCTTTCATAAACCTATAAAAGAGAACACAACTATGTGCAAAAACTCTGCAAATTATATTAAACAAAATTGATTTGTGACATTTGAACTAGACTAAGACCAAACCAATCATAATTTTTAGCCTACTATAGTCGGAGACACACTGTAATAAAGAAGCAGTATATTCACAATATGTAATTATAATAGTATTGCAGTGTATTGTATAAGTGATCAGACCCCCTAAGATTTAAGCAACCAAGGAGTCTTGAAATAATAATAAACAAAAAATTTAAAGTTTTAAAAGTATAAAAAAAATAAAAATTCTATTCACCCCCTTTCCCTAGAACACATATTAAAATAAGTACAATCAGAAACAGATTACATGGTGCCACTAAAGAATACATTTTGTTTTGAAAATAAAAAGCTCTCACATAGATTTGTAAACCAAAAATAAAAAAGTTGCACATTGTAAAAGTAGTGGAGAGAAAAATGCAAAAAAAAATTTAAAAAGCTTGAAGGGGTTAATTAAGTTTATTGCAAGGTTTACGGTTGTCTTTTACGGTTGTATGATTTTGTATCAATTTTTAAATTGATTTAACATTGTTTTTCATTAGTATAATGGGGCAGATTTACTTACCCGGGCCTGTCGCGATCCCCGAGGTGCGTTCTCCGACAAAGATGAAGTCCGGCGCCATTCACGTAGCTCGTGCGCCCAAGTTCCTGCATCCGTCTCTTCCCCACCGAGGTCCGCCGGAGTTCACCTTCTTCTTCCCGGTGCTTGTAAGTGCGTGTCTTGCAACACAATTTGATATGTTAAATCCAGCGTGTAGTCCGAATCCGTTGGATTTTCCGACTGCCCGAACCCCGATTTGTGTCGTGTACAAGCCGACCCCAATGTGCCAAAATCCCATCGCGTGCGCCAAAATCCCCTGTTAAATGCAAACAAATCGGAATTCGTCGGGAAACCCAACGAAAATGCGGACCCTTAGTAAATGAGCCCCAATGATCTATGCATGATTGCATTCTAATGTAGATATTCACTTTCTTCTTTATAAATCCAGTCATAAGCGCTATTCCTAGTGATGATCAATCATATAAAGCTCTTTTCAGTGTTCAGAGTTTCCTAGATAAAGGAATTTACCAAATCATATCGACCACAGTTTCCCTATAGTTATTATTAGTTTATACTGTAGACCTTCAAAAGTATTTCCAGGTGACATCATACCGAAATAGCAAAAATAGGTAATTCTCCATTGTGTATCTCTATTTATACATTATCAATTACATAATTAGATAAATTATCTATCCTGCCATCAGTGCAATATCAATGGGTGTTTCATCTCCATTTTAATGCGCAAAACCCACAGAAATTATTTTTAGGGGTTGACCACTTCACATCATATTTTTTGTAATGTGTGTTTAAGTGTGTGGGGGGCAGGATATTAGGTAATTTACCAATATACATCTAGTAATAGTTCTGCACTACTTTCTTGATATGTGAGGTGAAGCCTCCTGTCTTTTGCCTCATCAGCCAGAGATTCCTGTCCATAAAATGGCCGCAGATGGAGGGTCATGTGATCTCTAACTGTCCATGAATAATCGCCCTGCCAGAACCTTAATCTTTTATTCACAAATACTATCCTATGGTCCTGGCAGGGTGATTGCTCATGGACAGTTAGAGATCACATGACCCTCCATCTGCGGCCATTTTATAAATCTCTGGCTAATGAGGTAAAAGACAGGAGGTTTTAGTTCACATATGAAAAAAGTGGAGCAGAACTATCAGTCAATGTATATTGGTAAATTACCTAATTTCCTGCCCCCCATACACGTACACACATTACAAAATACATGACCCAAGGTGGCCAACACCTTTTAAGGTAGAGCATTTCCAGTAAATCATAAAAATATGACATGCACATTCTTTAAAAGGGAAAGCCCATAACCAATTTCATATTACATACCATGTTAAGGGTATGTTACATTCTCCAGGCAAAATCTGTAATAAGGCCCCACGCCCTCTCCTCTATGTATGATACAGGTATTTTCTAAGGTGACAGAGGACAGTATAAGCTCTATTTAAAAAAAATTGAGGATACGTAAAATACAAGAGTTTTAACCCCATAGCGCAATAAGACGTACCCTTACGTCTTACTGCGCATGGGGGAGTATGAAGAGGGCTCACGGGCTGAGCCCTCTTCATACTCACCAGGCATTTGCTTAATAATGAAGCAAATGCCCGTCGCTAACACCCGATCGCGGGTGTTAACCCTTTGATCGCCGCCGGCAAAGCTGCCGGCGGCATTAAAGAGCCGGCGGCGCGTGGGCGCCGCCATCTTGGCTCCGATCGTCACTCCCCGTGACGTCACCGGGGAGCGGCGATCCGTTGCCATGACAGCCTGGGATCACACAAAGATCCCAGGCTGTCATGATCGAGGCTATCTATTACAATGTGCGATCTGCACATTGTAATAGATGGTATGCAAAATCCCCATATACTGCCATACTGTAGTATGGCAGTATATGGTAGGATCAATCAGACAACCTAGGGTTAAAGTAGCCTAGGGAGTCTAAAAAATAGTAAAAAAAATAAATTAAAAAAAGTAAAAAAAAAAAAATTATATTAAAAAAACATAAAAATTCAAATCACCCCCCTTTCCCTAGAACTGATATAAATATAAATAAACTGTAAAAATCATAAACACATTAGGTATCGCCGCGTCCGAAAATGCCCGATCTATCAAAATATAATAACCGTTTTTCACTGCGTTTAACCCCGTAGCGGAAATTAGCGCCCGAAGTCGCAAATGGCATTTTTTTGCCATTTTGAAAAATAGAAAAAATTCTATAAAAAGTGATCAAAAGGTCGCACAGTCCTAAAAATAGAAGCATTGAAAACGTCATCAGAAGTCGCAAAAAATGACACCACTCACAGCTCCATACACCGAAGTATGAAAAAGTTATTAGCGCAAGAACACGGCAAAATGAAGAATTTTTTTTCTGTACAGGAGGTTTTAATTTTTGTAAATGTATGAAAACATTGGTACCCCCGTGATCGTATTGACCCAATGAATGAAATAGACCTGTCATTTGGGGCGCACAGTGTAAGCTGTAAAAACCAAGCCCACAAGAAATGGCGCAAATGTGTTTTTTCATCATTTTCACTGCATTTAGAATTTTTTTCCCGCTTCCCAGTACACGGCATGGAATATTTAATACCATCACTACGAAGTGCAATTTGTTACGCAGAAAATAAGCCATCACATAGCTCTGTACACGGAAAAATAAAAAAGTTATAGATTTTTGAAGGTGGGGAGTGAAAAATAAAAACGCAAAAACGAAAAAGGGCCTGGTCCTTAAGGGGTTAATCAATGTTATTCACTAATGAGTTTTTTTTAGGTGTCATAGAAAAATCAACCTGCACATTAAAAGTAAAAAATAATGAACAAAATTGTAACTAATGTTATTATCAATGTTACATCAAGGAGAAGAGTCATTACATGTAAAAATAATACATTTAGGTTATAGCTACTTACAAGTTTTTTCCTTGCTTCTTTCCAAAGCATTGAAAGGACACTTTGATTCTTTAAAGAGGACTTGTCACCCTTTAAAGCGGCACAAGGAGCTGCTTACTAAAGTACACTAAAAACGTTGGACCGCGCTCAAAGCGGTCCAGCATGTTCATGAGGGGGCGGGATAAGGGGATGTAACCGCCGGCCTATGGAGTGGGAAGAGGCAGTGCGTTTCTAGTGTACAGTGCGGCAGTGTCTGCTGGCAGGGGTGTAACTAGGTGCGGTCGCAACCGGGCCCAAGAGGCTTAGGGAGCTCATAAGGTGTCAATTTCCCATATGAGGAGACTAATACTATAAACCATAGATCAGCGGTGGCAAACCTATGGCACGGGTTCCAGATGTGGCACTCCGAACCCTTTCTGTGGGCACCCAGTACAGAATTTACCAGACAGGACTCAAGGTTTCCTCCTGCAGTTCAAGACAGCCCGGGACGAGCCACGCTCAGTACCAGGACAACAGGAGGAGCGAGAAGGTGTGGACAGAGATGGATTATCTCTATTGGATCTCCTGCTTTGGGTCCCCTGATTCTTCCTCTTCAGGGGAGACAGGAGGGAAGCTTCAATCCAAACGTCTCCTGCTCTATATTGTATTGGTGTACTGAGGACACCAATACGATTTAAACTTTTGATACAGCAGAGATCAATAGGTTACTGCTCAAATTGTCATGTTGGCACTTTGCGACATAAAAGTGGGTTTTGGTTGTAGTTTGGGCACCCTGTATCTAAAAGGTTCGCCATCACTGCCATAGATTATAGTCGGGGTTTGGTACAGACTTGGTACAGACCCTGGGGCCCCTCAACTTCAAGTTACGCCACTGTCTGCTGGCGTTATCGGAGTGTAACACTGCTGGGACTGTTGTAGCACTAGAAGCTGTCTACTTTAGTAAGCAGCTCCTAGTACCTTTTTTAAGGGTGACAGGTACTCTTTAACCCTTTAGGACAAAGCCCGATTTTTCAAATCTACCATGTGTCACAATATGCAGTTAGAAATTTAGAACATTTTAACTTACCAAGTTTACTTTTAGACTGTTTTCATAACATCTTGCACTTCACATTGATTCTAAATTTTGTTTTAAGTGTTTTGCACTTATTTCTTTTAACCCCTTAAGGACGCAGCCATTTTGCAGGTTAAGGCTCAGCCCGATTTTTTGGATTCTGACTTGCTTCGCTTTATATGGTTATAACTTTTGAACACTGTTACTTATCAAAACGATTCTGAGATTGTTTTTTCCCCACATGTTGTACTTCATTTTAGTGGTAAATTTTGGCAGATAAGTTTTGCGTTTATTTACAAAAAAAAGAAAATATGATAAATTTTTTGAAAAATTTGCCATTTTCGAAATTCTAAATCATTGCGTTTTCAGGCAGATCGATTTACCACCTAAATAAGTTGCTGAATAACATTTCCCATTTGTCTACTTTACATTTTCATAATTTCTGAAATGTCTGGATAATTTATTTTGATGTCACGCGGCTTACAAATAGAATAGCGCTTTTCCAGATTTTCAGAATTGACTATTTTGGGGATAAATACAGTTTTGAATGAAATTTTACATATTTAGCATCAAAACCCCCTATATAATCTACCCATTTTCAAATCTGCACCCCTCAAGCTATCAGAAACAGCTTTTACGAAGATTGTTAACCCCTTGAGATCTTCATAGTAATTGAATCAAAATGGAGGTGAAATTTAGAATGGTCATACTGTTCCCTTATACGTTCATTTAGCACTAAAATTTACACATTTCCAAAATATAAAAAGAGAAAACCCACCATACAATTTGTTCTGCAATTTCTCCTGAGTACAAAGACCCCCCACATGTGGCTGTGACTTGTTTTATGGGCGCACAGCGAGACGCAGAAGGGAAGGAGAGCCCTGCAGCTGCCAGGATTTTAGTTTCCTCATTGGCCCCTTTTGAAGGCTATAAAATTTTCGCTTTTTCGTTATTGGGGCCATGTGACGGCATTTTTTTTGCGGGATGAGATGCTTTTTCCATTGTTACCATTTTGGGGTTGGTATCACCTATTGTTGAAAATTTAGGAACTTTTTTTGAGGGCAGGAGTAGAAAAGCATCAATTCTGTACTGGATTTTTGACTTTTTTTTTTTTGGTGTTCACCGTATAGACTAATAATCCTGTTAGCTTTATTCTATGGGTTGATACGATTACGGGGATACCAGACATGAATATATTTTCTTACGTTTTACTAAATTTGTCAAACAAAACCCTAATGTGGGGAAAAATCTATAATTTTTGTATTGCCATCTTCCAAGTGGCATAACTTTGTTACGTTTTTGGCTACGGAGCTGGTTGATGGCTTGTTTTTTGCGGGACATGTTGTACTTTGCACCAGTATCATGTCTAAGTACATATGGTTTTTTGGTCGCATTTTATAGCATTTTTTGTGGGATTGAAAAGGTAAAAATCATAATTTTTGGAGGGTTTATAACAGTTTTTTTTTACGGCGTTTATCGTGCGGGTTCAATAATGATTTACTTTTATTCTACGGGTTGTTACGGACGCGGTGATACTATATATGTGGGGTTTGTGTTATGATTTAGACTTTTTTTTTGAGTTATATGTCTCTTTATATGTTTTGGGGGTTTGGGGCATTTTTAGTGATTTATGACTTTATTTTTTTATTGAATAACTTTTTTTTTTACTTTTTCACTTTTATACCATGGGACATGAAGAAGCAATCCTCTGATTGCTTCTTCATGATAATATTCTGCAATACTCATGTATTGCAGAGTATTATCAGTGTCAGCCTATGCACTTGCATAGGCTGGCACTGTGCCAGTAAGATGACGTCACAGACGCCATCTTACTGGCAATTCTTGCTAGTAACTCTGGGGTCCAGATCGGACCCCAGAGTTACTATAGCAACGATCGGCGCCCCCCGAAAACGGTTCGGGGGGGCCGATCGTGGGGGAAAGACACCCCAGATGCTTGTTAGATGCCGCGGTCGCGCTGACCGCGGCATCTAAAGGGTTAAGCACCCGCGATCGGAGACAACTCCGATCGCGGGTGTTACACTGGGGTGCCGGCTATTAGTTACAGCCGGCACCCCGTGTTTCCCGATGCCGGTTCGGCTCTGATCCAGAGCCGAGCCGGCATAAGCGCCGTGGCGGATATATCCGCCACTGAGCGCTAAGTCACTGCGCTCCGTGGCGGATATATCCGCCGCGGAGCGTGAAGGGGTTAAAAAAAGGAAATTTGGTAAAAAATGGTGAGGAGGCTTAAAGTTCAAACAGCGATTTCCCAAATTTTTAAGTCAATTTTCTTTCCAATTATTTTACAGGACAATTTATCTTTATAAGAATTTTTAGAGTTCATTTTATTAGAAATTTTTAAAACTGCATCAATCTATTCAAAACTGCCTTTCGTAAGCTTGTTAACCCTTTAGGCATCTCACAAGAAATAAAACAAAATGGAGGTTCTATTTAAAATTTTTAAAGTTTGAGACTATAACGATTATTTAGCCCTAAAATGTACATGATCGTGCAGGATAAAATGAAAAAACACATCTCACATTTTGTTGTTCAGTTTCTTATGAGTTTAGAGGTGCTATTACACACTTGAAAAGTTCCTGTTGTACCAAAACAGTGACCCCCCACCCCACAAATGATCCTATTCTGGAAACTACAGCAAAAAGGGAAAATATCAATGTTTATATTGAGTTTTTTACCACCACAGATGCTTTATAGAAAGTGTGAGAGATATCATATTTCTCTTCAGACGCCATCTTGTTCACCGTCATCCATCTCATGATTCAGACACCATATTGTGTAATCTATCTAGTGATAATTTCTGTCCATGCTGCTGTTTTCCTTCTTCTCTGCAGTGGCTGCTTATCTTGACTATTGGGTAGCCTTCACTGTACGTTTAGAGAAAAGATCTTGTTCCCTTGAGAACAGACTCTTTAGAAGAAACGAAACCTAGACTTCACTTGAGGAAACAGAGAAACTCCAGCGCAGGCTCCATGGTCTTTAAAAACAAATTTTCTTTATTCAGCATACAGCATGGACATACATCGGGTAAAACACAGTGGGGCTCATTTACTAACTGCCCCGCGGACCGCACTTTCATCAGACTCCCCGATGATTTCCATTTTGCGCCACTGGGACAGGGATTTAAAAGGGGTTAAAAGGAGATTGTATTTTGGTGCAATTGCGTTGGCTTTCATGCAACATAAATCGGGGGGGGGAGGGGGGTGAGGTTGCGGTCAATCGAACGATCTGACGGATTCCGACAAACCAAGGAATTTAACTTCAAAATTGTGTCACAAGCCAAGCACTTACATGCACCGGGAGAAAGAAGGTGAACTCCGGCGGACCTTAGCGGCAGTGGCGTAACTAGGACAGACAGGGCCCCTTAGCAAGATACTGCATGGGGCCCCCTTTCCACTTAAAAAATATACATATTAGTATACTCACACATGCAAGTTACAATCACATATAAATACACTCATGTGCATATGCACATACATACAGTGCCATATGCAACATACTCACATACAGTGTATACAGACGCCATATACACATCGCAGATACTGCATATATACATCACAGTATATGTTATATACATATTCTGCTGGACATGTGCAGTACAATATAGATATAATGGTGAACATCCTCCATTCTTTATTGTGTCAGGTCAAATGACGGGGCCCCTAGACACTGTGGGCCCCATAGCGGCTGCTATGGCTGCTACCGCTGTAGTTACGCCCCTGCTTAGCGGGGAAGCGTCACATGCAGGAAATCGGGCGCACAATCTAAGTGAATCGCGGCACAGTGCATTCTGGACAAACAATGCACTTTCGGGGACTCAGTGGGACCGGGTAAGTAAATGTGCCCCAGTAGGTTCTGATCTAGACTTCACTTGGGAAAAGCACTTAAGGGGGTTTCTGGGAATTGCTCAAAGTATATTGAAGCTAATCTATAGTATTTTAGCATTTTATCACCTTATAACACCCTATGCAAATCATTGTGTAATCATTGTGCTTGTGTAATTGAACATCTTTTTCCAAAACACCTCTATTTGGCCCCTTAAATTTTATTTTTCAAAGGGATTAAAGTAAAATTAAGTTGACACACCCCATAGTTTGTTTACCCAGTTTCTGTAGAATGCAGCAATATGCCACATGTGGTCACAAACTGCAGTAGGGGTGCACAGTGTGGCACAGTGCAGCAGAGTAATAAGCTTTTAGAGGGTGGATTTTGCAGAAAAAATGTTGACAGACCCATTTTGAAAACTAGATCCCTAAAGTAGAAACACCTTTTTTGGGGCGCAATACACAGTTTTTTTAACCTTAATTAGGTTTTCCATTCTGTCTTCGATTTTTACTTTTTTCCGTTTTTTTACACCAATAGCATAGATAACATGTAACTTATGTTCTATGAGTCAATACGGTTGTGGCAATAACCCATTTTATAGCTTTTTTATGTTTGACTTGTTCTACAGAATCAAACTGGAGAGAAAAATCCCTTGATTTCCCTTGTCTCCTAAGAGATACTAAGGGCCCGATTCGCGTTTTCCTGACGTGTTACCCAAATATTTCCGATTTGCGCCGATTTTCCCTGAATTGCCCAGGGAATTTGGCGCACGCGATCGGATTGTGGCGCATCGGCGCTGGCATGCACGCAACGGAAATTGGGGGCGTGGCTGAACAAAAACTGACGGATTCGGAAAAACCACTGCATTTTAAAAAAAAATTGTCGCAGGACTCGCGCTTACCTTCACCAGGTATAGGCTCGTGCATTCCGGCGGACCTCGGGGAACTTCATCGCAGCAGCGATATCTGGTGGACGGCGGAGGAACTACCTTAGTGAATCGCCGGAAGACCCGAATCCACCGCACAGAACGCGCCGCTGGATCACGAAAACCGGGTAAGTAAATCTGCCCCATAATGTTATTTTTTGGTTGATTGAGCTGTTTTATGGCTTATTTTTTGCGGGATGAGTTGTCAAATGAGTGTTAAATGACTTTTTGATCAATTTTTATGTTTTTTTTGTTTGGTTATTGTGTTAATTGCACGGGTTTAGTAATGATTTTATTTTATTGTGCGTTTTGTTATGGACATTGCGATACCTAGGGAGTCATTTATCTTATTTCTGTTTGTTTTGGCTGGTTTTTGCCGTTTTTCTGTCTGCTTCTTTGGTAATTTATCTATCTCACTTTTTTCTTGTGTTAAATGGGGGATCTTTTAAAGATAATTTTTTGAGACATTTGTTACTTTCCAACAAGACAATGGGGGATATTTATCAGGACCTCTGCGCACCACCGGTGGCGCAGAGGCCCTGAAATAATCGCAAATGCGTTACTGTCCCCGCACCTGCGCACTTGCTGCTGCTGGCGACTTTTCATATGTGAAAAGTCGCCGGTCGCGTTTTCTTCTACGCCAGGCAGGGCCAGGATAAACGCTTTGCAGCCTCCCGCCCCGATACATCAAGAGGCAGAAGCCTCTTGATGTATCGGGCTGCGAATTTGCTGCAGCGGGGCGCACAAGCGCCAGCATATCATAAATATCCCCCAATGACCCTAAGCACACAAATAAAATTACAAAGCAGTGGCTTCAGAACATCTCTGTGACCATTCCTGAACGGACCTAAAGCCAATTGAGCATCTCTGGAGAGACTGGAAAATGGCTTCCACCAACGTTCACCATCCAACCTGAGGGAACTGGAGAGCATCTGCGAGGAAGAGGCAGAGGATCCCCAAATCCAGGTGTGAAAAACCTGTTGCGTCATTTTCATGAAGGCTCCTGGCTGCACCAGCCCCAAATCTGCTTCTACTCAACACTGAGCAAAGGGGCTGAATACTTAATACCATTTGATATTATTGTTTTTCTTGTACAATGAATTAGCAAAAATATCTACATTTCTGTTTTTTTCTGTCAAGATGGGCTGCAGAATGTACAATAATCAGCAAAAAAAAAGCAAAAACTTTAATCTTGCCAAAATTTTTTAAAAGGAATGTGATTCCTTCCCATTTCCACTGTAGATGCCAGTTTTTACAAAGTATATATAACATAGGCGCTAATGGTAGAGAACACTAGGCGGCTTAAGTGCCGGTACTTGGCAAAACTGGAGCTATGAGCAGTGTCTCTTCTGCCAAACCAATAGCAGCACACCACAATATCATTAGCGCTGTATTGACACCCCTACTGTAGTAACCTCTTTGCATGTCTGTCGAGCCTGTGTCTATTTTTATTGTGACTGGTGTTTTTCATACCGTATTTGTTTCCCCATATGTAATGTAATGTGGTCATGTTAACCTGCAGTGGTTTTTATCGCTATATGTCCTGTAACTATGTTTTTATGCAACCAAAGAACTAGCACCATGTAAGAAATCACCTCTCGAAGTGTATTCATGTAACTGTAATGTTAAGCTTATCTCTTACTATGTGTAACAATGGCCGGAACACTTTGTACAAAAGAATGTCCCCCTGGTGAACAATAAAGCACTAGGGTATCGTATTTTATAATTATAATTGTACAATGGATATCCCAATCTGGGTAAATATACAATCATTGTGAAACAAGACACACAAATGAAGAAAAAACATATAGTGAGACAATTTTAAAATGCTTAAAATCAACATCCAAAATTTTTTGGTTTACATATAAGTTCATATGATCGCCATTCCCAGCATGTAATTTGAGGTCCACAAATTCAATGCCCTTGTCATGATGAAAAAAGGTAAGCTATAAATTATATGAATTGGCAATAAAGGTTTTACCTATTTTACCAAATTGTCAGATGTTATTCTCCCTAACAAACATAACAACAGATTGGGGGTCATTTACTAAGGGCTCGATTCGCGTTATTCCGTTACCCGAATATTTCCGATTTGCGCCGATTTTCCCTGTATTGCCCCGGGATTTTGGCACAAGCGATCGAATTGTGGTGCATCGGCGCTGGCATGCACGCCATGGAAATCGAGGGGCGTGGCCGAACGAAAACCCGCCGGATTCGGAAAAAACTTTGCATTTAAAGGGGTTGTGTCACCATTGCACATTGCTGTAATTGGGTCCAATGCATTGTTAAAAGTACTTTCACCATTTACACTTATTACAAAATCTGCAGGCTTACTGAGATAACTCCTTTTGTCCTGGTTGCTGGCGCCCCCCGGTGGTAGCTGTGTCCCGTCCTGAGCTACAGCTGATCTGGCCGAGTCTGCGCACAGGGAGTCAGTCAGCTGTTCTCCACTACAGATCACTCCACGGGCTTACAGCTCCTCTGCACACTGAGAGATCACCTGACACACTGCAGCCAATAGGAGGTGAGAGAGGAGGAGGGGCAGAGATTGTGCTGTGATGGCCACTACTTACCAGCTCCTCAGGAGCTTCCAGCAGCAGATACAAGGTAACTGCAGCCAGACATGTCTGCTCAGAGGAGTCCTCCCCTAACATGGATCATAGCAATGTATCAGCCCTTTCCTCCCTCCACCATTAGTCAGGTCACACAGGAGCCTACAGCAGCAGATACAAGGTAACTGCAGACATACATGACTATCTGCTGCTCAGAGGAGTCCTCCCCTAACATGGATCATAGCAATGTATCAGCCCTTTCCTTCCTCCACCATTAGTCAGGTCACACAGGAGCCTACAGCAGCAGATACAAGGTAACTGCAGACATACATGACTATCTGCTGCTCAGAGGAGTCCTCCCCTAACATGGATCATAGCAATGTATCAGCCCTTTCCTCCCCCCACCATTAGTCAGGTCACACAGGAGCCTACAGCAGCAGATACAAGGTAACTGCAGACATACATGACTATCTGCTGCACAGAGGAGTCCCCCATAACATGGATCATAGCAATGTATCAGCCCTTTCCTCCCCCCACCATTAGTCAGGTCACACAGGAGGCTGCAGAGATAACACAAGTAACAGGCTCAGCTCTGACCTCTCCTGATGCAGTCCTCCTCCTGTACTCTCCTCCATGCACTGTCCCTCCATGTTACACTGCTGTCCTGCAAAGGGGCCCCTGTGCCTGACTAGCAGGGGAGTAGCTAAAGATCATCACATATCTATCACATATCCATTTATCTATCTATCTATCTATCACATATCTATCTCCTATCTATCACCTATCTATCTATCTATCTATCTATCTATCTATCTATCTATCTATCTATCTATCTATCTATCTATCTCATATCTATCTATCTATCTATCTCATATCTATCTATCTCCTATCTATCACATATCCATCTATCTATCTCATATCTATCTATCTCCTATCTATCTATCTATCTATCTATCTATCTATCTATCTATCTATCTATCTATCTATCACATATCTTTCACATATCCATCTATCTATCTCATATCTATCTATCTCCTATCTATCTATCTATCTATCTATCTATCTATCTATCTATCTATCTATCTATCTATCTATCACATATCTATCACATATCTATCACGTATCTATCTTTCTATCTATCTATCACATATCTATCTATCTATATATCACATATCTATCTATCTATCTATCTATCTATCACATATCTATCTATCTATCTATCACATATCTATCTATCTATCTATCTATCTATCTATCACATATCCATCTATCTATCTATCACATATCTATCTATCTATCTATCTATCTATCTATATATCACATATCTCTCTATCTATCTATCTATCTATCTATCTATCTATCTATCACATATCTATCTATCTATCACATATCTATCTATCTATCTATCTATCTATCTATCTATCTATCTATCACATATCTATCTATCTATCTATCACATATCTATCTATCTATCACATATCTATCTATCTATCTATCTATCACATATCTATCTATCTATCTATCACATATCTATCTATCTATCTATCTATCATCTATCTATCTCATATCTATCTATCTATCACATATCTATCTATCTATCATCTATCTATCTCATATCTATCTATCTATCTCATATATATCTATCTATCTATCTAGTGATTTGGTTGCAATTCCTTACAAAATACACAGAAAGAGATTCAATCAACATACAAAAATACAAAAGTTTATTAGTAAAAGTTATAAAAACAACTATTGCACATAATTTTGTACAATCAATGCATACAAGAAGAACAAAACAATGTATTCTCACAGCATCATGGTCGTTCAGGCGGACAGTAAAGTGTAAATATGTCGGAGGTCTAGAAAAATGCAGGGACAGCAAACTCCATGCGTATCCTCACTTCAAAGTGACTTCCTCAGGGGTAAGTGGCACTTTGGAGTGACGATACACGTGGGGTTTGCCTTCCCTGCACCCACCTAGACTTCCGCCATGCATGTCAGCCTGACCGACCATGATGCTGTGAGAATACATAGTACATGTGTACTATGTGCAGCGTCCTGTGTAATGTGCAGGGGGCGCCAGATTCAGGATTTCTGGCGCACGTTCTTCATGAATCTGGTGCCCCTGCACTGCTTTGACAGACTGCACCAACTTTTTTTGGTGCACTTTTAACATGGGGCGTGTGACACATTTCTATTGGACTTCTATTGGATCAGTAAATGCAGGGACTATTTGAGCACAGCAGGTGGAAGGAGACTCTGAAGGCTGAGCGCTCTGTAGTGCTGAGGTGAGGCCAGTGAGTTGTCTCTGTCAGTGCTGTGCATGTGCCTGGCCCCTCCCACATCTGCTTCTGTGTGGAACAGAGTAGAGGCTGAACACGCATCATAATAACAAATAGAAAGGTATCTTTACTTCCAGGTAACCATTACATATAGATTTTTGAAATATTTTAACCTCTTTGACAGCTTTTTGTAGTCAATTGTTTCGTGGCATAACCCCTTTAAAGAACAAAAAGTGTCGCGGAGCTTGCACTTACCTACACCAGGAATAGGCCGGTGTACTTGAGTGCATTTCAGCGGACTTCAGCGCAGCAGCGCCACCTGGTGGACGTCGGAGGAACTACCTTAGTGAATCCCGGCCAGACCTGAAACCACTGCAGAGAACGCGCCGCTGGATTGCGAATGGACCGGGTAAGTAAATCTGCCCCATTGTGTTACTCACCCTTTTCTTTATGAAAAGTTATGAAGCTCTGAAGCTGTTTGACAAAAAAACTTTCTCACCAGAGGTGAAGTGAGCAGACCGTCCCACAGGGTACCTGCAGCATTGTATTTTTTCTCACAGAATGCAGAAGAAACGTTTATGTGTCATTGGGGCCAAAGCCCTAAACAATCTGAGCACTCCATGTATGACCAGATATCTGCAGAGTAAAAATGAGCAGTGGCTACGACACCAAAAAAGCCGGGAAAGTTCCCCCTGAAACTTTAGTTGGCCAAGCCTAATCCACTGTCTCCACTTTTGTTGGGTCTTAACTTTTCTGATCCACATATTCATGTGCACTCATCTGTGAGAACAAAACTTTTCTGATTCATGTAAGTTCTGCTCTAAAATCCTGCATGATCCGCAAGAATATCCCTGCACAGATTCAATTCTTCAGAGTGCACTTTTAATGTCAATCATTTGACATTTCCACCATAATATGAGCCTCTTCTATACACCTGACATGGATGATTGCTGTATTTTTACGAAGTCCCTGGATAATGCAGTAAATTGTAATAATCCTGTTTAGTCTTAAGAGTCAGTAAGAATATCCCTGCACTAATATCCCTGCACTTCATAGGGCCTTTTTAAGGGCAATTATTTCAGATTTCCACCCGGTTGAAATTGCTCGTTTTTATCAAGTTCTTGCTCGTCTGACTGCAGTATGACAAGCAGTAACCTAGCTGTTTTGTATGTTTTCTTGGGCTGGTTTTGGGGTGTAGGAGCAGTGTTTGTGTGCTTTATGTCTCATTGGCCTGCGGTGGGTCTCTGGCATACACCACTGTGTTGTTTTCTTAGTTATTTCATGTATTTTGTTTCTAAGATATTGTATTATATATTATCGTTCTGATACCAATGACTTCCACATGCCTAATAACATTTGTTTACTTTTTAATTGAAAAAGTCCATAAATAGCTGTTTAAAAAAATTACTCATTTTTGCGTTGTTAAAAATCTGAATTTCAGAACTTTCCTTCCTTAATTCACTTAAAGGGGTATTACGGTAATATGGACGTCTGATAGAAAAACCCATAATGCTATAAATAAATTAATATAGCAAAACTTAATGCCAGTAGTCACAAAATGGAGCTTAAATAGTTTGATTTGCCTGGGACTACAGGAGAAAAGAGTTGGTATAGAGAGTGCTGGGTTGTCATTGAAGCTCCTGCTTCGGGTCCTGTGATTTTTCATGTTCAGATGAACCCTGGAATTAAGCTGCAATATTAATCCAAATTTCTGTGGCAGAGCAGTTAGCAAAGCTTCCTGTAAGTACCCTATACCAAAAGTAGCTTTAGTCAAATGTATTATTTATCTGCCCCCTTCCATTTACCCCATGCATATACCCCAGTTTACCCACTGCCTCCCCTTATGACCCATAGTGTGCCTGTCAGCCATTGGCATCCGTTAATGGCAAAGTCTCCCTTCCTTCCCTGACATTGTCTCATCTACAGACCACTAATTGAGCCCCTTTGTCACCCTCTACCCAGTTTCTGTAAGTCTACCACCCCATGCATCACCACATCCACCCACTCTCTGTTCCTTCTTCCTACAGAGCCCCTACCAGTAATTATAAGGTGATTCCTCCATCCCAAGTAATTGCCCAAGGTTAATTTTTTTTAAAGACTAGCTGTAAAAACAAGAAAGCTAATTTACTTACCTACCTCCCGCACTCTGGTCCAGCTCTGTGCCTCGTATTACCGCCAGTCTATGTATGTGACATCATGTCTATCATGTTTAACACTTACACAAGCTATAGCCAGGACCTGGAGAGGGAGTGACAGCAGAATTTTTAAAGTTGATATTAGAATGGAGGAGGCCATGGATAACAAATATTAGAAGATTAGCACAGTCACTCTGCCTGGATCTATGAGTAAGTGTCCCTGGTTTATCATGATGGATTCTGATTAGAGATGAGCGAGCACTAAAATGCTCGGGTACTCGTTATTCGAGACGAACTTTTCCCGATGCTCGAGTGCTCGTCTCGAATAACGAGCCCCATTGAAGTCAATGGGAGACTCGAGCATTTTTCAAGGGGACCAAGGCTCTGCACAGGGAAGCTTGGCCAAACACCTGGGAACCTCAGAAAAGGATGGAAACACCACGGAAATGGACAGGAAACAGCAGGGGCAGCATGCATGGATGCCTCTGAGGCTGCTTAATCGCACCATTATGCCAAAATTATGGGCAACAGCATGGCCATGACAGAGTGACAGAATGAAGCTAGATAGCATCTAAAACATCCAATAATTGACCCTGACACTATAGGGGACTTCATGCAGAGGCAGCGGCAGCAGCGGCAGGCTAGAGAGTGGCATGGCGACATACCCTAAATGGACTCAGGCTTCAAACCAATGGGTGGCAGAGAGGAACCAAAGGAGGTGAGCAAGAAGCGCTCAAATAATATCGGTACATGATAAAAGTTTGCCAGTATATTTTGTGGATTACACAGCAGGGTGGCGACAAAGTTAACATGGAAGCCATGAAAACAACCCAAAATTCTGCCTGACACAGCTCGTTTGATAAGGGGACCATGTATGGAGGCAGTGAACTAGTAGTAGATTAAAGGTGCTGCAGTTAAAACTATGTTAGTTGGATCTTGGCATGGAGCTGGCGCTCCGCTGCCAGGCGAGCTTTCGCCAATCCAAGCCCCTGTCTCTAGGCTACTCCCCAAACAGCACTTCTAAGAACCTTTTGTATAAGATCAAGTGTAATAGCGTTCTTATAAGTTTAGGATATGGCGGGTGAGGGGAATGGAAACAGATGCGCAAGAAGCGCTGAAATAATATTGGTAAATGATAAAAGTTTGCCAGTATCTTTTCTGGATTACACAGCAGGGTTGCGAGAAAGTTAACAAGTTTGATGTGGAATGCCCTGTAATAGCTCTTGGGCGGTGTGCCTTTTATCGGCTAGGCTCAGCAGTTTGAGCACCGCCTGCTGTCGCTTAGCGACGGCACTGCTGCTGTGCCTAGAGCTACCGACTGATGGCGCCATGGCCACGGATGGTAATTCGGAGGAGGAGGAGGTGGAGGAGGGGTGGGAGGAGGAGGAGGTATAGTAGGCCTTTGAGACCTGGACCGAGGTAGGCCCCGCAATCCTCTGCGTCGGCAGTATATCACCAGCCCCAGGGTCAGACTCGGTCCCAGCGTGCACCAAGTTAAGTGTAGTAGCGTTCTTATAAGTTTGGGATATGGCGGGTGAGGGGAATGTAAACAGATGCGCAAGAAGCGCTGAAATAATATTGGTAAATGATAAAAGTTTGCCAGTATATTTTGTGGATAACACAGCAGGGTGGCGACAAAGTTAACAAGATTGTTGTGGAAGCCATGAAAACAACCCAAAATTCTGCCTGACAAAGCTCGTTTGATAAGGGGACCATGTATGGAGGCAGTGAACTAGTAGTAGATTAAAGGTGCTGCAGTTAAAACTATGTTAGTTGGATCTTGGCATGGAGATGGCGCTCCGCTGCCAGGCGAGCTTTCACCAATCCAAGCCCGTGTCTCTAGGCTACTCCCCAAACAGCACTTCTAAGAACCTTTTGTATAAGATCAAGTGTAGTAGCGTTCTTATAAGTTTAGGATATGGCGGGTGAGGGGAATGTAAACAGAAGCGCAAGAAGCGCTGAAATAATATTGGTAAATGATAAAAGTTTGCCAGTATATTTTGTGGATAACACAGCTGGGTGGCGACAAAGTTAACAACTTTGATGTGGAATCCATGAAAACAACCCAAATTTCTGCCTGACACACCTCGTTTGATAAAGGGACGATGTATGGAGGCAGCTATATGGACGACTTTTGGAGGAAGCAATGGAGACAACGTGTGGAGGCTGCTATGGAGACAATTTAATTTGGATAGTGCCTGTATGTGGCAGTCCAAAAAAGTTTTCAAACCAGAGGAGCAGGTAGGTGGCCCTCCAGAAAAATGGAATAGATTGAGTGCCTGTATGTGGCAGTCCAAAAAAGTTTTCAAACCAGAGGAGCAGGTAGGTGGCCCTCCAGAAAAATGGAATAGATTGAGTGCCTGTATGTGGCAGTCCAAAAAAGTTTTCAAACCAGAGGAGCAGGTAGGTGGCCCTCCAGAAAAATGGAATAGATTGAGTGCCTGTATGTGGCAGTCCAAAAAAGTTTTCAAACCAGAGGAGCAGGTAGGTGGCCCTCCAGAAAAATGGAATAGATTGAGTGCCTGTATGTGGCAGTCCAAAAAAGTTTTCAAACCAGAGGAGCAGGTAGGTGGCCCTCCAGAAAAATGGAATAGATTGAGTGCCTGTATGTGGCAGTCCAAAAAAGTTTTCAAACCAGAGGAGCAGGTAGGTGGCCCTCCAGAAAAATGGAATAGATTGAGTGCCTGTATGTGGCAGTCCAAAAAAGTTTTCAAACCAGAGGAGCAGGTAGGTGGCCCTCCAGAAAAATGGAATAGATTGAGTGCCTGTATGTGGCAGTCCAAAAAAGTTTTCAAACCAGAGGAGCAGGTAGGTGGCCCTCCAGAAAAATGGAATAGATTGAGTGCCTGTATGTGGCAGTCCAAAAAAGTTTTCAAACCAGAGGAGCAGGTAGGTGGCCCTCCAGAAAAATGGAATAGATTGAGTGCCTGTATGTGGCAGTGCAAAAAAGTTTTCAAACCAGAGGAGCAGGTAGGTGGCCCTCCAGAAAAATGGAATAGATTGAGTGCCTGTATGTGGCAGTCCAAAAAAGTTTTCAAACCAGAGGAGCAGGTAGGTGGCCCTCCAGAAAAATTGAATAGATTGAGTGCCTGTATGTGGCACTCCCAAAAATTGTTTAAAACAGAGGACCGGGTCGGTGGCCCTCCAGAAAAATTAAATGCATAAAGTACTATAGGTAGAGCCAGTGGGCCCTGTCAAAAAATAGCCAGTTTCCTCTGCTTTACTGTACAAAGAGCAGGAGAAGGAGGAAAATGAAGAGGAGGAGGAGTGGATAAATTATTCAGGTTGAGCTTCCTTCACCTGCTGGAGATTGGAAATTAGGAGAAATCCATGCTTTATTCATCTTGATAAGCGTCAGCCTGTCAGCGCTGTCAGTCGACAGGCGTGTACGCTTATCGGTGATGATGCCACCAGCTGCACTGAAAACCCGCTCGGACAACACGCTAGCGGCAGGGCAGGCAAGAACCTCCAAGGCGTACAGCGCCAGTTCGTGCCACATGTCCAGCTTTGAAACCCAGTAGTTGTAGGGAGCTGTGTGATCATTTAGGACGATGGTATGGTCAGCTACGTACTCCCTCACCATCTTTCTGTAAAGATCAGCCCTACTCTGCCGAGACTGGGGACAGGTGACAGTGTCTTGCTGGGGTGACATAAAGCTGGCAAAAGCCTTGTAAAGCGTACCCTTGCCAGTGCTGGACAAGCTGCCTGCTCGCCTACTCTCCCTCGCTACTTGTCCCGCAGAACTACGCACTCTGCCGCTAGCGCTGTCAGAAGGGAAATACTGTTTCAGCTTGTGCACCAGGTATTCATGCATTCTCACACTCCTTTCCTCTCCAGGGATGAGAGTGGAAAGATTTTGCTTGTACCGTGGGTCCAGGAGAGTGAACACCCAGTAATCGGTGCTGGAATAAATTCTTTGAACGCGAGGGTCACGGGATAGGCAGCCTAGCATGAAATCTGCCATATGCGCCAGAGTACCAACGCGTAAGAATTCGCTCCCCTCACTGGCCTGACTGTCCATTTCCTCCTCCTCCAACTCCTCCAACTCCTCTTCTTCTGCCCATACACGCTCAACAGTAAAGGACTCAACAATGGTCCCCTCTTGTGTCTCGCCAACATTCTCCTCCTCTTCCTCCTCCACCTCCACCTCCTCCGATATGCGCTGAGAAACAGACCTAAGGGTGCTTTGGCTATCAACAAGGGAATCTTCTTCCCCCGTCTGTTGTGAGGAGCGCAAAGCTTCCGACTTCATGCTGACCAGAGAGTTTTTCAACAGGCCAAGCAGCGGGATGGTGAGGCTGATGATGGCGGCATCGCCACTGACCATCTGTGTTGACTCCTCAAAGTTACTCAGCACCTGACAGATATCAGACATCCACGTCCACTCCTCATTGTAGACTTGAGGAAGCTGACTGACCTGACTACCAGTTCTGGTGGAAGTTGACATCTGGCAGTCTACAATCGCTCGGCGCTGCTGGTAAACTCTGGATAACATGGTCAGTGTTGAATTCCACCTCGTGGGCACGTCGCACAACAGTCGGTGAGCGGGCAGTTGGAGGCGGCGCTGCGCTGCCCTGAGAGTGGCAGCATCTGTGCTGGACTTCCTGAAATGCGCACAGATGCGGCGCACCTTCGTGAGCAAATCAGACAGATTGGGGTATGTCTTGAGGAAACGCTGAACTATCAGATTTAACACATGGGCCAGGCATGGCACATGTGTCAGTCTGCCGAGTTGCAGAGCCGCCACCAGGTTACGGCCGTTGTCACACACAACCATGCCTGGCTTCAGGTTCAGCGGTGCCAGCCACAGATCAGTCTGCGCCGTGATGCCCTGTAATAGTTCTTGGGAGGTGTGCCTTTTATCGCCTAGGCTCAGCAGTTTGAGCACCGCCTGCTGTCGCTTAGCGACGGCACTGCTGCTGTGCCTAGAGCTACCGACTGATGGCGCCATGCCCACGGATGGTCGTTCGGAGGAGGAGGTGGAGGAGGGGTGGGAGGAGGAGGAGGCATAGTAGGCCTCAAACACCTGGACCGAGGTAGGCCCCGCAATCCTCGGCGTCGGCAGTATATGACCAGCCGCAGGGTCACACTCGGTCCCAGCCTCCACCAAGTTAACCCAATGCCGTCAGAGATATATAGTGGCCCTGCCCGGCAGCACTCGTCCACGTGTCCGTGGTCAGGTGGACCTTGTCAGAAACGGCGTTGGTCAGGGCACGGATTATGTTGTCTGACACGTGCTGGTGCAGTGCTGGGACGGCACATCGGGAAAAGTAGTGGTGGCTGGGGACCGAATACCGAGGGGCGGCCGCCGCCATGAGGCTGCGAAAGGCCTCGGTCTCTACTAGCCTATAGGGCAGCATCTCCAGGCTTAGCAATCTGGAGATGTGCACATTAAGGGCTTGGGCGTGCGGGTGGGTTGCACTATATTTGCGTTTCCGCTCCAGCGTCTGGGGTATGGAGAGCTGAACGCTGGTGGATGCTGTGGAGGATCGTGGAGGCGACGATGGGGTTTTTGTGGCAGGGTCCTGGGCAGGGGGCTGACTATCAGCTGACACAGGGGAAGGAGCAGTGGTGTGCACGGCCGGAGGTGAACGCGCTTGTTGCCACTGAGTGGGGTGTTTAGCATTCATATGCCTGCGCATACTGGTGGTAGTTAAGCTAGTAGTGGTGGAACCCCTGCTGATCCTGGTTTGGCAAATGTGGCACACCACAGTCCGTCGGTCATCCGGTGTTTCCTTAAAGAACCTCCAGACTTCTGAAAATCTAGCCCTCGCCGCAGGAGCCCTCGCCACGGGAGCTTCACTAGTTGACACATTTGGCGCTGATGCACCAGCTCTGGCCCTGCCTCTCCGTCTGGCCCCACCACTGCCTCTTCCAACCTGTTCTGGTCGAGGACTCTCCTCCGTCTCAGAAGCACTGTGTTCACCCGGCCTCTCAACCCAGCTTGGGTCTGTCACCTCATCATCCTCCGATCCCTCAGTCTGCTCCCCCCTCGGACTTCCTGCCCTGACAACAACTTCCCCACTGTCTGACAACCGTGTCTCCTCATCGTCGGACACCTCTTTACACACTTCTTCCAGTACGTCAACAAGGTCATCATCACCCACAGACTGCGACTGGTGGAAAACCTGGGCATCGGAAAATTGCTCTTCAGCAACCGGACAAGTGGTTTGTGACTGTGGGAAGGGTCCAGAAAACAGTTCCTCAGAGTATGCCGGTTCAAATGGCAAATTTTGCTGGGAGGGGGCAGACTGGGGGGGAGGAGGCTGAAGTGCAGGAGCTGGAGGAGTGCCGATTTCGGTGACATGGGTGGACTGCGTGGAAGACTGACTGGTGGACAAATTGCTCGAAGCATTGTCGGCAATCCACGACATCACCTGTTCGCACTGTTCTGGCCTCAACAGTGCTCTACCACGAGTCCCAGTAACTTCAGACATGAACCTAGGGAGTGTAGCTCTGCGGCGTTCCCCTGCTCCCTCATAAGCAGGTGGTGTCTCACCCCGCCCAGGACCACGGCCTCTGACCCCTGCAGTAGTTGGACGCCCACGTCCCCGCCCTCGTCCTCTACCCCTAGCCCTCGGGTTAAACATTTTGAAAATGAGAGTTATAACTTGAATTTTTTTTTTAACTTTTTTTTTGTTTTTTTGTTTTTTTTTTGTGTTTTTTAGTTTTTAAAACCAAACGATGCTATCCTATTGCTATGGCTATTTTATAGCCAAGTATGAAAGCACACTGCTATGCCAGATGAGATGACGCTGAGTTATGAAAAAAATAAACGTAAAATAAAAAAGGAAATGGCAGACTGTGCCTAATTGAAATACAACCCCGGGCCCTAATAAATTTTCCCACTTCGGTCTTTGCGATGGATATGTGCGTCACTAAAACACAGTGGTCGCAAGTCTGACTCCAAATTGCTCACAATTTGCTAGTAGATGCACTGCAACAACTACAGCCACCAGCAGATCAACCAGAAATCAAATATATATAACGCTACTGTAGGCGTAATTAAGCCGTTTGTATTCTCCTATGGCTATTTTCTAGCCAAGTATTACAGCACACTACTATGCCAGATGAGATGACGCTGAGTTATGACAAAAATAAACGTAAAATAAAAAAGGAAATGGCAGACTGTGCCTAATTGAAATACAACCCCGGGCCCTAATAAATTTTCCCACTTCGGTCTTTGCGATGGATATGTGCGTCACTAAAACACAGTGGTCGCAAGTCTGACTCCAAATTGCTCACAATTTGCTAGTAGATGCACTGCAACAACTACAGCCACCAGCAGATCAACCAGAAATCAAATATATATAACGCTACTGTAGGCGTAATTAAGCCGTTTGTATTCTCCTATGGCTATTTTCTAGCCAAGTATTACAGCACACTACTATGCCAGATGAGATGACGCTGAGTTATGAAAAAAATAAACGTAAAATAAAAAAGGAAATGGCAGACTGTGCCTAATTGAAATACAACCCCGGGCCCTAATAAATTTTCCCACTTCGGTCTTTGCGATGGATATGTGCGTCACTAAAACACAGTGGTCGCAAGTCTGCCTCCAAGTTGCTCACAATTTGCTAGTAGATGCACTGCAACAACTACAGCCACCAGCAGATCAACCAGAAATCAAATATATATAACGCTACTGTAGGCGTAATTAAGCCGTTTGTATTCTACTATGGCTATTTTCTAGCCAAGTATTACAGCACACTACTATGCCAGATGAGATGACGCTGAGTTATGAAAAAAATAAACGTAAAATAAAAAAGGAAATGGCAGACTGTGCCTAATTGAAATACAACCCCGGGCCCTAATAAATTTTCCCACTTCGGTCTTTGCGATGGATATGTGCGTCACTAAAACACAGTGGTCGCAAGTCTGACTCCAAATTGCTCACAATTTGCTAGTAGATGCACTGCAACAACTTCAGCCACCAGCAGATCAACCAGAAATCAAATATATATAACGCTACTGTAGGCGTAATTAAGCCGTTTGTATTCTCCTATGGCTATTTTCTAGCCAAGTATTACAGCACACTACTATGCCAGATGAGATGACGCTGAGTTATGAAAAAAATAAACGTAAAATAAAAAAGGAAATGGCAGACTGTGCCTAATTGAAATACAACCCCGGGCCCTAATAAATTTTCCCACTTCGGTCTTTGCGATGGATATGTGCGTCACTAAAACACAGTGGTCGCAAGTCTGACTCCAAATTGCTCACAATTTACTAGTAGATGCACTGCAACAACTACAGCCACCAGCAGATCAACCAGAAATCAAATATATATAACGCTACTGTAGGCGTAATTAAGCCGTTTGTATTCTCCTATGGCTATTTTCTAGCCAAGTATTACAGCACACTACTATGCCAGATGAGATGACACTGAGTTATTAAAACAATAAACGTAAAATAAAAAGAAACTGTGCCTAATTCTACTCAAACCCCTAATAAATTTTCCCACTTTGGTGTTTGAGGTGGATATGTGTGTCACTAAGAGCTAAACACAACGGTAGCAAGTCCCCCTGCAAATTCCTCACAATATGGTACTAGCTGCAAATAAAAAAAAAAAAAAAAATTATAACGTTATTGTAGCCCTAAGAAGGGCTGTTGGGTTCTTTGAGAATCACTCCTGCCTAACAGTAAGCTAATAGAACACCCTAACGCTTTCCCTGACCAGCAGCAGCTCTCTCCCTAGCGGCATCCAGACAGAGAATGATCCGAGCAGCGCGGGCAGCGGCTAGTCTATCCCAGGGTCACCTGATCTGGCCAGCCAACCACTGCTATCTACGTGTAAGGGTACCACGTCATGCTGGGTGGAGTGCAGAGTCTCCTGGCTTGTGATTGGCTCTGTTTCTGGCCGCCAAAAAGCAAAACGGCGGGAGCTGCCATTTTCTCGAGCGGGCGAAATACTCGTCCGAGCAACGAGCAGTTACGAGTACGCTAATGCTCGATCGAGCATCAAGCTCGGACGAGTATGTTCGCTCATCTCTAATTCTGATGGTAGATTTCCTTTAATTACAGATGGTTTTGCAAACAGTATACCTTGACTGGAACCTTGGAACCACCTGAACCCCTAGATACATCACTGGTGAAGACACTTTTCTACACATTGCAAACACCTTCTACAAGATGCAATAAGATTTTGGAAGCACTTTTATCAGAAACATGGACAACTTTCACACCTTGATTTCCGTAAAATTCAATAAATTTGCACAACAGTCAATACACTTATTTTTTTTATAAATAACACCAGCCAACCATCAAAATCAATGATTGATTGAATGCATCAAAAAAGTGATGAATAAAATATTGTAAATGATTAACGCTTCTGTTATGTCATCTACATCAGAACTGTGCTGTGCGCATATTTGCAGAGAAAAAGATAGCGCATGCTCTATCGTCGGCCATAAGTACGGCCGGCCATGCAGCGTTACTTCCCATGAAGAAGGGAGGGGTGAGCAGGATGTGAACAGAAAAAATAAAACTATGACTTTAAAAAGAACACTTACTCAATTTAGGTTTGGAACAACGAGACTACAAGTAGGTAATAACTCTTTAGCAAAACCTTTGCAAATTTGCTCATAACACTTAATACACAAAACTTTGACTGTCTGTTTCAAAGCCACACATTTTCTTTTATTTATTTTAATGATTTCCATTAATAATCACAACATAAGTTTTATCCACGACTACACAATTGCAATATATAGCTGGATGATTATTATACTTTAAATTTAATGAATTTAATGATTTCATATTAGAGTAACAAATCCCAAATTTGGTACCATGTATTGTGTATCTTTTGTATATCTTGCCCCCTTTTTTTAATCTCTTCTTTATTAAAAATTATATTTCTTATAAATCTTTCCTTAAAGGAAATCTACCATCAAAGTCCATCATGATAAACCAGGGACACTTACTCATAGACCCAGGCACTGTGACTGTGATAATCTTCTTATATTTGTTATGGCATCCTTCCTTCTAAAATCCACTTTTAAAATTATGCTACTGAGCCAAAAAGGGTAGGTGTGTGTTATCAGGTAGGTGTGTAGGTGTGTGTTATTGCTGCAGATTCAAAGCTGTTACATTCTGTAGGAGTCCCCCCCCCCTTCCCACTCTGTGATCACTTCTGCCAAGATTACAGGAAGTGCGGGAGTTGAGATTGAGATGTTCTGCTGCAGTGTTTAAGAACAGCTTGTGAAGCCAGAGCACAGAGATCTTCTGTAGCACACCCATAGCCCTTCAGGCACATTAGCATAATTTTAAAAGTTGATTTTAGAAGGAAAGAGGTCCTAGATAACAAATATAAGAAGATTACCACAGTCTCGGTGCCTGGATCTATGAGTAATGTCCCTGGTTTAATATGCTTTACTTTAGTGGTAGATTTCCTTTAAACATTCTTTTCTAAACTTAAAGTGGTTTTTCAAGAACTTAGAAAAACACCCTGTTTTGACTCTCAATTCCTGCAGTGTTCCAGTCTTCAGCACCGGAGGCAAAGGTACCAACTTGGCCAATCAGTGATCTTCTCAGAACACAATACATGAAGTGAAATCCTGTAGTCCAAGGAGGCCACTGATCTTATAACCCCCAGTGCTTTCCCCCAACCAACTAGTCTCAAAGATCAAACACCATGGGAATAGGAACAAGGTAGATACTTTTTCTGTGACCTCTGCCTGGCCACAACCAGGTTTTCCATATTTCTTGAAAAACCCATTAAGAAAATAAACTTATTGTCCCCAAGAGGAAATTAAGTTGTCACAGAATTGACCTCTCCTCCCCTGCAACTAAAAAAACTTTAACAATTCTTTTCACTTATACAAATCCCCTAAATCATGAAATTAAATTTTATGAACAGTGAATTATAAGAATACACAATAATGCATAGATCATAGGTGAGTGACCAAATCAAACTGCAAATAGTAAGGTTCCCAATAGGAATACAAGGACCAGACTCGGCACCATGGTGTAAGCTCCTAAAACACAAAAAAGAACATGAGATATCCATGGTACAATGTAGGTTTGCAACATACTAATATAGCAGGTTATATTAGAAGACATGATAAAACATGGGCTCTTTAATTTAAAACAAAAGCATGATTGCTGGTTTCCAACAGGGTGTAAATATGTTTAAAACATGACCAATATCAGGTTTAACACCTCGAAGAGATAAATAGGAACAGATGAGTAGTGAAATACTTATTGTGTGATTACAGCTCTCCGCATCATCATTGACTCTCTCTAATGATGTCATGGAAGAGAATGAAGCAGGACTGTTACAGGGAATGAGAAGTGAGTAAATGCTTTCTATTTTATTACACAAGGAAAGAAATGCTGGGATGGGGGGGGGGGGGGGGCTGGGGAGAACGGGAAAGGTGAGGGACCTCCCTAATAGGGACCTTAGGCAGAAGGGTCATTTAGAAGTCGTCATAAAGTGGGGGTATGGTAAGAGAGGCAGGGGGAGTCTATAGAAAGAAAGACAGGGCAGCATTATTTGGGGGTTACATAATAGAGAAGATAAGTTGGTGGGTGCAATACAGAAAGGGGACTATAAGTTGGGCAGTCTTCAAAAAGGCAGCCTAAGTTCGGGTGGGCTACAGAGAGGAGATCATAAGATGGGGGGAATCATAAATGAAGAGGGGTTCAGAGTTATGGGGGTAAAGGACTCCAGAGTTGGTATCCCTTACAAACCAGTACAATAAACCATGGGCAATATTTTTCTAACTAATAAACTAATAACTAAGAAAACAAGTGCATACCTCCTCCAACGGTGGGTGTGCTATCAATTGGATCAGCTAAAAATATAACCAAAAAAACATAGTTAGTAAGAATTTCTAAAAATTAGTCGATCCAAAGATCTGAACTTTAACAAAAAGAAGCCTAATACTTCAACATGTGTAACACTTATAAAATCGGAATTGTTATTGTATTACAACAGCCCCACAGTATTTATTAATCATCATATTCTTATGCAGATTTCAAAACCCTCTGCAGAGTATTTATTCTAATACCTTGGCCTATTCTAGTTGACATACTAAATAAAGTCTTCATTTTGCCATCTTCTGCTGCTAATAACTTTTCATACTACAGCACACAGATCTGTGTATGTTCTAATTTTTCACGAGACAAGATGATGCTTTAATTGCTACTATTTTTGGGGAATGTACATCCTTTTGATCACTTTTTATTAAAAAGAGTCAGTTTCAACCTTTGAGCACTATTTTCTGTTACGGGGATTAACGCCAGGAATAAACATTTTTATATTTTGATAGATATTGGTATTGCTTTACCTAACATGTTTATGACTTTTTTGAGGGTTTATTCATTTTTAAATCAGTTCTAGGGAAAGGGATGTGATTTAACTTTTTAGGTTAATACAGATTATATTTCTTTCCTTTTCTTTAACATTTTTCTTTTTCATTTTTATTTACTATTTTTAAGACCCCCAAGGCTACTTTAACCCTTGGGTGTATGATTGTTTCTACCATATACTGTAATACTGCAATACGTACAAGATAGGTTCCGTAGGTTTGTTCTTAAGTTGAATTTGTGTGTAAGTCGGAACTGTATACTTTATAATTGTAGCTGGAGCCAAAATTTGTTTTGGTCTCTGTGACATTTGGGTTTTAAAAATGTTGTATTGTCGTTAGACCCAATATTAACAATAAATGCTAATTGCAGAAACCTGTGATAACTGTTATAGCTGTTTATTTTAGCCTGGGACTAAAGTACAGTAAATTACCAACATCCAGAGGTCCATTTGTAACCAGGGGTCGTCTGTAAGCCGAGTGTTCTTAAGTAGGGGACCGCCTGTATTGAAGTATATTGCAGCTTTGCTAGTGATCTCTCAGCATCTGCCTTCAGCGGAATCTAGCATAGGCTCTCAGCCTTCATAGCAACCGAATGCCATCCCCTGCTGACCTCACGGGTGGTGGTGATCGAATCCAATATGGCAGTGCTCATGCGCAGCTGGGCTTTACATACCTCTGACAGCTTTCCAATATTATTACAATAACTTTCACCATTAAAATGCCGTGATTTATGCATGCTGCATGTTATATTGGGGCAGATTTACTTACCCGATCCATTCGCGATCCAGCGGCCCGTTCTGTGTGGAGGATACGGGTCTTCCGGCGATTCACTAAGGCAGTTCCCCTGACGTCCACCAGGTGTCGCTGCAGTGCTGAAGTCCATCGGAATGCACTGACGTTCACCAAGCTGGGCTGGGTGCAGGTAAGCGCGTGTCAAGCGGCACTTTTTTTTCCCGAATCCGTCGGGTTTTCGTACGACCACGCCCCCGATTTCCGTTGCGTGCACGCCGGTGCTGATGCGCCACAATCCGATCACATGCGCCAAAAACACGGGGCAATTCAGGGAAAAACGGCGCAAAACAGAAAAATTTGGGTAACCCTCCGTAAGAACGAGATTCAGGCCCTTAGTAAATGACCCCCATTGTGTTTCTCCAAAAACAGCTCGGAAAAGTGGGTTAGGGATTACTCTTGAGCAAAAAAAAAACCAGAACTGTGTTTCAAAAGATATAGGGGCAGATTTATCAAGCAGTCTGAAAGTCAGAATATTTCCAGTTGCCCATGGCAACCAATCACAGCTCAGCTTTCATTTCACCAGTGCTCATGAATATTTTAAAGGGGAGCTGTGATTGGTTGCCATGGGCAATTGGAAATATTCTGACTTTCAGACTGCTTGATAAATCTGCCCCATAGCCGTAGTAAGGAGGATATATTTTTTTAGAGTAGGGCTTATATCTCAACTCTGCCTTGAAAAGGCTGAAAAATCATGACAGGTCTTATTTTTGGAGATGCTGAGGAGACTCTCATAGAGAGAAAGAGATGATGAGTAGGTACTTGATAGTGTTGAATCTGCAGGCATCAGGTTATAGAGCAATTACAGATCTAAAGTTTGAAAATAAAATTCCCTTTAAATTAAAAATGTGACATAACATTAATATATACAAACCTTGTCTAATGATAGGGCCAAGAATCAAATTGGCATCGGTTGTTACACTGTCAGTGGCGGTCAGAGCCCTCGCTCCAGTGCAGGTCTGAGTGTAAAAGATTTACAAGTAAGTCAATATAAATTATTATATAATGCAACAATTATTAAAGGGGTATTCTTATTTTAAATACTTAAAATGGAAATGCCAAAAATATATACATGATGACATTAATGCATTTAATAATTACCCAGCACAGTTTCCCTTTTCTATTTTTCTATTCCTGAAACCCTTATTTGAATAGTCTTTACCAAGAATCCTCAGCACAGTGGGGCAGATTTACTTACCCGGTCCATTCACGATCCAGCGGCGCGTTCTCTGCGGTGGATTCGGGTCCGGCCGGGATTCACTAAGGTAGTTCCTCCGACGTCCACCAGGTGGCGCTGCTGCGCTGAAGTCTGCCGAGGCCCGCCAGAATGCACTGAAGTTCACCGGCCTATACTTAGTGAAGGTAAGAGCGAGTCCCGCGACACTTTTTTTTGTTTAAATGCGGCGGTTTTTCCGAAGCCGTCGGGTTTTCGTTCGGCCATGCTCCCCAATTTCCGTTGCGTGCATGCCAGCGCCGATGCACAACAATCCGATCGCGTGCGCGAAAATCCCGGGCAATACAGGGAAAATCGGCGCAAATCGGAAATATTCAGGTAACACGTCGGGATTCTGGGATTGTCTTACAAAAAAACCGACGTAAAAGCATTAATAAACTCCCCCCATTATGCACAAACTAATAAGATGTGAAGCAGTGGCGTAACTAGGAGAAGCAGGGGCCCATAGCAGGCTTCTGCATGGGGCCCCCCTTTTCACTAAAGAAATATACATATTTGTATACTCACACATGCAAGTTAGAATCACACATTTATACACACATATAGAGCCTATATACATCACATATATGTTATATACATGTTATGCTGTACAATGTGCAACATAATATGTATATAACGGTGCACATCCTCCACTCTTTAGTATGTCAGGTAGGAGAAGTGCCAGCTCTAGTGATGAGGGGAGGGCAGATATACACGCATACAAAGATTATAGAAAATAGAAAAGCCGTGTTTTATTTTAATCCTAATACTACTTACCCACAAATGCTAAATTTACTCACATATTTCTGTTTCATGCTAAAAAAAACCATGCTCCACAAATCAGACAACACTTACAGGAGTGCAGGTGCCACTACATATATGGATGCTGCAGTACAGATACACAGAATTCAAATCCCTCACGTAGCCAAAGAGCTGAATAGAAAAGCGTGCGTTCACAGACGCTCCGTTTTGCATCACGTTAATACTTGAATCTTGCTTGGTTGGGCAGCTGAAAGGAAAGAACATAACCTATGTGTAGTCATTCGAGTATTAGATTTCAGACATCAATACATAACAATAAGGCACAGACTATAATAGGTCTGACTATAGAATGACTGACTATAATGGGACAGAATTACTTACCTGGTCCTGTTGCGATCCTGAGGTGCGCTGCGATTCACTAAGGTTTGCATGTGTCGCTTCCGCTCTGAGATCCTCTCACCTTCTTTAAATTCCGTGGTTTGTCTGAATCTGTCGGGTTGTCTGACGGCCATGCCCCCCCCCCCCCCCCGATTTCTATTGCATGCAAGCCGGCGCCAATGCGCCACAATCCGATTGAGTGCCCCAAAAACCTGGGGCAATTCGGCGCAAAATGGAAATATTCGGGAAACCTGACGGAATCGCGGTCCACGGACCATTAGTAAATGAGCCCCAATGTGTCTTGTAACATCATATGGGATGGAATGGAATAAGATAAGTGAAGGAACCCTTAAACTGTGAAAAATCCTAATAAAGCAGAAAAGATTTCCACATACAAGGCAGTCCCCAGGTTACATACAAGATAGGGTCCGGAGGTTTGTTCTTAAGTTGAATTTGTATGTAAGTCGAAATTGTATATTTTATAATTGTAGATCCAGACAAAAAATTTTTTGGCCCCAGTGACAATTGTTTTAACGTTTTTTGCTGTAATGGGACCAAAGATTATCAATAAAGCTTCATTACAGACACCTTACAGCTGATTATTACAATCAGGGACTATAGTAAAGCATCCAGAGAGCTTCACCAGAGGTCAGAGGGGTCTGTCTGTAACTATGGGTTGTCTGTAAGTCGGGTGTCCTTAAGTAGGGGACCGCCTGTATTAATAATGTACATACCCGTTCTTGATGATGTCATATCTTGCTGTAGAATTCACTGAAGGTGCAGCGTAGCAGTTTGTTATCTGCACAGAATACTGAGAACTGCCTCCAAGTTTCAGGATTACTCCAACATACAGATTGGTCTTGGATGTCAGCACAACCTGGGATCCCCCATAGGGTGATGTGTAGGTGGAATCTTTATAAAGGGCTATAGTTACCTCCAGCTTTCCAGTGCCTTCTACAACCACTGATGTTGAGCTGTAATGATACATATATATTGTGTTGAGATGTAAGCATGTGTTATGGAATATTCTTTGGTGACATTGATAAGTCCTTATTCACATAAAGAATTTTTACAGATTGTGAAATCAATGATATTTCTGTACGACATGCCTTACATTCTAGGTGAAATCTGAGCAGATGTCATTAGGAGTATAAGGCATTTCGTTCTATCTACATCAGAAAACCCAATAGCTGACAGTGGCCAATGAGGGGATTTGGCCTGGATATTCTATGAAAAATGGATAACTAAGTGATGATGACAAAATATTTTTGTGGGTCTGAGAAGTTTAAAGAACAGGTGTAAAGTATAAAAATGTTTGCCTAAGTTTAGCTAAATAAGCAAATTTCTATTGTACATTCATTAGCTATCTGCAGTCATTTTCCTGCTAGCAGGGGTTTTACCTTGTTCCCCTTTCTGCCTTTGTTTTGATTGGTTGCCATGGGAATTTGTATCTAGACGCAGGAGAGGAGTAGGTGGTGGATGGATCTTGTTGGGAGAGCCCTAAAAGAGGTGCATGCTCCCAAGCTATAACTGGTGTAGGTGAATATCAGTCCTGATAATTGCTGGCAAAAGGAAATAACTCCAGGACCTTGTGTGATGTCACAAGAATGTGACTGATCACATGCTTCAGGTCATGAAATTACAAACATGCTGCAGTCTGGATGGAAGTCTATTTATATTTACCCCCGAATGGTATGTAGTAGAGCTGGTTGTGTTTGAAAGTTTGTAGCAGAGTTGTGTATGTATGAAAGTTTAAAGAGAACCTGTCATGAAAATGAACCCACCCAAATGAAAGACTTCATTAAAAACTATGTTAATAAGCATTGCAACTCACCTGATGTGAGTAAGTCACACATATTTATTAATTACTTGCACTGTTCTGCCTCCTTGTCCCTGATTGACAGGTCTCAGTGCTATGATTTTACGCATTATGGAACATTGAGAGAGAGTTCATTGGGCACTTCAGTGACCAGCGTGACATCATCTAAGGTCCTCTAATATCTGCTACATCTACCTCATATGTATATATCTGATGACATGAAATCACAGCAGCCTCCATGGAGAATGGTGAGGAGTAGTAGTCAATGGAGGCTGCTGTGATTTCATGTGATCACATACATACATGGTATACAGTTTTATAATGTTACAAGAATAAAGGACCTGTTTTGATGTCAGCCTGGTCACATGAGATAGGAGGGGCTGATCATTTCTTACTATTATGCAGAGCTCCAGTGCTCTGTCTTCCCTGTCTTGCTCTGCACTACATCTCTGTACAAGCGGTAACACTGATTCTCTGTTCCGATTGGCTAGGCTGTTTGTGCACATTCATGTGAATGCTCTCAGTGCTCTGGCCTCACTGCCTCTAGCTGTTGTCACAAAAAGGAAGTCCCACCTACTTCAGTAGAAGCTGAGAGGATTAGGAAGAATCTAGAAGTATGATATAGGTACATAAGTATGATATATCGTATCATTGGAATTGTTGTCAAATGCTCTCTCCATCTGTGCTAAAACTATGTTTTGTCAAGTAACTTTACAGTTATGCTTTAACTTCTCCAACCATATTAGAGATTGACTTAGTTATTTTTAAATTGGTATCATAAGATGAGTATAACCCTTTAATTCCTTGTGACAGAATTGGATCATCTATCATTAAAGCCAATGTTCCATCTTACCAATGATTAGAATGTAAAAAAAAAAAGATGTAATACTCAATATTCATGTTACATAAATCTATTGTCTTACTTTGAGAATGGATGCAGAGCTGTTTCCAGAGACACTTGTATGTCCAGTGGATACACACAAGAAATTAATATTGAAACTGCATCTTCTCCGCCAATAGATGAGTTTGAAGCCAGGGACAGGAAAATGGTGTTTTTAAAAATAATATGTGTGCCGTTGTTCTATACAAAGAGAGGGATAATGCTATTAACTTTAACTTTTTTGTTTCTTTGTCGGTCCGTGTCTGCAGAACACAAACTTGTAATTTAGTCTGGATTCTGTTCCCCACATCCACTGGTAATACCCCCAATTGGTTCCAGCACCTATTGTGTGTATTACCAGTGGGTGAGCGGATCCATGTAAAGGGTTAACACCCTCTTTGGATTTGGGTCTGGGTTCCCAAACCAGCCAAACCTGAATACTGATGGACTTGTTTATCACTACTCATGCACACGCATAGGCTATTTAGCTAGCCACATAAACTAGGGTTAGCTCACGACCCCCATAGCTTTCTATTATTTTAATTGGCATGTCCTATGGGCCAAAAGTAACGGTGTGAATATACAGTACGAATAGACATATCCATTCTTAAATACACTCTGTAAAACAAAATAATACATTCTCTAATTCACTGTTATTACCAAAAATACAGCATTTTACAGATATAATTCCAACCTGTCTCTATCAGTCCTGGTGTACAGAATTTTAGTTACACCTGGTTCCCGGCCCTCTATTTTCTAAATTTAGGGTCCGCAGCCATCTTGGTTTTCTGTGTGCTGGCAGTTTCTTTCTCTCCTCCCTGCCTCTAGACCTTCCCATTCCAGGACAGAGCTCACATTGATACAGACACTGACTTCCTGCCAGCATGTACACAGTGTGAAGAGACCTACTAGCTACAGACAGATAAGTTCTTTATATGTTTAGGAGGAGGAAGGAACATCAGATCTAGTAGTGTATTGTCGAATAGCAGAAATTTAGAAGAGGTGACGGTCATTGTGTGTAATATGCATTTAATTGATCTCATCATCTCTGATCTCTCCTCTCTTTCTATGTGTCAGGTACTAGTGAATGTTCAGTAGGTAAATGAAAGTGTATATACACCTCTACCCTGATTACCTAAGAACATTGTCAGCTCACAGAACTAGAGGGATCATAATGTGTCTGCTTACAGAGTCCCCGCCCACACTCTGGAATCTTACACTATCTTTGAGTAATAGGAGCTAAAACAGCAATAAAACTGAGTAAATTGTAAAGTAAAAAGTTGAAAATCATCTTTATTGAGTTAACATCACTAGGTGATTGACATTTGAGAATTTTCTTTCATGGGAAAACCCTTTTAACTAAGACATGTTTTTCCCAAGATATCATTGACATACACTGAATGGGACAAGTAGTAACACCACAAGCAAATGTTATGGAGTCAAAGGTGTACAGTAGTGTCAGGTAACACCTAATCTTGGTCTTTTTTCTTATTTTATTACGGATCCTTTGTATATGTGTTTCGACAGAAATTTGGACCTATAATATTATGTATATTTTGCTGTTTGGCACAAGACACAATTAGGGACATTCATTATGGCTTCTCCACCAGGTCTCTGGTGTATAATCCTTGTGAATCACCCGTCCCCACCGTTTTCAGAGTTTTTCTGACCTGCATGCCACTATGGGTGTGTTTGAGCGTAGACACGCCTGGGAGTGGGGCAAACACCCAGCCTGTCACATTCATTATATTCTTAGCTAGAAAACCAGTGGAGACTATAGCAACAAACTCCGCCGTTCCGATTTGGTCTAAAGATCGGAACTGGTGGAGTTTGCGCCCATATTCAGTAAGAGGCACTAAGTGAATATGAGTTCAGGAGCGCCCGCCGGGGTAAATTGTTTAGACTAGCGTTCTAAACACCAGTCTTAATTAATTCTCCCCAATATGTTAGCATGGAAAGTGTATTATGTTTGATTTATGACTACTTACCACTAGTTCGTTCCCACAGACTCCATTCTTCAGGACAGATACTACAGTTATGATGTTTGTAGTGTTGAAGTCATTAAACCCTGTGCAGTCGCTATCTATTAGATGTATGTTTTTTGTGTTTAGATTAAATCTTTGTAGATCACATTTCTGGAAGGTAGCTTTTATTTCCTGAGCACCACATGAAAGGACTGGCCGGATTACATCTACAGATAAAAAGTGGAAGCAACATGTTGGTTTTTATCACAATTGTTTTGACGACATATTATTTTTATTAAATTCTTAGACTTCATATTGTTATGTCTCAGGATACAGAACCTGACCCATTTCCGTTTCTATGGACTTCTGTAAATGCTGACCTAGAGAGCAACGCTCAAGTCCAAAGTGTTTCGCTGACCATTTCTTCTTGATTTTAATGATCTTTGCACCTCTGATTTAAGCTTTGTATACTTTCATAGCAAAGTATATTTTAATGCTTGAACTTATTGATTCATTTTTATGGGCATTGGGATGTATGCATGAGAAACATTAAAATTAACCAACAACTGAATTTAAAGAGAATTTTCACCACTTCAATAAGCTCCAACTCTACACAATTAAATAGGTATTGCACCCCTGATTCTGGCACAGACCAAAATATATAATTTCCTGGAGCAGTCAGTGCTCTTTACTGTCTTAGGACAGCTAACAGTAATGATCTTTTTTAGTATATTGTGGTACAAAACATTATAGTAATGCTTGCTAATAAGCTGCGGGCTAGAGAAAAATTACAACTGGGGCAGAATTATTGGAACAATGAGGTAGATTTATAATACGCCGGCTACACTCCCTGTGTCCCAGGGGATACATCAAGAGGCGTAAGCCCCAAGCAGCCCACTAAACCGGCAGCCACACCCCTCTACACCACCTTCAAGCCCACATGGCATGGAGGTTGTGTAGTCGCAAAATCACAAATTCTAGCACTGCGCATTAATTTGTGATTGTAATTTTTTAAATCTAATTTATGTTAATGTTATTTTTGGAGCGTAGTTCCTGTCGTGCCGAGTGAAGTTCACCAAGGAGCCAAAACACCATCCAAACCATATTGAGCTTGTTTTGCAAGTGATACACTGCTAAATTTTGAATAGGTCTCCTATCCAAAGAAGAATCTAAACTCTCTGCTGCCTGAGTCAAGCTATAAAACAGCGCCACCCCTCCACATCATCCATTTTTTAGTATTTTTTAAGTGGGTTTCCATGTAGTATCTCACACCCATGCTGACATTGGGTGTGAAGAGACACTATTTTTAGGTTTCATGTTCTGCTTTATAGCCGGTGACTGCACCCCCGATCTTGCCCCACATTTTCTGGTAAGAGGCTCAACTCACCTCACAGATGGGGCTCCCCTGCCCCTCTCCTAATTTATAATGGTTTACTATGAACATTCTATTAAAGCTATATAAAAACATTATTATAGTGTTAAGACTATTGAACATTTTACATGCAGTTCCTTAAATATCCTTGATCAGAACACACCTGTAGAGCCACCATCATTTTTGCAGTGGCAGCCGTAATGTCCATTAACTTCTTTACATTCTTCATCATCAGAGCATGAACATGAATTAGGGACGGTAGACGGATCTGAAAAGTTAAAAAAAAAAAAAACAATTTATGCTACCTGGAAACTGTCAGCAAGGTTTCAAATGATAGAATCTCTTTGAAGGAGCACTCCAGAATTTTTTTTTAACATCTAACCAACTAGTATTCTAATAGCAATTATTATTCCAATCCCAGCTCAGTACTGTCAAAGGGATGCAATGACAAAGCAGAGAGAGGTGCAGTTTTATAAACTCTTCCATTATCACTGTGTGCAGAATGTATGATGCGTTTCTACACACAGTAATGCAGCTTTACATTGTTTCCCCTGCCTCCTGCTTATAAGAGCTGACATGGAGAAACCTATTAAACAACAGTAGAAGACACAGGAGGCAGATTGAAGCTACCAAAATATCTCCAATCGGTAAGAAACCTTTACCACTTGTCAACCAGTACCTTATGTATCACTCCTTGATATTCTTGTAAAAAAGTATCAGCAGGGTGAAATGCAAATATAAACAATGCTGATACTTTAGCTTTACAAATCCATTCATATCTAATACATGTTCCAGTTGAGTCTTCCAGAGCCGTAGACATTATTTAGAGGAATTTTCAGCCCCGTCTTGCAGTGGTTGGGTCTCAAGCATAGCAGTGGGTGGGTCTCAAGCAAAGCAGTGGTCGGTCTCAAGCATAGCACTGGGTGGGTCTCAAGCATAGTAGTGGGTGGGTCTCAAGCATAGCAGTGGGTGGGTCTCAAGCATTGCAGTGGGTGGGTCTCAAGCATAGCAGTGGGTGGGTCTCAAGCATAGCAGTGGGTGGGTCTCAAGCAAAGCAGTGGGGGGGTTTCAAGCATAGCAATGGGTGGGTCTCAAGCATAGAAGCAGGGGGAGTCTCAAGCATAACAGTGGGGGGTCTCAAGCATAGCAGTGGGTGGGTCTCAAGCATAGCAGTGGCGGGAGGGGGGTCTCAAGAATAAGTAGACAAATAGATGGGACAAGCCTTTTAAAGGAAATCTGTCATTAAGTCCTGAAGGCCTATTTGTTCATATCTCCATGTTTATTATCAGTAGCCAAAAGGAGACATGAAAGGCTCCCTGTACTGTAGCTCTTTCTGTGCATGGATTACATATTCTAACACTGACGACTGAGCATTTAACTGATCTATAGCTCATCTCACTATAATATTCAACAATAAGCCTGTTACAGATTTTGCCCAGTGCCTGGTCTATAGAGAAAGTCCATGTAGAGGGCTAGGAGCACAGCAGTGTCAGGCAAAGCTCTCCAGTGCTCGTATGTAACCCTTTATACAGATTTCATTATCAGATTCCCTTTAAGATTTGGAAAATGAGTTTTTCAAGCATAGTCACTTTCTAAACTGTATTCTCTTACCTGTGCAATATCCAGAATAGTATTGAGGGGGGTAACTGAATTTATACACATAAAAATTACCAGGACACAACTTTATCTGTATCGATGATGTCCACTGACAGCAAGTACCATAACTGGAAGTACAAACTGTACGATTCACAATTCCATCGGCAGGTTCTGGATGTGATCCGTCCAACCAAATGGGGGATCTGGTGTAACAACTACCCTGAGAGGGACAGAAATCTGCCAGGCGGGATCCACCACTTCCCGTAAAACGATACCATCCATTTAGATAATAGTCAGAACGTCCATAATACCAGTAATAGTAGGTATAATAATAGTAATCACGATATGATGTGCTCCTGGTAGGTTCATTCAGGGTGGTATAGCTTAGGCATGGATCAGAACAGGTATGGGACCCATTAGCTTTGATGCATTCTTTACCAAACCCACAAACATCTTTTGTACATTCATCTTCCTCACATCTATATCCATCTCCAAAATATCCTGTTGAGCAATAGCAGGAGTAGTATCCATTGTAGTTATTACATACAGCATTTGGGTCGCAGTTGTTGAGGTCAGGGGAAGAACATTCATCTATATCTATACAAGTTTTATTTTTGTTTTCCCATGTGAAGCCACTGGAACAGACACAGTTGTATGAGCCATACGTGTTCAGACAGATAGAATAATAGCCGCAAAAGCTTGGTGCTACAAAGGGGTCACATTCATTAGTATCATAGCATGAAAAGCCGTTGCCATTAAAACCTTCTTCACAGATACAGGTGTAGTCAAGGACATCTTTTTTGCATGAAGCCTTGCTGTCACATCTTGAGCAGAATGCTGTGAAAAAACGAGGGAGTATACTATTATGTCACCAATATTTTGTTACAGTAGGTCAAAGAAGTGGTACCTGCATCTATTACACATTCATGGCACATATGTCAAACATATTGATGACTGTATGCCGTTTGCTCCTAAGCTCCCTCTAGTGGTAGCAGGTGGAAGCCAGTATGTAGTCGTTCCAATCAGCATCTGAATCACTGCATTGGGAAAATTCTGCTTTCTTGCACTGAAATAAGTGTTGTAGTGTAAATTAAGGTGGGCCACACAAAGTCTAAGCCAACAATGAAGTAGAAAAGAGGGTCAGGGCCACCATATTTAATACACTCAGCTTGTGGACCTCTTCAGCTGCTTCAGTGGGGAAATCTTTTTCACAGACTTTAAAATTATGATGAGAAAAATGTATGTTTTTAATGGTGAAACATTATAAGGAAGGCTTTAAAATACATGCTATATGTGGGTGAGACATTAGAATGTACATACTCTGTGTTTAGGAGAGGGGCAACAGGTTTTTTCTGTAAAAAGTAGACTTAGTGGCATGCTATAATAATAACAACAAAAGAGGCATTAATAAAAAATTAAGCCCCAAATGATGTTTAAGGGATTAAAATAGCTTTAGTAAATATATAAATATAAATATCTAAAAAAATATCTTAAAAAATATGTGATGGATAGTGATAAAAATAGACAAAAATAGCTAAAATGCTTAAAAGCCCAATTTTTCTTCTTTTTCAAATGGCAACCCTAATTTTTTTTAAAGAAAAGAAGCTAAAATTCAGAATACTGAATAAAATTGAATCCTAAAAAGAATCCTTCATTCCACACAAATAAAAACACTTAATAATGTACAATAAGACATTTGCATAGAATTAAACAATTGTCTCTGGTCTTGAAGATCCAAAATCGGTTAAAGATCTTTAAGGTCAAAAAGAATGAGGAGCCTTAGCCAGGCCCCGCTCCTCCACGTACTATGCACCTGGAATAAAGTACCTTCACAGCATTGGTGAGTGCCGCTTATTCTTTCTTCTTTTACTGGATTATAAAGATTAAGTAAACAAAGGGTTCTTCTGGGGCATGAAGGCAATGGGGCACATTTACTAGGGGTCCGTACGGCGCATTTTCATTGGGTTTCCCGTCTTTTTCCCTTTTGCTGTTTTAACTGTTTTTTGGCGCACGTGATAGAATTTTGGGGCATTCACGCCGACTTTCATGCGACACAAATCGGGAGACATGGCCGTCGGACAACCCGACTGATTCGGACTAAGTGCAGGATTTAACATTCAAAATTGTGTCGCAAGCCATGCACTTACATTCACCGGGAGGAAGATGGTGAACTCCGGTGGACCTGAGCAGGGAAGCGACACATGCAGGAAATTGGATGCACGATCTAAGTGAATCGCGGCAGCTCCGAATCCATGTCCGCCAATGCACCTCAGGGATCGCGACGGGACGGGTAAGTAAATGTGCCCCAATGTGGCTAAGGACAATTAATGAACACTTAATTTAATAAACTGCGTGAATCAGACATGGACCAAGAGCTGGCAAAAATGTAATTTCTGTGGCATTCAAATTGCACCTCAAGTTTTTTTAAATTATGATATTTCCAGTGACTGTCAGGGCAATTTTACACCAGGTATTGTCTGGCATAGAATTGCATTATAGCAAGTGCATGGTTATAGCACGCCAGTTAGAGCACGGCCCCCTTCACATCCCTCCACACCATCTTGGCTTGGCGGTGGGGTAAGGGGGAAAATAGTCACATTTCTTGGCCTTAAGTTAGTTCCTAAAAAAATAAGGCACACAAGCTGTAAGCTAACTAAGGAGCTTAACATCAGGCTTTACCGATCCTGCAAGATTCCCCCCCCACTAAAGATCAAGTTATACACATTTCTAATTCACTTTCACTATTTCCTCTCCTGCATTGTAGGATAAGATGGTTATAAGGACTCCTTAAATATAACACTTTTGGTTAGCAAAATTTAGGCTAACTATATGCTATAAATATTAAACAATTTATACTTACAAGTTACGTTAAAAGTTTGAGCTTTGAAAAAAAAAGAAAAAAAAATTAATGAAAAATAGCGTCAAATAAAAGACAAATACTTTTTTATTTAATCCCTTGAACCACATCATAGTTTATAGTTGGACAAGCTCATGCTAGGGGCTTATCATCTGCTCAGGGATGTGTCTCGTCATTGTATGAAAGGTCCCATTGGCTTCCAAGAACTAACTCAACTCCACAATTCTAGGGGCCAATTTTTTTTCAAATGGGTAAAAATAAGAATATTTATAATCTTTATTTATATGGTGTCATCATATTCCATAGGGCTCAAGATTTAAAGTTGTTGTCCACTTTATCTCATGTGTGTCTAAATATGGGGGGGGGGCAGGATATTGGATACCGTAATTTACCAATATGCATCTATATTCCGCTCCACTTTCTTTATTTGTAAAGTGAAGTCTCCTGTCTCTTACCTCATCAGCCAGAGATTCCTGACCATACAATGGAAGCAGATGGAGGGTCATGTGATCTATATCTGTATATAAACAATTGCCCTGCCAGGACGTTATCACAATTCATGAGGAGGCCTCACTTTATATATCAAGAAATTATTGAAAACTTTTGAATAGATGTACATTGGTAAACTACCTAATCTCCTGCCCCACCAAACCTACAAACACATTATAAAAAACATGGAGTAACGTGGCCAAACCCTAAAAGGGAATCGGACAACAAATATATCTTAGTAACTTCTTATGCACACAAACTTAGTTTTTGTCCATGTGCTATGTAATATGTGCTTATTCAACAGCTAGAACACTGGAAAATAAATTTTTACAGGATCACGCAAATAACTGGTTTCCACTCCTCCATGTAGGAGCCAAATGCATAGGTTAATTCGTAAAGAGTAATTGCACAGTGTTGAAACTTTGTTTGATTTTCTTACCCACTGATCCACTTCCTGAAAAAGAAAAATACAAAAAAACAAAAAGTCAAATTAACAACACCATTAATGTAAACAGTTCTGACTACTACATGAGTTTTTAGACCTCACATTTCAAGTTTTTCACACTAAAGTTTAATTTTTTAGCTGTAAAACCTATTTATTTGGGGTCTACCTTATATTTTTTTATATAGTCAGCAGATTGCAACATAATGATTCAAAAATTCTATCAATCCCATGCGTAGTATTACATATTTTTAGCCCTATATTTTCAGTCCCTGATGTAATATCATGTTATACTTTTGGCCAGTTTGAATAATTACCTATATATCCTTCAATACGGATGGAATAAGAACTTGTTGTACTGATTTCAAATGTCCAAATTCCAGGGCTAGGATTTTCCAAGTAAGATACTTTGGCCCAGGATTCTGAGAAGAAATCTGTGAGGTTTTCTATGACACCTAAAACAAAGGTTTATAAATCCAGATACAATCATTTACATTTGTAGCCTCAGTAGTGCAATAGATAACATAATCAATAAGATCTAGAGCCAAATTATATCTATATATCTTATCATATTATACAACTAGTATCAATTTAATGAGAGGGGGATTATGAATGGGGCAAAAGAAGGGTATTTATGCATGAAGGGAAAGAGAGGTCACTAAGAATGGGAGAGCAAAAAAGAGAGGGCATTATTAAGAATGGGGCAAAAAAGGGGGGCAATCGGAATGGAACAAAATAGAGGTCATTAATTAAGTACAGGGGCAAAACATGGGGCATTTACCAAAAGTGGGGCAGAAGAAGTGGCATTTATTAATAATGGGGACAGGATAGGAGAAAATTAACATTGGGGCAAAAAGTGGACACTTAACAAAAAAATTGGGTAGAAAGGGGGCAATTATGAAGAATCGGGGCAAATAAGAGGTTCGCTTACTAAGAAAGGGGGCATAAAACATGGGATATTATGGAAGTCAGAAGGCTTAGATACTGGCAACTATACTGAAACGAGAACAACAAAAAGATCCTGGAATATGCTGTGCAAAACAAGTAGCTATTATTTTTTAGAATTCTTACCAGATGGGTTGTAAAAGGTCCATGAATTAACTAAACCTGATGCCGATACAATAAACGAAGTGAGATTTGATGGCACTAAGAAACTGGCTCTATAGTTATAGGCATCACTATCCTCTGCAAACAGGGGACTTGTACTATTGATTGGAATTTTCAGAAAGAAGTTGAGCAGGTCTGCAATCTATGAAAAAAACAATAAAGATCTTATAGAACTTAGAAAAGAAACATTAATCTTTCTAATCACCACAGGTTTGTAGTTCTGCAAACCCCAAAATACAAGGAGTTAAAAGAAACCTGTCAGCAGAACTTGACCTAATAAACCACTAGCAATATGCTGTCATGCAGATTAACACCTTCCAGATTATGTCTCTTTCATGACTCAGTGCGGTGGCATCATCCAGAAAATCAACTTTGAAGCAAGATGTGAATTGGTTGCATAAAGTCAAGGAGGCGAAAAGTTTTGCACTGAAGTCAAGCTCTCCACACCTCAGAAAGTCCCCTCTGGTGAGATTGATGGTCTTGCATTCATTCATATCACTAGCCATCTCTCCAGACGTCTAGTGCATGAGGTCAATCTCAGCAATGGGGATGTTCTGAGGTGGTGAGAGCTTGACTCGAGTACTAAACTCTCCCCCTCCCTGACTTTATACAACCGGTTTACATATCCTGCACCAGCATATGTTCCAAACCCTTCCCCCAGATCTATCAGGTGTTTTAATTGCCAGGCAATTGCAGACCACTTCTTTTTATGCCACATCCAGCTGGGTGTTGAACTGCAAAATGTAAAAAGTTAGGAAAACAATTCCATTAAAATGTAGTTCCTTTTGAACAATCCATTCGACTATCCTACATAGAAAATGCCATAGAGAAAAAAGGGGAAAGTAATCATAATTTTTGTGTGGTCATCTTGCCAAAAAAGATTTGAAGAAAAAAAGGTCACTTGCAGTTTTTCAAGGTTGTTGTATTGTGATATTGGGGCTTATTTACTAAGGTTCCCGCGGCCGGTAAGTGGCTCCTTAATTAAACTTATACTTACCTCCGCGGTCCCGCCCTGTGTCCGGGAGGGGCACAGAATATGTGCTGAGAGCAGCTTCCGGCCAGCAGAGGTGGCTGGCCACGCCCACCCATCCCCATATCTTAGCAACCTGAGACAGCGCTGGTAATGGAGTCAGGTGGGCGTGGCCAGTAGCTGGTCTGAGACTAGCTTCCCTGAGAGTCGGTGGCACGGGACACCAGCTAGGACTGCAGAGTTAAGTACAAGTTTATGCTTTTTAGCATAAACCAACCCCCTCTCCCCAACCTCATATGTATTTTTCATAGGGTTTTGGATAACCCCTTTAAGGGTAGTTGCATGTACAGTTCCAATTATAGGACTTCAAGCCTAACACAGAATATGAGCCCGGTATGAGTTCAAAACACCTGCCTTGACTAGTTTATATTTTATTCTATTGTCAAATAAGGGATTTGTCTATATGCCTATAGTTAACGATTGTCACGACCCATGTCTCGAGTCATAGACACACCCGTGTTCCTCCATGTGCCCCTCCAGTGGCAGTCACACTGTCCGCGCTCCAGTAGCTCCTGTGGTTAGGCACACCCGTCCCCACCTCCTAGTGTGTGCATACTCTGGCTCTGTGAGATTTAAAGGGCCAGCCCACTGCTAATTACTGCTGCCGGCCGTCTGACCTGATAAGTAGCCAGCCCCTTCCTTTGACCCCTGCCGCATCTTTGTGCCTTGTGCCTCTGAGAAAGCTTCCCCTGTATTATTCCTGAGATTCCTGTGATTTCCCGATGTGTCCTCAATTCCTGTTCCTGACTCTGATTCCCTGCCGCCTGTCCTGAGCTTCTGCTTTGTTCCCGACTCCGCTCTTGTGCCGTCTGTCCTGAACTCCTGCCTGACCACGACTCCGTCTCTGCCTTGCGATTCTGTACTTTGCCATGGACACCACCGCCAGCTAAGTCGCGCCTGTGGAGTGACCTGGTGGTATCCCGCCTCAGCAACTCCATCCTACTTTGCGGCAGGCTCTGGTGAATACCGGGTGCCACCCCCAAGTGTCGGGTTACGCCATCGCTCGGGGTGGTTCAGTGGGTCCACTAACCCCTGATCCTGACAGCCCTCTTGTTTGAGACATGTAATTTTAATATTTTAATGTTTTAACATAGAGTATCTTGTATCCCAGCACAGCTCCTTCCAGTGCACCTATCGCTGCAACTGTCTCCACCTGACCGTTGGACAAAACTTCAGGGAATCTCCCAGAGGAATAGTTTCATGCTCTGTATGTGGGTTTGGTTATTTACAAAAAAGGCAATTAAGCCTCACTGAAACTCATTTGTCAATAAAACTTCGCTTTTATTAGTCACTTTTAAAATATTGTATGATTTCCAAAAGAAGAATTTTTTGGTATGGACCGTTTCTGTGCTCTATTAAAATTATGCAGGCCGTTGTGGAAACTTTATTGTGTGGTTCAGAGTGTTCACTCAGCGATTGGACAACAATGTCCTAAGGTTCAAGTACCCAGGTAGTATATATTGAAAGTGGATATCAATCTTGTATTGCTGACTCCAGCACTATGAGATTTGTAACAATGTATGATTGCTTTGTAAACGGATTAAGTCAGAGCACTGACTTCTGGCAGCAGGTGTCAGTCTTATACTGCCAGTATAACATATAACGTAGCATCAACATTGACCAATTTGTATTACTTCTGATGTGCTTCACTATTATTTTAGTGATTATTCTATTAATTCTATTTGACAGTTATTGTCACTGTCCAGATGTGTCCACAACAAGGTACTGGGAACTCTATAGAGCCTCTGTATCAAACTATTGTATCATATAGGCAGTACTAATATTTCTCTTGCCTGTCACACACTCATAATTGATCCCACACACACACTTTGCCTGCTAGCTAAAAACGAATTCCACACTAAAGCCCCCCCCCCCCCCGACATGTTTCGCCACGTACGTGGCGTCCTCAGGGGTGCCGGGGCTCCTAATCTGCACGCTGAGCCAATTGACAGTGACAATAACTGTCAAATAGAATTAATAGAATAATCACTAAAATAATAGTGAAGCACATCAGAAGTAATACAAATTGGTCAATGTTGATGCTACGTTATATGTTATACTGGCAGTATAAGACTGACACCTGCTGCCAGAAGTCAGTGCTCTGACTTCATCTGTTTACAAAGCAATCATACATTGTTACAAATCTCATAGTGCTGGAGTCAGCAATACAAGATTGATATCCACTTTCAATATATACTTCCTGGGTACTTGAACCTTAGGACATTGTTGTCCAATCGCTGAGTGAACACTCTGAACCACACAATAAAGTTTCCACAACGGCCTGCATAATTTTAATAGAGCACAGAAACGGTCCATACCAAAAAATTCTTCTTTTGGAAATCATACAATATTTTAAAAGTGACTAATAAAAGCGAAGTTTTATTGACAAATGAGTTTCAGTGAGGCTTAATTGCCTTTTTTGTAAATAGTTTCGATATATGGGCTCAGTCAACAAACGTCCACGCTTTTGGGTTTGGTTATATCACAACCAAAAAACGGTGAGCAAACTCTTGAACGATGCTTTACCAATAGGTCCTAATTTTTTCTAAATATACTGCATGATATATGCGCTCTTTTGTTTCCCATCCCTCCCACTGCCTCTATCAGTTGTGTGTTTTTGTTGGCATAGAGTACAATCATAAACTCAGTCCTGACTATGATCGGGCAGGTCTTACTTTGTGGTTGTAATGGAAAACCAAAATGGAGTCGAAGATACAACATGGCTGCTCTTGAGATAAAAGACAGTTCATGTAACCTTATTTCAACTGTGAATGAACCCAAATCAACATATTTTGATCCTCATTATATTTGACATTTTTATTCTCATTAAGTTTGACATATTCTTATCCTTATTTGGCACTCTGTTAGGCATTACACACCTGCTGGGGTGCGCCTATCTTTTGGGATGCGCTCATCTCCTGGGATGCTTTCCAATGAAAACTGGCCACTTTCATGGGAAACTATACCATTAGGAGAATAATGAGAGAAAACATGTGCATACATATGTTTTTCCATATAGTTTGGTGACGCACAGACATGGGGTATAAAACTTCCGTACTATCACCTAGCGGTAGAGATTTGAGAGGATTGAGAGCTAGCTATTGCCTGATGCTATACTGCTTGGGTAATTGTGGGACGCCTCAAGACCTGATGATACCTGTCAATACCTGTCATTCTACTGCTTGGTGATAGTCCGTGAAGACCCCAACCTGCCGGAAGGTCATCAATGATGCTGGACAGAGTTGTAGGTTGATAAGCCCGTGAAGATTTTGTGTGCCGGAGCTCATCAATGAAAGTTGACAGTGTTGTGAGTATAATCTTTTGATATTTACCTCTTTATATACTTTTGTATTAAAATAAACCTTTTAAATATTGTTGACTGTGTCATTTTTCTTATTCTATAACACGAAATCCATAGAACCTGTCACTCTTTGTAATACATTTTTGGCGTAGATGCGGCAGGATTTCTATTTATAGAATTAAGAAAATGATCATGAGTAAAATGTTTAAGTGTATTTCGGGTTGGGAGCAGGCTCCTTACTCAACTTTAACTATTGGATTAAGTGAAAACTGGAAGGAACAGTTAACTAATTATAGCCCAATAGATGTTGTACAGTGTTTAGAAAAAGTGCAGATCAGTGAAGGCAATGTGTGGATTTTGATTCCAGAATGCAGGCAGCAGCATGAGGAGAAAATGCTTTTACAGAATCTTGTCAGTGAATTAGAACAGCCGCTGTTAACCCTACAGTCTCAGGAAACTATGCATAGATATCAGCAGCAGATGTTGGCTGACAAAGTGTTTCTGTTTAAAAATGTGGCAGAAGAGGCATTTGTAAGGGAAGCCCGATATAAATACAGAAAGCGGCGAAGGAAGATAAAGCAGCACAGGGTGGTTTTGACAGTTTTTTGTGTTGGGATTGATTGTAACCCTTCCCAACTTGATGCCTCAGTGTTCTTTTCTATGGATCAGGACGACTCAGGTGATTCAAAGGGGAATGATGATTGGGAAGATCCCTCTGATACAATCATAGACCCTCCACAGATAATTGCCAAACCAGTTATCAGAAAAGAGCAAACAACTTGTCTAAATTATGCCCCAGCCACTAACTTGTTTAACCCCTTAACGCTCTGCGCCGTAGCTCTACGGCGCAGAGGTATAAGGGCTGTATGAAGAGGGCTCACGGGCTGAGTCCTCTTCATACAGAGGTGGGGGTTTTTGCATATTGCACAAAACCCCCACCGCTAATAACCGCGGTCGGTGCTTGCACCGATCGCGGCTATTAACCCCTTCAACGCCGCCGGCAAAGTCGCCGGCGGCGTTTAAAAGACGGCGGCGCGCGGGCGCCGCCATCTTTTTTCCGATCGCCACGCCCCCGAACGTCATCGGGGGGCGGCGATCGGTTGCCATGGTAGCCTCGTGTCTTCTTTTGACACGAGGCTATCTGGCAGCTGCAGATTCGTTACAATGAGCCAGTGGCTCATTGTAATGAATGTGCTGCAAAAATGCCATATATTGCAATACAGAAGTATTGCAGTATATGGTAGCAGCGATCTGACCATCTAGGGTTAATGTACCCTAGATGGTCTAAAAGATAGTGAAAAAAAAATAAAAAAAAAAGTTTAAAAAATAAAAAAAATTAATAAAATATTAAAAGTTCAAATCACCCCCCTTTCCCTAGAACGGATATAAAACATAATAAACAGTAAAAATCACAAACATATTAAGTATCACCGCGTCCCAAAATGCCTGATCTATCAAAATATAAAAACGGTTACAGGCGGCGGTGACCTCCGAGGCGGGAAATGGCACCCAAATGTCCGAAATGCGACTTTTACACCTTTTTACATAACATAAAAAATGAAATAAAAAATGATCAAAATGTCGCACAGACCTCAAAATGGTAGCAATGAAAATGTCGCCTTATTTCGCAAAAAATGACACCTCACACATCTCCGTGCGCCAAAGTATGAAAAAGTTATTAGCGTCAGAAGATGGCAAAAAATTTTTTTTCTTTTTTGTACACATTCGTTTAATTTTTGAAAATGTATTAAAACACAATAAAACCTATATAAATTTGGTATCACCGCGATCGCACCGAACCAAAGAATAAAGTAGGTGTATTATTTGGAGCGAAGAGTGAAAGTCGTAAAAACTGAGCCCACAAGAACGTTGCGCACGTGCGGTTTTTTTTCAATTTTTCCACATTTGGAATTTTTTTTCAGCTTCGCAGTACACGGCATGTTAAAATAAATAACATTACAGGAAAGTAAAATTTGTTACGCACAAAATAAGCCCTCACACAGGTCTGTACACGTAAAAATGAAAAAGTTATGGATTTTTGAAGTTGGAGAGCGAGAAATGAGCCGGAAAACCCTCCGTCCTTAAGGGGTTAAAGAAGTGAAGGCACTGTTATCCGATTACAAAGCTCAAGAGAAAGAAGGAGTTGTTTTGGGAAAATTCTTCCCAGGAGTTATATGACTGACAGATTAGCCAAGCCCACGGTGTAGAAGTGTAGAATGCCTGACCCCATGTAAATTTGCTAATTGATTAAAGACACAACAATTATTGAAATGTATTTGCATAAGTAGATACGGGGCAGAGGCTACACTTATTTATGGAAATCCAAGCAAACACTCTGGGCAAAAAGTGACTATTACAGTGCTTGGTATCAGAAAATCATATGCACTTGAGTAAAAATCAGGCTAAAAATAGGGAACATTCCTGTCAAAAATGTATTGTAGTATTGTTAATTGTTCTAGTCCCTGTCCCTGAATGCATTATAGATATAGACATTTGGAATGCAGCTGCATGACAGGACGTTTTCTTTTGAAGTAAAATTTGTGAAAGTTAATCCAGTTGTGATAGGAAAATTAAACATGAAACTTGTTGAAATCCCTAGAGCTACAAAAACAATCCATGTGAAGTAATTCAGAATCCCAGGGGAACTCAAGATATAATCCTGGGACAATCCAGCTTGAGTTTACGTGGTGTACAGGTAAGTAATGAGGTAATGGATGTTGATTACTGAGGTGAAATTAGTGTGATTTTATAGAAGCATTGAGAATTCAGGAGGGAGAGAAGATAGAATAATTGCTAGTCTTGTCATACCAAAAATCACCCTATCTAAAGGAGAGGCTCCTACACTCCTGACTGTATAAGGTCCTGGAGGTTTTGGACACTCAGATGGAGCAAAGTATGTGTAAAACAGCCCAAGGTCCTCTCACACCGGCTGAAGTAATTGCAAAAGTCACTGATAATGTGCTGGTTACCATGGCACCTGGTGCAACTCAGTATCGGTACACCCCAGCCAATAATGTGTACTAATGTGAGTAATTTCTATCTCCTATTAGGTTTGGATCCCGCTAATCCTCATTGGATGTCTTGTGGTGGTGCTATTGTGGACTTATTGCCCTATCAAGCCCCCAGCTGGTCCGAGAACAACCTAAGTCGAGGAGCAAGAGTGGGAGAGAGATCTATGGAGAACGAAGGAGAACATGTGGCTGTACCTAGCTCGAGTACTGAATGTGACAGACTTTTGCCTGAAAAATGTATATACCAGCAATATCCTGGAAACTTGTTTGGTCGCTGTACCAACTCCTGTTGCAGTATGGACTCAACTGTTACGCATACAGTTAAATGATACAGAATTAACGGACAATGATTTACTTATGCATGCGGACTGGATAAGTCCTTATTACGCTTGTTTAAACTGCCCCACTTACAGTGATTTAGAAGAAAATATGATCAAAATATCAACTGGGGCTATAACTGATGCAGAACTATGCTTTGAATTTACATGTGACAAAACACACATTCCAGCTTGTAATACATTTTTTCAGCACTCCCCTGCACAACCCCCAGAACAAACACCAGAACACACTGATGAGCAGGGACAAAGCGCTGAACAAAATGAATTCACAAATGCACACACCGCACTAAAGGCAGTGGTACAGAAAAGTTTGCCGAAAATTTGTGATAGGACTGACAAGGATTGTCACCTTCTAAGAGCCGGACGGCGAATGCAGTGTAACAGAACAATGACTGTCCCATCATTAGACTCACATGTACCCCTGCCCCCAGGTTGGGTTTTAGCTTGTAGCAATAACAGTTATACTTATTTACCTGCCAATGTGACCGGAGGTCTATGTGCATTATCCTGGTTTACTGTAACTATGGTCCCTCCACCACCTGAGCGTGCCTTATGTATACCACCTGAACATGCTCTGAGAAAGAGAGCATATACAACTGCCCGAAGACTGTTATTATGATGTAACCCTCCTGTCAGCAGCAGAATATATAAGTTTGGCTGTAGGAGTGCCCGGCTTAGCCGTAGATAATCAAAGAACACTAGCACACATGGCTTGCTTTATGATAAGAAATATAAATATTACTAGTGCTATTATAGAGGATGTTTTGCTAGATTTACATGCATATAAGAAGGCTATATTACAAAATAGAACCGCTATAGATTACCTGTTACTCAAACACGGTCACGGATGTGAAAGTTTTGCAGGACTGTGTTGCTTTAATTTATCTGACCATTCAGAAGATGTTCATGGTAAATTACAGCAACTGTGTGAAATGATCACCCATATAAAACAAGATGTAAATCAAGGGTGGTGGGATTGGCTATTAGCCTTCCTACCGGATTTTGGATATCTCCGAAAAATTGTCGGAATTATAATTTGCATAATAGCTCTCCTAATTATAAGTTGCTGTTGTCTCCAATGCATTCCATCCTTATGTGCTATGTTCAAACCCACTAGGCGCCAACATATAAAGGTAGCTTATGGTGCATATAAGGTGACCTGACCTGTCTAGGGTGGAATGTAATGGAAAACCAAAATGGAGTCGAAGATACAACATGGCTGCTCTTGAGATAAAAGACAGTTCATGTAACCTTATTTCAACTGTGAATGAACCCAAATCAACATATTTTGATCCTCATTATATTTGACATTTTTATTCTCATTAAGTTTGACATATTCTTATCCTTATTTGGCACTCTGTTAGGCATTACACACCTGCTGGGATGCGCCTATCTTTTGGGATGCGCTCTTCTCCTGGGATGCTTTCCAATGAAAACTGGCCACTTTCATGGGAAACTATACCATTAGGAGAATAATGAGAGAAAACATGTGCATACATATGTTTTTCCATATAGTTTGGTGACGCACAGACATGGGGTATAAAACTTCCGTACTATCACCTAGCGGTAGAGATTTGAGAGAATTGAGAGCTAGCTATTGACTGATGCTATACTGCTTGGGTAATTGTGGGACGCCTCAAGACCTGATGATACCTGTCAATACCTGTCATTCTACTGCTTAGTGATAGTCCGTGAAGACCCCTACCTGCCGGAAGGTCATCAATGATGCTGGACAGTGTTGTAAGTTGATAAGCCCGTGAAGATTTTGTGTGCCGGAGCTCATCAATGAAAGTTGACAGTGTTGTGAGTATAATCTTTTGATATTTACCTCTTTATATACTTTTGTATTAAAATAAACCTTTTAAATAGTGCTGAGTGTGTGTTTTCGCAATTAGGTGAAGCAGAAGAGATACGTTTGTTTTTAGGGATCTTACATCCATCTCATGACTCTGATCTGTCTCATCTCTCTTTTCTATGTGTCAGATATTATTAGTATCTTCAGAAGCTAATTAATAGTTTAGCTAAACCCTGTACCCTGATGATCTAAGCACATTCTCCCGCACACAGCGACAGGTGGATAGAAGGATGTGAATTAGCATAGCACAGAGGGATCATTTAGTGCCCACCCAAAAGGCTGGATTTTACATTCATACTGCTAATACAACACTAGGAGCAAAAGCAGCAAAAAAAAGTAAAAAGAGTAAAATTGCAAAGAAGGGATTAAAAGTTAATGGTTAAATCTAGTTTTGCTAAATCAAATCCCTCTCCATGCAGTAGGGTTTTCTCTAGAGCTTGATCAGCTCAAGGGGGAGCTAAAGTGTTCAAAAAGACCAATCAGATGTACTGTTACTGATACAATGCAAGGAGAGTGCTGGTTGGATAATAAGCTTGCCACCCCACAATGGAAGTTTTAAAAACCCTTGTGGCTGGAAAGTTAAAGTTTCAGGTCTTTTCCTACAGTGCTTCATGGAAACACCTGTGGCTGTGACACGCTGCCCTGACACACCTGGCCTGTCCGGAGACCAGGCCTAAGCAGACATCCGCCTTCAGGAGTCTGCATTATCCTGCTGCTGAGGCAGACAACTATCCTCTCCAGCCTGAAGCTACCTTTACCAGGCTGTCAGCATCTCCTGTGGAACTATATCCAACCAGCCACCTCTATTCAGTTGAAGTTGCTGCTGATGAGGCCATTGCCGAGTTCCAATAAACGAACTGTAAATGGAATATTTTAAAAACCCTGCCTCTGAGTGATCCCTGTCCCAGGCTGTTATCATCAACGGTGCCCCACTCACCAACACCAGGGATCCCTACATCTACAGAAGGGTTGCCCCAGGAAGAAACCTACATCTTCAGTCTCTACCTCCATTTCTTGTACCTTTCACCTGCCAGGACTCGGTTTGCTGGTACCCAGCACCGTGACCATAAAGAATAGGCTTGGCCGTGCTCAGCAAGTCACTTGGGTACCTAGGGATCAAGCTCCCCAAAGCCACAAAAAATAGGCCCCAACGTGAGATGTTGCATTAGCATCACTAATGTATTACGTTTTGAGGATGTTCTTTCATAGGCAAACCCTTTTTATGTATGACAGTGATATCCTGGATACTCTGTAAAACTTACCCTAACATTCAAGGAATCTATTAGGGAGAATATTTGGTTGACTGTATCGGTGTTATTACTGTCCTTGGCTGATGCATCTGTTACTAACACAACAAATGAACCATAAGGACTGGCTTTCAGAGCTCTCAGTAGTCCCTCCATCGCGTATTCTGGGCAATCACCCCCGTCATGGGCATAGAGGGAATAAAGGGCATTGAAAAACTCAGTAGAGGAGCAGGTAACACGAAGGGGTCCAACACCTGGAAACAAAAAAGATCATATTGTGAAATTATTAGTCATTACCTTTAGAGGGAACATGTCACAAGATTTTACCCCATTAAACTACCAGCCCTCTCAGGTAGGGTATTAAATGTCCTTTCTTTAATTCCCTCTTTTATGTTAAATATCACCCGTTTAGCAATAAAAAAAAAACTTGTCTAAAGTCATGTGAAAATGAGCCGAGAAGAGTCATATTTTGCCTGAGATGAGGCTTTTAGAGGCTTCAGGGGGAGTGTCACTTCGGACCCCCATATTTTCAAAGAAAAGGGTCTCATCTTTCATTTTGTATGAGGCCCCTCATAGGGATCTGATTATTAAACATCGTTGCCACTATAGTGGAAAGTGAAGCGAGCCACCAATGAGTTTTATCATTAGTGTTGAGTCAATTTGACAGTTGATTTCATGTAACTCGATAAAAGTTAAGTTTTAATTAAGTTGACCAAATGTTTTTTTTTTCATTTTTCTCTGACAGTTTTGGAAATCACTGATTGTGTCTAAGCAAAACCTCTGGACTCCATTCTGTAACTAAAAATACTATGGATGGGCCAGACAGGGGCGGATTAAGAGTGCCATGGGCTCTGAGCTGTATGAATTTTGTAGCTCCTACAAGTCTGAAAATCACTTCCTAAATGTGGCACTAGAATCTTTTTGAGAACGAAGGATGTGTCCCCAATGCCTGCTGTCAATCTGTGGTTTCAGGACCTTTGGAGTACTTTAACAGGTCCTGAAATGGCTCTTGTGTACATGTGCATTGAGAGCAGGAACAGATGTTTGGGTGGCCATGGCTTGGGCCACGGGCTACTGCTTATATTATAATCAACTAACAGGGCCAAATGATGCATCATCATCCTGAAATTAGTATGGGAAAGTGGTGGCGAACCTATGGCACGGGTGCAAGAGGTGGCACTCGGAGCCCTTTCTGTGGGCACCCAGGCCTTAACCCCAACAAAGAGTTTGCCAGAAAGGACTCAGGGCTTACTCATGAGGTCCAATACAGCCCAGGACGTGCGATGCTCGGCGCCATTTCAAAGCAACATCCTAGGCTGCCAGGGCTACAGGAGGAACAAGAAAGTGTGGACAGACGTTATTGTTGGAGCGCCTGCTCTGGGAACCCTGATTGTTCCTCTTCAGGGGACCCTGAATCCAAGTTCTCCATCATCTTTCTATTGTATTTGGGGAACTCAGGACACCAATACGATTAAAACTTGATACAGCAGGGATCAATAATTTACTGCTTACATTGTCATGTTGGCACTTTGCAACATGTAAGTGGCTTTTGGTTGTACTTTGGGCACTCTGTCTCCAAAAGGTTCGCCATCACTGGTATAGGAAATGAGAGAGGACACCACTTAGCGACAGAAAACCTATTAATAGGAATAAATATTGCATAGCGTTTTTTAAGTTGTCTGTAAAATGACAAGTGGTAACATATTTGTACAGATCTCTTTGCTTCCCATTGGTCCAGCTGTCTCCTGGCAGCTATTTCTGCATGGCTCCATGAATGACCATGAGTTTTTGCTTAAAAGGGTTGTCCGAGAGTTATGAAAAAAACAAAAGGTGACCCTGAGGGGGTTGCTTAAAAAAATAAAGATGTACTTACCTTCCCACGCCCTCCGGGTGTCCTGCGCTGCTGTCGCTCAGGTCCGCGCACCATGTAAACAAACATGACCGCCAGAACAGAGCTGGACTCAGCTTCCGGCTGGCCGTGGCCGACCATGCCCACCCGTCCCTATTCACAGCACTGTGTATGTGGGCCAGATGGTTTTCGAGTCCGGACAGAAGCTGAATCCAGCACTGCTCCGGGGGACATGTTTGTTTACATGGCACGTGGACCGGAGCGACAGCAACGCGGGACACTCGGAGGGCGTCGGAAGGTAAGTGCATCTTTATTTTTTTAAGCAGCCCCCTCCTCCTTTTGTTTTTTTCATAACTCTCGGACAACCCCTTTAAAGAGATTGTACACTTTACCTCATGTTTTTTGCAATGTGTGTGTTACGTGTGTGTGTGGGGGGGGGGGCAGGATATTAGGTAATTTACCATTATGTATCTGTTAATAGTTCTGATCCGCTTTCTTGAGATCCGCCTCCTGTCTTTTACCTTATCAGCCATTCCTGACCATAAAATGGCCGCAGATGGTGGGTCATGTGATTTTTAACTGGCGATTGCGCATGAATCTCCAGTTTATCCCATTACTCTGCAGAAGAATATGGCTTCTATATAGTCCCATGCAAAAGACAAACTTTACATCCAAGGCAAAAACATACTTCTACCATTCATCAAGGGTGCATAGAACAACAAAGCATGTGCTACGGGAGAGCTCAGTTTTTCACGTCCATCTTGCAGGCCTCACAATAAATGAGCTGCACGCCTCACTAGAGAACTCCAGTAGAGAGTTTGCAAATCTCTTCAAGGTAGTGACGAGCAAAGACACCATGGGGAACATTTATCAGAAGTGTCTAAGGTAAAACTGTTCTAGTTGCCCATGGTAACCATTCAGAGTTCACCTTTAGTTTTCTACACAGCTGTGGGGAGATGAAAGCCGAGCTCTGATTGGTTACCATTGGCAACTAGAAAAGTTCTGCTTTCAGGCTCTTCTGATAAATCTCCCCCATGTTCCCAAAACTGTTTTGTGAAAATGTAGGTTAAAAATATGGAGATCAATGGTTTACTCCTTTTTCTACACCCTTGAACCCACTTTAGAAATGACCCCCTTTCTATTAATTTATCAAAAATATGGCATAATCTTACTTGGATCATTAAATTCCATTAGCACGTATTGTCTTGTCACATTAGCAGAAGAGGCTTCCAGACGAGTGGCAAGAATCCTGAAAATGTTTTGAATCTCATATAGATAGGAATACATTGAGCCAGTTGTGTCCATGACCAGAGTAAATGAGGGGAAATCTGGAAATACAGTGATTTATTATAGAATGTATTTAATAGTAAAAAAAAAACAAGGATTGAGACATTGTCAATACATACATTGTACCTGCAATACTTCATCCACACCCAAATGTAGAAAATATTACAGCTATGCCCTTCGAGCAAATTCTTAAAGGGGTTATCCGGGTTTAAAAAATTTCTTATGGCCGGGCTGGGGAGGGCTATTTAAAGACAATAAACATCTACTTACCTCGTCCGGTGCTGCCGATGTCCCGTGCCACGGCCGGTCGTCTCTGTGCGCCGGTTTCATTACAAGTGCGCACAGGGAGCTTCCGGCCGTCCGGAAGCTCCCATCCGACACCATCTCCCAGCGCTTACAACGCTGAGAGATAGGGACGGATGGGAGGAGCCGGCCACATCGCGGACCCGAAGCTCCCTGTGCGCGGCTACCGTGCCCCTGTAAACAAACAGGGGCACGGATCGAAGGGACCTCGGCGCGGGACATCAGCGGCGCCGGACGAGGTAAGTACATGTTTATTATGTTTAACTAGCCCTCCCCAGCCCGGCCATAAGTAATTTTTAAAACCCGGATAACCCCTTTAACTGAGCAAAGTCTTAGCTTATGTTCCTTTAGTCCTCGATGGGATGATAATGACAATGTCCCATACACTATGCTGAAGGAGCCTTTAAGCTGTGAGTCAAAGTTTTTAAAGGGAACCTGTCACCACATTTTTCACAAAGACAGCTAGTGACAGGTCCCTATAGAGCCCTATTAACTAAGTGACAATCCTTTTTTTTTGCTAAAATTCGTTCCCTTCAGATCCCCCTAAATCCACTTTATAATTTTACCTGGTATCCAGGGATATCTATAGTGAGTCCTGGTGTCTGTGGCCTTCTCGGGCTGAATCCAGTAGCTTCTCACCATGCTTTCTCATCACGCAGCAGTAATGTCGTGTGACCGGGGTGACATCATTGCAGGTACTTTAGCCTCCTAACAATAGCAAACTGTACACCATGCACATATCTGACCACATGAAGAGGATTAGAAGTCCATCTGGTCAAATATGTGCATAGGCCACAGTTAGCTAATGTTAGGAGGCTTCAGGACCTGCGATGATGTCACCCTGGTCACACGCCACCAGTCGCTCTAGATATCCCTGGATATCAGACTCTGACTTTATGGAGATGTGAGGGAAACCATTTTTAGCTAAAAGAAGGCTGTCAGTTACTTAATAAGGCTCTATGGGAACCCGCCACTAGGCGTATTTGTATAAAATGTGATGAATGGTTACCTTTATAATATTCTCTCTAAGTAACTTTTCAAAACATATAGTCGTCCGCACCCAAATTTTAATGACTGAATTGTAAGGCCCTGTGTCGGAACCATTCACAGTTGTTAACTTTTTAAATTCTTCTGCGGACACGCAAGCTGCATGGCACTATTTTGGGGAGGCTCATCGCAGAGGGAATTGAGCCAAATCCACCCCTGAACTTCTAAAGAAGAAAAACCTTGCGGTTTGGGTCCACTGAACACTACTCATTGCAACACTACAACTTTTTTAAATATTTACAAATTCTTTTATCAGATCTTATTGGTACCTGTAGCTCTATCATTGCAGGAGACATTGTAAGAGCCGTCCACAATATAATAACCTGAAAATAAAAAGAAACGCATAAGGATAGAATCTCCTAAATGGAATACATACAGTATAAACAGGGCTCATAACAATTGACACCAAATAACCCCTTCACTTAGCCCTTTTGGTTTCTATATTATATGGATTTGTTTCATATCTGCCTTCTGTGTCTTTTTATCTCCATATGGACTGCGTGAGGATTGGTTTTGTTTTCAAACAGACGGGCATGCGTTTGGCGCCATGGAGAGGAGGAGGGGTGACCCCTCTCCTCTCCATAGCGATGCATGGCACTGTGACACGGGGAAAGATAGAACATGTGCCCATTGCCAGCCTATGGGGGACGTATGTATGGCCGCAAAGCAAATAGCGCCATTCATCAATCCGGGAATAATTTGTAAATTGTATTACATGCTACAAATACGTAATCACTGACATACAACAATTGTCATATGATGGATCCAATGTTGACTTTTAAGAAAATTTTTGATGTTAGTATTCTACTAGTCTGTGAGTCTTGATATTTCACTGGAGTTAAAGGGGTTGTCCACCTTCAGCAAATAATTGATATGGTTTGTGTAAGGAAAAGTTATACAATTTTCCAATAAACGTTCTGTATCAATTCCTCATAGTTTTCTAGATCTCTGCTTGCTGTCATCCTATGGGAAGCTTTTATGTTTACTTCCAGTCAATGTAAACCTGTCATTGGTCACACAGTTCGTTAGTATCTGTTCGTTAGTATCACAGAACTGTGTGACATAATGAGCCATGCACCGGTGTGACCATGGACAGATTTCCATCAACTGGAAGTAAACATAAAAGCTTCCCATAGGGGGACAGCAAGTAGATATTTAGAAAACTATGAGGAATTGATACAGAAAGTTTATTAGAAAATTGTATAACTTTTCCTAACACAAACCATATCAAGTATTTGCTGAAAGTGGACAAGCACTTTGACACGACCGTACATCCAATCAGCAGAGACAAAAGTTGTACTAGTGCCATCTACAGGTGGTTCCATATGAAATATACAGCTGGCATTCTAATGCAAAAACAGGCATCTACCTATTAGGCATTCCAAAGCAATATGTACACAATTCTAATTCCCAAATGTATAAAAAAAAGTTACATAAAATCAAATATCATCAGTTATCATCAAAGTTAAAAAATGTCTCTCCTGAAAAAACGGAAGAAAAAAAGTTCAAAAATCTTTACTTAACTTCATGGATTTTCATGTTAAAGGACATCTACCACCAGGATGAAGGATTGTAAACCAAGCACACTGATATGCTGGTTTGGGCTCCCTGTGTGAGGATCTACTCTTCTTTAAGCTTTTTAAACCCTTGTTTTTAGGAAAAAAGGTTTTAAAAATTATGCAAAAGCACCTGAGGGGCTGGGGCCTGGAGCACCTCAGGTTCATTTGCATAATTTTTAAAACCTTTTCTTATAAAAACAATGGATTAAGAAGCTAAAAGAAGAACATGTACTGCCAGAGGCGGGCCACACAAGTATGTAAGTGGGCTAGGTTTACAATCCTTCATCTTGGTGATAGATGTCCTTTAAACAAAAAAACAATGCTGGCACAACCATTTTACCATTCCCATTCTCACCTGCTCTATGAGTCATCATATTACAATGAAAAATAGGAAACTTTGGGGTTGTTGGGTTTTTGATTTCACTTTATAAGAGTTGAAAATTATATAAGAATAAACTACAATAGCTGTAAAATGATAAGACATCCTTGTATATGCTTGCAGCCACATAGGTTAAACGGAAATAGATTAATTTAGCGTTGTCATACTTACCACCAGGACTTGAAAATGGCAGATCTGAGATGGTCACATCTGGGATTATTGTTTCTGGAATTGTTGTTTCTGGGACTGCTGTTTCTGAGGCTGTTGCTTCTTGTGTTGTTGTTGTTTTTTGGGTTGTTGTTATGTTTGTAGTCACATTTGTAAGCATCCATCCTGATGTATATGCACATGATATCAAGAGCAAGAATATTATGTGTTCCCCCATGATCAAACTTAGGCAACTGCAGTGATCGTGCGGTGGTACTTATATGTTTCTGCTGCACCTACCAAACTTGAAAAACCACATAATTGTAAGTGTCATAGGGAATCATTTCAAAATTATGTCAAATTTGGTATGTAATGCATAATTATCGGAGGAATTTTAGTTATTTTCTTCATTATACTTCACTAGTCAAAATAAAAAACCAAGAGCAAGATTATTAAATGCACTCACTGCTTTGTCGGATTTAATTAGAGGTATGAACAATGGGAAATATTCATCATATGTCGGGACTTATGTGCTGGTGTATGATAGAAGATCCACATCTATCATAAAAACCCCGTGAATAATTAGCAGCCCGGAGCACCGTTTGTATTTTTAGTGTATTTTTACTTTCATTGAGTGGTAGATTTCCTTTAAGTAGGGAATTACAAAGTGAATTATGCCCAATTAATTCTGGCCCTAAAGTATGTAATGCACAGTGTAAAAGATACCAATATTTAGCACCTAATCAATACTTTTATACCCTTTATAAATGGTGTAAAATACACAGCGCGACAACACTGCAATATTGTGCAAAATAACCAACACATACCATCCACACAACATCATTATATAGCATAAGTATTGCCATTGCTGACCAGGGCACCAGATTTATATAAAACAGCCCAACAGAACCTTTTCCATTCTCTAGTCTGACTAAACAGTTTTCTACAACAGTGCATTATGTTTCTAAGATGATCAAATTACTTCTAAATAATCATGAAATATTCTTTCTTTATGAATGACTGATCCGCTCAGTCACAGGGAAATGTGTAACTACAGTGGTAGCAGCCATAGCAGCTGCTATGGGGCCAACATTGTTAGGGGGCTCCAGCATCTGCAGCATTGGATGTATATGTGTGTGTGGTGCATATAATGGGGCAGATTTACTTACCCGGCCCATTCGCGATCCAGCGGCGCCTTCTCTGTGGTGGATTCGGGTCCGGCCCGGGATTCACTAAGGTAGTTCTTCCGCCGTCCACCAGATGTCGCAGCTGCGCTGAAAAGCATCGGAACGCACTGGAATACACCGAGCCGGGCTGAGTGAAGGTAAGTGCAAGCTCCGCGATACATTTTTCGTTTTTTAATTGCGCTGATTTTTTCGAATACATCGGGTTTTCATTCGGCCACGCCCCCCTATTTCCGTCGTGCGCCGATGCGCCACAATCTGATCGCGTGCGCCAAAATCCCGGGGCAATACAGGGAAAATCGGTGCAAATCGGAAATATTCGGGTAACACGTCGGGAAAACGCGAATCGGGCCCTTAGTAAATGACCCCCATAGTGTATAAATGTGTATATGATGTGTGTAAAAATGGTGTGTATTTACTGTATGTATGTTTATGCTATATTTGTGAGGTGTGTATATACTGTGTGAGTATACAAATATGTAATATATTTTTTTAAGGGAGAAGTAGTCTGCTATGGTGCCCGGTCTCTGCTAGTTATGCCCCTTTTCTCTGCTTGTGATGACCCACAGCATGTCTCCATGTATTACACTACCTGTAAGCTGTGCCACGCAGTGATAACCCCTCTCATATCAGTGGTTAAAGAGTCATGCAGATGTGTCTATGCCCCTTCCCCGTCACTCCTCTTCCACTTCTGATGGGTCCATTGGGCCATTGTGCATCCACAATATACACCTGAATAAAGCCTCATAGGAGAAGAACCTGGATACACGTATACATTGTGTACTTTGGACAATGGACTCAATGAGCCATTGGACTGCAATATCTGCTCTTCAGAAAAGAATTCTATCTATCTGATCTATGTACAATCTTATGTACACACATAACCTACACACATTGCCCTGATGTCAATATGGGTTTGAGACACTGCATGGAGAACCCACTTACTAAAAAAATAAGCTGATACATTACTATTGGATTGGATGGAGACATCGCCATTCTATAGCTCGCCTTAAGGCAGCAGAGAGTTTAGATTCTCCCCTGCTCAGAAGTTCAATGAGGTCAACAAGGTTTAAGATGCTACATGTGAGACGGTTCTTTCTACCTGTGCACCCTCTCTTGCCCTAGGATAAGTAGAGTATGAGGAAAAGAAAATTATTTAGATGCTTTTATCATTTCCTGGCACTTTTCAAGTATGAAAAAATGACTCAAATTACTTGTCCTGCAAGTTTGGGTGATCTCCTAAGAAGAAGATATGGAATCAAGGAGGCCACCTATCGACCCTACACCATTGTCAGATTGGCCAAGACAGTAGTGGAGGTGGTACGGGGATGTGCAATGTGTGTAGGTTATGTGTGTACATAAGATTGTACATAGATCAGATAGATAGAATTATTTTCTGAAGAGCAGATATTGCAGTCCAATGGCTCCTTGAGTCCATTGTCCAAAGTACACAATGTATAAGTGTGTAGGTTATCTGATAATGGTGTAGGGTCGATAGGTGGCCTCCTTGATTCCATATCTTCTTCTTAGGAGATCACCCAAACTTGCAGGACAAGTAATTTGAGTAATTTTTTCATACTTGAAAAGTGCCAGGAAATGATGAAAACATCTAAATAATTTTCTATTCCTCATACTCTACTTATCCTAGGGCAAGAGAGGGTGCACAGGTAGAAAGAACCGGCTCACATGTAGCATCTTAAACCTTGTTGACCTCATTGAACTTCTGAGCAGGGGAGAATCTAAACTCTCTGCTGCCTTAAGGCGAGCTATAGAATGGCGGTGTCTCCATCCAATCCAATAGTAATGTATCAGCTTATTTTTTTAGTAAGTGGGTTCTCCATTTTAGTGTCTCAAACCCATATTGACATCAGGTGTGAAAAGACATCATTTTTAAGTGGCAGGTCTTGTTTTGTAGCAGATAAGTGCTACATGCCGCCCCCAATCTTGCTGTAGTTGGTGCTGCCTGAGGCAAGAGGCTCAACTCACCTGATGACAGATAGTGCATCAGCCATAAGGTTAGTAGAGCCTCTTACCTCAGATAGCATGGTCTGCATTAAGATTGGGGGCAGCATGCAGCAGTTATCTGCTACAAAGCAAGACCTGCCGCTGCTTCTACAGGTAGAACCACACCTTTAGCAGGTGAGAATGTTGTTAAGAGCCTGGGACACGCTGTTCTTTAATATCTGCACAGATCTTTGCATACCTCCAGGGGAAGTTGGTAGAAAATAAAGTGATAAACAATTGTCCCTTTTGGCACAGAAACTGGGTCATAATTGCTCTAAAGAAGTATAGGAGAAGCCTGACTTTCTCTCAGCTGTGTTTGTACTACGTGGAAATATTGAAAACTTGTAGATAATTAAATGCATGGCATTTGTACAGAAGTGAATGGTATATTTGGGGTCCCCTCAAGAGTGGTACAAATACCATATATACTCAAGTATAAGCTGACCCGAATATAAGCCAAGGCCCCTAATTTTACTACAAAAAAAATTGGGAAAACTTATTGACTCGAGTAGAAGCCTAGGGTGGGACTGGTCACAGCCAGTATATAACTAGTCAGTCCCCTTCCCTCCTAGTATGTAGCCCTCCAGCCCCTGCCCCGGTATATAGCCATCCAGCCCCTGCCCCAGTATATAGCCAGCAAATCCCTGGCCCAGTATATATCCAACCAACATTCCCCCAGTATATAGTCAGCTCCCTGCCCCTTTAAATAGCCAGTCCTCTGACCCAATATATAGCCAGCCCCCTGCCACTGGAAATAGCTAAATTAGAAAGAAAAGAAAGAAAAGCGATACAAGCGCCACATGTGTGAAAGCAGTTTCTGGCTTAGTAAAGAAATATGTTTGGTAATTTTCTCACCTTTTCTGGTTGTACAAGCGGTACAACTCGTAAAGTAGCTTAGGTATTGTAGTGGTCTTGGCAGCCGTCCTGGGTTTGTTCCGGCAATAGAATTTGTCAGAGAACAGGGTAGTAAATGTATGGCAATCTTCCAGGCTATCAACGGCGCCAATCACTCAGAATAATTCCTTTTCATAAACGAATATCTTTATTCATAAGCTGAATAATACGCATTTCGAGCCCAGACAGGGCTCTTCCTCAGTTATATACAGCATAAAAACTTTTTGAGTGATTGGCGCCGCTGATAGCCTGGAAGATCACCATACATTTACTACCCTGGAAATAGCTAGCCACTGACCCTATAGATATCCAGCACCCGGCGCCTATAAATTCCCAGCCAGCATTCCCCTAATGTAGCCAGTCCCTGCCTAAATATGTAGTGAGCCCCAGTTTGCCCAATTCATATAAAAAAGAAAGTCAATACTCTCCTTTCGGACGCACCATGCAGGTTTTCTCTCACTATTTTGGAGTTTAACTTACATGTTGCTGAAAGGCAAGTTGAGCATTGGTAACACTTTGTTTTATTCATTTTTATACAGTATGTATCGGTAATGACCATCTCGTTATTCTTGAAGTGGTTTGCGACTAATTTCTTTATATCTGTATTTTTTGATTCTGGATCTTATGCTTATAGATTTTTGACAATGAATGGAGCATTTTGAAAATACATTCATTTTTATATTGTAATCTATCTCGACTCTTGGGTGCGGGGGGGAAGGGTTGGGGGGGCTTGTAAAAGTATATTTGCATTAGCTGTTAATTACAGCCTGGGACTAAAATAAAGCATCCAGAGATCTTGGCCAGAGGTCACATTGGGCAGAGAGCTCGGTCTTTAAATAGTGGTCACCTGTAAGTCAGGTGTCCTTAAGTAGGGAGGTATTTGGATTGACTGAGCCACAGCCGGCTCCTTGCAGCCCAGCTCTGAACAGCAAATGTTACTGAAGTGATGGACGGCTGATCCCGTCACCTGCTGGTTGTGTCCAGGAAATCCTTCATATACCTGCCCTGTCACTGCTGGTTATACTATATATTAGCCTTGTGTTTTGCCGGTGCTATTGCTATTCTATTGTTCATTCTGGCTTTTGGACCTTTACCTCTCCCTCTTGGACCTCCTGTACTGTATTTGCAATCTTTGTTGTGACCCGGACCTCTGACCTCCCTTTCTATGTTATTTGTATGTAAGTCTTGTTTAGTGTCTTCTGTGTGGCTTAGGGAGGGACTGTCTCTGTGGTTGTCCCATATCAACCTAGGATGGAAGAGGCAAATAAGCAGGTTACTCACAGTTCTGTCTTTCCCTCGCTGTGCCCTAAGCCACACCATTACACCGATTCCTAATATTTTCCTTTATAATCAAGGTACTTTGCACATAAAATAAGCCTACCATCAGAAGTAGATATGATTGGTAATTCTTCCTGCCTCCCTCTGCCCTAATCTGTAATTTAATAATCCTGGAACATAACCTAACCTAAAATTAGCAAATACTTGAAGTGAACCTGTCACCAGAAATGTCATTTTTAGCTGGTGACAAAATAGTCTATGCTGTGCTGATTTTAAAAATGCCTTTGTCAGCATTCTGAATCATTTAAGTACTTTATATAAGTTTAATTCACATTACCTGTCTCCCTGCCAACAGCATGTGGTGAGTCTCAGGGGCAGGGAGGGGGCAGTAATATGAAATAAAGGTATTTTTAATTAGCATAGCATATGGTAAAAGCTATTGGGATAGCTAAAAATCATATTTCTGGTGACAGGTTTGCTTTAACTGCATTGTAAAGATTCAGTGAACTTTGTCCAATATTGGCTACTGTAGAGGAAATAAATTAGGAAACTACAATTAATGCCTGACTACATGTTACTGATGAAATGACCTCATTGGCTTCTGTAGAATATGTTCATTAGAAAACTATTTTAAAATATACCACAACATGATTAATCAGTATTCATAGAAGGCTGAATGGTGGGATTTAGTGGGATGTGGCAGGTGGTATGTGGCTGTTAGTGGTATAGTGGCTGTTAGTGGTATAGTGGCAGGTGAAGTCCTTTACACCGCAGTACATCATACTTCTTACACTAGTGATAATGAAATTGTGTATAAAGGAACTAGATAAAAACACAAGTAAATGAAAACCAGTTTTTTTTTCCAATTATAAACTGTTTTATTATGTAACAGAGAATGCAAATAACAAAAAAATCCAGATTTTTCCTAATGATTCATATTTAGAGATGAGCGAACATACTCGTCCGAGCTTGATGCTCATTCGAGCATTAGCGTACTCGAAACTGCTCGTTGCTCGGACGAATACTTCGCCCGCTCGAGAAAATGGCAGCTCCCGCCGTTTTGCTTTTTGGCGGCCAGAAACAGAGCCAATCACAAGCCAGGAGACTCTGCACTCCACCCAGCATGACGTGGTACCCTTACACGTCGATAGCAGTGGTTGGCTGGCCAGATCAGGTGACCCTGGGATAGACTAGCCGCTGCCCGCGCTGCTCGGATCATTCTGTGTCTGGATGCCGCTAGGGAGAGAGCTGCTGCTGGTCAGGGAAAGCGTTAGGCTGTTCTATTAGAATAGTGTTAGGCAGGAGTGATTCAACAAGAACCCAACAGCCCTTCTTAGGGCTACAATAACGTTATACTTTTTTTTTTTGTTTGCTTGTGGCTGGGCTTGCTGGCACTAGTAGTGCAGCTAGTACCATATTGTGAGGAATTTGCAGGGGGACTTGCTACCGTTGTGTTTAGCTCTTAGTGACACACATATCCACCTCAAACAACAAAGTGGGAAAATTTATTAGGGGTTTGATTTCAATTAGGCACAGTCTGCCAGTTTCTTTTTATTTTACGTTTATTTTTTCATAACTCAGCATCATCTCATCAATGTGCTTTCATACTTGGCTAGAAAATAGCCATAGGAGAATCCAAACGGCTTACTTACGCCTACAGTAGCGTTATATATATTTGATTTCTGGTTGATCTGCTGGTGGCTGTCCTTGCTGCAGTGCATCTACTAGCAAATTGTGAGCAATTTGTAGTGAGAGTTGCGACCGCTGTGTTTTGCGCTTAGTGACGCACATATCCATCGCAAAGACCGAAGTGGGAAAATTTATTAGGGGTTGGATTTCAATTAGGCACAGTCTGCCATTTCCTTTTTTATTTTACGTTTTTTTTTTTAATAACTCAGCGTCATCTCATCTGGCATAGCAGTGTGCTTTCATACTTGGCTAGAAAATAGCCATAGGAGAATCCAAACGGCTTACTTACGCCTACAGTAGCGTTATATATATTTGATTTCTGGTTGATCTGCTGGTGGCTGTCCTTGCTGCAGTGCATCTACTAGCAAATTGTGAGCAATTTGTAGTGAGAGTTGCGACCGCTGTGTTTTGCGCTTAGTGACGCACATATCCATCGCAAAGACCGAAGTGGGAAAATTTATTAGGGGTTGGATTTCAATTAGGCACAGTCTGCCATTTCCTTTTTTATTTTACGTTTATTTTTTTAATAACTCAGCGTCATCTCATCTGGCATAGCAGTGTGCTTTCATACTTGGCTAGAAAATAGCCATAGGAGAATCCAAACGGCTTACTTACGCCTACAGTAGCGTTATATATATTTGATTTCTGGTTGATCTGCTGGTGGCTGTCCTTGCTGCAGTGCATCTACTAGCAAATTGTGAACAATTTGTAGTGAGACTTGCGACCGCTGTGTTTTGCGCTTAGTGACGCACATATCCATCGCAAAGACCGAAGTGGGAAAATTTATTAGGGGTTGGATTTCAATTAGGCACAGTCTGCCATTTCCTTTTTTATTTTACGTTTATTTTTTTAATAACTCAGCGTCATCTCATCTGGCATAGCAGTGTGCTTTCATACTTGGCTAGAAAATAGCCATAGGAGAATCCAAACGGCTTACTTACGCCTACAGTAGCGTTATATATATTTGATTTCTGGTTGATCTGCTGGTGGCTGTCCTTGCTGCAGTGCATCTACTAGCAAATTGTGAGCAATTTGTAGTGAGACTTGCGACCGCTGTGTTTTGCGCTTAGTGACGCACATATCCATCGCAAAGACCGAAGTGGGAAAATTTATTAGGGGTTGGATTTCAATTAGGCACAGTCTGCCATTTCCTTTTTTATTTTACGTTTATTTTTTAATAACTCAGCGTCATCTCATCTGGCATAGCAGTGTGCTTTCATACTTGGCTAGAAAATAGCCATAGCAATAGGATAGCATCGTTTGGTTTTAAAAACTAAAAAACACAAAAAAAAAACAAAAAACACAAAAAAAAGTTAAAAAAACATTAAAGTTATAACTCTCATTTTCAAAATGTTTAACCCGAGGGCTAGGGGTAGAGGACGAGGGCGGGGACGTGGGCGTCCAACTACTGCAGGGGTCAGAGGCCGTGGTCCTGGGTGGGGTGAGACACCACCTGCTTAAGAGGGAGCAGGGGAACGCCGCAGAGCTACACTCCCTAGGTTCATGTCTGAAGTTTCCCTTCTGACAGCGCTAGCGGCAGAGTGCGTAGTTCTGCGGGACAAGTAGCGAGGGAGAGTAGGCGAGCAGGCAGCTTGTCCAGCACTGGCAAGGGTACGCTTTACAAGGCTTTTGCCAGCTTTATGTCACCCCAGCAAGACACTGTCACCTGTCCCCAGTCTCGGCAGAGTAGGGCTGATTTTTACAGAAAGATGGTGAGGGAGTACGTAGCTGACCATACCATCGTCCTAAATGATCACACAGCTCCCTACAACTACTGGGTTTCAAAGCTGGACATGTGGCACGAACTGGCGCTGTACGCCTTGGAGGTTCTTGCCTGCCCTGCCGCTAGCGTCTTGTCCGAGCGGGTTTTCAGTGCAGCTGGTGGCATCATCACCGATAAGCGTACACGCCTGTCGACTGACAGCGCTGACAGGCTGACGCTTATTAAGATGAATAAAGCCTGGATTTCTCATAATTTCCAATCTCCACCAGGTGAAGGTAGCTCAACCTGAATAATTTATCCACTCCTCCTCCTCCTCATTTTCCTCCTTCTCCTCCTCTTTGTACAGTAAAGCAGAGGAAACTGGCTATTTTTTGACAGGGATCACTGGCTCTAGCTATAGTACTTTATGCATTTAATTTTTCTGGAGGGCCACCGACCCGGTCCTCTGTTTTAAACAATTTTTGGGAGTGCCACATACAGGCACTCAATCTATTCAATTTTTCTGGAGGGCCACCTACCTGCTCCTCTGGTTTGAAAACTTTTTTGGACTGCCACATACAGGCACTCAATCTATTTCATTTTTCTGGAGGGCCACCTACCTGCTCCTCTGGTTTGAAAACTTTTTTGGACTGCCACATACAGGCACTCAATCTATTCCATTTTTCTGGAGGGCCACCTACCTGCTCCTCTGGTTTGAAAACTTTTTTGGACTGCCACATATAGGCACTATCCAAATTAAATTGTCTCCATAGCAGCCTCCACACGTTGTCTCCATTGCTACCTCCAAAAGTCGTCCATATAGCTGCCTCCATACATCGTCCCTTTATCAAACGAGGTGTGTCAGGCAGAAATTTGCGTTGTTTTCATGGATTCCACATCAAAGTTGTTAACTTTGTCGCCACCCAGCTGTGTTATCCACAAAATATACTGGCAAACTTTTATCATTTACCAATATTATTTCAGCGCTTCTTGCGCTTCTGTTTACATTCCCCTCACCCGCCATATCCTAAACTTATAAGAACGCTACTACACTTGATCTTATACAAAAGGTTCTTAGAAGTGCTGTTTGGGGAGTAGCCTAGAGACACGGGCTTGGATTGGCGAAAGCTCGCCTGGCAGCGGAGCGCCAGCTCCATGCCAAGATCCAACTAACATAGTTTTAACTGCAGCACCTTTAATCTACTACTAGTTCACTGCCTCCATACATGGTCCCCTTATCAAACGAGCTTTGTCAGGCAGAATTTTGGGTTGTTTTCATGGCTTCCACAACAAACTTGTTAACTTTGTCGCCACCCTGCTGTGTAATCCACAAAATATACTGGCAAACTTTTATCATTTATCCAATATTATTTCAGCGCTTCTTGCGCATCTGTTTACATTCCCCTCACCCGCCATATACCAAACTTATAAGAACGCTACTACACTTAACTTGGTGCACGCTGGGACTGAGTCTGACCCTGGGGCTGGTGATATACTGCCGACGCAGAGGATTGCGGGGCCTACCTCGGTCCAGGTCTCAAAGGCCTACTATACCTCCTCCTCCTCCCACCCCTCCTCCACCTCCTCCTCCTCCGAATTACCATCCGTGGCCATGGCGCCATCAGTCGGTAGCTCTAGGCACAGCAGCAGTGCCGTCGCTAAGCGACAGCAGGCGGTGCTCAAACTGCTGAGCCTAGCCGATAAAAGGCACACCGCCCAAGAGCTATTACAGGGCATTCCACATCAAACTTGTTAACTTTCTCGCCACCCTGCTGTGTAATCCACAAAAGATACTAGCAAACTTTTATCATTTACCGATATTATTTCAGCGCTTCTTGCGCATCTGTTTACATTCCCCTCTCTCGTCATATCCCAAACTTATAAGAACGCTACTACACTTGATCTTATACAAAAGGTTCTTAGAAGTGCTGTTTGGGGAGTAGCCTAGAGACAGGGGCTTGGATTGGCGAAAGCTCGCCTGGAAGCGGAGCGCCAGCTCCATCCCAAGATACAACTAACATAGTTTTAAGTGCAGCACCTTTAATCTACTACTAGTTCACTGCCTCCATAATAATAATAATAATCTTTATTTATATAGCGCCATCATATTCCGTAGCGCTTTACAAATCATAGGAAACAAATACAAATGTAATGTAACAGAGCACAACATTTGTATGGAACAACAGGAGTGAGGTCCCTGCTCGCCAGACCTTACGGTTTATGAAGATGATGGGTAACACGAGGTAAAAGAATTTTTAATGGTCAAGCCACTCTTCTTAGGGAATAGAACAAAATATAATAAATGGAATTGCTGTCGCTTGAACCACTCAGCCGTCACCAGGTCCAGGGTGAATGGGACTGCATAGAAGTCTGGTGCCTGTTGGTTGCTGGATAACAGATGGGAGGACGACACAGGACGGGTTAGTAGAAGAGTTAAAACTTCATGCAGTTAATGAGTGTTATAGGCTTGCCTAAAGAAATGGGTTTTAAGAGCACGTTTGAAACTTTGGAGGTTAGGTATTAGTCTGATAGTCCGGGGCAGAGCATTCCATAGAATTGGTGCAGCTCTAGAGAAGTCTTGGAGACGCGAGTGGGAGGTCCGCACTAGGGTAGAGGTTGATCTAAGATCACTGGCGGATCTAAGAGCACGGATTGGGCGATAGACTGAGATAAGAGAGGAGAGGTAGGGGGGTGCAGCATTATACAGAGCTTTATGGATGAGGGTTATTATTTTAAACTGTATTCGAAAGGAGACTGGCAGCCAGAGCAGCGACTGGCATGAACTGTAGGCTTACATGGTCCCCTTATCAAACGAGCTGTGTCAGGCAGAATTTTGGGTTGTTTTCATGGCTTCCACAACAAACTTGTTAACTTTGTCGCCTCCCTGCTGTGTAATCCACAAAATATACTGGCAAACTTTTATCATTTACCAATATTATTTCAGTGCTTCTTGCGCATCTGTTTCCATTCCCCTCACCCGCCATATCCTAAACTTATAAGAACGCTATTACACTTGATCTTATACAAAAGGTTCTTAGAAGTGCTGTTTGGGGAGTAGCCTAGAGACAGGGGCTTGGATTGGCGAAAGCTCGCCTGGCAGCGGAGCGCCAGCTCCATGCCAAGATCCAACTAACATAGTTTTAACTGCAGCACCTTTAATCTACTACTAGTTCACTGCCTCCATACATGGTCCCCTTATCAAACGAGCTGTGTCAGGCAGAATTTTGGGTTGTTTTCATGGCTTCCATATTAACTTTGTCGCCACCCTGCTGTGTAATCCACAAAATATACTGGCAAACTTTTATCATGTACCGATATTATTTGAGCGCTTCTTGCTCACCTCCTTTGGTTCCTCTCTGCCACCCATTGATTTGAAGCCTGAGTCCATTTAGGGTATGTCGCCATGCCACTCTCTAGCCTGCCGCTGCTGCCTCTGCATGAAGTCCCCTATAGTGTCAGGGTCAATTATTGAATGTTTTAGATGCTATCTAGCTTCATTCTGTCACTCTGTCATGGCCATGCTGTTGCCCATAATTTTGGCATAATGGTGCGATTAAGCAGCCTCAGAGGCATCCATGCATGCTGCCCCTGCTGTTTCCTGTCCATTTCCGTGGTGTTTCCATCCTTTTCTGAGGTTCCCAGGTGTTTGGCCAAGCTTCCCTGTGCAGAGCCTTGGTCCCCTTGAAAAATGCTCTAGCATCGGGAAAAGTTTGTCTCGAATAACGGGTACCCGAGCATTTTAGTGCTCGCTCATCTCTATTCATATTATAATATATAAGTGAAATATTACTTTACTACATCGATACAATAGCAAAGAGGATACAACGGAAACAGATGCAAAACAATGAATTTTATTACTTGTGATTTGAAATTAACATTTTTCAAATTTGAAACCCATAAATACAATTATGTTTATTTGTAGTTTTACAATTTCATTGCCGGTAGCTGTGTAAATGGAAGTTCAGGTTCTTTACAGAAGTATTTTATTCAATAGCAGGAGTCCTAGCATCGAGAAAACGCCAAAAGCTGTAGGTGTGCCTGAAAATAAAAATTGGATAGTCAATAATCTCAGTCTTAAGATATAAATATCTCTGTACTCAAGAAGGGTATGAAATGACAAATTGATTTCGATTTGTAGATTGTTTTAATTTTTAGACACCGAATCGAATTAGAACATTTTATGATTTGCTTAGGATGAATTTTGTATATACGATAATAATGTCACAGGTGCTCCTGCGACCCACATCTCGTGTCCCTCTCCGCGGCACCTGCTCTCCCCGTTGTCCATCTATAATGCTGCATGAGGGGATTCACTAAGATTGTGCGCCAGAAATCATTAATCTGGTGCTTCGCAGCACTGGTCCGACAGAGTTCCCCATCTGGTGCACCTTTAACATAGGGTGTGCAACACAATTCGAAAGTTAAATATGACGCTTGGTCCGAATCAGTCGGACCGTCCAGTGGCACGCCCCCTAATTTGTGTTGCATGGAAGCCAGCGCAGCAGCCCCATAAAAGGGTCGCATGCGCCAGTGCATTACACTTCTTAAATACCTGTGCAAGCCGTTTTAGCCATGAAGAACGTGAACGGTCCGACAAAAGTGAGCAGCGCGACCCTTAGTAAATGTGCCCCATAGAGTGGATTTTAAAGGACATCTACCACCAGGATGAAGGATTGTAAACCAAGCACACTTACATACTGGTATGTGCCCCATCTGGCATGTTCTGCTCATAGTGTAGATTCTTATGCCCTTGTTTTTAAGTAAAAGAGGTTATATGAATTATGCAAATGAGCCTGAGGGGCTCCAGGATCTATAACATCTAAATAATTTAAAAATCCTTTTTTGTAAAAACCAAGGTATAAGAAGCTAAAATGCAGATGTTGCCAGAGGGGGCACACACAAGCATGTAAGTGTACATGGTTTACAATCCTTCATCCTGGTGGGAGATGTCCTTTAAATCTCTAGCATGCATTGGGGATTTTCACCACAGATTGCAATTCATAGGGTAACATCTGTGGCAAACCACGCAAAGAGTCTACATTTTGAAAAAGTAGATCTTGATCTACTAGTGGATCTAATACATTTTACAGGGAATGAGTAATAGAATTTTAGAGTTTACTACACTTGTACTACACTCTCTGACTGTAAATGTACAGTGCCCTTTGAGCCAGCACTGTTCCTCCACTAGTCTGCAAAGATATTTTGTATAATCTGACATGTCAGTTAGCTTCTGTCCATCTTTCTAGAAAGACAGAATTCAGTAAAAATTTTTGAGTGAAAATCACATTAGGAAGGTTGATAAGATTTAAAGTAAATGAAGAAGGAAGACCTTTGCTCTGTTTGGTGCTATTACATGTTTTTATACTATTATTCACTAGAATCTGTGTTTTTACAATTTAACCTGTCATAGGTTTTGTGTTCAAAGTAAATCAAGATACTTACCGACACTGCCCTTTACAGCTAAAAAAAGATAAAGACACAAATTACAAAGATGTAAATTACTTTTCTTTATAATAAGAAGTTTAATTTTCTACAACATAAATGATTTTGACGCTTACCACCAATTTACAGTATTTATATGGTCTATTTATGTTGTATCTCTAATGTGATAAAAGCTTTGTAAGCAATGGATTTTCATCTCAGCAATTTAATGGGTACCATTATCAGGTCACCTGACTCGATGATGACACACATGGAAACACCTTCCAAACTTTTCATTCGAAAAAATAAATCTTAATCCTTGTCATAGAGGGCAAAAGAGGGTTTCCTACTAATTTCCACAGAACTTAATGTAATATTGGTTTCGTACCAAATAGATTCAGTCGCAAATTGAATTTTATGAAAAATTCTACAAAGCTTCAGTGAAGTGAAACTTGATTGATTCGCTAATGTCTACACATAATCTACAAAGAAATTGACTCACATGGGGAGAATTATCAGTGCTTCGATGTAGAACCACTGAAATGATCTCAATTTCTTGAAGTTTTGTTTTTGAAGTAACTAGAGACACTTACCGTCACTGCCCTTATCATCTGAAAACAAAGAGAAGACACATATAGTGTGAGTAACTTTTCTTTATATTAAAAAGTTTGATTTTCCACACCATAGGGGGTTATGATCACCAATTTATATGATATATTTATCTAGTATGTTTAATGTGAGCCCTGAATGAGCAATGGATTTTTATCATTGCATTTTATAGTCTGTGTGGATGGAGACCATTGTATCCAAAAGCTAAGACTAGAAGTACAGTTTTTCTTTTTTCTTTGTGGAGAATGAATTGTTAACACCACCAATTTTCTATAACTACTTTCCAGGGGCGGATTAAGACTGCCACAGGCCCTGGGTATGAGTATTATAGCTCCTACTAATACATGTGGTACTAGAATCCAGCGTTGTGGGGACTTCAAGATATGTCCCTTTTGTCTGCTTTCAGTCTGTGGTTTCAGGACCTTTGGAGGACCATTTAAGGTCCTGAAATGGCTCTTGTATACATGTATATTGAGTACCAACTTTGGTGGGTGGTTTGGGTGGCCATGGGATCCCTACAAGGCTGGGGCCTTGGTTTACTGCCCAAACCGCTTGTATTATAATCCACAGCTGCTAGTGCCACGTGTTACGGAGCCTATTAGCCACATTTTAAATATACTTTTAGAATCCAAAATTTTTTGCTTGTCTTCCTGAAAATATAGTAAAGAGCATTATGAAAATACAGCAGCTTATGGGGAATCTAGTATACAATCTGTCCTCAGGGTGCCAGGCACATGCACAGTAGTTCTTTTTCGGGGAGAAAAACTGAGAACTACATATCCCAGGCACGCTGAGGACAACCCATATGCTAAATATACCGGACTCCGGATGCCAGCACTAGTTATAAAACTATAAAACAGGGGGGGGGGGGTAGACTCCCTTTAAATTTACTGGGCCAGATTAACTATTAGTGAGATGACACATTCATGAAGACTGGATCGCGGTCTTCATGAATGTGGCGCATGCTGCATGCGTCCGAAGTGCATGAACTGTGTGCACCAGATTTTTTTTCTGGTGGACTCAGTATTCAAAGGGGCGTGCCCAACATTTCTGTCAGACTTGCCGACATAAATGTGGCGGTTGGTGCGAATATACACCGGAACGCCCCTTTCTGTGCACAGGATTGTGTCACGTCATGTACAGTGCAGCCACTTCATAAATACATGTCCAACTAGTTTGCCAGAATTGTGGCTCAGGCTCAGTAAATCTGGGCCACTGTTATTTATATAGTAGATAGATATGACATATCCCAACTTACCTGCCAGCCTAAAAGGTCCGATGCTTACACTTCCTTGGACTTCAATATCAACAGCCGCTCTAGCACCACAAGACTACAAGAGAACATAACCAGATATTAGTCACAATCATTATGTATTACACATCTTCCTATAGGATAGTGTGCATCCTGAACCTCCAGGGTAACTGACCATGGATTTCATGGTAGAAATGAGTGAAATAATGTATGAATTTTGTGGCTTAGCTGTGATGTTTTATATATCAAGGGTAGGAATATAGGGAGTGTGTATACAGGCAAGTCCTGGCCTATAATATGTCTACCGGGCTGTGTTCTGCATGAAGTAGGGTCTAGCCTGCGGTCTGTTAGTTACGTGGTCCGGGATGTAGTCTGCATTTGGCTGATTAAAGTCACATATAATTTAATATATACTAATATATACACTAATACTGATATAATATGTACTTGAAATTTAAAATCTGTCAACTGGAGGCATGTCTTGTAGTTGTCTGGGTAGTTGGTTGGGACATAAGTCTAGATGTTGATTTCCATGTAAACATATGTTCATGGACCTTGGGGTCGGTTTTATAGCCGAAATTATACAGTACTTACAGGAAGGCATGAGCCACGGCAGAGGTGCACTTGGCAGTGGAGGTATACATAAGTATAATCCCCCACAAACTTGAAGACCTGGAAGTAGAACTTCCCTTGGGGGGAAATGCCATTTTCTAGAATCCTGACGGTACCGTCTTCTCTGTTTGGACAGCTGTAGGACAAACATATGAAGATTTTCTGTATAAAACATATAAAAGTATGTATTTTCAGACTTTTCTGTGATACGGAGCGAAGTGTTATTTCAATGGATGACAAACCTGAAATACTATTGCAGGTTTTCTTATTGAATAGTTTCCATATAATATATTAAGAAATATGATTCCTTTAAGGAGGATCTTAATATCGAGGACCTTCGTTTGTGTGGTTTGATGCCTCGCACCCTGACTGATAATCTGTTTTTGTCTGTCTCAGATGTCAGAACTACATAGTACATGGAGCCGGAAGTAAGCAGCTCCACTATCTATAGTGGCTGTGATCAGGTACTGCAGCTCATCTCCCATTTGCTCAATGGCTGACTGGACAGAGCTATTGTCATCAATACCATCCACTGTATACTCAGGCCTGAAGACCCCTTGGAACAACTGGTCAGTGGGGGTACCAATTGTCAGGCCTCACCAATGTAATTGCTTCTACCTACATCAAATTTCAGCATTTTTGATCCCCCATAGTAAATATACATCAGAAAGAGGGGAAGGCCTGTTCCCCCTCCATACTTTATAATATCTTTTTTATTATAAAGCAGACACCTGTAGCTGTCTGCTGCGGTCGGTGCTGGTTACAGTAGTGGAAGTCCACCGATCATTTCACATAAACAGCAGCTTCACGAGGGCATAGCCATATAAGTGCTCAGCAGTAACCCCCATATTATCAAGGGGATGCTGACTGGATGCTATGACAACTGGTAGCCTTTGGGGGGCCAATTGCTGCCAATTAACAGTCTACATCACAACCTGCTGGAGGCAGGCTTCAATGAAAAGATCTGTATATTTCCATTTTATTACAATACAGTTGTATTGCACTATATTGCATGACCCATCAAATCATTAAGCATTGAAACACCCAAGGGGACCTAAAAAAGTAGTAAATAAAAAATTTTAAAACAAATTTTAAAAAATCACCCCTTCTTTGGAACGCATATAAAATAAACAATTAAAATCATAAACAGAAAAGGTATAACCAAGTCCCAAAAATCCAGATACACCAAAATATAAAAACAGTTATTTCCAGGAAAAAGGGGCCAAATGTCTGAATCACTAGTTTTTAGCCATTTTAGAACACATAGAGGCTTATTTACTTAGGGTCCGGGGCCACACACCGACGTTTTCGGGTTTTGCACGCTGTGACAGGTATTTAATAGGGGATTGTGTCGCACATGCTCAGATTTTGGAGCAGTTGCGCTGGCTTTCATGTGACAGAAATCGGGGGGCGTGCCGTCGGACAATGCAACTGATTCGTACTGAGCGCGGGATTTATCTTTTAAATTGTGTCTCAAGATCAAGCACTTACATGCACCAGGAAGAAGAAGGGGAACTCCGGAGGACGTGGGCGGGGAAGCGACACATGAAGGATATCGGGTGCACGATTGTAGTGAATCGTGGCACAGTGCATTATCATCGGACAATGCACTTTCTGTGAACTCCTCCAGATGGGTAAGTAAATGTGCCCCATAAAGTTTGGAGTAAAAATGAATCAAAAAGTCGTACAGTCACCAAAATGGTAGCAGTGAAAACATCAGCTCGCCCCAGATATTACAAAGGGCCGTACACCAAAGTGTGAAAAAGTTATTGGTGTCAAAATAAAGCAAAATGAAGAACTTTTTTATACATAGGGTTACAATTTTGTAAAATCTATTAAAATGTAGAAAAACCTATACAAATTTGGTATTCCCGAGATCAAACCAATCCCAAGAATACATGAGAAATGTCATTTGGAGGGCATAGTTAAAGGCGTAAAAAAGTGCACACAAGAAAATGGTGCAGTTTTAGCGCATTTGAAAGTTTATGGATTTTTAAAGACAGGGAGTGAAAAATGCAAATGAAAAAAAACCAAAAATGACCAAGGCCTTAAGCGATTGGTTAATGTAAAAGAGTAGACATTTATAAAAGGCCACATGAGTAAAGGGGTTGCCCAACATTAAAGAACATGGTTACTTTTTCCAAAAACAGTGTCACATCCGTCCATTTCTAAGGGCAGCTGCTGCCCTTAGCTATTGTTATCTCATTAGATAACAATATGGCGATCTGGGGGGCAATTCTGAGTGTTCATACAACATACAAAATGTATTGTGATTATCATCTTACCTGTTCGAAATGATGTCATATTTTACTCTGTCATAGATATTGTTGGTTGGTGTGGCAAAGCAGTTGACCATCCGCAGGCTGTAGTCTGGGGTAGGATCTACTATGGAAACTTTAACATATAAATTGTCTTTAGTTGAGAGGTCGACTACTGGCCCAGGATGTTGAGTTGTGTAGCTGATATCTTTGAAGATTTCCATCTTCACCTTGAATTCTCCGTTGCCTTCAATGGCTATGTATGTAATGCTATAAAAACAAAATATAAAAATGGTTCATGATACTGAAACATGTAACATTTTTGTATATCATCAGCTTGAGGGAAGATCTCACTCGTAATAAGTACATTACATGACTGATAATGTCAAAGTTTTACTATGTTATCATTGTCAATTGCAGTAGGTTAGCACACGGCAATTCCACTGGAGCAAACCTGTCGGAATTACCCAACGAGTGTCCGAGATCTAAGGGGCTAATCAGAAACTTTCTCCCATAACCTGGATTTTGAGTCAAATTATTTTTAGACTAAATACAAATCTGAACTCACTCATCATGCAACATATAACATATAAACAATAATCGCTTGAGGACCATTTGTACCTTGGATCAGGGCGAATAATTTCCGGAAGTGAGGTATTGAGATCAAGAGGGTATGAACAGGTCACATTAATAACATATATCTCCCTGTAGATAATTCCACCTGGTGGCAGAAATACCTGGTTTTTGTATGTTCCGTGCGTATTGGAGACCTATGAAATGACATTAAGGTAAGAGCTTTTGTTACATATCTCTCTAGTGTGGATAAAATGAGAATTAACTAATAAAATAACATTTACTTCAAATGTCGTAACTTACTTCCCAAATCATATAGCAATTACACCCCACCACCGACACATTCAAGCAACCCCAAAGAACTTTGCATTATTAACAAAACTGTGCACAGGCCGTAACTATTTTGAGTTCCTACTCTTGGGACAAGATGGAAAACGATCCGGTTGTTGGCTGGCCTACTGTCAGAACTGATAAGCCAAATATTTGGTAATGTCCATGCCAACTTTCATCGGTAGAGTACTAGACAGGAATGCTACTGACACTACAGTAGGTCTTCTGTGACAACCTTTTGTGCTCTTGAAACATACTGTAGACTGGTTGTCACCTTAAAGCTATAATCTAAATTTGTCTTTTGACCCACTCAGTAGACGTAAAAGTTTATAGTATCTAAATGAGAATTAATAAATCTTGTAGAACCAATAAATGCCAGTCTAACATTGGTTCTAGATTGTATTGTTCCTGAACCACTATAGCTAAGGTACATCCATGTTTATCCATCCATTCTAACATATCACTATTATGGGGATGGATTGTGTCATGTGACTCCTGTGTGAGCTCAAGAAAACTTTATATTGGCCACCACTGACCACAGGATTTTGTTTTTGTTCCTTAGGATCAAACTAGTTATACAAGTGCTAGGAAGGTCTGGTAAACATTGAATTTGAACTTAGTGAATATATAATATAAGAAAAAAAGCAATGCTTCTAGAGGAGGACGTATATCTTAATAAAAGCTTCTATTTCTGACACCTTTAGGGGAGAATTGAGGATCTGTACTGAGTAGTGATAACACAACAAGACACTAATGTAAGTTACTTACGGTGAGATCAGTTCCACATACACCGTGACCAAGAGACCAAGTAACTAGGACTTTATTATCAATGACGGGAAATCCGGTGCACCTTCTGTCTCGCAGATAAATGTATGGGATATCAATCTTCTTAGCATTTAACTTGTCTACGTCGAGTGTAACTGTTATGGCCGTATGTGTACAGATTAAGTCTGTACATATGCCCTCTGTATCATCACAAATAGACGTGACGCGAGTACTCAAGGTCCCGATGCTGCGCACTGTGTAGATAGATGAAAACATGTTTTTGTTATGTTTAAAAGGGTTTTATTTACATTTTTAGTACATTTTTAGACATAAAATATTTTATACTTGGGTAAAACATTAACCACGAAAGAATAGATGAGCGATGATCTTTTTGTTGATTTGTAGATTCGGTATATCGGAATCTTTTCTATTTTGCTATTATCTGTTCATTATATTAAAACGGTAGATATAGAATGCTATTATTCATTTCGGAGCTTAGGGAAAATGGAAAAAAAAAAGTTTTTTTTTTTAAAATGAACTGTTTTCATAAAAAACCTGTGTTTTAGAGGGGATATATACCACTTTCCAGGGCAATTTGAGCAACATTGGTTCAGACTCACTCAATTCGGATCTGAACCAAATAATTACTTTCTAAAAGAAAATTTATACTAATTATAATACATTCCAGAACACTTACCTACAAATTTTTTCCCAAAATATTGTTGAGTTCTTTCTTATGTCAAATTTGATTTACACTAACTTGTTTTTAATAATATATTTTATATGGAATGTTGGGGGCTAATAAGGCCGTTATTGCACAACTTTCCAAGAGTCCAGACAGCAATTCTACCTAGAAGAGCAGTGATACGACATCGAGTACATACAGTATCAATACAAAGCTAGGTAAAGTTGCCATTTAGGATTATAAGAAATTGGTATAAGCAGGGTTTGGCTCCAGGTTTCAGTAGGCCCACAGAGCCACAGTGGGCCCCTTTTTCAGTGAACTCACGTGATGGCATTAAATATTCGGAAAATAAAACAGTCTCCTGTTCCCTAAAATATTCCCTAGTTTATCATACCAAACAGCCCTCTTATTATTATTTTATATAAGCCCCCCCCCACACCCTTTGTATTCATTAGATATAGCCTTATGTGGGCCCCACAGCAGCTCCGGGCCCAGTCACTTGCCCAGGAATACCCAGTGCTTGCGCGCGGCCCTGGGTATAAGAATGCTATGATTATAGAGTATAATTAATACTGTCGTTACTTTAGTTCCTGGACCACAATCAATAAGCCTATAGTCCATGAGGGTGTCTGCTATGGGGGTGTCCATGAGGGTGTCCTCTTGGGAGGTGTTGTACAATATTTTACATTGGCACTACAGTAATGTACTAAGTGTATGGCAGATACCCTTTGGTGACATAGAGGTTAATCATTCGAGGTAGGTCTGATGTCTTTTGCAGTTTGTCCCTAATGTATGCATATACCACTGTCATATATTGTGAGTGTTAATAAAAAGTTATATTTTAGAGAGTGGAGTAGAAAGCGTAATTTTTTCCCTGGTGACATTTTGTGATTATGGTTCCATATTACACATTTATCTTGTAAACAGAAGATAGGGTATAGGGGGAGTTTTATCGGAAGTGTCTAAAAATTGTTCTAGTTGCCCATGGAAACCAATCAGAGCTCAGCTTTCATTGTATAAACAGCTGTGGGAAAATGAAAGCTGAGTCCTGATTGGTTTCCATGGACATCAAGAACAGTTCTGCTCTCAGACACTTCCGATATATCTTTCTACAGTGTCTAAGGGTCTTAATACACTATCACCAATCCATATTGTCTGCAAAAGCTAATACATGAAAAACAATATCTACTAATGTTACTTCAGGACGAAAGGTAAGTGAGGACACATCTACGTCTCCGACATTGCAACTTACTAACTACAAGGAAGATATTTATCTTAAAGAGGTTTTTCAGGTGACACATTGTATAAACAAAATTTAATCACCCAATAAATGAACATTCTACAACTTTATAAGACGTTTTATTTCAGATTTTCAGGAAATATTTATTCAATGAATGAGAATATTTTTGTTTACTTTCCAGGCTCATAAATCTTAGTGAACTTGTCCTACTCTCAAAGTTTTATACAGTGTAGACAATGAAATTTTATCTAAACAAACTAAACTCCAGACTGACACAATGAACCCAGCATGCAAGATTTGTGCAAGGTCTAAGTTTTACCATATTAACAGTATCTCACAGAGCATTGCATCAACAGAGCATTGACCAAGGGATCGTCCAGTTTCCACAAATAAATTATGCTGATTGATACTTAGGAAAAGTTACACAATTTTCCAAAATATTTTCTGTATCAGTTACTCATGGTTCTCTGCTTGCTGTTATTCTAGAGGAAACTTCATTGTTTATTTCCTACGGATAGAAACCCTGGTCCCTGGTTATATGGCTAGTTATATTCCTGGTTAAGGGACGTCACACAGGTGCACAGCTTGTTAAAACTCTGGACATGTGATGTCACACAGGTGCACGGCTTGTTATGTCTCAGGTCATTTGATGTCAAACAGGCGCATGTCTCATTGTATCCCTGGTCATGTGATGTCACACGGGTGCACTGCTCTTTATATCCCTGGTCATGTGATGTCACACAGATGCACGGTTCGTTATATATATCACAGAGAGTAATCAGAGCTGTGTGATATAATGAGCCATTTAACTGTATCCCATCACTTGACCATATACTGGGTTTTATTCTCTTAAAATAAACCATGAAGCTTCCTATTGAATGTCTAGAAAAAAGTAAGGAATTGATACACAAAGTAAATTGGAAACTTGTCATTATACATTGGAAACAATAAAATTTATGTGTGAGAACAGGCCAAACCCTTTAAATTATGAGTTTTTATCCACTCTCAGCAGAGATTAGGTCTGTAGCATCAGTTCAAAAAGCTGTGGGATACCAATAAGCAAAGTGTCCTCACAATGTCTAACATACACTGCGAGTAATGGGCTGTGTAAGTCTTTAGGAAGGTGAATAGTAACAGCTGCTATCAGTCCTTTGCTTCTAGTTGCCTCAGACATCCCTTATACAGGCAGTCCCCGAGTTACGTAAAAGATAGGTTCTGTAGGTTTGTTCTTAAGTTGAATTTGTATGTAAGTCAGAACTGTATATTTTATCATTGTAATCCCAGCCAAATTTTGGATGTTGGATTGTCATAAGAACCAGGATTAACAATAAATCTTAATTATAGACATCTTTGATAACTTTTACAGCTGATCATTGTAGCCTGGAACTAAAGTACAATAAATTACCAACCAGAGGTCTGTTTGTAACTAGGGGTCGTCTGTAAGTGGGGTGTTCAAAAGTAGGGGACCACCTGTACAATACTTCATATTCTCCAGTGATTTCAATGCAGAGAAAAATGTAAATGATAACAAACAGAAGTCCATAAAAAATGACTGTACATATACATAAATAATACATCTTACCTCCATCTATGGTTAATCCGGAAACAAAACTTGCTCCAAGAAGCAGAACCAAAGCCAGAAGTGCATTAGTCATTTTTTCGGGTTTGTATCTTAATGTATACAGAAAAGATATACATTAGACAAAAAGGATAAAAACATAAGCCCTAACACAGTGACCACTTACTGACTAAGGTCTCGTCTACTTACCTGATATGTTGACTATGCTCAGTCTCTGCAGGACTGCTTTGCGCTGTTTTCCAGGTAGCTTTTATACAGTGGAGGAGGTAAATGATATCAACCCTCTTTATGATCCTGTATAATACTTATTACCTTGTAATTGCTAATAAACTTTCTGCCATTATCTGATGCTGAGGTGTGACATAATACTAGAGCAAAGAAAATGGAAAACTATAGAAGCAAATATAACAAAAAATACCACCATGGGCAGTTTTTATCTATATTTGGTACATAAATTGTCCAAACTGGCAAATCTTTAACTTTTAGGGCAGAGTAATTTGCTGCTATTGAAGTAAAGTAGGACAATCTCCAACCCAATTGTGAAGGAGCATCCCCACCATAAATCAGTCCATGTGATGGGGACATGTGCATCTAAATGGTTTGCCTGCTATATAGCCATAAAGATTTACTAGTAAGAAAATAGCTCACTGCATTTTTCTTGCGGTACGATGGCATGAGATGAGGTTGTTCACAGAAACCAATGTGCATTCATGAGGCAAGTGATATAGACAAGGACAATTTTAGTCGAGGGTGAGCAAAACTGAATGACACCCAGGGCAAACATACATGTGTTTCCAGGGAGTCACTTTTACAATGTGCCTAAATGTGGATTGTGTATTTCCATGGTTATACAATTATTGGCTAGTTGCCCTGCAATGTGTATCAGGTCTCCAATTATAACATATTGTTTATACCACTTTTCTCTTATTATAGGAAAGAGACTTCTTATGTACCCCCTAAGGCTCCTGGACCAAGGAGGTGCCCTTTACTCCACCACTGATACACCACTCAAGCTATGATCCTTTCTTTCACCAAATTTGTCCACAATTAATTTACTGTGAGAATGTTTGTTCTTACCTTTCCCCTTGGCTCAAAAGTTAACGGTCAAGTCCCTCCAGGGAATATCTATCTATGGTAACATCCATAGATTGTATGGAGCCTCATTCATGCCTCCACCATCGCTACAAACATCATTCTATAAGGGAACAGAATGAAAGTTCTACAACTGACTCACTAATGCAAAAAATGTACCATACATTTCTCAAAAGATTTACCTGCAATTTTTCAACCAAATCTTTTAATCTACCAATACCACACATCTTTAGTTGTGAGGCCATTTCTCAAACTACAACTTACTAGGTAAGTGCAATGGCCTCAACAACATTACCGTACATTTAACAATAAGCCCTCCGCCCCATGGATTATGACAGACCACCTCGACTGCGCCCTTCTATAAACTTAGAGCTCATGAAGGGAGGGTTATGGCTAATTTGATCTCTGAAGTAACAGAAATTTTCTTGTTGATCTTGATTCTCATCCCCAACCCCGGCACCTCATCAGATAGCTGATAATCTTATTCTCGTCGGTTCTGATCTCTTACATGGTGAGGCAATTTAATACCAAGCAGGAGGATATTTTAGGTTTCAATGATCCCAAGGTTGATAAGGTCCCTTTGATCTACGCCAAATGTTTCTTAACAATACTAACCCTAATATTCTCCGCAAAATCTTTGCCCTTGAACGTAGCTCTTTCCTCCCTCTTGGGAAGGGACCAGATGGGTTTGTTCTTTGTTTGCAGGCCTTAAACAGATTTTTTCCCCATAAACCATGCAATGTCAATCAGCTGCCTCTAAAGCCAACAAGATCTTGTCATGTATCAAAAGTGGTCTGGACTCTCGGGATATGAATGTGATATTACCACTGTACAATGCATTGGTATGGCCTCACCAGGGATATGCGGTCCAGTTCTGGGCTCTGGTTCATGAAAAGGATGCCCTGGAGCTGGAGAGGGTTCAACGAAGAGTCACAAAAATGCTAAGAATTAAAACAAATAGATTTATTTAGTCTGGAAATGAGATGATTACGAGGGGACATGATTAATTTATATAAATATATGAACGGTCCATACAAAAAATATGGTGGTAAGTTGTTCCAGATTAAATCAAATCAAATGATAAGGATGAACTGTCTCCATCTGGAGAAAACAGGGTTTAATCACCGGAGGCGACAGGGCTTTTCTTACTATGAGAACTGTCAATCTGTAGAATAGCCTGCCTCAGGCGCTGGTCACAACAGGAACAGCAGAGAGCTTCAAGGTGCCTTTTTCAATCTAAATAACATTGACAGTTATGTTATATAGAATTGTTTCCCCTAAATCCCTTCCTCATGCAATCCCTCCCCTTACTTGGTTGAACTTGATGGGCATCTGTCTTTTTTCTTTTTTTTTGTTTAAATCTTTTTATTGTTTTCCAATAATTTTCAAAATTACAGAAAATAAACATTTGGACAAGCTTATTTGCCTGGCAGCATTAAGTCAAATGCATCAAATTAATACAAGTATGTCTAAGAGCTTAGAAAGGTGAAGCTTGTCAAAGCGCAATGTAAAATTAACTGTGATAACATAGTTAACAGTGAACATTAACTGCGTACACATTAAAAGTAATGTAAATGATACATTTATGATTCTGAGTTCTGTTCGCTTATCCATTTGAAGACCAGTACATTATATTTGTTACTAGATGTAAGGTTTAAATTTATTCTTGGCATTTATGCTGTCATTCAACATATCTGTCTGTTTGACTTTGCCAATTACTCAGGTTCTGCTTTGTCTCCTTGTGTCAAGGATGGGTGATCCTTCTTGCTTTTGGTGTGAGGGTATATCTATTGTATGTTCCCTGTGGGCGGGTTGGAGTTTCTGAAGTTCCTCCATGGGAGCCAGAATTTCTCCCATTTGTCATGAGATCTCAGTTCCAAACTGGCTAGTTCCTCTAGTCTATGAATGCTATCTAAGCGTTCAAGCCATTCTCCAATGGTAGGAAGGTCTCTTACATTCAGGTTCCAAGAGTTATTGGGGAGCCATAGTAACACAGATTCTGGAGTAAGTTTAATCTGTTTCCCTGTTATTGTTGAGATAGTTTGTCCTACCTCTTTCCAAAATCGGTGTAATTTGGGGCACCTCCAAAAGATGCGGGCAAGTGTTCCTCCGGTGTTTCCGCACCTCCAGCAATTGTCTGTTTTTATTAAGCGTTTTTGCACTAAAACTGAAGGCGTGTTGTACCATCATGTCATCTGTCTTTTTTCAACTGTATAATCTATGATACTATGATTTAGACTCTCAAGAAAGGCATCCAGGCCTCTCTTGTACATGTACAGAGCATCTGCCTTAACAACCTCCTGCAGCAGAGAATTGCTATCCCAAATACTCAGATTTTACCCTACTCCCAGCAGTCTCATTTTATGTACCAAACTTTTATGCATCACTGTATCAAATACCTTGGAAAATTCCGGATACACATGATCCACAGCCTCCTCCGGTCCGGTTTACAGCTAACCTCCACATAGAAGCAGATCACAGTAGTTTTACAGGATTGAATCTTCATAAACCCGATGTTGATACTGGGTTATAAGAATATGTACAGTGAGATACTCCAGGATAGCATCTCTAATAAACAACCCATATATTTTCCCACAACAAAAGTTAGACTCACAGGTCTGTAGTTTCCAGCATCACTTTTTCATCCTTTTTTGTATATTGGCACTACATTTGCTATGCACCATTCCTGTGGAACTAAACCTGTGCTTAATGAATAAATATTAAATGTCCCCTTCTCTTTATATTGTAACTGGAGCCAATGGTTGTACATATTTGGAATAAACCAGATGTGAGGGGTATTGAGATAAATTTACATATACATACATATTTGCAGATGACCTGCTATTACTCATTTCCTCCCCCTTGACCTCCCTTCCTTATGTTCTCTTGGATCTGTCCATGTTCGGGTATGTGTCTGGTCTTACCATTAATGAGTCCAAATCAAAAGCTCTAAATGTGACACTCCCCATGAGTTGCAACATTAATTTTCTACTGAGAATGCGGTTATAGAAGTGACCATTATTTCTACCTACAAATTTGGATATAGCATCTAGGCCACCTGCACTTTCCTCCCTTACTCTGTGTGACATCTGTTTTGAAAGTATTATTCACTGCAAAATAAAGAGAGACCACATTTTGAAGAACTAAATGGTGAGTGACGCTCATGTTTTCTACTTCATATTTTTTAATTCGGATAAAGAGCAAGAGCAAGAGCAAGTGAATCTTTGCCCCATGTGACGAGAGGTCATTTCTCAACCTCTAGGCCTCTGGATGATGATAGTGACATTTAAGAAGTTAAAAACTGGGGTAAAAGTGACCCTACCCAAAGTTATATAATTAATTGAATATACACGGTAGGTGATTTACAGTAGAAGTAAGTAGCAAGATCATGGGACTTCCAGTTCTAATGTAATAAAATCTAGCAATGATATACTGCACGTAGACAGACTTTAATTGTACATCTTTATAACAATGGCTCTGTATAGACTACTAAAATAAAAGAAACTGTAAAAATAACAGTAAAGTAACAACTTGGGGTTGGGCAGGTGGGATTCAGTCGGAGAAGAGAATTCTCACTCAAAAGTGTCATAAATTTTAGTAAATCAAAGGTTAGAGACATACAGTACAGAATAAGCAACAAAAAGCGAAACTGTAGGTTGTATATTGGTTGTCGCCATTGATTTGGCTTCAAATGGTGAGAAGGTTCAACCAAACACTGACAACTTTCAATTTCTAAGAAGCTACTGGTGGTGATAACCAATGTTGGTGCATAAAATAGAAATTATTTTCATGTTAGTGGATTATGTTGCACTTATTGAACATACTGGACCCTATTAATAAGGAGGTTCGGAGCCACGATTCTTAGAATGAATGAGCAGTACCAATATTGGTCAGGGAACTGCAGACTCTAGTAATTCACCGTAACGGTATGAGATGGTAATACCCATTCAACTATCCATAAATTATACCCTTGACTAAAGCCATTTTACTTAAGGCTGAAAACATTAAGACCTTTATATTATTGTAGGAGCCCTTAGTTATGGATCGAGTACAGTCAAGCCGAAAAAGGCTGTTGAAGAAAGACTTAATGTATCGGGCAGTAGGATGTGGACAACTGTGCCGCTAAACCAGTTTGTCCATAGATTTCTCACCAAGGGCATATTTTCTAAGTTAACCTGTTGGTTTTCAACCCTTTACATTGATCTAGTCTTCAATGCCTTGGGTCCACCAGAAACAATTACAGTACATGGGCAGCTGAACTAGACAGTGCCAGTGGAACGCTCAGAGGGCCAGGTAGAGAATGGTCATGAACAAGGCAATGCCAGGGAAGGTGGAGTTCTTTTGAAGTCCAAGATCAGGCTGAAGGCAAGAACAGAAAGCTCAGATTTTTGGTAGGGTCATTATAGAAAGAAAGCAAAACAGTAGTAAAATTAGTAAGTTGAAACACAAGCTTGTTGACACACAAGAAAGAATTGCATTTGCAGATCAGTGCAATGTGCTAAAGATGCTAGTCTTTAACCTTTATCACTTAAGCATCCTTGGTGATGGGGAGCTGTTTATTATCAGGTTGTAGGGATTGACTAGGAACACATAAGTACTGGATGCACTACTTCCAGATGCCTCATGCCCATCCAACGGGAAGAGGGGAATACATAATATAGAGGAGAGAGACCTCTACAACACCAAACCCGTAACAAAAGGAAATATCCCTTTAAGGACTCTAGTTTCATGTTAAACCAAATCATATCACAACATGCTAGTAATAGGCATGTGGGGTATAGGCTGGAGAAATCGGGGGACATTGAGATGATAGAGGGGCAGGCGGTGCAGACTGGGTCAAAAAGAGACATATTAGGGGAGATTTTTCAGACGCGTCTGAGAGTAAAGTTTTTGTAGTTTCTTATAGCAAACAGAGCTCAGCTTTCATTTTCCCACAGCAGGTTATAGAATAAATCTAAGCTCTGATTGGTTCCCATGATCAACTAGAACAGTTTTGCTCTCAGACACTTCTGATAAATCTCACCCATTGAATGTGTAAAGAGGGGATATGGAGGTGCTAGTCATATGAGAAGAAGGCAAGGAGGACTATGGGCTGCATTCTGTGTGAGAAGGAGGGGGTTAGGTGGTTGCATCATATCCCCTAAATTGTGGACCTGTAACAACCAGACACCAGGTACTGGATTAAGAAATATACCCATTGAACCATTACTTACAAGGACCACTTGAAAAGAACATTGAAGGTTGAAAGAACATACTTCTTAATTTAGTATCTATTTTTGGGGAATAACTTTCAGGAAGCCTAATGACAATTTGCAGGATTAAAGCCAAACCCGCACCATTTTGATATATTTGCATATATTTCAGTGTAGGGAACTGGTTAAGCTGAGTGAAAGGCTTTTGACTAGGGTCAGGAAGTAAGAGTTCTCCTTATGGAGACCTTTCCAATTAAGGTTTCTTAACAGATATATGGCCATTGTTGCTCCACTAATGTATTCTGGGAAATATGACTTTCGGGAAGCCTAATTCTTATAAATCTATGTTTTCTGTATACCACAGATACATTTCAGAGTTATACAATGGTATATTGAGGAGCCTACCTGTACCTCATCATGGCCATGGTTGGAGCCTCATGAATCTGTTGGAAGGTCCCCTTTAAGTCCTTAAGACTAGTAGAAAAAAAATAAAAGGGGATAAAATACGTTTGTAAAAAAAAGTTTAAGTTTTATTAAAATAAGACATAAAATGAAAGAGAATTTTGAATTAGAAAGGGGTAAAAAGGGAAAAACCTAAACATGCAGAAATGTTGCAGAAATCTGCTCATTCATATCTCTGACAGCATCTTTATTACATGAAGATCAATGAACAAAAAGAATCAAGAAGAATATCCTGATTTATGAAGTTATGTGAAATTTCCATAAAGGTGAAAAAGACTAAAGTAGAAAGTAGAAAGATTTTATACATAAATCTAATTTTTCTGATCATATCTGAAATATTTTTTTTAAAAAATGGGTAAAGACTAGAGATGAGCGAGCACTAAAATGCTCGGGTACTCGTTATTCGAGACGAACTTTTCCCGATGCTCGAGTGCTCGTTTCGAGTAACGAGCCCCATTGAAGTCAATGGGAGACTCGAGCATTTTTCAAGGGGACCAAGGCTCTGCACAGGGAAGCTTGGCCAAACTCCTGGGAACCTCAGAAAAGGATGGAAACACCACGGAAATGGACAGGAAACAGCAGGGGCAGCATGCATGGATGCCTCTGAGGCTGCTTAATCGCACCATTATGCCAAAATTATGGGCAACAGCATGGCCATGACAGAGTGACCGAATGAGGCTAGATAGCATCTAAAACATCCAATAATTGACCCTGACACTATAGGGGATGGCATGCAGAGGCAGCGGCAGCGGCAGCAGCGGCAGGCTAGAGAGTGTCATGGCAACATACCCTAAATGGACTCAGGCTTCAAACCAATGGGAACCAAAGGAACCAAAGGAGGTGAGCAAGAAGCGCTCAAATAATATCGGTACATGATAAAAGTTTGCCAGTATATTTTGTGGATTACACAGCAGGGTGGCGACAAAGTTAACATGGAAGCCATGAAAACAATCCAAAATTCTGCCTGACACAGCTCGTTTGATAAGGGGACCATGTATGGAGGCAGTGAACTAGTAGTAGATTAAAGGTGCTGCAGTTAAAACTATGTTAGTTGGACCTTGGCATGGAGCTGGCGCTCCGCTGCCAGGCAAGCTTTCGCCAATCCAAGCCCCTGTCTCTAGGCTACTCCCCAAACAGCACTTCTAAGAACCTTTTGTATAAGATCAAGTGTAGTAGCGTTCTTATAAGTTTGGGATATGGCGGGTGAGGGGAATGTAAACAGATGCGCAAGAAGCGCTGAAATAATATCCGTAAATGATAAAAGTTTGCCAGTATATTTTGTGGATTACACAGCAGGGTGGCGACAAAGTTAACAAGTTTGATGTGGAATGCCCTGTAATAGCTCTTGGGCGGTGTGCCTTTTATCGCCTAGGCTCAGCAGTTTGAGCACCGCCTGCTGTCGCTTAGCGACGGCACTGCTGCTGTGCCTAGAGCTACCGACTGATGGCGCCATGCCCACGGATGGTAATTCGGAGGAGGAGGAGGAGGTGGAGGAGGGGTGGGAGGAGGAAGAGGTATAGTAGGCCTTTTTTAGACCTGGACCGAGGTAGGCCCCGCAATCCTCTGCGTCGGCAGTATATGACCAGCCCCAGGGTCAGACTCGGTCCCAGCCTGCACCAAGTTAAGTGTAGTAGCGTTCTTATAAGTTTGGGATATGGCGGGTGAAGGGAATGTAAACAGATGCGCAAGAAGCGCATGATGCGCATGGAGCTGGCGCTCCGCTGCCAGGCGAGCTTTCGCCAATCCAAGCCCCTGTCTCTAGGCCACTCCCCAAACAGCACTTCTAAGAACCTTTTGTATAAGATCAAGTGTAGTAGCGTTCTTATAAGTTTGGGATATGGCGGGTGAGGGGAATGTAAACAGATGCGCAAGAAGCGCATGATGCGCATGGAGCTGGCGCTCCGCTGCCAGGCGAGCTTTCGCCAATCCAAGCCCCTGTCTCTAGGCTACTCCCCAAACAGCACTTCTAAGAACCTTTTGTATAAGATCAAGTGTAGTAGCGTTTTTATAAGTTTAGGATATGGCGGGTGAGGGGAATGTAAACAGATGCGCAAGAAGCGCTGAAATAATATCCGTAAATGGTAAAAGTTTGCCAGTGTATTTTGTGGATAACACAGCAGGGTGGCGACAAGGTTAACAACTTTGATGTGGAATCCATGAAAACAACCCAAATTTCGGCCTGACACACCTCGTTTGATAAAGGGACGATGTATGGAGGCAGCTATATAAACGACTTTTGGAGGTAGCAATGGAGACAACGTGTGGAGGCTGCTATGGAGACAATTCAATTTGGATAGTGCCTGTATGTGGCAGTCCAAAAAAGTTTTCAAACCAGAGGAGCAGGTAGGTGGCCCTCCAGAAAAATGGAATAGATTGAGTGCCTGTATGTGGCAGTCCAAAAAAGTTTTCAAACCAGAGGAGCAGGTAGGTGGCCCTCCAGAAAAATGGAATAGATTGAGTGCCTGTATGTGGCAGTCCAAAAAAGTTTTCAAACCAGAGGAGCAGGTAGGTGGCCCTCCAGAAAAATGGAATAGATTGAGTGCCTGTATGTGGCAGTCCAAAAAAGTTTTCAAACCAGAGGAGCAGGTAGGTGGCCCTCCAGAAAAATGGAATAGATTGAGTGCCTGTATGTGGCAGTCCAAAAAAGTTTTCAAACCAGAGGAGCAGGTAGGTGGTCCTCCAGAAAAATTGAATAGATTGAGTGCCTGTATGTGGCACTCCCAAAAATTGTTGAAAACAGAGGACCGGGTCGGTGGCCCTCCAGAAAAATGACATGCATAAAGTACTATAGCTAGAGCCAGTGGGCCCTGTCAAAAAATAGCCAGTTTCCTCTGCTTTACTGTACAAAGAGGAGGAGAAGGAGGAAAATGAGGAGGAGGAGGAGTGGATAAATTATTTAGGTTGAGCTTCCTTCACCTGGTGGAGATTGGAAATTATGAGAAATCCAGGCTTTATTCATTTTGATAAGCGTCAGCCTGTCAGCGCTGTCAGTCGACAGGCGTGTACGCTTATCGGTGATGATGCCACCAGCTGCACTGAAAACCCGCTCGGACAAGACGCTAGCGGCAGGGCAGGCAAGAACCTCCAAGGCGTACAGCGCCAGTTCGTGCCACATGTCCAGCTTTGAAACCCAGTAGTTGTAGGGAGCTGTGTGATCATTTAGGACGATGGTATGGTCAGCTACGTACTCCCTCACCATCTTTCTGTAAAGATCAGCCCTACTCTGCCGAGACTGGGGACAGGTGACAGTGTCTTGCTGGGGTGACATAAAGCTGGCAAAAGCCTTGTAAAGCGTACCCTTGCCAGTGCTGGACAAGCTGCCTGCTCGCCTACTCTCCCTCGCTACTTGTCCCGCAGAACTACGCACTCTGCCGCTAGCGCTGTCAGAAGGGAAATACTGTTTCAGCTTGTGCACCAGGGCCTGCTGGTATTCATGCATTCTCACACTCCTTTCCTCTCCAGGGATGAGAGTGGAAAGATTTTGCTTGTACCGTGGGTCCAGGAGAGTGAACACCCAGTAATCGGTGCTGGAATAAATTCTTTGAACGCGAGGGTCACGGGATAGGCAGCCTAGCATGAAATCTGCCATATGCGCCAGAGTCCCAACTCTCAAGAATTCACTCCCCTCACTGGCCTGACTGTCCATCTCCTCCTCCTCCAACTCCTCCAACTCCTCTTCTTCTGCCCATACACGCTGAACAGTGAAGGTCTGAGCAATGGTCCCCTCTTGTGTCTCGCCAACATTCTCCTCCTCTTCCTCCTCATCCTCCTCCACCTCCTCCGATATGCGCTGAGAAACAGACCTAAGGGTGCTTTGGCTATCAACAAGGGAATCTTCTTCCCCCGTCTCTTGTGAGGAGCGCAAAGCTTCCGACTTCATGCTGACCAGAGAGTTTTTCAACAGGCCAAGCAGCGGGATGGTGAGGCTGATGATGGCGGCATCGCCACTGACCATCTGTGTTGACTCCTCAAAGTTACTCAGCACCTGACAGATATCAGACATCCACGTCCACTCCTCATTGTAGACTTGAGGAAGCTGACTGACCTGACTACCAGTTCTGGTGGAAGTTGACATCTGGCAGTCTACAATCGCTCGGCGCTGCTGGTAAACTCTGGATAACATGGTCAGTGTTGAATTCCACCTCGTGGGCACGTCGCACAACAGTCGGTGAGCGGGCAGTTGGAGGCGGCGCTGCGCTGCCCTGAGAGTGGCAGCATCTGTGCTGGACTTCCTGAAATGCGCACAGATGCGGCGCACCTTCGTGAGCAAATCAGACAGATTGGGGTATGTCTTGAGGAAACGCTGAACTATCAGATTTAACACATGGGCCAGGCATGGCACATGTGTCAGTCTGCCGAGTTGCAGAGCCGCCACCAGGTTACGGCCGTTGTCACACACAACCATGCCTGGCTTCAGGTTCAGCGGTGCCAGCCACAGATCAGTCTGCGCCGTGATGCCCTGTAATAGTTCTTGGGCGGTGTGCCTTTTATCGCCTAGGCTCAGCAGTTTGAGCACCGCCTGCTGTCGCTTAGCGACGGCACTGCTGCTGTGCCTAGAGCTAGCGACTGATGGCGCCATGCCCACGGATGGTCGTTCGGAGGAGGAGGTGGAGGAGGGGTGGGAGGAGGAGGAGGCATAGTAGGCCTGAAACACCTGGACCGAGGTAGGCCCCGCAATCCTCGGCGTCGGCAGTATATGACCAGCCGCAGGGTCAGACTCGGTCCCAGCCTCCACCAAGTTAACCCAATGTGCCGTCAGCGATATATAGTGGCCCTGCCCGGCAGCACTCGTCCACGTGTCCGTGGTCAGGTGGACCTTGTCAGAAACGGCGTTGGTCAGGGCACGGATTATGTTGTCTGACACGTGCTGGTGCAGGGCTGGGACGGCACATCGGGAAAAGTAGTGGCGGCTGGGGACCGAATACCGAGGGGCGGCCGCCGCCATGAGGCTGCGAAAGGCCTCGGTCTCTACTAGCCTATAGGGCAGCATCTCCAGGCTTAGCAATCTTGAGATGTGCACATTAAGGGCTTGGGCGTGCGGGTGGGTTGCACTATATTTGCGTTTCCGCTCCAGCGTCTGGGGTATGGAGAGCTGAACGCTGGTGGATGCTGTGGAGGATCGTGGAGGCGACGATGGGGTTTTTGTGGCAGGGTCCTGGGCAGGGGGCTGACTATCAGCTGACACAGGGGAAGGAGCAGTGGTGTGCACGGCCGGAGGTGAACGCGCTTGTTGCCACTGAGTGGGGTGTTTAGCATTCATATGCCTGCGCATACTGGTGGTAGTTAAGCTATTAGTGGTGGAACCCCTGCTGATCCTGGTTTGGCAAATTTGGCACACCACAGTCCGTCGGTCATCCGGTGTTTCCTTAAAGAACCTCCAGACTTCTGAAAATCTAGCCCTCGCCGCAGGAGCCCTCGCCACGGGAGCTTCACTAGTTGACACATTTGGCGCTGATGCACCAGCTCTGGCCCTGCCTCTCCGTCTGGCCCCACCACTGCCTCTTCCAACCTGTTCTGGTCGAGGACTCTCCTCCGTCTCAGAAGCACTGTGTTCACCCGGCCTCTCAACCCAGCTTGGGTCTGTCACCTCATCATCCTCCGATCCCTCAGTCTGCTCCCCCCTCGGACTTCCTGCCCTGACAACAACTTCCCCACTGTCTGACAACCGTGTCTCATCATCGTCGGACACCTCTTTACTAGAGATGAGCGAACACTAAAATGCTCGGGTACTCGTTATTCGAGACGAACTTTTCCCGATGCTCGAGTGCTCGTCTCGAATAACGAACCCCATTGAAGTCAATGGGAGACTCGAGCATTTTTCAAGGGGACCAAGGCTCTGCACAGGGAAGCTTGGCCAAACACCTGGGAACCTCAGAAAAGGATGGAAACACCACGGAAATGGACAGGAAACAGCAGGGGCAGCATGCATGGATGCCTCTGAGGCTGCATAATCGCACCATTATGCCAAAATTATGGGCAACAGCATGGCCATGACAGAGTGACAGAATGAAGCTAGATAGCATCTAAAACATCCAATAATTGACCCTGACACTATAGGGGACGGCATGCAGAGGCAGCGGCAGCAGGCTAGAGAGTGTCATGGCGACATACCCTAAATGGACTCAGGCTTCAAACCAATGGGTGGCAGAGAGGAACCAAAGGAGGTGAGCAAGAAGCGCTCAAATAATATCGGTACATGATAAAAGTTTGCCAGTATATTTTGTGGATTACACAGCAGGGTGGCGACAAAGTTAACATGGAAGCCATGAAAACAACCCAAAATTCTGCCTGACACAGCTCGTTTGATAAGGGGACGATGTATGGAGGCAGTGAACTAGTAGTAGATTAAAGGTGCTGCAGTTAAAACTATGTTAGTTGGATCTTGGCATGGAGCTGGCGCTCTGCTGCCAGGCGAGCTTTCGCCAATCCAAGCCCCTGTCTATAGGCTACTCCCCAAACAGCACTTCTAAGAACCTTTTGTATAAGATCAAGTGTAGTAGCGTTCTTATAAGTTTAGGATATGGCGGGTGAGGGGAATGTAAACAGATGCGCAAGAAGCGCTGAAATAATATCCCTAAATGGTAAAAGTTTGCAAGTATATTTTGGGGATTACACAGCAGGGTGGCGACAAAGTTAACAACTTTGATGTGGAATGCCCTGTAATAGCTCTTGGGCGGTGTGCCTTTTATCGCCTAGGCTCAGCAGTTTCAGCACCGCCTGCTGTCGCTTAGCGACGGCACTGCTGCTGTGCCTAGAGCTACCGACTGATGGCGCCATGCCCACGGATGGTAATTCGGAGGAGGAGGAGGTGGAGGAGGGGTGGGAGGAGGTATAGTAGGCCTTTGAGACCTGGACCGAGGTAGGCCCCGCAATTCTCTGCGTCGGCAGTATATGACCAGCCCCAGGGTCAGACTCGGTCCCAGCCTGCACCAAGTTAAGTGTAGTAGCGTTCTCATAAGTTTGGGATATGGCGGGTGAGGGGAATGTAAACAGATGCGCAAGAAGCGCATGATGCGCATGGAGCTGGCGTTCCGCTGCCAGGCGAGCTTTCGCCAATCCAAGCCCCTGTCTATAGGCTACTCCCCAAACAGCACTTCTAAGAACCTTTTGTATAAGATCAAGTGTAGTAGCGTTCTTATAAGTTTAGGATATGGCGGGTGAGGGGAATGTAAACAGATGCGCAAGAAGCGCTGAAATAATATCCCTAAATGGTAAAAGTTTGCAAGTATATTTTGGGGATTACACAGCAGGGTGGCGACAAAGTTAACAACTTTGATGTGGAATGCCCTGTAATAGCTCTTGGGCGGTGTGCCTTTTATCGCCTAGGCTCAGCAGTTTCAGCACCGCCTGCTGTCGCTTAGCGACGGCACTGCTGCTGTGCCTAGAGCTACCGACTGATGGCGCCATGCCCACGGATGGTAATTCGGAGGAGGAGGAGGTGGAGGAGGGGTGGGAGGAGGTATAGTAGGCCTTTGAGACCTGGACCGAGGTAGGCCCCGCAATTCTCTGCGTCGGCAGTATATGACCAGCCCCAGGGTCAGACTCGGTCCCAGCCTGCACCAAGTTAAGTGTAGTAGCGTTCTCATAAGTTTGGGATATGGCGGGTGAGGGGAATGTAAACAGATGCGCAAGAAGCGCATGATGCGCATGGAGCTGGCGTTCCGCTGCCAGGCGAGCTTTCGCCAATCCAAGCCCCTGTCTCTAGGCTACTCCCCAAACAGCACTTCTAAGAACCTTTTGTATAAGATCAAGTGTAGTAGCGTTCTTATAAGTTTAGGATATGCCGGGTGAGGGGAATGTAAACAGATGCGCAAGAAGCGCTGAAATAATATCCCTAAATGGTAAAAGTTTGCCAGTATATTTTGTGGATAACACAGCAGGGTGGCGACAAAGTTAACAACTTTGATGTGGAATCCATGAAAACAACCCAAATTTCTGCCTGACACACCTCGTTTGATAAAGGGACGATGTATGGAGGCAGCTATATGGACGACTTTTGGAGGTAGCAATGGAGACAACGTGTGGAGGCTGCTATGGAGACAATTTAATTTGGATAGTGCCTGTATGTGGCAGTCCCAAACATTTTTCAAACCAGAGGAGCAGGTAGGTGGCCCTCCAGTAAAATGGGATAGATTGAGTGCCTGTATGTGGCAGTCCCAAAAATGTTTCAAACCAGAGGAGCAGGTAGGTGGCCCTGCAGTAAAATGGAATAGATTGAGTGCCTGTATGTGGCAGTCCCAAAAATGTTTCAAACCAGAGGAGCAGGTAGGTGGCCCTGCAGTAAAATGGAATAGATTGAGTGCCTGTATGTGGCAGTCCCAAAAATTGTTCAAACCAGAGGAGCAGGTAGGTGGCCCTGCAGTAAAATGGAATAGATTGAGTGCCTGTATGTGGCAGTCCCAAAAATTGTTCAAACCAGAGGAGCAGGTAGGTGGCCCTGCAGTAAAATGGAATAGATTGAGTGCCTGTATGTGGCAGTCCCAAAAATTGTTCAAACCAGAGGAGCAGGTAGGTGGCCCTGCAGTAAAATGGAATAGATTGAGTGCCTGTATGTGGCAGTCCCAAAAATGTTTCAAACCAGAGGAGCAGGTAGGTGGCCCTGCAGTAAAATGGAATAGATTGAGTGCCTGTATGTGGCAGTCCCAAAAATTGTTCAAACCAGAGGAGCAGGTAGGTGGCCCTGCAGTAAAATGGAATAGATTGAGTGCCTGTATGTGGCAGTCCCAAAAATTGTTCAAACCAGAGGAGCAGGTAGGTGGCCCTGCAGTAAAATGGAATAGATTGAGTGCCTGTATGTGGCACTCACAAAAATTGTTTCAAACAGAGGACCGGGTAGGTGGCCCTCCAGAAAAATTAAATGCATGAAGTACTATAGCAAGAGCCAGTGGGCCCTGTCAAAAAATAGCCAGTTTCCTCTGCTTTACTGTACAAAGAGGAGGAGAAGGAGGAAAATGAGGAGGAGGAGGAGGAGTGGATCAATTATTCAGGTTGAGCTTCCTTCACCTGGTGGAGATTGGAAATTCTGAGAAATCCAGCCTTTATTCATTTTAATAAGCGTCAGCCTGTCAGCGCTGTCAGTCGACAGGCGTGTACGCTTATCGGTGATGATGCCACCAGCTGCACTGAAAACCCGCTCGGACAAGACGCTAGCGGCAGGGCAGGCAAGAACCTCCAAGGCGTAGAGCGCCAGTTCGTGCCACATGTCCAGCTTTGAAACCCAGTAGTTGTAGGGAGCTGTGTGATCATTTAGGACGATGGTATGGTCAGCTACGTACTCCCTCACCATCTTTCTGTAAAGATCAGCCCTACTCTGCCGAGACTGGGGACAGGTGACAGTGTCTTGCTGGGGTGACATAAAGCTGGCAAAAGCCTTGTAAAGCGTACCCTTGCCAGTGCTGGACAAGCTGCCTGCTCGCCTACTCTCCCTCGCTACTTGTCCCGCAGAACTACGCACTCTGCCGCTAGCGCTGTCAGAAGGGAAATACTGTTTCAGCTTGTGCACCAGGGCCTGCTGGTATTCATGCATTCTCACACTCCTTTCCTCTCCAGGGATGAGAGTGGGAAGATTTTGCTTGTACCGTGGGTCCAGGAGAGTGAACACCCAGTAATCGGTGCTGGAATAAATTCTTTGAACGCGAGGGTCACGGGATAGGCAGCCTAGCATGAAATCTGCCATATGCGCCAGAGTACCAACGCGTAAGAATTCACTCCCCTCACTGGCCTGACTGTCCATTTCCTCCTCCTCCAACTCCTCTAACTCCTCTTCTTCTGCCCATACACGCTGAACAGTGAAGGACTCAACAATGGTCCCCTCTTGTGTCTCGCCAACATTCTCCTCCTCTTCCTCCTCATCCTCCTCCACCTCCACCTCCTCCGATATGCGCTGAGAAACAGACCTCAGGGTGCTTTGGATATCAACAAGGGAATATTCTTCCCCCGTCTCTTGTGACGAGCGCAAAGCTTCCGACTTCATGCTGACCAGAGAGTTTTTCAACAGGCCAAGCAGCGGGATGGTGAGGCTGATGATGGCGGCATCGCCACTGACCATCTGTGTTGACTCCTCAAAGTTACTCAGCACCTGACAGATATCAGACATCCACGTCCACTCCTCATTGTAGACTTGAGGAAGCTGACTGACCTGACTACCAGTTCTGGTGGAAGTTGACATCTGGCAGTCTACAATCGCTCTGCGCTGCTGGTAAACTCTGGATAACATGGTCAGTGTTGAATTCCACCTCGTGGGCACGTCGCACAACAGTCGGTGAGCGGGCAGTTGGAGGCGGCGCTGCGCTGCCCTGAGAGTGGCAGCATCTGGGCTGGACTTCCTGAAATGCGCACAGATGCGGCGCACCTTCGTGAGCAAATCAGACAGATTGGGGTATGTCTTGAGGAAACGCTGCACTATCAGATTTAACACATGGGCCAGGCATGGCACATGTGTCAGTCTGCCGAGTTGCAGAGCCGCCACCAGGTTACGGCCGTTATCACACACAACCATTCCCGGCTTGAGGTTCAGCGGTGCCAGCCACAGATCAGTCTGCGCCGTGATGCCCTGTAATAGCTCTTGGGCGGTGTGCCTTTTGTCGCCTAGGCTCAGCAGTTTGAGCACCGCCTGCTGTCGCTTAGCGACGGCACTGCTGCTGTGCCTAGAGCTACCGACTGATGGCGCCGTGCCCACGGATGGTAGTTCGGAGGAGGAGGTGGAGGAGGGGTGGGAGGAGGAGGAGGCATAGTAGGCCTGAAACACCTGGACCGAGGTAGGCCCCGCAATCCTCGGCGTCGGCAGTATATGAGCAGCCCCAGGGTCAGACTCGGTCCCAGCCTCCACCAAGTTAACCCAATGTGCCGTCAGCGATATATAGTGGCCCTGCCCGGCAGCACTCGTCCACGTGTCCGTGGTCAGGTGGACCTTGTCAGAAACGGCGTTGGTCAGGGCACGGATGATGTTGTCTGACACGTGCTGGTGCAGGGCTGGGACGGCACATCGGGAAAAGTAGTGGCGGCTGGGGACCGAATACCGAGGGGCGGCCGCCGCCATGAGGTTGCGAAAGGCCTCGGTCTCTACTAGCCTATAGGGCAGCATCTCCAGGCTAAGCAATCTGGAGATGTGCACATTAAGGGCTTGGGCGTGCGGGTGGGTTGCACTATATTTGCGTTTCCGCTCCAGCGTCTGGGGTATGGAGAGCTGAACGCTGGTGGATGCTGTGGAGGATCGTGGAGGCGACGATGGGGTTTTTGTGCCAGGGTCCTGGGCAGGGGGCTGACTAGCAGCTGACACAGGGGAAGGAGCAGTGGTGTGCACGGCCGGAGGTGAACGGGCTTGTTGCCACTGAGTGGGGTGCTTAGCATTCATATGCCTGCGCATACTGGTGGTAGTTAAGCTAGTAGTGGTGGAACCCCTGCTGAGCCTGGTTTGGCAAATGTTGCACACCACAGTCCGTCGGTCATCCGGTGTTTCCTTAAAGAACCTCCACACTTCTGAAGATCTAGCCCTCGCCGCAAGAGCCCTCACCACGGGAGCTTCACTAGTTGACAGTGGCGCTGATGCACCAGCTCTGGCCCTGCCTCTCCGTCTGGCCCCACCACTGCCTCTTCCAACCTGTTCAGGTCGAGGACTCTCCTCCGTCTCAGAAGCACTGTGTTCACCCGGCCTCTCAACCCAGCTTGGGTCTGTCACCTCATCATCCTCCGATCCCTCAGTCTGCTCCCCCCTCGGACTTCCTGCCCTGACAACAACTTCCCCACTGTCTGACAACCGTGTCTCCTCATCGTCGGACACCTCTTTACACACTTCCACTACGTCAAGAAGGTCATCATCACCCTCAGACTGTGACTGGTGGAAAACCTGGGCATCGGAAAATTGCTCAGCAGCAACCGGACAAGTGGTTTGTGACTGTGGGAAGGGTCCAGAAAACAGTTCCTCAGAGTATGCCGGTTCAAATGCCAAATTTTCCTGGGAGGGGGCAGACTGGGGGGGAGGAGGCTGAGGTGCAGGAGCTGGAGGAGTGGGGATTTCGGTGACATGGGTGGACTGCGTGGAAGACTGACTGGTGGTGGACAAATTGCTCGAAGCATTGTCAGCAATCCACGACATCACCTGTTCGCACTGTTCTGGCCTCAACAGTGCTCTACCACGAGTCCCAGTAACTTCAGACATGAACCTAGGGAGTGTAGCTCTGCGGCGTTCCCCTGCTCCCTCATCAGCAGGTGGTGTCTCACCCCGCCCAGGACCACGGCCTCTGACCCCTGCAGTAGTTGGACGCCCACGTCCCCGCCCTCGTCCTCTACCCCTAGCCCTCGGGTTAAACATTTTTAAAATGAGAGTTATAACTTTTTTTTTTTTTTACTTCTTTTTGTTTTTTTTGGTGTTTTTTTGTGTTTTTTTTTTTTTTTTGTGTTTTTTGTTTTTTTTTGAGTTTTTAAAACCAAACAATCCTATCCTATTGCTATGGCTATTTTCTAGCCAAGTATCAAAGGAAGCACACTACTATGCCAGATGAGATGACACTGAGTTATTGCCTAATAGAAATCCAACCCCTACTGAATTTTGCCACTTCGGCCTTTGCTATGGATATGTGCGCCACTAAGCGCAGAACACAGCGGTCGCAAGTCTCACTACAAATTGCTCAGAATTGGCAAGTACATGCACTGCAGAAACTACAGCCACCAGCAGATCAACCAGAAATCAAATATATAGAACGCTACTGTAGGCTTCAAGAAGCTGTTTGTATTCTCCTATGGCTATTTTCTAGCCAAGTATCAAAGGAAGCACACTACTATGCCAGATGAGATGACACTGAGTTATTGCCTAATAGAAATCCAACCCCTACTGAATTTTGCCACTTCGGCCTTTGCTATGGATATGTGCGCCACTAAGCGCAGAACACAGCGGTCGCAAGTCTCACTACAAATTGCTCAGAATTGGCAAGTACATGCACTGCAGAAACTACAGCCACCAGCAGATCAACCAGAAATCAAATATATAGAACGCTACTGTAGGCTTCAAGAAGCTGTTTGTATTCTCCTATGGCTATTTTCTAGCCAAGTATCAAAGGAAGCACACTACTATGCCAGATGAGATGACACTGAGTTATTGCCTAATAGAAATCCAACCCCTACTGAATTTTGCCACTTCGGCCTTTGCTATGGATATGTGCGCCACTAAGCGCAGAACACAGCGGTCGCAAGTCTCACTACAAATTGCTCAGAATTGGCAAGTACATGCACTGCAGAAACTACAGCCACCAGCAGATCAACCAGAAATCAAATATATAGAACGCTACTGTAGGCTTCAAGAAGCTGTTTGTATTCTCCTATGGCTATTTTCTAGCCAAGTATCAAAGGAAGCACACTACTATGCCAGATGAGATGACACTGAGTTATTGCCTAATAGAAATCCAACCCCTACTGAATTTTGCCACTTCGGCCTTTGCTATGGATATGTGCGCCACTAAGCGCAGAACACAGCGGTCGCAAGTCTCACTACAAATTGCTCAGAATTGGCAAGTACATGCACTGCAGAAACTACAGCCACCAGCAGATCAACCAGAAATCAAATATATAGAACGCTACTGTAGGCTTCAAGAAGCTGTTTGTATTCTCCTATGGCTATTTTCTAGCCAAGTATCAAAGGAAGCACACTACTATGCCAGATGAGATGACACTGAGTTATTGCCTAATAGAAATCCAACCCCTACTGAATTTTGCCACTTCGGCCTTTGCTATGGATATGTGCGCCACTAAGTGCAGAACACAGCGGTCGCAAGTCTCACTACAAATTGCTCAGAATTGGCAAGTACATGCACTGCAGAAACTACAGCCACCAGCAGATCAACCAGAAATCAAATATATAGAACGCTACTGTAGGCTTCAAGAAGCTGTTTGTATTCTCCTATGGCTATTTTCTAGCCAAGTATCAAAGGAAGCACACTACTATGCCAGATGAGATGACACTGAGTTATTGCCTAATAGAAATCCAACCCCTACTGAATTTTGCCACTTCGGCCTTTGCTATGGATATGTGCGCCACTAAGTGCAGAACACAGCGGTCGCAAGTCTCACTACAAATTGCTCAGAATTGGCAAGTACATGCACTGCAGAAACTACAGCCACCAGCAGATCAACCAGAAATCAAATATATAGAACGCTACTGTAGGCTTCAAGAAGCTGTTTGTATTCTCCTATGGCTATTTTCTAGCCAAGTATCAAAGGAAGCACACTACTATGCCAGATGAGATGACACTGAGTTATTGCCTAATAGAAATCCAACCCCTACTGAATTTTGCCACTTCGGTCTTTGCTATGGATATGTGTGCCACTAAGAGCTAAACACAACGGTAGCAAGTCCCCCTGCTAATTCCTCACAAAATGGTAAAAGATGCAAATTAAAATAAAAAAAGTAGAACGTTATTGTAGCCCTAAGAAGGGCTGTTGGGTTCTTTGAGAATCACTCCTGCCTAACAGTAAGCTAATAGAACACCCTAACGCTTTCCCTGACCAGCAGCAGCTCTCTCCCTAGCGGCATCCAGAGACAGAATGATCCGAGCAGCGCGGCCAGCGGCTAGTCTATCCCAGGGTCACCTGATCTGGCCAGCCAACCACTGCTATCGACGTGTAAGGGTACCACGTCATGCTGGGTGGAGTGCAGAGTCTCCTGGCTTGTGATTGGCTCTGTTTCTGGCCGCCAAAAAGCAAAACGGCGGGAGCTGCCATTTTCTCGAGCGGGCGAAGTATTCGTCCGAGTAACGAGCAGTTTCGAGTACCCTAATGCTCGACCGAGCATCAAGCTCGGACGAGCATGTTCGCTCATCTCTACTCTTTACACACTTCTTCCACTACGTCAAGAAGGTCATCATCACCCACAGACTGCGACTGGTGGAAAACCTGGGCATCGGAAAATTGCTCAGCAGCAGCAGGACAAGTGGTTTGTGACTGTGGGAAGGGTCCAGAAAACAGTTCCTCAGAGTATGCCGGTTCAAATGGCAAATTTTGCTGGGAGGGGGCAGACTGGGGGGGAGGAGGCTGAGGTGCAGGAGCTGGAGGAGTGCCGATTTCGGTGACATGGGTGGACTGCGTGGAAGACTGACTGGTGGACAAATTGCTCGAAGCATTGTCGGCAATCCACGACATCACCTGTTCGCACTGTTCTGGCCTCAACAGTGCTCTACCACGAGTCCCAGTAACTTCAGACATGAACCTAGGGAGTGTAGCTCTGCGGCGTTCCCCTGCTCCTTCATCATCAGCAGGTGGTGTCTCACCCCGCCCAGGACCACGGCCTCTGACCCCTGCAGTAGTTGGACGCCCACGTCCCCGCCCTCGTCCTCTACCCCTAGCCCTCGGGTTAAACATTTTGAAAATGAGAGTTATAACTTTAATTTTTTTTTTTACGTTTTTTTGTTTTTGTTTTTTTTTATTTGTGTGTTTTTTAGTTTTTAAAACCAAACGATGCTATCCTATTGCTATGGCTATTTTCTAGCCAAGTATAAAAGCACACTGCTATGCCAGATGAGATGACGCTGAGTTATGAAAAAAATAAACGTAAAATAAAAAAGGAAATGGCAGACTGTGCCTAATTGAAATCCAACCCCGGGCCCTAATAAATTTTCCCACTTCGGTCTTTGCGATGGATATGTGCGTCACTAAGCGCAAAACACAGTGGTCGCAAGTCTCACTCCAAATTGCTCACAATTTGCTAGTAGATGCACTGCAACAACTACAGCCACCAGCAGATCAACCAGAAATCAAATATATGTAACGCTATTGTAGACGTAAGTAAGCCTTTTGGATTCTCCTATGGCTATTTTCTAGCCAAGTATGAAAGCACACTACTATGCCAGATGAGATGACGCTGAGTTATGAAAAAAATAAACGTAAAATAAAAAAGGTAATGGCAGACTGTGCCTAATTGAAATCCAACCCCGGGCCCTAATAAATTTTCCCACTTCGGTCTTTGCGATGGATATGTGCGTCACTAAGCGCAAAACACAGTGGTCGCAAGTCTCACTCCAAATTGCTCACAATTTGCTAGTAGATGCACTGCAACAACTACAGCCACCAGCAGATCAACCAGAAATCAAATATATGTAACGCTATTGTAGACGTAAGTAAGCCTTTTGGATTCTCCTATGGCTATTTTCTAGCCAAGTATGAAAGCACACTACTATGCCAGATGAGATGACGCTGAGTTATGAAAAAAATAAACGTAAAATAAAAAAGGAAATGGCAGACTGTGCCTAATTGAAATACAACCCCGGGCCCTAATAAATTTTCCCACTTCGGTCTTTGCGATGGATATGTGCGTCACTAAGCGCAAAACACAGTGGTCGCAAGTCTCACTCCAAATTGCTCACAATTTGCTAGTAGATGCACTGCAACAACTACAGCCACCAGCAGATCAACCAGAAATCAAATATATGTAACGCTATTGTAGACGTAAGTAAGCCTTTTGGATTCTCCTATGGCTATTTTCTAGCCAAGTATGAAAGCACACTACTATGCCAGATGAGATGACGCTGAGTTATGAAAAAAATAAACGTAAAATAAAAAAGGAAATGGCAGACTGTGCCTAATTGAAATCCAACCCCGGGCCCTAATAAATTTTCCCACTTCGGTCTTTGCGATGGATATGTGCGTCACTAAGCGCAAAACACAGTGGTCGCAAGTCTCACTCCAAATTGCTCACAATTTGCTAGTAGATGCACTGCAACAACTACAGCCACCAGCAGATCAACCAGAAATCAAATATATGTAACGCTATTGTAGACGTAAGTAAGCCTTTTGGATTCTCCTATGGCTATTTTCTAGCCAAGTATGAAAGCACACTACTATGCCAGATGAGATGACGCTGAGTTATGAAAAAAATAAACGTAAAATAAAAAAGGAAATGGCAGACTGTGCCTAATTGAAATACAACCCCGGGCCCTAATAAATTTTCCCACTTCGGTCTTTGCGATGGATATGTGCGTCACTAAGCGCAAAACACAGTGGTCGCAAGTCTCACTCCAAATTGCTCACAATTTGCTAGTAGATGCACTGCAACAACTACAGCCACCAGCAGATCAACCAGAAATCAAATATATGTAACGCTATTGTAGACGTAAGTAAGCCTTTTGGATTCTCCTATGGCTATTTTCTAGCCAAGTATGAAAGCACACTACTATGCCAGATGAGATGACGCTGAGTTATGAAAAAAATAAACGTAAAATAAAAAAGGAAATGGCAGACTGTGCCTAATTGAAATACAACCCCGGGCCCTAATAAATTTTCCCACTTCGGTCTTTGCGATGGATATGTGCGTCACTAAGCGCAAAACACAGTGGTCGCAAGTCTCACTCCAAATTGCTCACAATTTGCTAGTAGATGCACTGCAACAACTACAGCCACCAGCAGATCAACCAGAAATCAAATATATATAACGCTATTGTAGACGTAAGTAAGCCTTTTGGATTCTCCTATGGCTATTTTCTAGCCAAGTATGAAAGCACACTACTATGCCAGATGAGATGACGCTGAGTTATGAAAAAATAAATGTAAAATAAAAAGAAACTGCCAGACTGTGCCTAATTGAAATCAAACCCCTAATAAATTTTCCCACTTTGGTGTTTGAGGTGGATATGTGTGTCACTAAGAGCTAAACACAACGGTAGCAAGTCCCCCTGCTAATTCCTCACAATATGGTACTAGCTGCACTACTAGTGCCAGCAAGCCCAGCCACAAGCAAATAAAAAAAAAAGGATAACGTTATTGTAGCCCTAAGAAGGGCTGTTGGGTTGTTGTAGAATCACTCCTGCCTAACAGTAAGCTAATAGAACACCCTAACGCTTTCCCTGACCAGCAGCAGCTCTCTCCCTAGCGGCATCCAGACAGAGAATGATCCGAGCAGCGCGGGCAGCGGCTAGTCTATCCCAGGGTCACCTGATCTGGCCAGCCAACCACTGCTATCGACGTGTGAGGGTACCACGTCATGCTGGGTGGAGTGCAGAGTCTCCTGGCTTGTGATTGGCTCTGTTTCTGGCCGCCAAAAAGCAAAACGGCGGGAGCTGCCATTTTCTCGAGCAGGCGAAATACTCGTCCGAGCAACGAGCAGTTTCGAGTACGCTAATGCTCGAACGAGCATCAAGCTCGGACGAGTATGTTCGCTCATCTCTAGTAAAGACACATTTATATTAAAGATGAGTTGTACATGGTAAGATATGACCACTCCTATTCACTATCTTAACCCCCTGTGCCTAGTTCTATGGATTGTGCGACCCCCTCAGATCCCATTCCTAAATATAGGCAGTCCTCAGGTTCTGTACAAGAAAGGTTCTTTGGGTTTGTTCTTAAGTTGAATTTGTATGTAAGCCAGAATATGTATATTTTGTAATTGTAACTCAGCTGTCTCAGTGACAACTGAATTTTCAAAATTTTATTCTGTAATGGGACCAAAGATTTTAAATAAAACTTAATTACAGACACATTACAGCTGATCATTGCAGCCTGGGACTAAAGTAACATCCAGAGAGCTTCACCAGAGGTCACAAAGGGTATGTCTTTAACTAGGGGTCGTCTGTAAGTCAACTGTCCTTAAAGAGGTTATACCGCAAAGAAAAGTTAGACCTTATTACTAAGGGCCTTGCACCGCTTTTCTGATGGACTTTGCATGTTCTTTTTGGTGAAAACTGCTTACACAAGTATTTATAACGTTTGCGCGCCACTATTGCGTTGCAAGTTTTTTGGCGCAGCTGCACTAGCCTCCATGAGACACAAATTAGGAGGTTTTCCAGTGTTCAGTTGGACAAAGTGCCGTATTTATCATGCAAAGTCTCTGGCACTCCCTATGTTAAAGGTGCACCACAAAAAAGTTGGTGAACTCTGCGGGGCCAGTGCAGGGAAATGACAGATTTGTGATTTCTGGTGCGCATTCTTAATGAATCGGTCGCACCCAGCATTACACACAGGCAGAGCACTTTTAGTGAAGTTTCCGCCAAACGTAAATGTGCCCCCACAGTGATATATGCTAAAAATATGGAATTCAAGTCGGACTCCCCAATTAACTCCTTTACATACTGGACAAATTTACATTTATGATTAAGTTAATCAGATTCTTAAATAAAACTTAAAACCTTATTTGGCCCAACTCCTTCTTTTTTTCTTCCTCCCCACTGTTATTGTTTTATGCTCCGTCTCCTGGACAACTTTGTGTTTATTTTGCCCTCAGTGCTCGTTTTGATTTCCCAATTACATTTTTATCTTTCTCATTGTATGTAATTACTTTTCATTAGAATACTTTCTATTTCATGGTAGGGAAATTCATCACCTTTTGACTTGTTTACTCAAATTCCAAACAGTTTACATATATTCATATTTACATATTTTCCACCTGACACGTTCAGAAAACCACTAGTCACTGAAAGCACGTTATACATGGAAAGCACCACTACTACCATTAATAATATAAAAACGTACCCCATGGGTGCAGCAAAGTATCGCTATAATCTATTAATGCTACTTACAAAAAATTGTAAAATAATACAATAATAATGTTGGACTCCAATGCAAAATGTGTGCCAGGCCCCCAATTATAATGTATTTTTATGTTACTAGTTTTCTCATATAGGAAAGGCACATCATATTGGCCCCCCTAGGCCTTCTGGGACTAGTTGTGACCGAACCCCTTAAGTTAAAAATATTCTCAAAGATTTAAATCCATCTTCTCTTCTCTGTTTTAACTAAAACTATTCTGAAACAGCCAGCGAAGAAAAAAATTATACTTTGACATTTATTAATGTTCATTTATAAGTAACAACCCATGGAATGGAATAAACATGTTGTTTCCTCCTGCGTGAAGACAAGCTATACTGGGAGTTTTCTAACATAATTATGCAGAAATCTGCTCAGCTTCTTCTTCTTTATAACATAAGACTTAAAGTTCGAATTGCTGCTTTTTAAACATTTCCCCAAACAAAATGTCATATAAATTCCAAAATGATAGCTTGTTCCAAAAATATTATATATAACATATCCCTGCACCCAGAACTATTAAAAAGGTGCAGGTTTAAAATGGCAGCAATGAAAAAAAAATTGGATTAAATTTTTTTTAAACATACCATAATAAAAGCTATGTATACGTGAATCTGCACAGTATCATTATATAAGAGCATTGTTATTTGTTTTATATGTGTTATTAGGACCATACAGTGAAAAAGCCTTAAAATCCAAACCTGGAAGAACATAGGGCTACTGTATGTGTGTGTGTGTGTTTTTTGTAAATTCCACTGCATTTGGAATTCTTTTTTTAGCTTCCCAGTGAATTGCAAATAATATTAAATTGAGGTACAATGTGTACTGCAAATAACATACTCTCATATGGTTCTGTAAATGGAACAATGTATAAAATGATGAGCCGGTGGCTCATTGCAATGAGTACTGTGTAAAAACGCCATATATGGTAGGAACGATCAGACCATCTAGGGTTAATATACCCTAGAGGGTCTAAAAAATATTTTTAAAAAGGTTTGAAAAAATTTCAAAAATAATATTTTAAAAAAAAATCAACCCCCTTTCCCTAGAACTGATATAAAACATAATAAACAGTAAAAGAATCCCAAACACGTTAGGTATAGCCTCTTCTCAAAATGCCCGATCTATCAAAATATAAAAACGGTTATTGCCAGCAGTGAACCCCATAATGGAAGATAACACCCAGAAGAATAGGAGGGCATTTTATTTCTTGTACACATTGATTTAATTTAAAAACTTGTATTGATTTGGTATCACCGTGATTGCACTGAACCAAAGAATAAAGCAGAGTTGTTATGTGGAGTGCACAGTGAAAGTCGTAAAAACTGAGCCCACAAGAAAGTGATGCAAATGCATTTTTTTTGGCCAATTTCACCACATGTTTTTGCAGAAAATAAGCCCTCACACAGCTCTGTATACGGAAAAATAAAAAATGTATGGGTTTTTTGATGGTGGAGAGTGAGAAATGAGAAAAAAAAACTGGTTAATTTTAGTGATGAAGGCAAATTTAATTTATTTGAAGTGTGTACAGAAGTCAGTAAAAGGTGGCGGAGGAAGTGTCATGGTTTGGGAAATGTTTTCTGTAGCAGGAGTTGGACCTCTCATACAGAGACATGGCAGAGTGAATGCAAGTGAGTATCAGAACCGTCTTCAACAACATGTGATTTTTCTTCACTCAATCAGTTAGCAATTTTCATGCAAGACAATGCCCCCTCTCATACAGCAAATCTCATACAGCAGTTCCCAGAATTAGAAAACATTGAAACAATGAAATGGCCAATCTGAGTCCTGATCTAAACCCAATAGAAAACGTATGTATAATACTTGGTGACAAAGTTATGGCCAAGAAACAATAGTTACAGAACCATAAGAATATTCATTTTACTCCCAATTTTTAAAAAATTCTGATGGATTGAGGTAAGCAACAAAGCAAAAGCAACTAAAATAAGAAAAAGTAACCTAAACATCAGACAAAGTACTTGTGGGATGATTGCTCATTCATGGCTCTGAAAGCATCTTGATCATATGTTGATCAGTGATTAAAAAGAATCATAAAGAATATCCTGGTTTCTGGAGAAATGTGAAATCCCCATGGAGTGAAAAAGAGTGAACTAGATTAGACTCGATGAAAGGTTTCTTAGATTTGTCTAATATTTTTGACCAATGCATGTTAGAGATGAGTTTCTTAAATTGTATTTGGTTAGATATTGCCTCCACAACTTTGACTATACACATGGGGACTCAACGTTCAAATTCAGGTTCGTCCACCTGACCCGAATGTGAATGTCGGGTCTGCTCAACTCTTAGGCTATATTCACACTGCCGTTGCCCGCCCGTACCGTAGCGGGCAACGGCAGTGTACGGGGAGAGGAGGAGGAGGTGAGCGCAGCTCACCCCTGCCCCTCTCCATAGCAACCTATGGCGCACGGCGCCGTATTACGGGAAAAGATAGGACAGGTCCTATCTTTTTCCCGGGTACGGTACGGTGCCGCACCGCTCCCGTAGGGTGCCGTGCGCCCATTGCTGCCTATGGGGGACGTATATCGGCCGTATATACGTTGGCCGTATATACGTCCCCCATACGTTAGTGTGAATGTAGCCTTATTATGACAGGGCTTTAGATTACTAGAACCTCTCCTTCTACATACCATTAAGCTCTTTATTCCCACCACTTATTCCATTCTTCCACGGTTGTATATTATGACTCCAATAGTTATGGAGGGACTGTAAGTATGTGGCAGAAATCTAGCCAATAATAAAATAAGGGAATGTTTAAAAAGTTTAAGTTAGGGGAATGAAAGCATTTCTTAGGTCTCTTTTGGAAATTTTTTGAACTTTTTTAAATCACCTACTTGTCCTAATTATAGACTATTTGAATTTAAAGATAATTTATACAAAGTATTCTACTAAAAGTTTTAATTTACTGTATTTTACCAAATCCTACTACATGTAGTGTTGCTTTGGAATCCAATATTTCAAGAGGACCAATGTCAGCAATTCAATTTCCTGTATTTTATATGTTTTTTATTCCTCTCAAAAAATTATAATATTAAAAGTTTATTCATAAATTTACTTTGTTGCAATAGCAAGTAAATGTAACAACACAGATTACAAAGTAAGGATGTAAAATCCTTACTTAGAGGATATTTAGAGGATTGGGTGAAGCAGAATATGATGATATATGTTAAAATTATGCCATTCCGGTGGGAGTCCTCTTTTAACTTCTTTACATTCCAGACAAGTTTAAATTTAGAACTTAAGTTCATTAGATTCAAAAATAAAACTTAAAACCTTGGTTTCCCCAACTCCCTCTTCTCTCTGCTCCCCCCCCCTCCAGGCCACACTGCGGAGAAGTGGCATAAAATATATTGTACTAAGGAACGAGGTGTACACTGCAATAGTTTTATGCTGTTTCTCCTTGACAACTTTATGTTTTTATGCCTTCTGTGATTGTTTTTATACACTAAAAGACAATTTTATCTCTCTTATGGTTCCTACAATTGTATGTAATAACCATTCATTTTTACACTTTCTTTCGCACAGAAAATTTATTACTTATTGACTCATTTACTCAAATTCTATACAAAATGTCCTCCTTTAACAAATAAATATTTTCAACCTGACACACATTCACCGAAGCATTAGTCACCATAAGCACCTAATGCATAGAAAGTACTTACATTGATAATGTAGGATCTTAACCTATAGGTTGTGTGACATAGTGTATTAATCTTACATTGCCACTCACAGTAAATTGTAAAAATAGTTATACCGAAGGTGAGACAATTGAAAGAAAAATATTAATAAAAGCTTATTATGTCTAATTTTAGAAATACCTTCAAAGTTGCTTACTTTGAGTGAATAAAGCTCATCAATATTATAAAACATCAATATTCGACAATAATAATGAAAAGATCTTTATGGCAATATTTTTGACCCCAGTAATTTTTTGCCAGTAAAATTACTTTAAATCAGATAAATAACTGTGGAAAATTAAATTGTATGTTCACAAATGCCAGAAGTATCACAGGCAAAATGGGCGAGCTTGAGGCTCTGATATTAGAGGAACAGTTAGATGTTGTTGGTGTAGCAGAGACATGGCTCAATGCATCGCATGATTGGGTTGTTAATATTCAAGGTTTTACACTCTTTCGGAAAGACAGGGCAAATAGCAGGGGAGGTGGTGTATGTCTGTATGTCAGAAGAGACTTAAAAGCGATTGTGAATGAGTCAGTGGTCTCAGAGTGTGAGGAGGCTGAAACTTTGTGGGTTGAAATTCAAAGCCAAGAAAGCTTTGAAAAAATTATTTTTGGTGTAATTTATAGACCCCCTAACATCTCTGAGCAAATAGAGGGTCACCTATATAAACAGATGGAGCGGGCTGCACAGGAGGGGACCGTAGTGATAATGGGAGACTTTAACTTTCCAAATATAAATTGGGGTCAGGGCTCGTCTTCATCTATGAAGGGGAGACATTTTATGAACATTCTTCAGGATAATTTTATGGTGCAGCTTGTAGAAGATCCCACAAGAGGTGACGCATTGTTGGACCTTGTGATTTCTAACAATGAGGAGATTGTCCAAAATGTCAGTATCAGGGAACCCCTTGGGAACAGCGATCATAATATAATTATTTTCCTCTTAAACTTTAAAAAGCAGAAACAGGTGGGAAAATCGGGCTAATTTCCAGAAATTCAGGGCTGCAATACAGGATATAGACTGGGATCAGATACTGTCACATGGTGATACTAATGTTAAATGGGAGAAATTCAAATCTATCCTGGGTTTTTATACTTCTAAATTTATTCCAATAGGTAACAAGTATAGACGGGCTAGATTACAAATTTTTTAGGTATATCAATGCAAAAAAAATGGGTCAGAACAGGTTGGACCCCTTTATTCTGAAAATGGGGCATCGGTGACTGGAGACCAAGAGAAGGCGGAGTTACTTAATAGGTTTTTTAGCTCCGTTTATACAATAGAAGAGAGAACTTCTGACTTGGGTGGTGCCAGTGCAGGTCATGCACCCTGTAATATACTAGACTGGCTGAATGTAGACATGATCCAATCTAAGCTCAATAAAATCAATGTGTACAAAGCTCCTGGACCAGATGGGTTACACCCCAGAGTTCTTAACCTCTTCCCGCTCAGCGTCCGATATATCGGACGCTGAGCTCAGTGACTTAGCGCTCAGCGTCCGATATATCGGACGCTGAGCTGATGCCGGTTTGGCTCAAGATCTGAGCCGAACCGGCATCGGGAAAGACGGGGTGCCGGCTGTGACTGATAGCCGGCACCCCAGTGTAACACCCGCGATCGGAGCTGTCTCCGATCGCGGGTGCTTAACCCGTTAAATGCCGCGGTCAGCGCGACCGCGGCATCTTACATGTATCTGGGGGGTCTTTCCCCCACGATCGGCCCCCCCGAACCGTTTTCGGGGTGCGCCGATCATTGCTATAGTAACTCTGGGGTCCGATCTGGACCCCAGAGTTACCTGCAAGAATTGCCAGTAAGATGGCGTCTGTGACGTCATCTTACTAGCACAGTGCCAGCCTATGCAATTGTATAGGCTGACACTGATAATACTCTGCAATACATGAGTATTGCAGAATATTATCATGAACAAGCAATCAGAGGATTTCTTGTTCATGTACCATGGTATAAAAGTGAAAAAGTAAAAAAAAAAATGTTATTCAATAAAAAAATAAAGTAATAAATCACTAAAAATGCCCCAAACCCCCAAAACATATAAAGAGACATATAACTAAAAAAAAAGTCTAAATCATAACACAAACCCCACATATATAGTATCACCGCGTCCGTAACAACCCGTAGAATAAAAGTAAATCATTATTGAACCCCCACGATAAACGCCGTAAAAAAAAACTGCTATAAACCTTCCAAAAATTATGATTTTTAGCTATTCAATCCCACAAAAAATGCTATAAAATGCGATCAAAAAACCATGTGTACTCCGACATGATACTGGTGCAAAGTACAACATGTCCCTCAAAAAACAAGCCATCAACCAGCTCCGTAGCCAAAAAAGTAACAATGTTATGCCACTTGGAAGACGGCAATACATAAATGATAGATTTTTCCCCACATTAGGGTTTTGTTTGACAAATTTAGTAAAACGTAAGAAAATATATTCAAGTCTGGTATCCCCGTAATCGTATCAACCCATAGAATAAAGATAACATGATTATTAGTCTATACGGTGAACACCAAAAAAAAAAGAGTAAAAAATCCAGTACAGAATTGATGCTTTTCTACTCCTGCCCTCAAAAAAAGTTCCTAAATTTTCAACAATAGGTGATACCAACCCCAAAATGGTAACAATGGAAAAAGCATCTCATCGGGGAAAAAAAATGGCATCACATGGCCCCAATAACGCAAAAGCGAAAATTTTATAGCCTTCAAAAGGGGCCAATGAGGAAACTAAAATCCTGGCAGCTGCAGGGCGCTCCTTCCCTTCTGCACCTCGCTGTGCGCCCATAAAACAAGTAACGGCCACATGTGGGGGGTCTTTGTACTCAGGAGAAATTGCAGAACAAATTGTATGGTGGGTTTTCTCTTTTTATATTTTGGAAATGTGTAAATTTTAGTGCTAAATGAACGTATAAGGGAACAATTTGACCATTCTAAATTTCACCTCCATTTTGATTCAATTACTATGAAGATCTCAAGGGGTTAACAATCTTCGTAAAAGCTGTTTCTGATAGCTTGAGGGGTGCAGATTTGAAAATGGGTTGGTTATATACGGGGGTGTTGATGCTAAATATGTAAAATTTCATTCCAAACTGTATTTATCCCCAAAATAGTCAATTCTGAAAATCCGGAAAAGCGATATTCTTTTTGTAAGCCGCGTGACATCAAAATAAATTATCCAGACATATCAAAAATTATGAAAATGTAAAGTAGACAAATGGGAAATGTTATTCAGCAACTTATTTAGGTGGTAAATCTATCTGCCTGGAAACGCAATGATTTTGAATTTCGAAAATGGCAAATTTTTCAATAAATTTATCATATTTTCTTTTTTTTTGTAAATAAACGCAAAACTTATCAGCCAAAATTTACCACTAAAATGAAGTACAACATGTGGGGAAAAAACAATCTCAGAATCGTTTTGATAAGTAACAGTGTTCAAAAGTTATAACCATATAAAGCGACGCAGGTCAGAATCCAAAAAATCGGGCTGAGCCTTAACCTGCAAAATGGCTGCGTCCTTAAGGGGTTAAAGAACTTAGTTCTGTTATTGTTGTACCACTGTCTAAAATCTTCAGGGATTCCGTAATGTCTGGTGTGGTGCCAAGTGACTGGCGCAAGGCAAATGTGGTGCCAATATATAAAAAAGGCTCTAGAACTTCGCCTGGCAATTACAGGCCTGTAAGCTTAACTTCCATTGTGGGGAAAGTATTGGAAGGGTTAGTAAAAGACTACATACTGGAGTATGTGACATCAAATAGAATAATAAGTGATAGCCAGCATGGGTTTACTAAGAATAGAAGTTGTCAAACTAACCTTATCTGCTTCTATGAGGAGGTGAGCAGATGCCTGGATGGAGGAGCAGCTGTGGATATTGTGTTCTTGGACTTTGCAAAGGCATTTGACACTGTCCCTCATAGACACCTGATGGGTAAAATTAGGGCTATTGGTTTGGCAGAAATCATTTGCAATTGGATTGAAAACTGGCTGAAGGATCGTATCCAGAGAGTTGTGGTCAATGATTCATACTCGGAATGGTCACCAGTTATGAGTGGTGTACCTCAGGGTTCTGTGCTTGGCCCACTACTATTTAATATATATATTAATGATATAGAGGTAGGAATTAATAGCACTGTGTCTATTTTTGCAGATGACACCAAACTGTGTAGTGTAATACAGTCTATGGAGGATGTTCATAGGCTGCAGGGTGACTTGGACAAACTGAATGTTTGGTCATCCACTTGGCAAATGAGGTTTAATGTGGATAAATGTAAGGTTATGCACCTGGGGGCCAATAATCCAAAGGCAAAATATGTCCTTGGGGGAGTAAATCTGGGAGAGTCCCTTGTTGAGAAGGACCTGGGGGTACTAGTAGATCATAAATTGAATAACAGCATGCAATGTCAATCAGCTGCCTCTAAAGCTAGTAGGATCTTGTCATGTATCAAAAGTGGTATGCACTCTCATGATAGAGATGTAATATTACCACTATACAAGGCACTGGTTCGGCCTCACCTGGAATATGCTGTCCAGTTCTGGGCACTGGTCCATAAAAAGGATGCCCTGGAGCTGGAGAGGGTTCAACGTAGAGCCACAAAAATGATAAGGGGTATGGAGGGTCTTAGTTATGAGGAAATATTAAAACAACTAGATTTATTTAGTCTGGAAAAGAGACGACTACGAGGGGACATGATTAATTTATTTAAATATATGAATGGTCCATACAAAAAATATGGTGGTAAGTTGTTTCAGATTAGATCAAATCAAAAGACAAGGGGGCACTGTCTCCGTTTGGAGAAATCAAGGTTTAATCACCGGAGGCGACAGGGCTTTTTTACTATGAGAACTGTCACTCTGTGGAATAGCCTGCCTCAGGCGCTGGTCACAGCAGGGACAGCAGAGAGCTTTAACAAGGGTCTAGATGCCTTTTTACACCTAAATAACATTGATGGTTATGGTATATAGAATTGTTTCCCCTAAATCCCTTCCTCATCCAATCCCTTCCCTTCCTTGGTTGAACTTGATGGACAAGTGTCTTTTTTCAACCGTATAAACTATGAAAAGAGCTAAAATGTTGGATGGTTATAACATCTGTGCTGTCCTTCAGCACCATTCCCTGTCTGTAAAGTTTGGCAGAGGATGGTCTGATATTAGGTGCGATTTTGTTACATTTTGTCCTTACTAGTTTGAACACTGGTTTATTCCTTTCATGTCCGTTTTAATTAATTTCCATCGCACCAGTCTATCTCTTGTGGATTTTGCTCTGGTATGCAGGTAAGGTAGCTGAGATGGACAAAATCCATCTCCACTCATATTTCTCCCCAGCACAGGAAGGGTACATTGACCAGTTGTCACCTACTGCTTATCTTAGGTTGGGCTATTAGGTAGGGGCAGCTGAGAAGGGGTTTTAGCATTAGAGCTCAATGTCCTTGTCTCTCCTTCCAGTCCATCAAAGCTGTTCCCTTACAGCAGAATAACAATGGTGTTTTTTACAATGGGACAATCAAGAGTTGTCCGTTATGGAACGCTGATGCTTTTGGAGTATTGTTAATATAAAATGAGACATGTTTGGTAATTAAAAGAATTGATAATCTGAATGATCTTGCTGTTATTTTTAAACTATCCTGTATAGATGTTTTGCCACCCTAAAGCGGATAATTGGTTCAGCACCCATTGTTACTTTGCTTAAAGAATAAAGACAGGAAATTCCAGAAAACCACTGTAATCCCCAATGCCAAATAATTTTTATAAGAAAAGGTATTCAGGGTGTGTTTGCAGTGGAACCCAAATAAACTGAGTATTTTAAAACATCTGAAATAGTTTTATTAGTTTGAAATTTTCCATAATTCTAACCTATTCAAAAAGTTTTTGAGGTGCCTTATGTAGTTGTTTTTCCGAATGAACTGATTTGAAAAATATGATGTTGAGATTTCATATTATGTTGCATTATATAATTGCATAATTAGCAGTTTTTTAAGGAAAGTGATGCTCAATCATTTTGTAAGAGCACAATTTATTGGAGGTTGTTTTACGGATCAACTGTCTCATGGATACTAGGGACTGTGATCCAAAGCCTGTACAGATTTTTGAATACAGAACAAGAGAGAAAGTAGGACATATCATGGATGACGGATAATATTGAATAAAAAAATCTCACTTGCATATCCTCCATCCAGCATAACCTCCAAAATGAAAGAAAACATGAAACCTCTTGTGATCTTTGATTAGATAAAAGTATCAAAAATATCCAGCAAAAAATATTAGGAATAACTATGAATAATTAATGCAACAACCCATAAAATGGAATAAACATATTGACAGATTTAAAAAAAGTTTCCTAAGGTTAGACAGTGCAGAGTTAGACAGAGTTAGGTGCTGGATAATAAATCTGGTGCAGTATAAGACTGTCTAGTTGTACTCTGCACCTCCTATTAGTTGGCTTACTTTACGCCAGAAAGTTAGGACAAATTTATGTTTGCTCATCAGTATTTTTGGTGCGAGACCACGCCCCCTTTTAAGAGACCACACCCAGTTTGTTAAGCTACTCATAGGAGAGACAGAAAACTTTCTAAAACCCTTTATAAATGTGGTGCAGACACCTTTTTAGTGCAAACTACAACATAATTATCCCATTATTTGTCCCCCAAATAAGACAAGGTACACTCAGAATTTCCTGACATAACTATGCACAAAATCATATGAGGTTTACAGTCCGAATTGCTGTTTTTTCTACATTTCTCAAAAAGTCATAAAGAGCCCAATTGGTGTCAATTAAACCATCAGCTTGTCTAACAAAATATTATGGGGCTTATTTCTTAAGGGTTCCGTGGCCACATTTCCAACGTGTTTTCCAACGTTTTTGGGGATTGTGCCGCAGGGACAGGTATTTAGAAGGGGAATGTGTCGCATGAGATTGGATTTTGGTGCATCGGCGCCGGCTTTCATGCAATGGAAATCTGGGGACGGGCAGTCGGACAATGCACAGCAGATAACGTGAGAGGACCGGGTAAGTAAATGTGCCCCTATGTCTCTTAACATAGGTAAGTAAGTGGTGATAAAAAGAATGTTTAAGGTTTTTTTTAAGGATAATTATTTTTTTTAAACCTAATTAAAAAAATAAAAAAAATGTGATATTTTTTCTAACGTTATTTTCCCAGTACACTGCACAAAATTTATAGCACACATAACAAACCCTCATGTGGTTCTGTCAATAGAACAATAAAAAAAAGTTACGGTGGGTGGAAGGTAGCTGTGCAGGTAGAGTCACTGGTAGCCCTTTATGCATAATTAGATAACGTCAACTCAAGATGTCGTCATAAACAGTTACAAAGATGAACTGGGCAGATCCAAAGTATCATGGTCACAACAAGCGACAAAGTAACATTTATTATATCTCAGATTGCTGCCTTGTTTGGTTCTGTAAGTATATTTTTGGTGCACTGTTTATAGAGTGTGTGTTGTATATAACATTGTGTTTTTAGTTTCTATATATTATCGCTTTTCTATATTTATCCATAGAATACAGCTATACAGGCAGTCTTTAAGTTGAATATGCTTGTCAGTCAAAACAGGTATATTTTATAAGGTTAACTCCAGAACATTTATTTTGCCTGAGATTTTCAAATCTTGGGTGTAATGGGAACAAGGATTAACAATAAAGTTTCATTGAAGACACCCCATAACTCTTACAGTTGATAATTGCAGCGCGGTGCTAAAATAGAGTAAATAAGCATCCAGAGAGCTTCACCAGATGTCTCAGTGGGCAGAGAGGTCTATCTGTAACTAGGGGTCGTCTGTTAGTCAGGTGTTCTTAAAGGGGTATTCTCATGTGCGCATTCACATTTAATTTCATTAATTGGTTGTATATACTTTTCTTCAACTGGATGATATTAAAAAAATGTACTGTGTTGATTTCCCATAAATGTAGCTATGTTGTCTCTTATAAACGGAGAACAGCTGTTCTTGGATAAGACCACTGCTGCAGGAGTGATGGTGCAAAGAAACAAATCGTTTTTGCAAATTGAATTGCTGGGTTTTACTGAATGGGGATTATCCTCTTGGGGGTAGATTTTTTTAAAAGAATAACACTTATTAAATAATTAAATTTAATCTGAATTCCAAGATGGGAATAAGTCAGGGACTGCCTGTAGGACCAATGTTAACACAAAATAACTTCATTTCAATTGCAATGAGAAATCTGCACTGTAGTTTTGGTGTCAGGGAATTTTCCCACTGTGGATTTGAGATCCATCTTGCTAAAAGAAAAAAAAAAATTGATTGAAAAACCTCAAAAAATTGTGAGATTCTCTTTCGAAAAACATGGGTCCCTCTGAATAAAATACATCTGGGGGTTTCCTCTGGATTTAGCTCTAAGACCTTTGCAGCAGATCCTTTAACTCCCATTAAAATTAGAAAAAAATGAACTTAATATTAGTATTAGAATTTCCCATCCTCTTTGTTACAGTAGTGATACTATTTTTATTTCAATATAGTCTAACTATATGACATGATTTTTTTTGTACAAAATTAATACTTGTGTTTCCACATTTTTTCGATAAACTACTTTTTAATGTTTCTGTCAATGGAGATATGGGAAGGCTTTTTTTTTGCTCAGGAACTTGCAGGAGAAATAATATTTTTTACACTGTAACTAAAGATTTGATGACCAATTTGGTTACTTTTTTGTCTTTTTATAGATATTTTAGTTTTTTCTTACTTGGTGTAGTTGAGTCATATTCTTATCCATTCTTTGGGACTATTACAGAATCAAGTTATGGAGAGAGCAGGCAGCTAAATCCAGTGTCATCATTGTCTTCCATTTGCAAATAATTTATCTTCGGGAAG